>NC_136065.1:604443055-605081222 GCF_964261635.1 Lissotriton helveticus
GCGGCAATTTTGTGGGACCATCCACTGTGCTTTTGCCATAGGCCTCCAAACTTGTGGCCTATTCTGCCGGTAGGCCCAGACTCCCAGAGGTACTAATCAGGGGTGCGTGAAGCAACAGTTTCTATGTTGTCTGTTGAATTTAAACATCATTTAGGGTATGGATGGCATTGGATTGAATTCCAAAATATGGTTTTCGGGGTGTAGTTAACTTTTTGGATGTGTGTTAATAAATGCCTTTATTGCATGTGTGTATGTGTTGTTGTTGTGTAACTTCCCAACCTTTTTAACCATGCAGATTTTCTTTTTTGCATTACAGCTGTGTTGTGTAACAGGCATCCTTTGTCTGGCCATATAGTGATATAGGCCTGCTTGAGTTCATTGTATGTACTTTCTTGTTATTGTTGGTGGGCTGACCATGTGGGTGGCGGCCATTTTGTGAAGCCAGGCATTGTGCTTTTCCCATAGGCCTGCATTGTCTGTCTTTCATTCCTTTTCTTTTTTTGAGAGTGCCTGGGCATGTGGTGGCGGCTATTTTGTGGTACCAGCCACTGTGCTTTTGCCATAGGCCTCCAAGCTTGTGGCCTACTCTGCCAGTAGGCCCAGAGGTATTACTCAGAGTCATCATCAGTCATCATGGGTGCGTGAAAGTTAAACAACTGTTTTTGTGTTGTCTGTTGAATTTTTAACATCATGTATGGCATGGATGGCTTTGGATTGAATTGCAAAATGTGGTTTTTGGGGTGGAATTTCAGTTTTTGGATGTGTGTTAAATAAATAGGGCTTTTCTGCCAGTAGGTAACTAGTAGTTCAGCTCGCATAGTTTTGGTAACTCTGCACAGCGCGACAACGCAGACTTACAGTTTTTGTCTTTGCGCGCTCAATCTGTTTGTTCGCGCATGCGATACCGTCTTTTTGTACAGTTTGTGATGCCGAACACGCCAAATTTGCAATCTGGCGAACAAAATCTCTCGAGCTTCATAAAACCTTCTCGAAAATTATGATTTTGTTCATTTTGCTAAAAAAAACTCCTCAGGTTGTCTTTTGGTTGTAGTTTTTGGAGCATGGAGTCATTTTTCTTTTATTTCATTTTTTAAAAGAGCAAGGAAGCTCCCCAGAGACTCCAACTTCCTGTTCCTGTACTTTGTATGTACTTTCTTGGTATTGTGGGTGGGCTGACCCTGTGTGTGGTGGACATTTTGTGAAGCTAAGCATTGTGCTTTTGCCATGGGCCTGCATTGTCTGTCTTCTCTTTCTTTTCATGTTGTTGTGGGTGGCCAGGCCATGTGGAGGCGGCCATTTTGTGGGACCATCCACTGTGCTTTTGCCAGAGGCCTCCAAACGTGTGGCCTATTCTGCCAGTTGGCCCTGACTCCCAGAGGTACTCATCAGGCGTGCATGAAGCAACTTTTTCTATGTTGTCTGTCGAATTAAAACATCATTTAGGTTATGGATGGAATTGGATTGAATTCCAAAATGCAGGTTTTGGGGTGTAGTTAACTTTTTGGATGTGTGTTAATAAATGCCTTTGTTGCATGTGTTTGTGTTGTTGTTGTGTAACTTTCAATCCTATTTAGCCATGCAGTTTTCTTTTTGCATTAAAGCTGTGTTGTGTAACAGGCATCCTTTGTCTGACCATACAGGGATATAGGCCTGCTTGAGTTCATTGTTTTCCAGGCCTTGCCCTTGTGCCTGTGATGAGTGACTGTGTAGCTGGGGGCCATTTTGTGGTGGTAGTAGTAGAGTGCTGTTTTTGCCACATAGGCCTGTGTGTCTTTCCTTTGTTCCTCTTGGATTACTGCTTCCATCTCCATCGACAGCTGCAGGTCCCTGATGATGCATCCATCCCACATGATGCACAAATTAAGGCCAAACAGGTTCCACTTCCACTACATTTGCATTTTTGTTCTTTGCTATTCTTACTCTCCCTGAGTGTACACAGTACACTAGTAGTAATTAAAATTAAATCACAACAACTTCCATGTTTGACTGATGTTCTTCTGGCTTTTTTGCTTTTAGGTGCACAAAAGACTGAGGAGGAGGCGTCTGTCATCATCACCCATTGTACTGCCAGACAGACATCCTGCTGATGTACGCGACGTGATGTGTGGTGTGACCTGACCAGGCATCTCTGCAACTTGTGCAACTGAGTGCTGCTGACATCTGAAGAAGATGGTCCTAAAGAATGCAGGTGCCAGGTCCTCCAAGACCAAGAAAGTTACTGAGAAGAAGGAACAACAGAAGAAGGAAGTGACACTTAAGTCTGGTGTTGACTCCAAAACCTTTTTTGGGAAACCAAGCAGCGGTGTCCGGGGGCAAGCTGGGGCCAGCACCTCCACATCAGTGGGCCCAACCCATCCACCCAGGCCCAAGCAGATGAGTGTGGAAGATGTAGACAACCTTATGGTGGAAAGCAGTGATGCTGAGCCTGACCCAAACTTATCGCTTTCTCAAAGTAGTACACAATCAACGCACGGGGGAACACAGCAGATGAGTGGTGAACAATAACAGCCGCAACCACCGTGCGCAATAGTAGTTGTTGTTCCTCCCAAAGTAGGGGCAGTTCAGGAAATTGAGCCTCATGCAGAGGAAGAAGAAGAGGAAGCCACCCATTCAGGAGATCCATTGTTTTCCAAATCCCCAGCAAGGAAAAGGAGGGTGAGTCCATTGAGTTCTTCACCAAGCATCCCTTCTGATGATCTAGATCTCACTTGGTAGCCACAACAATCTGAGCTTGAGAGGGAGACACATCCCAAGACCAGGCTAGAGAAAAGGAAGGTTCCAGAAAGCCTTAGACTTATGGAGGTCG
This sequence comes from Lissotriton helveticus, assembly GCF_964261635.1. Classification (NCBI taxonomy): domain Eukaryota; kingdom Metazoa; phylum Chordata; class Amphibia; order Caudata; family Salamandridae; genus Lissotriton; species Lissotriton helveticus. The sequence continues at coordinate 604,445,862 of NC_136065.1, forward strand.
ATGTAGAACAGCAGGATAATGATGATGAGCCAGTCATCACGAACATCACTCCCGGCCCTGAGGACATGGAGACCAACATTATTACCCTATCCAGAATGGCTGCGACTAGTAGGGATGTAGCACGCATACCTCCAACACAGGTAACACCAACACTACCTCCAGCTTCCATATTTACATTAGCAAAGGGTCGGCAGCGTCCTACATCCAGCACAAGCACCACCTCAGCAGAAGTAGGTAGTGGTACTGCACAGCCACAGAGTCAAATTCAACACACACCTCCCAGTTCATCTGGCATTGGAAGTGGCAACGCCAGCAGGAGACAAAAGTTAAGCTCCCCAGTGTTTACGGTTAGCGAAAAGGAGGAGAACATTGCTATATGCTCCATTTGTCATAACTCTGTTGGTCGTGGTAAGCTTGGTACAAACTATTGTACCAGAGGCCAAATGACCCATCTAAAACACCATGCAATCAACTGGGAGGACCACCTTCGTTGCATAAAAACTGGAACCATTGCTGTTGGTGGGGATAAACGAGTAGAAGATCCGCTCACGTTGGAAAAGGAAGAAGAAGAGGGAGACATTCTCTCTGATAGTGGTACACAAAGTAGCCCTGTCCCCAGAGGGTACCACCCACATCCTCAGCAACATCTCAGTGGGACAAGAGTAAGAGTCAGCCTGAGACACCAAGGAGTACTGCAATGCAAAAAAGTGCTGTGTCCAGCTGAACAGAAAGGAATACCATGCAGCCTACCATTCTTAGCATGTTTAATAGGCAGGAGGGACAGTACGAACGCAACCACCCAATAGCACGTTTGTACAATACGAAGCTGGCTAAAATGTTAGCACTGGACCTTTTCCCTTTTTCTTTTGTTGAAGGGGTGGGTTTTCTGGAATTTATGGCAACCATCTGCCCAAAATGGAAGGTTCCCAGCCGCTACTATTTCGCCAGAGTTGCTGGTCCAGTACTACATCACGATGTGCTGGAATTGCTTGGAAAAGCCTTAAAACAGAGTGCTGTTCAGAGTATCCACCTAACAACAGACATGTGGACCAGTTGCCAAGTCACTGATTACATATGCATCACTGCACACTGGATCTCTTTTTCGGGTGTTAGACAAACTATATCTGCAGGCGTTGACACTGCAACTGTAGCCATGTTTGCTATGGAGAAATCTCATACTGCTGCAAACATTTTGGATGAGTTTAACAGCAAGGTCTTTGAGTGGCTGCGACCAAGATGGCTTAACACTGGTTTTGTTGCCACGGACAATGGCAGTAATGTAGTTAAGGCCATGAAAGATGGTGGCTATTTCAGGGTCCCGTGTTTGGCACACTGCATTAACATTGTTGTTCAAGAGTTTCTGAAAAATGAAAGCAGCAACTTATTGACCACCTGCAGAAGAATATGCACACATTTCAAGCATTCTTTTAAAGGTCGGAAGCAGCTGAGGGTCATTCAACGTGAGCATAAAATGCCAGTCAAAGCACTCATCCAGGAGGTGCCAACACGTTGGAACTCAACCTATTACAGGCTTGATAGTCTGTTTGAGCAGTACATACCACTTAATGCTTATGTCATGACAAGAAGATTAGGGGATCCTACTGTGAAAGCCATGACCATTGAGATGGGCTAATAGGACCTGGTTAAATGCCTGACAGAGATGCTACTTCCTTTTGAGGTCTTCACATGTGAAGTCAGCAGGAAGGACTGTTGTACATGCTAGAGCAACAGCTGAAGGAGGTGTCTGAAATGTACAAAGGTGTGGGTGACAAAGTAGATGCATGTTATTTGGCGGACGCCTTAGCCGTTCGCTTATCTGAAAATACAAGGATTCAAAATAAGATTGCGTCACATCGACATTACGTTACTGCCAAAATTTCGGATCCACGGTACAAATTATTTCTGAACAGTAATGCAGTAATTCCTTTTTCAGAAGGGGATGTTGCCAAGTACAAAACTATGATAGCTGAGGAAGCCACTGATTTAGAAAATGAACTGCTCTTAATTAGAGGCCTGCCACCCCAGGACAGAGCAAGTACTACAGGGCATCCAGAGTCAAGTTCTACTTCAGAGCATGAGAGCAGTGCGTTTGCCTCCCAGCAGTCACCAACACTACCAATAATAACATCAAAAACAGCACCAGCACCAACAGGATAATCAGCCACATCAAACAAAATGGTAACTGATTGGTTTCTATGGAAAGGGATTGGTAAGTCCATTGCTGACGCAAAGTCAAAAGAGGCAAAGCAAATCAGAGCACCCCTGAAGATTGACAATGGTCCAGGCCTATCTGGATGACACAACAGAGGTCTTCATGGAGCAAAGCCCATTGGTGTATTGGTATGGGAAAAGAAGCCATTGGCCAGTGCTCAGCAGGCTGGCGATAAAGTATCTGGCTTGCCCTGTCGCAAGTGTCTCTTCTGAGCGTGTTTTCAGTGCTGTGAAAAGGACCAGTCTCTCGCCCAAAAGCGTGGAGAGGTTAACCATGATCAAAATTAATCAGCACTTCATACCACCAGAGTATAAAATACGTGAATCACAGCAGGAAGAGGAGAGCAACTGCGAAGACATAAGTAGTGGGTTACATGACCTACTTCTGTCTGAACCACCAGAGTTTGAGGACGAGCTCCTCTTCCCTGACAACTAGGCTTTCAAATTGTTACTTTCTTCCTTCGTTTATTTGTGTGTGCATCTGTCTTTCTGGTTCAAATCAAATCACAACAAATCCATCACCAACATCTCCTATTTTTATTTACCTATTGGAGTTGCATGTCTGTGCATTTAACTGTCCACTCCACTCCTCAGAGTCCTGCTCCTTCTTCCTGACTCACCCTAAATATATTTCCATAAAGCCAGACATTGGATGGAGATGGAGAATAGTACAGTAGTACAATAAATGTTGCCTCTAACAGTCCCTCCATAAGAAGTGAAACGTACGTGACTATAGCGATCTTCTGTTTTGTTTCCGAGCCGAAACTCATCACTGTCCTAAGGCTACCGCCACTGTCTTCAGGCATCCACAACTCTTCACTGTCAGAACTTGAGCAGGCATCCTAAAGTAAATGAATCACTATCAGAAGGCTCGGCATCTGATCTGACAGCCAAAGAGAAGAGCAAGACAGGTATGATTAATGATTGATGCCATACATTGCATTGGATGCTTGCTGACTCTGAGCGAATGTGCATGAAGTCAAACTATACTAGTTAATCTACAAAGTAAAAGTGACTCAAGAGACAGTCAATGTTTTCTTGTTGTTTAATAACCACATTGTACTCCTACTACTGCAGGTGCAGTCTGGACTTAAGCGTAATCACTCACTACAGACTGAGTTGGTGTTGGATAACACGTACACGTACCACACCATGATGATGATGACCGTACTATCTTTGCACGCAGTCAGTCAGTTGGATCGAAGATGACTGACGGAATAACTGCGTTTCATGAACTGGCATAAAAAGTAAACACAACAATTCAACAAGAACCACAGCAGAACTAGGCTACAGGTCCATGTAGTGGTGGAGTCGAAGAGTAGTATGACTGACAGTGGCACATTGATTTAGTCACTTGATTTGGAAAATGCTAGGTTGCTGTTTATGCCTTTTGTCTGGCTCTGTCAAAATTTAGGGTAAATGGAGGTTGGGTCACTCACGGGACGGTGCCGTTTGCCTGTTCTGTGCTGGCTCCTGTCCTGTTGTTGTAGCTTAATGCTGCGTAAATACTAGAGTAGACACAATGTATCCAAGCGGCCTCAGTCTGAAAGTGTTCTCGCTCAAGAGTCTTGTCTTCTTGCACTACACCGTAATTGATGCTTTTGCAAATTCATTTACTTTTCAATACCCCTTTTGTTTTTCCATCTACACTTACGGGCCAGCCTTTACACAGTGCTATTATACTGGGAGCAACAACTCACACTTACCTTACCAATCCACATCAGGCAGGCAGTAGCACCCAAGAATGATGTGCAGAGTGTCCATGTAAGGGAGGACCAAGATGAATGACGAGATGCAACTCCACAATTGGACCTGGATAATACAGTAACTTTAGTATCATATTCATCATTCGTCTTTTAAATAATTTGATTCCTATTTTGTCTTCAATCATTACGACTGTGTGTTGTTGTATTCTTGTTTGTTTGCTAATTGATCCCTACAACTATTTTTTAATTTTCTTTGCTAGCTTTAAAAGTAAGCCGGGTACAGCAGGTAATTTTGGTCTCTCTGAGGGCATACAAGCAAGGCAAATTTCATATAATACTGATGCCCTGTACTGTCTTATTGTGTAGTAGTAGTTAGTAAGTACTACTCATTAACCATCAAGTTATCTTCATAATGCATGCATTTCCTTTTTTCTCCCTTTATAGATTTATTGGATAGTGGATCATCGTTCTCCTCAAAGATTGTGTTTTACTTTTGTTTTGTCCATGCGTACTGTTTTTTTTGTCAAACCTTTCTCCAAACCGCCTTCCCATCCATTCATCAAACCCCAACCCTCTTCCCCCGGGCTGTATGATTTACATCGAGGTGTGATGTGACTACATTAAATGTACACGGGGCAGATGTGGTAAAAGCAACACTAATTCAATTTCAAGGCAGTGCAAGGATCTTCTTCTGGTTGCCCTCCCATGCTCAGACTATGTACAAGCCAATGTTTTTTTCCAAAGGGACCCACCTAATACATCATAATTAATTTCCGGCATTGATTGGATTCATCATCAAATTCAACATCCTACCACACAGCAGTAAAGTTTACGAATTACGATTGTGTTAAGTCACTCGCTCGACACAACTGCAGTTTATTATAACTTCTTAACTTCTTGTACTAGGCTGTCCCCGCCACCATTATGTATTTTTTTACTTTAGCAGTTGCAATATTGTTTGTTTGGCAGTCTTCTTCTGTACTGTTCTTTACTTCGTTCTACTACTCCTCCCACAGTCTCTCTCAGGCAAGTGACTGTCTCTTTTGTTTTTTGTTTGCAAATGCTAGTGCCAGTGTCTACTACTACCAACACAACCATGGCATCTTCTCCATTCTCTTGGGAAACCATGCAGCCATTGCTGTGCCGAACTTAATCATCATCAATCACAGGTAAGATAAGTTTGCTGGGAGATATAATGAACTAGGAGGAGTGACTGACAGTACCAGTAGGACAAATATAACTCAGTGAGGGGTACGGCATCTATTTGTTTGCGTGTTACAAAATTGGCAGATTATTTAAATCCAACACTGGCTGCTGCCATGCAGCAGCAAGGAAAGTTAGGAAACCATGTGACGTAAATAAATTCGTAAAAAAGTAACCCTCCACAAAACATTAACATCGTATGTGTAAGTACAAATAAATAAAATGTATTTCCCTAAAGAAAAATAAACTATCCCACACCTGACCCACCCCCTCCCCAACCCTAACCAATGTCCAAATCGAAAAAAGTCCAAACAATGTCCAGAAAGTCAGAAACCCCAACACCCAATTCCCACCCACCAACAAAAGTAATAAAAAAGGGGCAATTTAACGGGGTCCTTCTACATTTGGCGGGCTTTTAGGTGTTTGTCCACCATGATATTTACTCGCTCCTCTAACTGTGCTTAAAAATGTGCGGTGGTGGGCGGCTGCCTGACCGCGGGGCCATACCACTGGAGGCGGGGCCTGGCTGGGGCTCGGGGCATTGGAAGAGGCTGCAGCTGTGGCCGCCTCCTCCTCCTCCTCTGCCTGAGCCACCAGCGGCGGTATTCTTCGCAGGTAGCCTCCAGGTTCCGGCGCCGGGCCCTGGCTGGCAACTCCTTCCGCATTGGTTTTTCATGGGAAGGAGGATCTATAAAGAAAGAAACAGAATTGTAACCAATACTCTTAGCAAAACAGTAACACAAAATTAATTCAACACATAGTGGCACAGTAGCACTAGCAAGGGCAGTACATAACATTTGTGGTAAGAATCTATCCTCCCACTTCCTCGGCCTCTAACATTTGTTCAAGTTTTTTTCAGGCATTATACTTGCCCTAGTACTATGGACTTCAGTACACAGAACGCCAGTCTTTTTCTTATCTCTAGTTTAGCTAAATTACATAACCTTGTTGTAGCCGGCATGCCAGCTCAGTCAGCTAAGCTTGCGTCCAAGAGCAACATACGAGTCAATACGCAGACTCCCGTCACTTTTATTTACTACTGTCTACAGGTGGGGAAGGTCTTACTTTTCAATTACGGGTGGCACTAGCCATACTCTCTCTGTTACATGAAGGGCAATTGCTCAATTTCACTTTCACTCTGCCCTGGCTATTACAAAAAGGCAGATTAATATTATATATCTGATCCAATGATCATTGCTTATATATGGAACGACGACATATCAGTACAGTAGCGGTCAGTGGTGGGAGTGCTCGTGGGTGGTGACGTGGGGAGGGGGAGGGGTAGGATGGGGGTAGTAAATTATTGAATGCAGACAATTACTGGTAAGTAAACATATAAATAAATAAAACAAATTTTGTTTCGCACACTGCATTCATAATCCATAGTTTACTACCCCCACCCTGCCCCTCCCCCTCCCCACATCACGATCCGCCAGCACTCCCACCACCGACTGCTACTGCATAAGGTACTTTGTTCATTGATTGTGTAACCAACAGACAGACCACCCTTTGCAGGCTGGCTGACACAATCGAAAATAAATTAACTTAGGTAGGAAGTGGTCCTCGAAGTCAAAGGAAGGTGCTTGATAAGATATATATGATGTGCTTGCAAACTACTGAGTCAACTGTATTCTGAAACACATATATATTCCCCTCTGCTTTTCTACTCTGGCGCAGTTTCTTTTACATTCTCTTCAAAGTAAGACTCTGCATCCAGTGACAGTCTCCACCTATGCTGTCTATGATGAATACATCCAGGCATCCATCCATTAAAAGTAAATGTCTATCATTCTTTTTTATATATCGCTTAAAAACCTTAGCTGGTTTCACCAACAACCACCCATGCGTCCACTTCTTCCTTCCTTGCCTTGGCTTTGAGATTGACCCAAACACCGCTGTTAATTCTTGCTATCCAATATCCACCCATACTGTGTCAAAGGCAGGCATCTTATTTCACCTTCCACCCATCCTTCAACAACCCATGCATCTGATTCCAAACAGCCATCTGCATGCTGCTTCCAAAGTATCCTTCTCTGCTAGTCGTATTACTTCTCGCCCGTCCTTCCTCCTTCCACCCTTCTTTCCTTTTTTGTTCAACACATCCATCAAGGTCATCTGATCTGACTTTTAGTCTTCTCCATAAAACTTTCACAGCTGAGTTGGAGTCAGATAGAAGAGGCCATTGGCTATATAACTCACGCTGGTAATGCTATTGCTAATGCCTTGGTAATGCTAAGTAAAGGGTGTCTTCTTCAACCGTTGTATATTGTTCGCTACAACTTCAAGTTCATACTTAATTAATAAGTCTCACAGTACAGAGAGTGAAGTGTCCCCCTTCTAGCTAGTTGTAATGCCAATAACTAATGAATATAACTTACCACCACCCAACACTGCTGCTGGCTCCCCCCCTGGAGCTCCTGCAGGTGCCGCATGTCCTGCCCCCTCCGGAATGGCAGCATCGCCATCGCCGCTGGCCCCGCCGGCACTGGTGGTTGGTACTGGTAGTAAGCCTAGAATTTCGTTTACACATTTTTAGATGCCTGAACACCTCCCCCTATTTTATTCATTTTCACTAGGAAGATTGAAAAAACAGTTAATAGTACAACATACATCATCACTAGTCCAAATTGCGTACTAGAGTAGTAGTATTATGGTGCCTAGGGTCATCGCTACTCCTACTCTACTCTTTGGAAAGTTAGCCTGAGCCATGTAACCATTTTAGATTCATGTCTACTCTTTTGCGCATGTTACCTTGCAGCTTGTTGTGCAGTAAGATGCCTTTGAGGCCACATAAGTGTTGAGTACAATTGAAGAGGTTGAAAAACAAGCCACTTTTTTTGATGGAGTTCGGTTAGTCCCTATTGCTTAGCCATAATGTTACACATTTTGGCATGACTGCGAAATGCTTGCATAATTGCATTATACTGTCTAACGTGCACCATTTTTCTCATAATAGGCAGAAGATTCTCTTCTACAAACCATAGATTTGCAGAGCTTACAATGCATGTAACCTGTATTTCTACGTTCAACGGTGAGGGGTCTCCCAGAATTTACACAGATCTTTTGTCTTCTGTCATGCACTTGTAACACATGTTTACTGTTTTAATCTTATGCATTTTGATGTTGGAGCTGGCTGTAGTAATTTTATAGAACAACATACAAAGCTTCTTATTTGAAGATAAATAAACATTTTGAACTTACACATAGACTCTGTGGTATTTGGTGTGGTGTTGTGGACTTACACGAGTGAGTGAGCGAAAGGGTGTTATGTTCTGGGTTGTGTAATCATTGGGCATCTTTTGTGTGGGGGTTCGCGACCTAATGAGACACTATAGCTCGTTGGTCAGGCAATTGTGGGTTCTGAGTTCTGACTGAGGTGTGAATAAGGTCCAACCTCCTATCACCAACATCCTATTTTCTTGTGTGTAGTTCTGTATGTGGTTGTGCAGAATCCCCACAACAGTAGGAGTATATGCTGCTATCATTACAAAAATACTAGTCATACATCTGGTTGGGCATTTTGTTGGTAGGAATTGTCAAAGCCTCGAGATTAAAGAGGACATCCCAAGGGACAGGACCCAGTGGCTAGAGCTATTGGTCAATTTGAGCTTTATTCAAAAGAAAACCTTAAATAAAGAGTGGCCAACTGGGCAAGCCTATCTACAGACAGACTAATAGTAGTAGTACAGAGAGTAATAGCAGAGGCAGTTAGAAGGAACTGAAAGGCAGGGATAACCAGAATTTAGAAACAGATTGTCAAGGTCAAAGAAGTTTTGTAAAAAAATGAATTAGAAAGTGGAACCGTAATTAATAGTTCTGAAAAAATAAGGTACAGTAAAATTTAGGGAAATATAATTGTTAATATAACCATTTGAGGACTTACTGGAGCCAGTAGCAGGGCCCTCAGTAGAGGAGCGGTCCTCTGGTGGTTGTCCAGTCGACTCGGACCCCGTCTTCTTGCCCCTGGGTGGTGCTGATCATGTAAGAAATAATAAAGAAAGAGACAAACATTAATGAGTGCTGTGAAACAAATAAATCATTTAAAAAAATGCTCAAAAAACATTTTAGGAAACAATAATTGCAATAAAATTGACCTATCTAATCAGATCTACTACTGGCTTGCAGGAATCATGGACTGTCTACTTATTTATGAACACTAATCAAATGTTCCATAATCATTCTGATTCCAGAATACTAACGAAGCCTAAGTACCACCTGACCTAGACCACCTATTCCAGATGGGCCAATTGTTCAGTAAGTCTGCATTTCCATTTTATTTTTGCCTTAAAAAATGCATAGATGAGATGTAGGACACATGCATAAATGTGTGCATACACCAAATTGTTGGTTGGTTGCGTCTGATGTTGTTCTGCTACTGACTGACAATGTTAAGCCTACCACTCACTAAACAAACTACAAAAGGTTCTACGGAGGACTGGGGTATGCAGCACTCAGTGGCGTCAGGCAGACCGTAAAAATAATATGAACTAATACTAAGTAAACCTAGTATCCATCCACCACTATTTCACAGAAGGACAATGGAAGGACTAGACGCTCTCTAGCAGTAGCATTAACTAACTTCACATCTCTAAAGTAAACTCTTACATTAATCAGCCCAAGCTAGCGCAAAGTTGCAAACAAGTAAGAGTAGTGCCGAACACCTGTGTCCTACAATCCCAGAAGATTTTGAAACGTAATTTACCTGCAATGTAAGCACCAGTAATCATGTTATTCATCAAAAAATTATACACAATACTTATACTGCTATATATTAGCTACTCACCAAGCACCTCGACACCTAGCAGGTCCAACAGGTCCTGCTCCCTGCCCAGTGTGTCTGACCACCGGTGGGCCAGCTGGTTGTAGGTGCGCCGGATCCATGAGCAGCGAAACACTGCCCGGCGCACCTTCGTCCACCGGCAGTGACGCTCCTGGGTAGGGTACCCGGAGCCTGGCCTGCCGCCTGCTGCCAAGGTCAAGGGGAGGTGGCGCTGGATAAAAAAACAAGGGTGGCCACTTCCATCACGCCGAAAAGCTGCCGGGCCTGCACCCCTGAAGGGCGCATTCTGCCCCAAGGTAGCCGGCTCTTGGGCGCAGGCGCCTTGCCCTTGGAGCCGGTACTGCTGCCCTTGGCCATGGTTCTGGGGTGGAGGCGGTAAAGAAAAGTTACAAGGAAAAAATAAAGTTAGGGAAAGAAGTAGGAGCTTAAAGAAACAGTAGAAAAGTAAAAGAAACACAGTAAAAGTAGAAATAAAATGCAAAATATAAACTTAGGGACAGAGAGAAATAGATGAAAAATATAAAAAGTCAGAAAAACTGTGTAAAAAACTAAGGATTGCAAAGATTAAGTAAGAATAGAAAACTAGGCCCAGAACCATAGCATAGAGTGAAAAAACAAGATGGCAGCACCCATTCCTGACCGCGGGTGTAAGCTTGCGTGATATTTCCCGCGAGCACGCACTAATCGTCGCGAACAAGTATATAGCGTTCCCGAACATGAGATGCGCATCGTGAACACGCTATACGTGACCCGGAACAGGAAATAAGGCATCGCAAGCGGGCGGGACAATTGAAAAAACAAGATGACCGCGCCCATAGGCGACCGCATGGGTACGTTCACAAGATACTGTCCCCCGAGCACGTAAACCGCGCCCGAACACGCACAACGCGCTCCCGAACAAGAAAAATGCATCACGAACGGGCGCGACAAGCAGCTTTGCATGCTCGCGAAGCTACACGTAGCTCACGTAGTGCAAGAACATCTTGGCATAGCTTCCTATAGCGCGACTACGCGCACCACGCCCAGGGTTACTATTAATAGCGTTTGGACTGGAAAAATCTTTTACAATTTGAAAGAGTTCTTTGCTACTGTTTCCAGCCAGTTCGGTTTTCGTAGACAAGAAGAATTATTTTTGCTCACGGACTTTGGCGTAATGTGCTTTTAACGTTAATTTATAAGTAATTTTATTCATGTGGTTAAAATTCTTCCTCCATACCCTCTCTAGCTGCTTGCATTTACTTTTTCTTAGAGCCTTCATAAACCTCGGGGCTGAGGCTCTACAAGATTTACCTACTCTTGTTTTAGGAGGGGCTAGTTCCATGAAGCGATCAAGGTGCCAGTTATCTAGAGAGCCTAAGTCGTTTTCTAGGATTCCACTAACAGGGACGGGATGTTGCCTAAGTGAATTAGCTAGTGCCTGTGTGGTGAGCTGACCAAACGACCTGACACAGCTCACCCGTGGCTTACCATGTGATTGAGACTTTCCTAATTCCTTGTGAATTGTAAAAGTAAGTAAAAACTGATCAGACCAAATAATGGGTAGGGGTGCATCTATTATCCGTATAAATATAGGAACCAGACCTTTGCCATGAGTTATGCCTTCCGCGTTGCAATCCACCCCTTTGCTGTCAATTCCAAAATGGTATGTTGCCTCCCCAATGTCGGTCATTGTGTAACTCTGGCTGTGTCACGCAGGTGCCTTTCTATGGTTAATGCGATGTAATCTGTGGTACAGTATTAACTGCCAGATTGCTCTTTCTCACCAAGGTGTCGTGACAACTGGAAGGGAGTAGCTCATGCTGCTGTATCTGAGATGTTATGAGGGGTGACGGAGTGACAATGATTGATGAGGCATATCCTGGGTGACACCAGCTGCACATTTGTCTCTTTATGATGCAAAAGCAGGTTTATACGATTTTTCCACCGCGGGCTGTTTCAGTCCTACTTATTACACGCAATATTATATTTATGTAGTTGGGGTATTGATGTGGTTAGCAATTGAGTCAACTGTTTCACCCACCTTTGTTGTCCTGTGACAAATTGATTTCATGTTTCCATTTTATATTTTAGGACTTGATGCCACTTTGAGTTTTGTGCCAAGGTAAAGTTGAGGCTTGTTGCCTGACGTTTGCGGGTAAGCTCTTGATGGCACAACGTTGCATTGGTGTGTCGGTTATTGATAGCCACAGCAACCCTCATTCAGTTCTAAGACATTTCCTGTAACCTAGAATTGTTGGAATAAGTGCTATAATTTGTTGTACAAATTTAAATATATTTCATACCAAAACATTGTGTTCCTTTCAGGTAAACCATCCAGTGAATTCCTGACAAAGTGGTTTTCCACTTCAACCACAGGCTTTGTATAAGGCAAATTGCCTTTTGTTTTTATCACCCATTACTTACAAATATTTTGCAGAAGCTTCTAGAAGGTCCTGAAAAAGGCTGCTACAGCTCTGTCGAGGGTATTAGGCTGAAACATATTAACCTATTTTTCACTCAATGGCAGATTGAATTCCCTCCTGTTTCAGCTTGGTTTTTAATCCTGGCTCAGTGGAATCCTAATAAAGTCCGGTAGCACTCTTCCCTCTCTTATAGATCCAGGGGTTTCAATTTTTGTTATTGATAGGATTTGCTCCAAAGCCCATAGGTGTTTGAATGGTAACATCAATATGCCACCAAAGGAACGACCCCTTGATGCAAAGCAACACAAAGCAGTGCAAAGCAGAGCCTTGCATTACTTTGGAAAGCTATCCAATACAAATCTTGGTTTGCATTGGGTAGTAAATATCAACACAACACTTTGTGTCTGGGTTGCGTTATGAAAGTAACCTTTAGTAAATCTGGGCCTACCTTTTTAGTTACAACAGTTACTTCTATCCTTTTTTAATAGAGATGAAGTTTGATCTTTTAATCTTTTATTTCATATATCCTTATACTAATTTTGGTTTCCAGAGTAGCATGCTACTCGCCAAAAAGAGCTTCAATGCCTCGTCGTGGTAGTAAGCACTTGATAAATGCAATTACAATTACAACACAATATCTGTGTAGAATAACCATTTCTCATACATATACTGGAACAGTGGAAAACATGCCCTATTTTTTTTACTAATCTTTTAAGGATAGTTTCAGTTAAAAAGCATTTTTACTGGTTAGTGGTGTTTTTGGAATACAATTAAAGAAAACTTTAAGAAGCTTTCTTGGCTCCAGCTTTTCTCCATTATCCCTGTACTGATTATTTTTTAATTAGACTTGTCCTGTGCAAGGAAAGTATACAATTAAACTCTCACAACGGTACATTAGTTTAATGTTGCTGCAAGCACATTTTGTGAATTAATTTAATCTGATGCGCTGCCAAAATTGTACTTGCAAAGTCCCTCTGCAACGATAGTCAGCTTGACTTGGGAACACATCAGCATTTTCTTTAGATCCTTTCTATACTTACATGCACACAGATATCTGTGCCACGTACCCCCAGAGACACAAAAATAATTCCCAGAGTAGTCTTCTAACTGTAATTCTTGAGCAGGAAAATTGATGACTTCACTCATAGCAAAAAAAATGAATATTTCCCACAGGGACAGATAGATTCCCATGACAATTTCAGTATATATCCGTACCAATTAGTTAATATCATTAAAAAACTGGAATATTACTTACAGGAAAATGAAATGTTATAATAAAGAGCAAAACATATTTTTCCTATGCTGAACAGTGGAATGCAAATCACCACAGAAAAGTATAAAAGGCTGGATCTAGTGACGATAGATTTATTAACATTAATTAATTCAAGTATTCCTTTATTTATTTGTTTGTTTATTTTGAGTTTTGAGCAGCATCCCACATCTACACGACCACTTCAGATAGGTGGGTGAAAACAGAGGATGGAGAGGAAGGCTGCCCAGAAGTTAGAGTTTGGTGCTAGATAATGCCTTCTCCAAAAAGTTCCTTGGTGTAGCAGGTGCTTAGTTGGACGCCAGTTTGAATAACTCGCTTTTCTGGGTTTTTCTGAAATGGAGTAGAGGGTAAGTTCAATGGCCTAGGGTCTGTTTATGGATCAGCGGTGCTAAGTACTGGCAACGTTCAATGTTCGGAATATATTGCAGCATACCGGAGGAGAGGTGGATAATCTGTCCATGTGTTCAGCACGCTGATACATTATTACATGGAATATAAATAGCTTGGGCTATAAGTGTAAGGCGGGAGTGGCCCCCAGTTCTTCTATCGACACATGGCATTACTGTAGGAGGCACAGCTGATTGGCAGTCACTGTGGTTTTATTGGCAGCAGCAGATACATATCCTTAGTGCATTCCTGTTTTCTTGGAGGGTCTAGGAAATTGGCGAATTTAGTTTGGCCATCTCTGGCATTCAAGGTTATTCAAGACTGCTATGTGATATCTTTAGGAAGTGAGAAGGTGAGAAGATGGTGTTAATTGTGGTTTACACCCCCCCCCCCATCCACACAGTTGTAGAAACCCATGCCAGAAGGGCAGGAAGGATCCTTGTGCAATTGAATTGCCTGAGGCCCTACTGTCAAACGTGGAGACTTTAATGGAGAAACATTTTGCTAAGTCTAATGGACAAAATTGGAGGTTGGGTAGTCATGCAGTACTGTGGGAAGTTACATCCCTGGAGACAGCTACACCTGAGAATAAGACTATATTCATATTCTTCTCGTGCAGATGGCCCCTTTTCAAGGTTATGCTATCTATTTACCAAGATAGATCAGAGACCTAGATTTTAGAAGACAGCATTTCTGTCTCAGGGAATATCGGAGCACTCTCCACTAGAGAAATCACTGCAATAAATATGTCAGCATAGGCCCAAAAGGAGGATTCTGGATACATAGGACTCAAGGACAAAGAAACTATGCACCTGATTAGTAAGGTTATACATCAATATATATGGAAAATAGTTTATTGAAGCTGAAGCAGCAAATAACACTTAGAAAATACACATGGTTGAGCTGGAGGGAGGAAGGGCTTGTTTACACAAATGATGTGAAAGATGTGAATGGCATTGTTGTCAAGAGAGGTGCTCAGATGCTTAGATGGTCCAGGTATTTACATTGTTCTTCCATCTTCTAGATAGCACTAAGTAGGTTGAGGCTATGACCAGTCTTGAGGGTTTAGTAAATAAACTTCCAATGTCCTCCATTGAGGCATACTCAGACCTCGCATGGGAGTAGGCCCATTCAATAGATGAGCTATCGAAAGTGATAACACAATTGGTGTGAGGTACTGACCTGGGACCCAGCGATATTCCACAGAACTTATAAACATTTGTCAAGCAAGTTCAGAACTCAGCTAATGGAAACATTGTGTTCCACCAAAGAGGGCAGCCTCACATTGGGCCTTCATATTGCTGCTATCATCCTGCAGATAAACTTTGTGAACCCGCCTAATAATGTGCATTTTTTAGGCCGGTATCTCTACTAAAATACCAGCAATATTCATAGCCAATCACATTTATAAGGTGATTGAGTCACTAATAAAAACAGTCCAGAATGGTTTTGTGACCAGGAGATCTAAAAGCTATAATCTGAAGAGACTGTATGGGTGTCTGGCATATGCTTTCCAATTAGAGGAACCCACGTTGATACTTCCTTGGACAATTAAAAGGCCTTTCCTAAAGCTATCCTATGAGAAGATGGGCTTTGGACCATCATTTACTTGATGGGTGTCATTGTTGTTTTCAATGCCATTGGCAAAGATTAAAGTGAATGCCACAGTATTACTCTACTCTTCACTCTTGCCTTATAGCCATTGACTTGCATGGTATGGAGAGGTGTTCCAATGAGAGGTTTGAGATGGGATTATAGATAGAAGCAGACCTACCAACGCAGATGGTGCCAACTCAGACGGTGCCCCTGTCACATTATAACAGCTCTGTTAGACCTGGCAGTCTTGGCTTGGTTTCACCTGCATTTTTGCCTTTGCCTCCTGTATTTTTACTGTGTGATGGATATCTTTTTGCTGGTCTTGATGCTTTAGGCATTTTGCCTCTGCTGATCAGTGCGAAAGTGCACATTTTTATTATGGATTGGTGTTTCCATGGTTGGTTTATTTGGGTTACTATTAGGTCCCTAGTACAGTGCACCATGAGTGCCCAGGGCCTGTAAACCGAATGCTGCTAGTGGGCTTGCAGCACTGATTGTGCCACCCACACAAGAAGCCATACAACAAGGTTTCAGGCCTGCCATTGCAGTGCCTATGTGCGGTCTAGTACTGCCATGTCGACCTGACAAGTGCACCCACTTGCCAGGCCCTAACCTTCCCTTTTCTTACATGCGAGTCACCCCTAAGGTAGGCCCAAGGTAACCCTGTGGGCGGGGTGCAGTGTATATGAAAGGTAGGACATGCCCTGATATGTGTGGCATGTCCTGATAGTGAAATACTGCCAATTTTGTTTTTTACTATTGTAAGGCTATCTGTCCCATGGGGTGGAAAGGGGAATTTGCTCATAACATCTTATGAGCATTACTGCACATGGAAACCTGATTGGAAAATAAAGTTTGATATGCCTGAACTCAGAATGTTAAGATGCATATTTTAGTGAGGGTGATTTTTACATTCTGGGTTTGAAAAGACCACTTTAAGAAAGTAGGTATTTTCTTGCCTAACCATCCAGTGTGCCTCTGATAGGTTGTGTATTGACTGTCTGGCTTTGGAGTGACAGGGGCTGTAGATGTGCATTCTGTTCAAACAGCCAGTTGGCGGGTGAGTTATGTCCTGCCTTTCCAGGGTGAGTCAGGGCAGGGCTAAATACACCTGGGCTGCATTCAGAGTAGGTGGAGGATATTTCTTTCACACCTGAATTGGCCTGGTCTGCCAAGGACAATGCTGTCTCCAACTCCTGCCAGGAAGCTGCACCAGAGAGGACAGTACTGAATTTGCCTGGGAAAAGAGATTCTCTGCCACAGAAAACAAAGGATGTTGTATTATAAAAAGAGGGGCCTAGACCTTAGACTTTTAGATTACTTCTGGGAATCAAGAGGCACCTTTGCGAAGGAGAAGAGCTGGATAAACTGATGAGGAATACTGCCCCTGTGCTGTTTGCAATCTGGAGTTAGCCTGCAGTGGCTACTTTCTACCAAGGAAAGGAGAAGGACTTTGCTGTGTGCTGGGTCTCCTACTTGAGGAAGATCTCCAAGGGCTTGAAATAGAGCTTGCCTCCTGTTCTGAAGTCTCAAAGTCTCAGGGACTAAAATACTTCACCCCCAGCCCCCACTGAACTCCTTTGCTGGGAGTTCTGACCTGCTGAGAGATGCCTGCCAATGTTCTGGACCTCTGGGGGTTGTTTTGGGATTTGAACCTACAAGAACTGTGAAAATCAAAGCATCACCTATTTCCGATGCATCGCAGCGGTGCAAGAAGAATTTTCCGACTCATCACCGTCGCCGAAAAATCGATGCAGCACCTGCTCGTGACTGAAATGTCTGGCGTGCGACAAATCCTGTGCACTGATCTCTGACGTCTGAGATCACTGCACCGATTCTGATGCAGGTCAGGTTGTGGAAGAACCGACACACCGAGGGGACACGGCAGAAATCATCGCAGCGCATCCCGGGTCTTCGTGCATTGCATCACATCGTACTGGACTGTTACACATCCCATTTAAATGTCAAGTCTGTTGCATTGTTGGGGGACGCAGTATGAAACTGACGCATCACCCCCTCTCCGGTAAGTAACCGACTCATCACCTCCCCTGAGCAGCAGTAAGAAACTGAAGCATCGCCTCTCCCGGAGCAAGGAGCCGGCCGATCATCTTCCCTGACTGTAATTAACCAATGTATCACCTTCCCTGCAACCCTTTTTGCTTACACTCAGCATCCAAGGTACTTTGTATAAAAGTGTTGCATCCAGCATGTTCTTGGAACAGAACTGTTTCTACCTTTTTTGTCATTTTGGTCTTGTTTTGATGTAGATAAAGATTACTTATTTTTTAAAACTGGTATGGTGTCCATTTGTAGTATTTTTACTGTATTACTGTATGTGTTCACAAATGCTTTGCACACTGCCTCTGAGAGAAAGCCTTGCTGCTCGTACCAAGCTACCAAGGGGATGAGCATGGGGTTATTTTAGAAGTGTACTCCCCTTACCATGACTAGGAAGAAGGGTCCCTACTTGGACAAAGGTGCAAACCCTTGCCAACTAGAGACACCCATTTCTAACATTGGTGGTCAGCGGTGAGGATCTGGACTTGCAGGTGTGTCTTACATACAGTGATTGATGTACACTACTAGTAGAGTGCAGACCATCATGCAACCACATACAACTGGTGGAACGTTTTTTTTTGTCTTGCAACTGAGAGCTGCCAATCTTCATCATGACAAAGCCAGCATCACTTGCATCTGTGGATATTGAGTTAGAAGAGGATAGGGTTGAAACCTACACTATGCCACAAGTGAAATCTATCTGCAAAAAGGTTAAAATCTCTGTAAGAGGCCTCTTCAGAAAGTAAGAATTCCAAAAGGCACTGAGGGTCTGGTTGGAGTCAAGGGATGCCAGCGAGAATGATGAGCAACCTATGGAGGAGGTGGAGAATTTAGATGGACTGTAGAATAGGCTATTGGTGCTTCCTGGGGGGGGGAGGTTACCTTTCCGGGGGGCATCAGTATATCTTTAAAGGGACTGTCTCCAGCAGAAGAGCTGGAGGACAGGGAGTAAAACAGGATGAATGAATTGGAGCTCACTAACCTCAGGCTGGGGAAGGAGGGTAAGGATTTGGCATTTCAGAGGGAAAAATTAGCCCTGGAAAAGAATTGATGCTCTTAGAGCATGAAAGAGCTTTGAGGGAACTGGATCTAAAAGCAAAAAGTATAGAGTCCAATCCCAATTGTGGCAGCGCACCATAAGTGCCTGGAGTAGGGAAGATTACATCCCCAAGGAGGTTATTAAGGATTTTATAAGGCATGAGGACATTGGCCAGTGGTTTAAAGCCTGTGATATACCAATGAGGTCCTACAGAATCCCTGAGAGAAACTGGTTAGTGGGGTTGTGGAACAGCTTCCTAAATTAGGGGAGGAAAACATTGATAGCATTGCCCGCTAAAGATCATATGTCTTATGCCCCATGAAGGAAGCCTTGGTTAGGGGGTACGGTTTGACCCCATAGCAATACAGGCAGAAGTTGGGGGCATGTAAGAAGCTGGAGTCAAGCACTTGGGTGGAGTATGTCTCCTCTTTTTGTAGAGCACTGGATGGATGGGTGAAGGGTAGCCAGGTGAATGATTTTCAGGGGCTCAATTATTTGGTTGCATGGGAGCACTTGTCAGATCATTGTTTTCCAGAGCTACACCAGCACTTGATTGACAGTAGGCTGACTGACCCCAGGAAGCTTGCTGTGGAGGCAGACCGCTGGGTCACTACCAGGGTCCAAAAAATTCATGTGGGAGACTCGGCCAAGGGTGGACAGGGTCCCCAGCAGAAAAGTGGGCTGGACAAGGGTAAACAGAAGGAGCTCCAAAAGGGCCCAACGTAATTCTCAAGGGAACCAAGGGAAAGGTTCCCAGCCTCCCACTGAAAAGAAGCCATGGTTCCCTGCAGGTAAGCAGGCCCAGAAGGGCCCCCATGCATGTAATGCTTGTGGTCAGATGGGTCACTCCCAGGGGGACCCTAGGTGTCCCAAAAAGATTACCACTGTGCCCATCGGTGCACTGCCCCAGGAGATGGCTGGTGTAGCCTTGGGGGAGGAGTTGGGTGCCCAAGGGGGGTGGGAGCACGCAGAAATGACCCTGGTCTCTTTAGGAGACATTGAGATGGTCCCAAGGGCTCATCTGCCTCATAGCACTAAAAAGTAAAGGCAGTGGGTGCCCATCAATGGCCATAGTATGGAAGCTCTGAGAGACACTGGAGCCAGTGTGACAGCTGTCAGTTGTCGGCTAGTGTCTGAGGAGCAGGTGGTCTCTAACAAATTCTACCCAGTAGTTGCAGCTGACAACTCGGAGTGCCTCTGCAAAGTGGCACAAGTTCCCTTCGAGTGGGGGGATCTCAGGTACCTTAAAAGTAGTTGCAAGGCCAGCCATGCCTGTTGACTGTCTGCTTGGAAACAATCTGGACAGTTCCCCTTGGGAGAAGGTGACACAGTAGTCTCATTTGGAGATGTTGGATCTGCCTGTGTGGGGGTGTGTGACAACCCGGTCTATGACAGCTGGTAGTAGCAATCAAGAATGACCCAGGTGCCTGCTAGAAAGAGAGGAGGCAGGGGCCCTGGGAAACTGCCCCAGAAGTTTTCTTATGGTCCAGGAGGAGGTAGACCTTAAGGGGGATGAACTGGAGCCTACACAGGTACAAATGGCTGAACTGGGTAGCCTGCCTGAGCTCACCCATTGGCAGCAGGAAGGAGGGCCCCACCAGGGAAGACTTCTGCCAGGAGCAGCAGGCACGCCGCTCTCTTCTTGGCTTATGACACCAGGCTGCAAGCTAGGCAGCAGGTGATCAGTCTGGGTTACATTGGGCTTACTGGGAAAAAGGTCTCCTTTATAGTGAGCTTAAGGATGCTGAGCCTGGGTCAGCCTGTCTGCTGGTGGTACCCCAGTGCGTCAGAGCCTTTCTACTGGGTCTGGCTCATGATGTGCCTTTGGCAGGACATCTCGGGCAAGACCCGACCTTTGAAAGGTTTATCAT
The DNA here is from genome assembly GCF_964261635.1 of Lissotriton helveticus. NCBI lineage: Eukaryota > Metazoa > Chordata > Amphibia > Caudata > Salamandridae > Lissotriton > Lissotriton helveticus. The sequence continues at coordinate 604,466,388 of NC_136065.1, forward strand.
CCTCTTTTACTGGCCCTGAATGCGCAAGGATTCTGACACCCATTGTCAGACTTGCGAGACTTACCAGGCAAGTGGCAAGAGTGGAAGGAAGTGTAAGGCTCCTCTCCAGCCCTTGCCTGTCATTAGCACCCCCTCTGAGAGGGTGGGCACCACAATTGTGGGGCCTCTAGACCCCAAGACAGCCATGGGTAACAGGTTCATCCTTGTCTTGGTGGACCATGCCACTGGGTACTCAAAGGCCATCCCTCTCTGGATTGTGATGAGCTCTGTGGTGGGTCGTGCATTGCTGTGGATTTTCTCCCGTGTGGGGTTCCCCAGAGAGGTGGTGTCTAACCGGGGAGATCAACTTCATATCTAGGTATATGAAGTCCCTGTGGCAGGAGTGCGGTGTAAAATATAAGTTCACCACTCCTTGCCACCCCCAAGGAAATGGGCTGGTTGAGATTCAACGGGATCCCGAAGGTCATGATTATGGGTCTTGGTGAACCCATGAAGCGTAAGTGGGACATCCTCTTACTATGCCTGCTGTTTGCTTACAGAGAGGTACCGCAGAAGTCCTTAGGGTTCAGTCCCTTTGGGCTCCTGTATGGGCATCCTGTAAGAGGACCTCTAAGTCTGGTCAAAGAAGGCTGGGAGAAAGCTCCCAGTAAACCTCCCTAGGATGTATATAGCTACATGCTGGCCTTCAGGAACCAGACTAAGCGCTTCAGGCAACTCCCTCAGGAGAATCTGGAAAGCAGCCAGGGAGAAATGAAGCGGTGATACAATCAGAATGCCACTCTGATGGAGTTTCAGCCTGGCCAGAAAGTGTGGGTCATGGTGCCAATGGAGCTTGTGCGCTTCAGGATAAATGGACTAGGCCATTTGAGGTGGTGGAGCACAAGCGTAAAGTCACCAACTTGGTGGACCTACAGTCTCCCAGGAACCCTTTGCGGGTCCTACATGGGAACCACCTCAAGCCCCACTTGGAGAGGTCCGAAGTGGTCATGCTCCTAGCAACAGGTGATGGGATGGGAGAGGAGACTGAGACTCTCCCTGACCTCCAGTCTGCTAATGAGCATGATGGGTCAGTGGACAATGTGAACCTCTCCCCCACCCTGACTTCTGAACAGCAGAGTGACTGCCGCCAACTGTTGGGACAGTTTGCTGCTCTATTCTCCCTGACCCCTGGTGTCACTCAGTGGTGTGTCCATGATGTGGACACTGGGGATAGTGCTTCTGTAAAGCACAAACTTTACAGGTTGACTGACTGGTTCAAGGCTAGCTTCAAGGAGGAGGTCAACATGATGTTGATAGGGGTAATTGAGCCCTCTAACAGCCCGTGGTCCAGCCTAGTACTCTTGGTTCCAAATGTTGCTGCACCTGGTGCCACGCCAGAACTCCGGTTCTGTGTGGACTACCGAGGGCTCAATGCAGTAACCAGGACTGACACACACCCCATCCCCAGCGCCGATGAGCTCAAGTATCGGTTGGGAGCTGCCAAGTACCTCAGTACAGTTGACCTAACACCAGAGGGGCACTACCAATTCCAGGTGATGCCCTTTGGGTTGAAGAATTCCCCTGCCACCTTTCAGAGACCGGTCTACCAGGTTTTGGCTGGGCTGGAGAATTTCAGTGCCGCCTACCTGGATGACATTGCAGTGTTCAGTGCCACTTAGGAGGAACACATGCATCACCTCTGGGAAGTGTTGAAGGCTCTGCAGAGGGCAGACCTCATGATCAAGGCCAGCAAGTGCCAGGTTGGGCAGGGTTCGGTGGTGTACTTGGGGCACCAGGTAGGGAGCGGCAAGGTGGCACCCCTGCAATCCAAGATTGATACCATTCTGGCTTGGGAACCCCCAAAGACCCAGACAAAGAGGAGAACCTTCTTAGGACTCACCAGGTATTACAGGAGATTTGTCAAGGGCTATGGCTTCATTGTTGCCCCTTGACTGAGCTGACTTCTAGGAAGCAGCCCAGGAAAGTGAAGTGGACTTATGCCCGTCAGAAAGATTTTGATGCCCTGAATTCTGCCATGTGCACGGTGCCTGTGCTCAAGATGTCCAACTTCTCACAGGAATTTGTGGTGCAGACAGATGCTTCAGAGAATGACGTGGCAACAGTGCTCTCACAACTAAATGAGGAGGGCCTAACTCAACTCATATCCTGCATTAGTAGGAGGTTACTTCCACGGGAACAGAGGTGGAGTGCGATTGAGCATGAGGCATTTGCTGTGGTCTGGGCACAGAATAAGCTGAGGCCCTATTTGTTTGGGACTCACTTCCGGGTTCAGACCGACCACATGCCCCTCAGATGGCTTATGCTAATGAGGTGTGAGAATCCAAAGTTGTTGAGATGGTCCGTTTCCCTACAGGGGATGGACTTCACGGTGGAACACCACCCTGGTACAGAACACGCCAATGCTGATGGTCTGTCCAGAGTTTTCCGCCTTGGTGAAGCGAACACCCAAGAGGGTGGGTAGTTCTCCCCACATTTCAGCTGAGGGGACATGTGTTAGTCCTGGCAGCCTTGGCATGGGTTTTCCCTGCATTTTTGCTCTGCCTCATGTATTTTTACCGTGTGATGAATTTCGTTCTGCTGGGCCCCATATGAGTACCCCCACACCTTATGCACTGCCTAGAGAAACTACTTTTGAGTGGTGTGCAGAACCTCACTCTGACAGTTTATTGTTTATCCTTCAGGTGTCCCTTATCGTTAGGTCCTGGTGAGACCCCCTATTGATTGCGGGGTTGAAACGCTGTCGACACACATTTACAAATTGAACCATCTTCCAGCCTTCTCACTAATGCATTAAAAGGCTGTCAATAACTATTGTATATTTGCTTCATGGTCGTTTGTTTGTATATTTTGAAACCTATTTGTATGCCACAAATTGTCACTCTTCAAGTCTAGGTTCTATGTTCACTTGGGACACCAAGCATTTCTTTTGACCAACTTTTTCCAATGCATTTAAATCCTTACATAAACACTTAATAATTGCAAAATGTTTTGTGGTGTCTAATTATGACTCTCTTTTTGGCCTATCTTTACCCATGAATATTACCATTGAGTTGAAATATTATTAGTTCAGTTCAGTTCATAAACTTTTATTCGATTGACAGAAAGTTCAATCATAAAAAGTACAGTTTAACAAGTCGAGTAAATATTATAAATACATGTGTAAAAATACGAAGAAGAATAAAATACAAATTTGATACATAACTAAAAGAAAAAAAAAAAAGAGACAATAATTACAGTAGAGTAAACAAAAAATATTATTATATATCATATACATTGTCCGCAGGAACCATTATATCTTAGGTAGTGCCAGCATATCATCCAATGCCCTGCCCTCTCATGTTTTTCAGTTGGCAGGTCTGTAGGAGGATTGTATATCCCTCCAAGCTGACATTATCTTGTTGTACCTTGCAGATCCAGTATCTTTTTTAGAAATTGGCTTGAAGTGGTGAAAACATTTAGTAAATACCCTGGTTTTCGGATTGACTGGGACTACTCTTTTTCTACTCACTGCTTGGGAACTCCTTAGGATATGTTCTGTTCATTCCAAATTTGCACCAAAGGCTTTTAATATTTGGGAATATATGTAACAAGAGGCAATAGTGTATTTTCTTTATAGAATCTTCAAATCTCACTTACATAATTAACTGGAAATTGATCCCATTATATTTGGTAGGTGAAGTTGCATAAAATAAAATGATAATCCTTTTCAAGTTCATGTATATTTTTTAGAATTCAGCCTACTGTCCATCTAGGTGCAGAGTATTACTTCTGTGTTAAAGTAATCATAGAACTGCCATGGATAGGAAGTACTGCTCGCCTCTCCCTTAATGTCTTATACCCGGTTGCATACGATGGAGCTATAGCACTCCCAGATATTCACAAATACTACTGGGCTTCCCAGTCATGGTAGGACCCATCCTTGATGTCAGGCATGGGGGCGAGAGGCCATCCATATGTCATACATGGAGGTGGGATACCCTCTAGGTTCCCAAACCATACTATGGTAGACAGCCTCCCAATCAGTGGGGTTGAAGGGGAATCCTTACACTGGAGACAACCCATATAGGATGTAAGTGCAAGTTTCTGGGGTTCACATGAGAGGAAAGTATTACACAGAGAGTGTGGTAATCTCTGACTGCATTCTGTCTGACACAGACTTTGATCACACTTAATAACCACATAACACAGTATGCTGCCACCACCATCTTATGTGATGCACACAGGGTTGGCACAATAGTCCAATGCCGAATATTCAGGCAATGGGCTTCTGTGCCCATCCAGATCACATAACAAAGTCTTGGACTTGCATTCCAAGGACAGGACTAGGCCTCTGCACACATGGACTAAGCATGGGCGTAAAATCTGTTCCGCTCGCGGATTTTGCGGATTTTCGGGAAATTCGCAATCCGCGAACTCTCGCGAATTTGCAGAAACTTCGCAAATCTGCGCGAAGCAGATTTTTTGCTTGGTCGCACTTGCCAACTAGAATACTATACAATTTTGCGGCGCGCAGCGTTCACTTACCGTCATTCAGCGTTTGCAGAGTTGTTTTTCTCCATGTTTGCGTGTGCTGCGCCATTTTGGATCTTGCTGCGGGATCCCGCGGGAGTTTGTCGACGTCATCGCGGCTTGCCAACTTGCACAGCGAGAGTTTGGCAACGCGAGTACATCATAAAGGCCCGTGATCACGCATCGCGGGAGTAAACACTTGCGAACACGTAGATGCGGCAGGCAGCGACAATCTCGCAATTGCAAGATTGCAAAATTTGCAATTTCGCACAAGAAATCCACCAGCAGGCAGCATAAACCTTGAAAATTATGATTTTCCTCAGAATAACTCCTCAGGTTGACATTTGCCTGCACTTTTTTTTTGCAAGGAGTCCATTTTGAGGGGGGGATGGGAGGAAGGAAGTGTCCCACAGTCTCCAACTTCCTGTTCCTGTCCAGCAGGCTTCTCCCAGTGCTTTCTTCATGTGCTGGTCACTTTGATTTGGATTTTGACCTGGAAGGATTACTTTTTGTGGATGCTGCTGGATATTTGGATTTTTGCAAAACTGAAAGCACTCAGCAGGTGCAAAAGTTCAATCTTATCATTAGTAACCATTCCCTGTAGTGCTTCCTGAGGGGCCCCTTCAGAGTTCAGTTGCCTACTTGCAACTATTCTATGACCCTGCTCTGACCCTCACAGCAGGCTCAGAGAATAGCTACAAGTATACAACAAAGGTCCTGTTAAAAAAATTACACTGCAACAGAAAGCAATTACAGATAAGGAACCAGGTGCCAGCCTGGAAGTTCAAATTCAGTGACACATTAATCAGCCCCTAATTCATTCATGTCAGTTGAGGCAGGGCAGGTGTGCTTTTCCCCCCATAATCTACAGTGATGAACTAGAGGGTGGCATGGGTGAGCCAGAGGGTGGCATGGGTGAGCCAGAGGGTGGCATGGGTGAAACAGAGGGTGGCAGTGGTGAAACAGAGGGTGCTGTGATGAACCAGACGTAGAAACAACATGGTCGCGACCGTTGCTACCCGACAAGTTAGTTTGCGTTTGCGAACTGGTAAAAAACCCTTGCGAAATGGCAGAAACACTTGCGAACACAAAAAAAAAGGAATCCGTAAAATTCGCGAGAATTCGCGGATTTTGCGGATTGCGAGTCCCTAAATACGCAATTTCGCGGATTGCCAATTTGCAAAATCCGCCCATGCCGAACATGGACTACACTTACAAGGCCCCGGGACCTCAGGGGGAGCACTTGGAGATTCTCATGGTCTATGGCAGAGAGCAACAGCAAAGTACAGTCCAGGTTCAGTTCCCACTGGTCAGCTGGGTTTCTTCACAGGAATATCCTCTTCTATGGTGGGAATGACTCCTCAGCACTCCCTAACCAATGAGGTAAAAGTACCCGGGGCAACCCTATACACCTTTTCAGTAGTTGCTGTTTGCCTTACTGCAAACAGCAACAACAAGGTGATGGATGAAATGCTTGAATTAATCTCAGCCCCTGGCAATTGCCCAAGCCGCATTTCAATCCATCTTTTTTTGCCCACTATGCCACCTCAGTTTGTACCCAGCCATATGGAAATTAGTCTTGACCCTGCTACAATGGGAGTAGTCCAGCCCAAACTGCCAAGCCAGGTCCTTCCCGAGCCAGATTACAAGCAACCTAGGACCAGTTGTGCCCTTGTTATGGGCTCTTCAGCCAGGTATAGCTTGATCCCAGTGGCACAGTGAGCCTGGGACCCACGCCTGGACATCCCCGTTGAACGTAGGGCATCAACTGCAACAACAATAAGGTGCTGGATGGAATGCTTGACTGCGAAGGCTTTATGTTTAATCTGAAACTCATTAAAACCAACTCCTTCAAAGGTATCCTTGTATATCGTCTGTCTAGACCTAGAGACCAATTCATCCAAACTCTACTCAATTTTTACAAATCCTGCATGGAGTTACTGGGTGCTTTTAATTTTCACTTATAGCTACTTGGAAACAGTGACAAGGAACACCTAGTCCATAGCCTTCACAGTTTTGATCTTACGCAGATAGTAAACTTACCAGCTCTTCAGGCCAACCACACATTAGACGGAGTATTCACTATTAACTCCAATTTGAGTATTGAAAACGTTCTGCCATTAACCTGGACAGTGGCACATGCTCTGTGAGAAAAGAGTGCCCCAAGTGTGCAGTTTGTGTAACTTAAAACTAGCTTGGATGTGTCTGTGGTACTATTTTATTCCTGGACCACCTGGCCAAGGTTAAAAATGTGAAGGATGGTGGTGAAAGGAGAAAGTTAGGATCTTTTCACTCCTCCTTATTGCAAAAGTGTAGACATGTTTCTGCCGAATAGACTGGACCTGATGAATGCCGAGTGACCCAACACTGAGGGCCGAGGAATAAACTAGTACCACAGACACATCCAAGCTAGTTTTTACCTCCACAAACTGCACACTTCTTTGGTGGTTACACTATTTTCTGTCTGTATTGTCTTCCTCTCCTTTTTACTCCATCCCAAGCGTTGGTCTGTGCAGGGGTGTCAGTTAGCAAGCCTGATGATGAAGCATGGCACAATTTACCAGTGAGGGCAGTCTTTTCTCACAGAGCATGTGCCACTTCAGAACCATAATACACACTCCAACCTCTCGTTTGTGTGTAATAGATTGTGACTGGGGAGGTTGGGGTAGGAATGCAACCTCTCCCCCTTCTTTGTGTGAATCCTTAAGCTGGACAGACCATAAAGCCATTTTTCCTAAACCTAAAGTACCTAACAATAATTCCCTTAGTTACAATACTCTCACAAAGTTCAAGTTTCGCCCTTGGCAGGAAACTGACAATAGAGAACTCAACAACATTCTTTTGACCTCCAGCCCTTTATTAGGAAGTAATATATACTCAGCCACCACATTTTGCTAATTTGATTGACTCAGCAGTCCCCCTACTGGCACCTGAAAAAACAGTAGCAAACTATAGAATTAAATGGTTTGCTCCCTGGTACTCACTGGACATAAAAAACTCAAACAAAAATGAGACATCAGGAACATAGATGGAGGAAAGGCTACTGCCCTGAAGAAAAAGTCAAATACAAATCTCTCATTAACAATTATAAATCCTTAATCATCTCTAAAAAATCATGATACTTCACAGACAAAATCAATTCTGTGAAAGACTCCACCAAGAAACTATTTAAAACAGTAAAAATCGTATCCAACTGTAACAATAATAATGCCTTCAGTCCTGATCAATTCCTACGCAATAAACTAGCAGACTTCTTTCAATCTAAGGTAAAGCTCATCTTTTCAGGATTTCACTTCTCATCATAATCTTCCCTCTATGGATGCTCACACCCAAGCTGCTATAACCTCAGACATCTTGGAAACTAATATAAGCACTGCTTCTAATGTTCTTACCAGGTTTACCCCCTTCCCCTCCAAAGATAAAGTAGCCAAACTCATTGAGACCATGGGATCCAATGTGTTATCCGACTGCTGCCATCCCCATGTTCTGCATTGGGCTTCCAACACAGTGTCAGTTCATCTTACTGAACTGCTGAATAAAATACTGGCCTCAGGACACTTCCCGGCAGCATAGGAAAAGGCTTTGATACCATTGCTTAAAAAAACATCTCTTGACCCCCAGGATGTGAAGAGTAACCAGCTCATTTCACGTCTTCGTCTGCTAGCCAAGATACTGGTGAAGGCAATGAATGAAGAAACCATGTCTTTTCTGGATGATAACCATCTTCTAGGCTCCTCACAATATAGTCTTAGACCAAATCACTGCACTGAGTTAGCCCTAGTGGCTGCCACTAAGGAAATGAGAATGATAGTCAACAAGGGAGGGAAGACTGCACTGATTCTTCTTGACTTGTTGACTGAGGTTGATACTGTCAACCATTCATTACTTATCAACCGGCTTGAGAGCATCAGCATTAAAGACTCACGACTTGCCCTCCTCAGTTCCTTACTATATGACAGAGAGCAAGCAGTCACTCTTGGAGACTTTATCTCTCTTCCATGTGGGTACCCCAAGGAATCTCCCTAAACCCTACACTTTTCAATGCCTTGTGTCACCCGCAGGGCCAAACTGATCCACTTGTGCGGTGTCTCTGTTATTTCTCATGCAGAAGACACACAAGTAGCAGTGTCGGTCTTGTCCAATGTTGAGGAGGTGGCCAAAAAGTTTAACAACTGCTTGGCGCTAATAGTGAGATGGATGCAGAAAAATGTTCTTCATTTAATCTCAGACAAGACTGAGGTATGAATATTTGGAAATAATACCACCTTTTGGAACACCTCCTTGTGGCCTATCAACCTAGGCCCACTCCCTCCACCAGTGCAGACAGCCAAAAATGTAGGAGTCCTGTTTGGTGGAAAACTCTGCTTCTCTGGTCAAATAAACCCGATCACTTCCTCCTGTTTCTTCCTGCTTAGAATCTTAAAAAAGATCTTTTCCTTCATCTGCTGCACAACTGCAGAAAAGGTCATCATTGGACTGGTCATATCAAAGATTAACTACTGCAACACTTTGTATATGGGCATTGAGAAGCAAATGGTGCAAAAAACGTCAATTCCTTCAAAATTCAGCAGCCCAGCTGCTCATGAAAATTCCTAAATTAAGTCTGATCTTTCAAACTATCTTTAGCCTCCACTGGCTACCAGTCTGTGAGAGGATAACATTCAAAGCACTTTGCCTGATCCATAAAGCTCTTGATAGGACTGCCCATGAATATTCCCAAAAGATCTTCTGCTGGCATGTGCCCAGTTGTAATTTTTGGTCCAGCTCAGCTAAACTGGTGGTCATCCCCAGAATCAATAAAGCCCACTGGGGTGGCAGGAGTTTCTCCTATTCTGCCTGTACACTATGGATCTCCCTACTGTTTCAATTGAGATCCCAGTCAAATGTACTACAGTTCAGGAAAATATTAAAAACATGGCTCTTCTCACTCTCTTCTATAGGTCACTGTTTTTGTTGGCTCTTTCTCAGGTGCTAGCGCCAAGACGCCAAGGCATTCACACGCTTACAAACTTCCTTACTTCCTTGCTTACTTACTAATGTTTGAATTAATTTCAGTCACTGGCAATCACCGGCCCGTATCCCAATCCATCATTTTTCACCCATCATGCCGCTTGTTTGAATGCAGCCATTGGGTAAAAGTTCCTAGGGCCACAGTATGTACCTTTTTAGTAGTTGCTTTGCCTTACTGCAAACACTTCCAAAATGTTGTGTGCCAGAGCATTTTCAAGAAACGAAGGTCTTTGAACACACTAAACTTGGACTCTGAGGACTAGGGTTAAATCATTAGTGTTCTCCCAATCTAACACTAACATCGAGCTTAAATGAGGCACTATACCCACAACAAACCCAGAGACAGACAGCAGGTAGGACAAAAGCAGGGTCCTTTAGCAACCAGACAGAGGATCCACAAGAATTGTCTTGGCATCCTGCTCCCTCCCTATCAAGTGTGTCCCATGTGTTGCTTGTGGCTCAACAGATCTGTCAAGCCAAATCTAACGATAGATCTCATTAGGATGCCCACATCCCTCACTTTGAATATTCTGTGGTGTCAAAAGGAGTCATCTCTGCCCATTCAGGTCAGCCTTTGGGAGGCATTTTGCACCTTTTCCAGACCCAGTCCTGGGCTTCAGCAGAGGCTGGGAGCTGGTAGAAGTTTGAGCTAATTAGCCATCTGACCATTCAGGAAAATAAACAGTAAGATACTAAAAGTTACTTTCCTTTCCTTAATATTTATTAGAAATCTGACCACCCTTGAATTGGAGTTTAATAACTAATAAATGTAGTGGATTATTTATTTTCTAGTTTCTTCCCTTCCTGAGGTAGCAGTATTAGTTGTGTCATCTGTACTATAGTTTTCTACATATGGCAGCTTGGTTTACCATAGTGAAAATAGCTTTTAGGGCAGTGTCACTGGAGTGGCATGTTAAGATACATTTTCCATATGCCCCACTTTTAAATGCCATGCAACCTACTTTGTGGGCTTAAAGGCTTACTTACTAATATTGAAAGGAGTGTTTTTCTATCCATTTAAGAAGGTTATTTTAGTAGGACGAACTGCAGGTTTAACAATGTAGCAGTCAGAATACAATTGTAGGCCTGAATCCATGTTTTCCTTTGTCACTCTAGTGGATGTCACAATAACTTTTGCAGTCCACCGGTAATCTTTAACTTTTCATGCAATGGATGTATTTCCATGCCATATACTATGGCCTTATAGAAACGTTTCATGAGCCAGTCAGAGATTGACTAATTTCTACATGTGTTATTTGTCACAGCACATACATTGGCCATTGTTTCAGTTTCAGTTTATTAACAGTTGGATATCATGCCTAAAAAGGCATTAAAGCAATTTAAATACATGTAATATAGAAAGCACAAATTGTATGTATAAAAACATATACTTTTACAATAAAAAGTTTTTGTTACCAATATACTTTACTCACCCACATACAAGCATTTAAAATCAACAAATATTAGTTTTACCCATGGCCCTTCAATGTCTAAAAACAATCAAATCCCACCTATCCATACTAATATAATAAAGAGAGAGCCCAAACCTTTGAGGCGGGTAATCTCAGGAACCACAGCACCAATCACAACACCCAATACAGCGTTGGAAAGGGCAGTTGCAGCAGAAGGACATAGGCTATGCAGATGCCCACCATATACATTTAAAAGGTAAAAGAACCGTGCCAGCAAAGTAGTCCCTTGTGGGCGTGTCTGCGTTGTGCTGTGGGCGTGTGCTGGGGGCGTGACAAACGCTGGGGGCGTGTGGTACGTTCCGCCCTTCATGCCATGTCTCATATCGTGTGCTGTGGGCGTGTGCTGTGGGCGTGGGCGTGTGCGGGGCGCGGGATTACGGAAAAAAAGCGAGCGTTGTGCCTAATATTTCATTGTTTTTTCTTCCCAGGTTCTGTACATTCCAGCTCCGGGTTTCCACCCTGCTCCCTCTAAATACCCCTGCACCCCATAATCATAACCCACCCGTACTCCTTAAAATACCCCAACACCCTTAAATACTAACCCATCTTAACCGTATAAATATACCCTGTACCCCAAAACCCAAGCCTATCCCTAAACCCTAAAAATACCTCTGTACCCCAAAACCCAAACCTAGCCCTGAACCCTATAAATACCCCTGTACCTCAAAACCCAAACCTACCCCTGAACCCTAAAAATACCCCTGTGCCCCAAAACCCAAACCTAGCCCTGAACCCTAAAAATACCCCTGTACCCCAAAACCCAAACCCACCCCTGAACCCTAAAATACCCCTGTACCCCAAAACAAAAACCTAGCCCTGAACCCTTAAAATACCCCTGTACCCCAAAACCCAAACCTACCTCTGAACCCTAAAAATACCCCTGTACCCCAAAACCCAAACCTAGCCCTGAACCATAAAAATAACCCTGTACCCCAAAACCCAAACCTACCCCTGAACCCTAAAATACCCCTGTACCCCAAAACCCAATCCTAGCTCTGAACCCTAAAAATACCCTGTTACCCCAAAACCCAAACCTAGCCCTGAACCCTTAAAATACCCCTGTACCCCAAAACCCAAACCTACCCCTGAACCCTAAAAATACCCCTATACCCCAAAACCCAAACCTAGCCCTGAACCCTAAAAATACCCCTGTACCCCAAAACCCATACCTATCCCTAAACCCTAAAACTTTCCCTCTCCCCATAACCCAAAACTATATCTGAACCCTTAAAATACCCAAACACCCCAAAACATTTACCTCAGTACCCCCAAAACATATACCCCTATACCCATACTTACCTTATACAAACATTTAAAAAATCTTGCTTTTACCATTCATGCATTTACAACGAATTTCGTTGTAAATGTATGCGTGGTAAAAGCATATAAAATGTAATGCCATGCGTTATAATGGCATTGCGGAGTCATGGTACTTTCGTAATGAAAGTATGCGGAGTGGTGGTATGCGGAAAGAAAGTTGCGGAATAATGGGTGTTTACCCCCCCGGTAAGTACATTAGTGGCACAGCGGCCCACATCTCCAGCAACATACTCATATTTTTTCACCACCGATTTAAAAAATGCACAGGTCTCTCTCATTGATGGCCAGCACCGACATACACTGTTAGACACACCTCCCGCCACAAGTTCTAGAATTGCGAACTTTAGAGCTGGGGAGCTACGTTCGAATCTCGGCATCAGCTCAACATCCTGTGATTCCAGGCAAATCGCTTTGTCTCCCCATGCCTACCACAAATGAATGTGTTCTTCTGTAATGTAAATTGTGCTCATGCTATGTTGTCCAGTTTGCGCTATATAATATTGCAAGGAAAAATAAAGTAGGGAAACTCGAGTTCACACACTACTGAACGCGCACTCTTAAGTGCATCAGCAGTGCACTGTGAATCGGAGCGTTTCACAGGCCTGTCACAGATAAGAAATGCTATCAAAACGAAATCCTACAAAACAATATACTACTGGCCGGCAGTAATTCATACCCGGACAACCTCGGGACGGGCTACTAGTTTCATAATAAAACTATAAGCCATAACCCCCTACCAAGGGAAAATCTCTTCCATCTTATTTTTGTACAGGGTTAATAATGTCTTGGTGCAAAATACAATCCACGTGGGTGCAAACTGGAGCAATAGTTCAAAAGACACAAGTATTTTTATCTCTTGGGCAAGTAATCAAAATGGATATTAGACAAATGATTCACCAAGTGCAAAGAGTAAATTCTTTTTTTTTTTAAACTCTTTTTATTGTAATTATAATCAAGGCATAAATTGGTCGAGTAGTACATACAGGCAATCAATTCTGACAGCATCGGCAATATGGCAGAGTGCGCAATAATGGTACATACATAATAGCTGAGTGCAGTGTTCCCCTCATGAACTTCCATCCCCCATCCTTGTCCTCTTCCGACTCACTGTCCTTCTGTGTCCTTGGTGGCTCACAAATGTACCCCCTGAATTTGTTCCATGCCCCCCATACCTTGCTCCACTTCTGAGGACATCCTTGATTAATGAATGCTGCTTTCTCGGCCACCATGGCCGTGTCTAGATCCCCACACCATGTTGTGAGTGTTGGTGACTCTCCCACACCCCACTTTTGTGCTATATTGCGCTTCGCTACCATTATTCCCAGTGTGGCCCACTTTGCGCCAGGCATGTTAGATCATTCGGTTCCCACACATTCAGTAAGCCTCGTCTAGGCTCAGGCGTCAACGAAATCTCCACCGTCTGTGATATACTCCTCATAATCTTCGCCCAATATTCAGCGATCCTCTGACATTCCCACACTGTATGAAAAAACTTTCCCTCCTCCCCACATCGTCTCAAACAGTACGGGTGTGGTGCTGTTCCTATTTTAAGGAGGGTGCGTCTCGTATAGTAAGTTCTATGTAAAATATTTTGCTGTACTAGTTTGAGTCTTGAGGGTATGCCCACCTCCCGCGGGGAGGCTGTTGCCTCCTGCCATTCGGAGTCCTCGAAGACCCCCACATCCTGAGACCACTTTTCTCTAAGTGACATATTTGGGTCAGGCAAATTATTTACTAATTTGTGGTAGGTGAGGGAAGTTGCCCGCTTCTGCATGTGCTCTGTCAGTAGTCTGTCCTCCAGGGGGGTTGCCTCTGGAACACCAGAGTTGGACAGTAAGATTGCCTGCAGTGCATGCTTTATCTGCATATACTTAAAAAGTTTAGTAGGTGCTAGCTCATACTGCGTCTGGAGACATTCAAATGTCTTTACCTCCCCTTTATACCACATATCACCCACAGTGGATATACCGATAGCATCCCATTTATTGAATCCTTTACAGCTTCAAAGGCCGCCCAGGCGTTTTGTGTCCCATAGAGGGGTAAGTTGGGTTATTGTTCCTTTCCAGCCAAACTTAGCGTGTGCTTCATGCCATATGTGGACCGTCTGCCCCGTCGGACCAAACGCTGCCAGCGCACGCTTCTTGTTATAGTGTGCCAACATCATGCCCTCAACCCCAAGTCCGCTCCTATCTCGCTTAAAGGCCGGATCTGTCTGTGGGGCTGTATCCACTGGTTGACCACCTTCAGTTGGGCCGCCCAATAATATAGCTGTATGTCGGGGAGCGCAATGCCGCCATCATACCACCCTCTAGTCAATTTACGCTGAGCTATAGGTGCAGGTCTGTTCCCCATAACAGCCCGGAAACCTGAGCCGCTATTTTTTTTAAATAGTCAGCTGGCACTGGGTATGGGGTATTTTCCAGCACATAGAGGAAACAAGGCAGCGCCATCATTTTAAAAAGCGCTGCCTTACCCAACAACGTCAACGGAAGGGTTCCCCAGTGAGTTGCATCTCTTTTTAGGCGTTCCAGTGGGGGTGTTAGATTCCTTTTCATAAACTTGCCAGGGTCCGGTCTGATATAAATACCTAGATATTTAAAGACCTTGCCAGAGATCTGCAGTTGGCAGTTCTTTGGGAAATGTGGCGGTGGACCATGGAGCTCAAATAGTATCGATTTCGACCAGTTTATTGTATACCCTGAAGCTCGCCCATAAAGTTCACATACATTCAGGAGCACTAGAATGGACCGCTTGTGGGAGGTCAGGTTGAGTAAAACGTCATCCGCATATAGTGAGATGTGGTCTTCCCAGTCGTCCGTCCATTTAAGACCTCGGATCATTGGCTCCAATCTGATCCATGCCACCAGTGGTTCCAACACTAGAGCGAAAAGCAGCGGTGACAGCGGGCAGCCCTGACGCGTGCCCCGGGTCAAGGGGAAGTCATGAAAGATATGACCATTAGCCATCACGTGCACCATTGGTTTTGTGTACAGGAGACGCACCCAAGCACAGAACCTTGGGCTGAAGCCCAGGTGTTGCAACACCGCGAACAAGAAGGGCCACTCCACCATATCGAACACCATACGAGCAACCATAGACAGGAGAACAGCCGGTTCTTGGAGATAGGGTTTGCGGGCCAATAGTCCATGCAAATGCCTCAAATTTATTGAACCCAGACTGATCCGGGTGAATCAGGTTAGTGAGGTGATGGGTCAATCTAATCTCAAGGAGTTTCGCTAGGATTTTGGCCTCGGCGTTTATTAAGGATATGGGGCGATAAGAGGCGCACTCCTCCGGCTGCTTCCCCAGCTTCAGGATCGCCACCATCGTGGCCAGACGTTGGTCCAATGGGAGCTCGCCCGTCTGTAGACAATCGAGAAACATATCCAGCATATATGGGGCCACTATACCCGCCGTCTTTTAATAAAGTTCTACGGGGATGCCGTTAGGCCCCACCACCTTTACAGATTTAACGAGCCAATCGCCACCTGCAGCGTCGGCCGTGAGGTCTGCCTCTAGTTCAAGGGCCGCCTCCTGTGTAAGTTTAGGTATTGCAATGTCTTTTATATAGGACAGCGCTTCTTCTACAGTCATCTCTGACAGGGATGTGTAGACTTGTTGGAAGTGTAGTGCTAACATATGTACTATCTCGCGCGGGTCAGTTGTTACTGCAATTTAGCCCGTCAGTAAATTCTTTTATTAAGAAATAATTAAATGGTAATAGAAGAGGAATTATAATTTAACAGTCGTCTCTAGGCCATACGCCCTTAGATAAAACTGACATTAACAGTATGTATACTAAAAAGAAAACTCTGTGGGATATGCACAACATGCTTTTTTCTTTGTGCTAATTAGACAACAAAGTGCAAAGAGCATGTATTATTTTACATAATACTATTAAAAAATATTTCCTTTCCTCACAATACCCTTTCTTATATTGAGAATATAACTAAGACATACCAAATTCCATATACCCCTTCCATATCCCTAATGCGGCAAGCTTTTTTTCTTAATTAAGTGGTCATAGACAATGGGCAAGAATTTCCCTGCTGCATAACACACAAATATATTTTCACATCCCAAAATTAATTGCAGGAGACCATTAGTATGTCAGATCTGAGTTGATCTGAAGGTCCGTAGCGACAACGCATTGTGCGAGCTGTGAAACTAGAGCAAATTATACATAAATGCAAAAAGGTAATTGGTTTCCTTAAACAATAGGGACACATAGTTTTATCCATCCCAGCTTGCTGAACCAGCCTCCATCATATAAAAGCTGATACTTGCTCCAATCTAACCCTTAATGCCCACTTCTTATATGGGTGCTTTTTCCACAGCTAAGATTGAATATGCCCCTGTTCCTTACTTCCTTTAAATGACACAGGTTACCTTTCTTACACATGTCTTCTAAATCACTCCTCCTAGGGCCCTCCTTAACTAGATGCTTTACAATTTGCTTCTGCTCTCTAACAGATAACCCATGGAATTTCTCCACTGATGCAACATCTAGTAATGCCTTAATATCCAGTAAGATAGCCACCCGCCTGCTAGCATACTTCTCCTGCATCCTGAATTTAATATTTTGCCTTAAGGAACCCTCATCCACTTTAAGAAGACCCGGCCAGTAACTAAGAAGCTGTTGCTTGTAATTAAATAATATTTTCGTTAGACCCAGTTCAAGCCTCAGTGCACTGTTTAGAGTTCCTCTAGGTAAGCCCAACCATTTCTTCCAGACATTCATATAAATGCTTTTCATTCTTCTTACATATCTTACTGAAAAAAACTTGCAGCCGTACAACAGAAATCTAACTATTTTAGCATTATATGTCTCTCTAAGCACTTAAGTGGATTTATGACTCAGTGCAACATCGATCCTAAATAATGCTACTGCAACGGCCGTAACCCTCCCTTGCTGTATAACTATATGCAACGTAAAATTAAGATTATATGTGAAAAGAAGGCCAAGATAGCAATATTCTTTCATACACTTCCGTAAAAACCATTACCATGGTTTTAGCCATATTTATGTACACATCCAATTGTCTCTTCAGACCGACTGGCGTAAGTTCCAACAAACCATATCGTCTGCATAAAATATTACTGGGATATTACTGGGATGGCCTCATTAGCAGCATCCACTATGTATATGGAAAACAAAAGTAGAACCATCATACATTCCGCCTCAGTCCATTAAGGGAATCTATTTCTTTGTTTATGTACCATTTCCCCCTGAGTCCACTCTGGTCCATGAGCCCCCATGTAATTGAATAATCAGTTTTAGCAGACCTGATGGACTCTACAATTTTCTCATCTTCTCTCAAAGTAGGGGCCTATTTATCTTGTCAAATGCCAATGATGAATCAATATATGACATGTACAAAGGTTGGTTAAAGGTATATTTTTCGGTTAAAAGATTTAATATAAGTCAACCGTCCATTGTTGAATAACCTTCTCGAAACCCAATTTGGACTCTCACGAGAACATTAGCTGTGCTTACCCAATCCTCTAATAACCTTAGGAGGTGTTTTGCGTATATCTTACTGGGACTAACAAGTACAGTGATCATATGGTAATTTGATGGTAGATCCTGTATCCCTTTTTAAAGAGCGGGACGCTTATACTGCCATTCTAGGTTTCTCAAATACCCTGGCCACTTATTATAGCTCTAAAAAATGGTACTAAAACTTGGGCCCACAATTTTGAGTTAAGTTTAATTCTATCGGAGGAGAGGCATCCGGGGCCTGCGCCTTTGAACATTTTACAACTTTTATTAGTTTCTATCACCATTCTCATCCCCTTGCTCTGACTCCTCAGCCCACCCACTCCCTACTCCATCCTTCGTTGTCTCTATAACTTTGTACAAATGTGATAAGTAAATTGCCCATGTTTCTTCCAGTACTGAGTCTTCTACAATACTTTTAGTCACCCCCAGCACTCTATTTACGATGGTCCAAAACCCCTTTGTATTTCCCCCTCTCAACGATGCTATTGCTTTAGTCCATGTATTCTCCTTCTCTTCCCAAGCAATTCTTCTAATCTCTTTCTGATAAGTTCTCTTGTAGCCTTTAATAAAGTAATCCCTGTTTACCCTCCCCCTTATAAGCCTCCCTTATGTTTTTATTTAATACTACCTTAGCCTGTTTTTTTGCCTAGTTATCGGACCCTTCCAATCCCTTCCACATTTGATATCTTCCGATGTCATTTTGCTTATGGAGGTAGTTAAGATCTCATACTCTTCTACCATAAGCTGTGGTGTTAAAGAAGATTGTATTTGCTGTACTTCCTTTATTCTATGATGTGTATAATATTTCAACTTGCCGGTCCAAATTAGACTGCACTTGTTCGACTTATACATTGTAGAACTATTTTGCCACATATCTCCTTGGCATAAGTCCCTTTGCAGAATAGGAATTATTGGTTTATGATCACTGCCTGTTAAACCTCCAACCAATAGGTCCTTAATTAAACCAAAACTATTGGTAGAGATGATAACATATTCTATTAATGTGGTCACTTTACCAATATCAAAGGTGCACAAAGCAGGTTGATCCCCTACACATCTGCCATTCACAATAGTTACATTTAAACTATCAAGCAATAAACCAAGTTTCCTCCCTCTCCCTTCATCCTGGTGATAGTCCAAGTGCTGATGCGGGATTCCCAGGGTGTTTTCTTTCTGCCTTTGAAACTCATCCTTAACTAAATTAACTGGAATGTTAGCATTAAAATCTCCCCTCATCAAGATGATGACCTTTGGAAAATGTAAGCTCACCCTGTCAGTCAAGGCTACAAGCTCCTGCAGCTGGTTATCCAATTCGATTCTTTAAGCTTTATTCGATTTCGGTTTCAAATCATAAAAGCAAACAGTCATAAAAATCATACATTACAATAACACAAAATATCTACAAGTTAAAATATGAACCCAACCTTTGGGTGCAATTTCCTTTATGATTACGTTCATTTTACAGGGTCAGCTTTAGAAACAATACCATTACAACTAATTGTCCATTAATTAAGGCATTTAATAACAGACAGAATGAATCTATTGAAGAACTTTCCATGTGTAAGTCAAAGATAACTGTTATACAGTGTTTCAGATCGATTAAAAGTGGAGATATTACGTCCGCTCAAAGCGCAGACACTTCTGCCCATCGGATGGTTACGCTTTGCATTTGATCTTAATGGGCTGAGGTATAACATGCTGGGGTAAAATTCATGTAGATCCAGGTGGATATAGGGCCATCTCCTTTTTGGGGCTGCCAAGTTTGGAGATATGGGACAACGTGTTTATTCCTGAATTTTACTAACACCAGGTCGCCGACAATGTCTTTTGGGAGGGATCCTAGCCAGCCCACCCTTCTAACACTCATTATTCTTCCGTTCAAGTTAGGGGACAGGGGTCTATTTTTTGTTAACCAGTATGTAACCTTGTTTTTTAGGTCCCGAAGTCGTTCGACTTTTCCGCTTGTGAGTGCTGGCACTCCCGAGAGAACGCACACAAACGGAGCGGCCTCCGGTGGTAGGTTTATGTGATTAAATATTCTTGGCATGTTTCCATGGTTAGCAGCTGTCCCTTTATGGAATATAGGTTCTTTGCTCAACCCTACCCTGGCGGCAGTGCGCTGTACTAATGTAGAGTTAGTGGTTACTCTAGGAATGTTTGGAGCTGACGTGGGTGAGGCTACTGGTTGAATTTGGACATTATTGCTTTGTATAGTTGATTTAGGCACTTCTATGGCAGCGAGAGACTGGGGTTGGTTAGATCTTGCAATGTTTTTTGAGAGTGTCAAGTTGGCCTTGATCATTTCTTCTATTCCCGTAAGCCTATCCCCTAGACTGTTCATTTTTTCTATCACCGGGGATAATATAGATTTGACCAGATGGTCAATCTGGGCCAATAAGGTTGCCTGGGTAGAAGGTGCAGAAGAGTTTGATTTCCCAGCAACCTCTGAGGCTGGGGGGATGGTGGTGACGGCCAATGTGGGGCTTAACCACAATTTTAGTTCTTTTGGTTGACTTCCCTGGTGTTTAACCCCATTTTTCTTTCTTTTAACAGAGGGGACCTGAGGGAGCACTATGTTTTGGGTGATAACTTTTGTAGATAGTAAGTGGGGGGTACCTAACAGACTATCATTTAGGTGGAATGATGTGCTAATCTGGGGACTTGTGCTTGCTATAGGACAGTTCAGGGCGCTAGTTTGCTTAATTCTCGGTTCCAGTGGAGCATACTTGGTTTCACATAGACTATTTAATTCCTCCAGTAGTGATAGATTTTGTACTATGTTGGCTGCCTGTGAGGGAGATTGCTTGTTAGATAGACTATCTATGGACGGGTATCGTTCAGGTCTCTCAGTTTCACGAGGAATGGTCGGTGTTGTCCTATCTAAGTAGTGGTTGAGTGTCCCGTTAAACAAACCCCTCTGGGGGAGGGCATTATTGATAACCCCCTTACGAATCATAGTGAGACTGGGTTCAAAGTAGTGGACGCCGGAACAGCAGCAAGATCTAGTAATGTCAAGGTTCACAAGATAATATCCAATAGCGAGGACCGTGAGTGGGCATGAATATAGTAACCAGGGTTCTTTACCTCCTCTTGTTATGAAGCCAAGGGGCTGGCCTGTCCCGTCCACCTCAGTCCTCTAGCCCGGCGTCGCCCGCGCGTGTCCCGTGACGCGGAAGGGACTCTGACCTTTTCAGCGCCCTCCGAGCGCGTCAGTGGGCGGGAAGGGGCGGAGCAAACAGGCAAAGGATTGTGGGGGCTGTAGTCCCCCCGCTCGGCGGCCGCGTGCTGTTCCAGTCGCGGCGGCGGGGGGGACCAATAGCCGGTGGAGAAGCAAGCGACGACTGCGCTATGACCAGTGAAATCCCAGAGTCCCCGGTGAGTTCTGTATCAGGATGGTCACCCGCTCCCCAGATGGGTCTCTGACCTTTTCAGCGCCTTCCGGGCACGTCAGTGGGCGGGAAGGGGCGGAGCAAACAGGCAAAGGATTGTCGGGCTGTAGTCCCCCCGCTCGGCGGCCGCGTGGTGTTCCGGTCGCGGCGGCGGGGGGGGGGAACGACAGCCGGTGGAGAAGCAAGCGCCGACTGCGCTATGACCAGTGAAATCCCAGAGTCCCCGGTGAGTTTTGTATCAGGATGGTCGCCCGTAAATATATCAAAGGATAAAGTAAACTGTGCAGAAATTTATCTGTCCAGGGGTTTTTTAAAGGCTCAAAAAAGAGTTTACTGCAGTTTAGAGTCCCCAACCAGCTTCAAACCGACGATTAAATCAGCAGCTGCACCCTCTTCGCTCCCTTGTCTCCCTCCACTCTCACCTGCTCAACTCTTCCAGCTACCAGGAGAACCAGGCATGCAGGGGGAAAACTCGAGGTCGAGCACGGGTGTGTAGAACTGCCGCCTCAGAAAATCGAGACTCCACCAGGAAACTGCCTCCCCACTGCGGCTGCCATCGCTGTAATCATGCTGCATATCGCGGCTAAAACGCGGCTGAAAATGGCCAAAAATGACGCCTCCAAAAGCCACCAAAGTGCCTCAAATCGGCACTCGAACGCCAGCCAGCCTGCACGCCGTCCAGAACGCCGGCAGCATCTTATCCATTATTTTATTCAGATGAAAGTAACAATTAATTAAAATAAAATCTGGGCAACCTTTTGCCACGTTTGCACCCTGCATTGGCCACTGAACAGCAGTGCCCAAGTATGCAGATCTGAAAACACGAATAATATTTAGCAAGAAATGGGGGCAACCACACGAAAAAGGGTATTTTTGTACAGTTTTGATTTAGAATGAGAGTATGTACTATAGGATCTATGATTCAAATGAGTGTACACCACATGGTCGATTGGAGTAAACCGATAGTTGTGTTGCGATCTCTGAATGCCCTAACCAGGTGGTTGTGTTATGCTTAATTCACAACTGTAACCCGCTGATGGTTGTACCTCACTCTATGAACATTACTTGTTTCATTTGTTTGTTTTTACTCAGTTTGAACCAGTACTGACTGAATTCCCATGTAGATAAAATTAGGTGTATCTAAATAGGTGTCACGGAAGAGGTGTCGACTTGATGCGATGGTGACAACAGGCTACCATCTCCCCTCGTAGGAACCATTATTTGACATTGAAGCATCTTTTATACAAACAGACAATGAACTCCTCGTACGTGGTATATGTATATATTTATTTTTGGGCATGCAAAAAGCATGCGTCCAGTGCAAACTAATAGGAGTGATACCAGGGAACTATGTTCCTGAGGTCCTAAAGAAAAGCCAATTAGGGGCACGGTTTGAAACATGTTGACCTTTTAGAAAAGCAGATACATAATAAACTCTTTTCCTAATTCTCCCCCTTTTTTTAACCATACCGACTAGAGGTAGGAATAAAATAGGAAGCACCTACTCGCCAGGTATTTTCAAACTACACTCCAGCATATATAAGCCCTCCACTCCCTCTTTTTCAAAACCATTTTTATCATTTTATAGAATAAAAAAAGTGCTCCCACATAGTTCATAGGTGGCAGTACGCCCGATCCATTGCGGAACAGGATGGACCTGATGATAAAGCATGCCACCAAGGGGTAACCCTGGTGGGTGAGTGTTTTACAAGAAAACTCAGTTTTTCATCAGTGGAGAGTTTTTTTACATGACAGAACTAGATTTCATTTTTGGAATAAATTACTTGTTGACGAGGTCAAACTCAGTATGGCCTCTTACGCCCCCCTCTTTTTTGATACGATAAATTAGAAAGACACAAGCAATCACGTTTTTCAAAAAGCTATATAGCAGCTGGTGGTTTCTTAACAAAACAAGGCTCATGGAGGCTGTTAAATAACAATGGAAATTGTGTCATGGATTTCATTATTTTATTGAAGACAAAGTGCTGAACATACCTCTAAGCCTTCCCTAAATACATTTGACAGGATATAGACCAATAAGCAAGTCTATTTTGACCTATTGATCCACAATATGGCTTCCTAATGCTAGCAACATTCCCGGCGTTATTGAGCGTCTCAAATGGAGGAAAGCTTTGTGTTAAAACCTTTAATTCTATTAGAGGAGATTCTCTTGGAGCTGGCTATTAAACTCACTATAATGTGTTGTGCAGCTCTTATTGAACCTCTTAATAATTCTGTTGAGTTTGGTTTGAAAGGACTTCTTAAAACCCTAATTCCAAGGCCAGGAAATGTGCATTGTTGACTTCATTATTACTGGTTAAGTTGGTTCATTATCCCTTTATGATCAACATAGGGTACTAGTCACAAAGGTAAGGTTACATGTGGAGATCTCCTAACATGCAGATCCACACCTACACTAAGTTATAAATCTCTGCATGGATAGAATTCACTATTTGATGTGTTTGTTTACAGCTTGACCTACGAATCTCCAATCAGGCCCTATGTTTCTTGAACAATTTAAAACACTAGGGTGCCCTAAACAAAAATCACTCTGATATCAATGAAACTACAGGTAGTACCCAGACGCCTTGTCCAAGTGAAAGCAAATGCAAACATAGGAAACGCATAAATTAGCTAAATCAGACTATCGAGCTCTGGGAAGCTACACTTGGAATTTCATTTGTACCAAGTGCCTTGTCTCTGTTTAAACAAAAAGTGATTCTTGTGGCAGTCTACATTTTGAAGCGCAGGCCGTTCTAAGATTTGATATTCAATAAAGTAAAGGTGCATGACTTTGCACTTGTCTAAATGGTGTGGTGCAGCGGTGTTTATTCCAGGGGATATGTTCTGATACGCCCGAAGAGATTTCTAGGTGGGCTGAAGGGCATTATCAGCATCTTCAGCAGATTGTCTAATAAATGCATTTCGCTACTTACTTTGACTATGTGCTTTTAAAAGGGAACACTGAAAATCAATGCACCATTTGAAATGATGAATAGGTTACTGTGAGTAAATAAAAGATAAGAATGAGCATCAATATGTGGAAAAGAGTCTTATATGAAATGTACCATCTGGCCCTTAAAATACCTCAGACATTTTCGCTTTCTTGCTAACAATTTACTCAATTATATACACTTTAGTTAATATCAGAAAAAAGAGCAGATTTGGTGGATTTTCCTCAGGTGATGTTCACCAACTTTCGCACCTGAGATCCTCCCTCCCTCGTTACCAATATCTCTTGAGTTTTTGAAGACATTAGCAGTGTTTAGGCATTTCATATATTTATTGCACTAAATTGTATCTCAGTTTTTGTCTATACTTCTAGCAGGAAACACCCTCCAGCACCAATACAATGTCGTAGCTTGCTTGCAATATTTAATATTATAACGAATTACTGTTGGAAAGTATTATGTAATTTTTATGTGTGCATCTGTGGGAGCAGTGAAGTGGCTAAGGAAATAATGCGTGGGGCACAGCATCAGTAAGTGAGAGCAGTGGCTAGAAACTGCTGCAGAACTGTTCATGTATACCCAGAGGCATAGCTCATGAGTACAGAGTGAATATTTGTGATGCACTAACAGAATCATTTTTACACCCCTCATATACTAACAGTCTAACACTACACACACAACCACTGCATCTGTCCATGTGGCATCATACACTACCAAAAACACACTCACGTCTCTTAAACTAGTAATCAAAAATCAATAGCACTCACATCCCTCATAGAGTAGTAGTTTTATATGACTGACAACACTCTTGCGCTCCTCAAACACTAGCAGTCTGTTGCTGCTGACAGTACTATTAAACGTCTCTCAGAGTGGTAGTTGGTCACGGGAAACAACCAATACAACGCAGTCATTACAACGTACTACATTTACAATGCAGTCATTACAACGCAACTGCCTTTACATTGCAAGCCATTACAAAGCAGCCATTACAACGCATGTCCTACAACACATGCCATTGCAATACATGTCACTACAACGCACGCCATTACAACGCATTATAAGGTAAGTAATGGGGAATAGTAATTTTTATCCCTACACTATCCAACACTTACCCTACTATTGCACTCACTGGAGTGGGAATAGTAATTTTTACCCCTACACTATCCAAAACGTACCCTACTGTTGCCCTAAAAGTATTATGCATTGTAATGGTATGCGTTGTAATGGAATGCATTGTAAAATCATGTGTTGTAATGGATGTTGCGATGTAAAAACTGCATTGTAAATACATGCATTGTAAATGTTTGCGTTGTAACGTGTCCTATTCGTTGGGCACTAATGATGGCACTCTGACACCCTTCCCAAAGTGTGTCTCACACCACCAACCACTCTCACACCCCTTACAGAATAGAAAGATTTTATTGTGTAGTTAATAAAAACCATTACAAAAGAATAAAAATATCGGTTGAAAACTAATCAGTATACATTCCTGATTTAACTTAGCAACATTAGAGACGTAAATTGAGTCAAAAGTGTCCAGTGCCAAGTCAATTTATTTATACATTGTCCGTTAACTGGTTGTGGGGTGGTGAGTTAAGATCAAATTCATCCTCTGTATCCTTTGACTGGCCGGGGATAATGGTAGATGCAACTTCTAGCATGGCTACACGGAGTTAGATCTATTCTTAGTTTTCAGTTTTGTGCAATGACACCCCTTTTGCGTCCCGACTTCATGACAAATTTAATGAATCTGCAGATGAATTGTGGATCCACTGCACTCAGGGTTTTTATAGTGGCGGAGCGACAGGTACGTATTCCATATGCAATGAACTTTGCCTTTAACCAGTACCGTCGTTCCTGAGCCAGTGCGGGGCAGATGCAAAGTAGGTGGGTAAAGTCTTGTTTTGAGTCGCCACATAGATCACACTCCTTAGTGTCAGGTTTCCTCCAGTCTGGTATATCAGCGTTTGTCGGCAGATTACCCATCCTTAAGCTGAGGTATTTTGATTTGATATATGGAGAGAAAGAAAACCCGATATAGGCTGCAGGTTTGAGGACGTTATATGATTGAATTGTCATCCATGCGTGAGCTCAGTGACTGAAGATCGATTTGTCGCTGATCAGCGAATGCCTGTTTGCAGCCTTTTTAACAGCTAGTTTAAATGATGGTACCGGTAGCTTAATTTGCCACAGCGATGCAAGTTCAGTAATGTCAAGGGACTGTTTTAAATACTTGGCATACTGGGAGTTCGAGTTGTTTTGCATTGCTTCCCACGTGGCAAGGTTGATCTCTGTTTCCCTGTTCATCCATATATTATACCAGAATATAATGGTCTCATATTTTTTTTGGAGTTCTTGAGATTGTAGGCCAAACTCCAGTCGGACCTGCGCAGGTGAAGCATTGGACGGTAAAGAGAAAACCCGCTTGTATACCCTATTTTGAATTTTGTCAAGAAGCTGTGCACTTCTGCCATGGTGTAACACACTGCCATAGCCTATTGTAGGGAGCAGCTTGGCCTTGATGACTGTCAAAAGTGGATTAAAATGAGGACCTTTTAGCTGCTTGGAGATGTTGTTTAACGCATATAACAGGGCTGTTCCCTTTTTTTCAATGACATCGAAGTGCAAGGAAAAGTTAAGGCATCTGTCCAGCTGTATTCCCAAATACTTATAATTTTCCACTATTTCCAGCTTCTTGTCATCTATGATGAAAACTGGCAATGTGTAACGCCGATGTCTCAGTATCATGATCTTTGTTTTTTTACTATTTATTTCGAGACGATTGCATTTTGTGTATTCTGCCAGACCATGCAGGAGGCGTTGCAGACCTATTTTTGTCTGACTTAGGAGCACCACGTCATCGGCATAGGAGAGATGTGTCAGGAGTAATGCTCCTAGCCTCGGCGGATGGGCGTTAATCCCGTCCAACCTTGTAGTTAGGTCTGCCATGAACAGATTAAAAAGGTGGGGGGCCAAGACGCAGCCCTGTTTTAGACCGTCAAATGTGTTGATCTTCCGTGTTAGGCAGTGCCCATTAGCTATCTTTACCTGCATCTAGGTGTCAGTATATAAGTCCATTATGGGATTCAGAATTGCATCCGGCAGGCCCTGCTGCTTTAATTTGCACCATAATAATTGACGGCTGACACTGTCAAACGCCGCCTTGAAATCTACAAAACAGGAGTACAATGCTTGGTGGTTTTGTATACTCTTTTCGGCGATTAAACTCAATGCCATGGCATTAGCCATAGTGCCTGTACCCCTACGAATCCCAGTCTGGTTTACCGGAATCTTCTTGTTATCCTCAGACCATTTTAAGAGGCCGATTAGCACCAAAGATGCATAGTATTTAGCTTCGGCATCGATAAGTGCTATAAGACGGTAATTAGATGGGTTTTTACGGTCTCCTCCTTTGTAGATCGGGTTTATGATCGCCCCTCTCCAGCTTTCTGGGAGCCGACTTACAGTTGCTGGAGCGGGAATCAAATTAAATAAAAATGGTTTATCATCTTTCTATCTTACAGCCAACAGGGTTAATCCCGCTCTTTACTTATTTGTGTTTGGTTTCTCTCACTTCTCTGCGACAGACCTTTGCTGTCGTGTATGAGTAGGCCAGAAGCTATACATCACGAAAATCAATAATCCCAATACTATTTCTAAGCTCAGCCAATAATCAGAGTTTTGGTTAATTTTTTTAAGCGTTTATTTTCCTTAAGAGGTTTAGTAAGATTTATTTTCTTCATTCAATTAGTTCAAAATGCATCAATCAGATTACAGAATTGATGGTAAAAATATTTGCTAGAACAAGTTATCAAATAAGCAATACAGTGCATTCCATAAAGAAAAGAATCCCTATTCTAAAGGATGGGGCAAAATGGGTGTTAATAGTAACCCATAAATCGTTCTGGTTCAAAAGCCAAGAGTGAGTGTGAGCATGATGCTCAAATTCAATCAATCAATATCAGCTGAACTTCCCATAAAGAGAGGTTCTCAGCAGTAGTGACTGCAATCATCAAATAGGTGAGGTAGAATAGCAAATCAGCATTTAGCCTTCAGCACAAAGCCATTAGCATTCAGCTTGCTTCAGTGTGGGCAAGTGGTAATGGCAAGAGCATAAAGAGTCTCGATGGTGGGGTCTGGAAAGAAGTGTCAGGAAGAAGCATGGCAACCTACACTAGGAACACGCATTAATATAAACAGTTGAAAGAAAATGTTGCAGTTCATTGTGTATCTTTTCAGCCAATAAGCTTTCGATTGTTCTTGAGAACAGTCTTGTCCCGTCCTTTCCCACGTTCCTTCTCAATAAGCTTACAAAGAATTACCTTGAAGTATGAAACATTACTTAACCTATGGTTACATATGAGGCATCTCAATTCTTAGATGTCCTTTCCATGGATACAAGCACCTTTTAACCTACCAATGAAATACATTGTATATTAAGCTAAACAATAGACGTATGTGCAATAGTAACATCAACTGCAATAATTATTATTCAGCACAGCATTTCTTCATTATAAATCTGAAAAGAAATAGGTTAAACTATTAACATTCTCTATCCATGCATTGTATTAAGTGTATGAAATAAATTCTATTCAATGATAAAGTGTTTCTAGCAAAACATTTGAAAAACATTATTATTGAGTTCATTCTTTAATACGATGTGGTGTGAGGTTTTCAAAATAACATAGCAGGGTAAGGTCAACTATAAAATATTTTTAGTGCACGTCTTAGCACATTTAACTTTGCTGCTGAAATAATGAAGCTTGCTTTAACGTTTTAACACCTTCGACGCTGATGACGGAGCGGTTCCGTCATCAGCGTCGGTTGGGCTGTGCTGATGACGGAACCGCTCCGTCATCGGCACAGCCCTCGGGGGGAGCGCTGTCATACTTCTATAAAGAGTGGAACACAACGCAACTGGATTTTAAGAACAATTAATTTACTTCTTGTCCATTTGTATATTGTTGATTTATTTTCTTTTTTCTCTGAAGATAAAAATAATGTACCCTGAATGATGAAAACTTTACATAAAGTTAAATTTCTTTAAATCTATTCCCCGTGTAGCTTTTTCCTTTTCCTTGTCAGTATTTACCACTGTGTCAAGACTGAAGTGACAAAATAGATTAATAACAGGTTTTAATTGAATTAAGTTGGTCCCAATAGTAAAAGTTCAGATAGATCAACCACCTGTAACTTAGGTATTAACAAATTCCCTTGTTGGCAAATCTACTAAAATAAGTTTCAGCCCAAGCTCGCAAGGGTTTATTGGGTCACCCACCTCGAATACAACAACCCTTGGCCAAGGGTCGCTTTCTTGGGCCCATTTGTTTTCAAAAATATGTTCAGATTAGTGTCTTAATTTGGCCTTTCTGCCCTCTGGAGGGTTGCTTCCAGGGGGCCCACATTTATAAAGATTTATATTCTTCCCCTCATGGGGACAGACACCCCATTTGTGACATACCCTGTGACATAGCCTGTTGTAATGTGTGTTGTTGTTGTTTCTTCTAATGTGTATTCTTTTATTTTCTCTTTAGATTGTTGCAGTGTGCGGTTCCATTACTGGTGGTTCTGCTGTTCTGCTGTTTGTGTAGTTGCATGTGTTTGGTAAGAGACCTTTTTTGTTCAATTGTAATGTAATTGTTTTTTTGCAAAGTGTGTAATAATACGAGTATGTTTGGTTTCTGTTTTTTGTGATTGTAAAACATGTTTTGCATTTGTTCTTGATGTGTACTTCTGTAGATGTACGTTTTTTTTCTTCTTTCTTGTGGGATATCGTTGCCTATTTGCTGTGTCTTTGCAGAGTAGGTGCTGGTGAGTGTAGCTGTCTCTTGTAAGTGAATTGTATATTTTTTTCAGTATATAGATCTTTGTGATAAAGGCTTACATTTTTCTACTTACTTTGCACAGTGTTGGGGTTGTTGAGTTGTTTGTGCAGACTCCTTTCTCAGTAAGGATAATGGCTAGCCGCCGGATTACTGCTCAGCAAGTTGTTGGAATGCTTTTGGATTCTTCCTCTGACCATGGTCCAGAGACTGACTCTGATTCTGAGCCAGAGGTGGGAGGTGAAGATTCAGGTAGTGAGTTTTCTCTTCACATGGCTTCATCTAATGATGAAGATACTCTGAGTGCTGATGAAGCTACTTTTGGTGTGGATGAAGTGCCTGTGGTTGCGGAGGACATTGCTGTGCCGATAGTGCGGCAAGAGGCATCTGGGCTTCAGCCTGGGGCTGCTAGACTTCCAGTTGGTGTAGTGAGACAAGAGGCAGCTGGGCGGCAGACTGCGGCTGCAAGACTTGACATTGAAAGTTCTGACCTCTGGGTTGCACCAGGCATGGTGCAGCCGGCATTGCCTGAATTTACTGGTGTTCCAGGGTGTAGGGTGAACACTAAAAACTTTTTGCCAATTGATTTTTTCAAGTTGTTTATGGATGATGTGTTTTTGCAGATATTGTAGAGCAGACTAATTTGTATGCAGAACATTTTTTGAGGGTGAACAGTGCCAGCCTTAAGCCCCATGCTAGAGCTACCCAGTGGACTCCCACAAATTTGGAGGAGATGAAAAAGTTTTTGGGTTTAACTTTTTTGATGGGCATGCTTAGGAAACCATCAATGGCTTCATATTGGTCTACTAGTCCCTTGATGGCAACAGCTATATTTCCGGCAGTCATGAGTCGTGATAGGTATTTGCTTCTGCTTCGGATGATGCATTTTGCTGACAATGGTTCTGCTTTGCCACGAGATCACCCTGATTGTGACCGTCTTTTCAATATTCGGCCTGTCATTGATCATTTCGTTGATCGATTTCCTGAGATCTTTGCTCTTGGGAAAGAAATTGCAGTGGATGAGTCTTTGCTGTTGTTCAAGGGCCGCTTGGTATTTCGGCAATACATTCCTAGTAAGAGGGCATGCTATGGAATTAAGCTTTATTTGCTGTGTGACAGTCTGACTGGATATGTCTCTAATTTCAGGGTGTACACCGGTAAGGAATCCAGGATTAACCCCCCGGTTGTCCGACAACTTTTGAGGTGACTGAGAAAATTGTGTGGGAACTTGGTCGAGGATTTTTTAACAAAGGCCATCATTTATATGTAGATAACTTCTACACTGGTGTGCGGTTGTTCAGGGAATTGGCCAAAGTGGACACTGTTGCTTGTGGCACAATCCGCTCAAACCGTAAAGGTTTCCCAAAAGAACTTGTTTGTCAAAAGCTTGCTCGGGGACAGTGCAGTGCATTGCATTGTGAGGAGCTTCTAGCTGTGAAGTTTTCAGACAGGAGAGATGTCTACATTTTGACTTCCGTACATGGTGAAAGCACTGAACCGGTGACTGTTTGGGGTCAGGTTGCAGAAGTGCGCAAACCTGTGTGCATTTTAGACTATAATAGGCACATGGGTGGTGTTGACAGAGTAGATCAGAGGTTGGAAGCGTATGCTGCTCTTCGTAAGGCTATATTTGGTACAATAAGTTGGCTATCCATCTTTTCCACTTGGCAACCTTTAATACTTTTGTTGTGTTCCAGAAATCTTTGTCCTCAGTCAAAGATGACTTTAGTAAAGTTTCAGGAGTCTGTAATAGGCAGCCTTGTTTAAGTGGAACAGGCAAGTGTTCCTAGAGTTGGAGTGGCGGAGGATGTTGCCAGATTGAAAGATCGCGACTTTCCTGATCAAATTCCTCCTACAACCTCAAAAGACTTTCCCAGTCGGAGATGTAGTCTGTTGGCAAAGAGGTTTGCGGAAGGAGGTTCATTTGTACTGCCCCGACTGTCCTTCAAACCCTGGGCTGTGTGTACCTGCTTGTTTTAGAATGTACCACACCCATGAGTGGTAAAGTGAACTGGCTGGTTTCTATTCTTTAAAACTTATTGTTCAGTTTCAAAGTTGGCATTTGTGTAGTGTATTTAGATTTAGTTGTTGTGTTAGTAGATTTGTATCAATTTGTTTTTGTTTTTCATTTGTTTTGAAAAAAAACTAAAGTATGATGTTGGTTTGCGTGTAGTGTCCATTGTCTGATGGTGTGCATGGTTTGGCGCTTGGCTGGCGGTGTCTGTGGACTGGTGCTTGTCTGGCGGTGTCTGTGGACTGGTGCTTGGCTGGCGGTGTGCGTGGTCTGGTGTTTGGTTGGCGGTGTGCATGGTCTTGCGCTTGCCTGGTGGTGTGTTGGGATTGGTGCTTGGCTGGTGGTGTGCCTGGGCTGGAGCTTGGCTGCCGGTGTGTGTGGAGTGGTGCTGTCCTGGTGGTGTGTGTGGACTGGTGCTTGCCTGGCGGTGTGCGTGGTCTGGTGTTTGGTGGGCGGTGTGCGTGCTCTTGCGCTTGCCAGGTGTTGTGTTTGGATTGGTGCTTTGCTGGGGATGTGCCTGGACTGGTGC
Source organism: Lissotriton helveticus (assembly GCF_964261635.1). Taxonomy (NCBI): domain Eukaryota; kingdom Metazoa; phylum Chordata; class Amphibia; order Caudata; family Salamandridae; genus Lissotriton; species Lissotriton helveticus. The sequence continues at coordinate 604,498,907 of NC_136065.1, forward strand.
TTGGCTGGCGGTGTCTGTGGACTGGTGCTTTCCTGGCGGTGTGTGTGTGGACTGGTACTTGGCTGGCGGTGTGCGTGGTCTGGTGCTTGACTGGTGGTGTGTGTGGTCTGGTGCTTGGCTGCTGGTGTGCGTGGACTGGTGCTTGGCTGGCGGTGTGTGGGAAGTGACTTAATGCTGGTTACTACACACAGTGCTAGTTGAGCGCCACTCCATGTAATCCATGAGTTTGTGTAGTTGCTGTGTCAGGAATGTGGGCGTGTAAAAGTGATGGGCCCTTGATTGGCGTTGTCTGCTGGTGGAAGTGTAGTATTGTGATGGGTCCGCGGCTGGCGGTGTGAATGTTTTGTATGTGTCACATGTATGAAAGGTGTATGAATGGCCTGTAAAGAGGTTGGTGCCTTGTCGTGGCTTTACAGCTCACGAGCTGTGAGTCAATGGTTCAGTTTCTTGTCATTTCCATTATTAACAGTGTATTTCATTTTTTGTGAAATCACTTACTAATACAATGGTATATACTGAACCATCACTCACCCTCGTGCCAAATCCAACCAGTATGTATGTGTGTTTGAAGACTTGATGTCTGTGTCTTTTTTTTCTTTTTTTTTTTTGAAGCAGGACGCACCTTGTCACTTTTTTTGTAAATGTTGTGATGTGTTGCTTTTGTGCCTGGTGGTGTGAATGGTCTTCTGTGTGTCAGGTATGAAAGGTGTGTGAATGGCCTGTAAAGCGGTTGGTGCCTTGAAGTGGCTTTACAGCTCACGAGCTGCGATTCATTGGTTCAGTTTTTTTGTCCATGTAATTGACAGTGCATTTCATTTTTGTGAAATCTCTTGTTAATAAAATTATATATACTGAACCATCACTCGCCCTCGTGCCAAATCCAACCAGTATGTGTGTGTGTTTGAGGAATAGATGGCTGTGTAGGGATCTTGTTTTTCTTAGTCTCTGTGCCAAGGTGTACATTCCGCCTACGAATAACCTGCCAATTGTAGATATTGTTGAAAACCCATGGGACTACATGATGATACCTCTCTGGTGAAATCTAACAATTAATTTTATCCACAATATCCTGCAAAACTGACAATGTCCGTCATATTTTCCTTGCAATATTGCGCCCAAATTGTAACGCTGCACAAGTAAACAACTAATTTTGTCAAAACTAATTGGTTTAGCTAGGAGAGTCACATGGGTTTTTCACTCCTTCCTCGGTTGCCATCTAGGGAAACCTAGCAAACCCACACATTTTTGGAAAGTAGACATTCAGGAGCTTTTAAGGGGGTATGGCTAGCATGGATCCTCCAACGTTCCTTTTCTCAGAATCCCTAGTAAACTTTAAATGTAGCTGAAAAAATTTGTTTTTTCAAACATTTTTGTGTTTAAAAGTGTGGCATCACTGGGCTCACACAAATTTCCACCCACCCCACGTTCCCCCAGGTCTCCCAAAAACAATGGTACCTCACTTGCCTGGGTATGCCTAGTGCCTGCGACAGGAAACAGCACAAAACGCAACGTGGTCGCACCGCAATTTCGCAGTGAAAACTGGCCCTTTTTTGGCAAAGTGCCTACCTTTTGTTTTTGAACCGTAGCTCTGCCGGCACCTAGGGAAACCTAGCAAACCTATACATTTTTGAAACCTAGACACCCAGGGGAATTCAGGATGGGGTGACTCAACTGCCTCCCACCAGGTTCTGTTACCCAGAATCCCTTGGCAAACAAAACGCATTTTCCTCACATTTCTGTGGTGGAAAGTTCTGGAATCTGCGTGGATGAACAAATTTCCACCCACCCCACGTTCCCCCAGGTCTCCTGAAAAAAATGGTACCTCACTTGCGTGGGTAGGCATAGTGGCTGCAACAGGAAAAGGCACAAATCGTACGGTGGAGACTTAAAAATAACCTATAGCAAAACTACCTTATTTTTTTGGGGGGGGCACCTGAGTTTTTGGCCCGGGGCTCGGCGGCAAACTTGGGAAACTACCAAACCCAAACAGATCTGAAAACTAGACACCCGGGGGAGTCCAGGGAGGTATGGCATGCATGGGTCCCCCAACGTTTTCCTACCCAGAATTGCTTGCAAACCTTAAAATTAGGTAAAAAAACTCACTTTTCCATACTTTTTTGCGTGGGATCTCCGTGCCGGCACAAATGTCCTACCACCCTGCGTTCCCCTTGTTCTCCCGAGTAAAATGATACCGCACTTGGGCCAAAAACTCAGGTGCCCCCCCAAATATAAGGTAGTTTTGATAAAGGTTATTTTTAAGTCTCCACCGTACGATTTGGGCATTTTCCTGTTGCATCCACTATGCCTACCCACGCAAGTGAGGTACCATTTTTTTTGGGAGACCTGGGGGAACGATGGGTGGGTGGAAATTTGTTGATCCACGCAGATTCCAGAACTTTCCACCACAGAAATGTGAGGAAAATGCGTTTTTTTGGTGAATTTTTTAGCTTTGCAAGGGATTCTGGGTAACAGAACCTGGTGGGAGGCAGTTGAGTCACCCCATCCTGAATTCCCCTGGGTGTCTAGTTTTCAAAAATGTATAGGTTTGCTAGGTTTTCCTAGGTGCCGGCAGAGCTAGGGTTCATAAACGAAAGGTAGGCACTTTGCCAAAAAAGGGCCCGTTTTCACTGCGAAAATGCCCCAGGGGGGCAGAAAAGTCTGAAATGAAAATTGCACCCCCAAGGAAGCGACACTTGCCCAAGGGGTCGCTTCCGATGAGAAGAGAAACATCCCTGGTGTCTAGTGGTGGCATTTCTGGTGCAGGATTGCGACGCTGTGCGCGATCCTGCACCAGAAATGCCCTGAATTGGGACATCAGGGGAGAGGAAACACTGTTTTCAAGGCACCGAGAAACGGGCCCCCCGCCCCACTGGAGACCACAAAACCTACCTTGTAGCTGGATGCGCTGGAAACAAATGGCTTCCAGCACGTCCAGCGCTTCCTGTTGACGTTGGTGCGCGCTGTGCATTCTGACGTCACCAAGAAGCTTGGGGGGGCCAGGGGGTGGCAGCGGAAAGTCTTCCGCTGCCACCCCTGCTGAAATGGATAACATCAATGCCCCAGGGGGGGGAGCGCCAGCGCTCCCCCCGAGGGCTGTGCCGATGACGGAGCGGTTCCGTCATCAGCACAGCCCAACCGACGCTGATGACGGAACCGCTCCGTCATCAGCGTCGAAGGGGTTAAAACGTTAAAGCAAGCTTCATTATTTCAGCAGCAAAGTTAAATGTGCTAAGACGTGCAGTAAAAATATTTTATAGTTGACCATACCCTGCTATGTTATTTTGAAAACGTCACACCACATCGTATTAAAGAATGAACTCAATAATAATGTTTTTCAAATGTTTTGCTAGAAACACTTTATCATTGAATAGAATGTATTTCATACACTGAATACAATGCATGAATAGAGAATGTTAATAGTTTAACCTATTTCTTTTCAGATTTATAATGAAGAAATTCTGTGCTGAATAAAAATTATTGCAGTTGATGTTACTATTGCACATACGTCTATTGTTTAGCTTAACATACAATGTATTTCATTGGTAGGTTAAAAGGTGCTTGTATCCATGGGAAAGGACATCTAAGAATTGAGATGCCTCATATGTAACCATAGGTTAAGTAATGTTTCATACTTCAAGGTAATTCTTTGTAAGCTTATTGAGAAGGAATGTGGGAAAGGATGGGACAAGACTGTTCTCAAGAACAATCGAAAGCTTATTGGCTGAAAAGATACACAATGAACTGCAACATTTTCTTTCAACTGTTTATATTAATGCGTGTTCCTAGTGTAGGTTGCCATGCTTCTTCCTGACACTTCTTTCCAGACCCCACCATTGAGACTCTTTATGCTCTTGCCATTACCACTTGCCCTCACTGAAGCAAGCTGAATGCTAATGGCTTTGTGTTGAAGGGTAAATGCTGATTTGCTATTCTACCTCACCTATTTGATAATTGCAGTCACTACTGTTGAGAACCTCTCTTTTTGGGAATTTCAGCTGATATTGATTGATTGAATTTGAGCATCATGCTCACACTCACTCTTGGCTTTTGAACCAGAACGATTTATGGGTTACTATTAACACCCATTTTGCCACATCCTTTAGAATAGGGATTCTTTTCTTTATGGAATGCACTGTATTGCTTATTTGATAACTTGTTCTAGCAAATATTTTTACCATCAATTCTGTAATCTGATTGATGCATTTTGAACTAATTGAATGAAGAAAAGAAATCTTACTAAACCTCTTAAGGAAAATAAACGCTTAAAAAAACTAACCATTATTTTAAGGCCATAGAAGCAGAACTTTCCTCCTTGCTATGGGATGGCAAGCCCGCCCGCATTGCACAGTCTAAACTGATTCGCAGCTGGTACGACGGGGGCATAGCCCTACCTAGCGTCAAGATATATTACTGGGCTGCGCAACTAGCGATCATCAATCAATGGCTGCATGCCCCACACAACGACCCGGCGTATCGACTGGACAGGGAGGTACTACTGGCAGACAGCTTAATGAAAGCCCTCTACACGCCCAAGAAGCGACACACCCTGACTGGACCCACGGCCCATACGATCAAAATTTGGCACACGGCACAGAGAGCATTAGGATGGGAAGGAGTACTCACACTGGCCACCCCTCTGTGGGCGACACGCAAACTGGGCACCTTGGCTAACACGAAAGGGTTCAAACAATGGGACCTAATAGGCATCACTAACATCGGCGATTTATGGGTCAGAGGGGAAATCATAACGTTTCCGGCACTCCAAGAAAAGTACGGACTTGCAGACACAGAACTTTTCCGTTACATTCAAATCAGACACGCACTCACAAGCGCTATCCCTTCAGGTACTGAACTAGCTGACACATCGCCCCTAGAAGACAGGCTCCTCACAGACCACATGGACAAAAAAGCCATCTCGCAGACATATCGGAAAATACTGAACAATCTCCCAGACCCCACGGTGGTCCTCCGAAGCAAGTGGGAGGCAGAACTAGGGGACATAGATGACTCAGACTGGCTAGACGCGCTGGCATCGGCCAGGGAGGCGGCGATCCCGTCCCGCCTGAAGCTAGTGCAACTGAAAGTACTCCATCGAATATATTACTCTCGTACCACATTACACAAACTGGGACACACACCTGATCCACTTTGCCTGAGAGGGTGCGGACAAACGGGAACGTACTTTCACATGCTGTGGGACTGCCCAAAGATACGGACCTATTGGGAACAGGTGACACTCGAGATCGCAGAGGTGGGTGGGGTGGCGATCAATACAGAACCAAAATGGTGTCTCCTAAATATATGGCAACCAACAGACCTGAACACAGCGTTGAAAGCCTGGGCAACGCTGGGGATGGCAACATTGAAGCGTAATACAGCTAGGAACTGGGGATCCGGGGTGCCACCAACGCTGCTACAATGGGAAACAGATATGGATGCAGCTATGGTATCTGAGAAAGCAGTATACGCTCATCGGGGTTGCCCCAAAAAAATGGACAAGAATTTGGGGGAAATGGAACGAATTCAGGGGCAAAATTTGTGAACCGCTAAAATACCAAGGAGAATGAAAGGTCTAGGGTGTGTGGTGGCACAAATAACTGTGAGAACAGGTATATACAAGAGCTGCAGTAGGCTGAGATATTCCCATCAAACCACCCTATTGTTGGCGGAATCTCATCATGTGGGATATTTGTGAAAACACCCGACTCTACCGCCCAGACCATCAGCTGATGGTGCGGGAGTGGATGAAAATGATACACTCTGGCCAAACTGCTGCTCATAGGATAGTGATGAAAGTGTAAGTGCAGTGCTGTGGTGAAAGAATTAAAATTAGCGACTCAGACAAAAACATTTTATTAAGGGAAGTCTGAGTGTTAATGTTAAAAACACGCCTGGTAGTTGAAACTAATAACTACACTGTGGCGCTATGCAGGTGGTCAACATGTTTCAGCCTTCAAGACAGATTGTCAGGCTTTCGTCAGGACCAGAATGTTAAAGCTACTGCCACTCAAGTGCATAAATACCAAAAAGTGTGAATAAAGTGATTAAGAATGCAAATAGCTACCACGAACTTGGAGCCCCAATGTCCATGGGTAAGAAGAATTTTCTGTTATAATCCTGAAAAAAGACAATGTGCTTTTTTTAGAAAATATAAACCAAATACTCACAAAGAGCTGTGCACCACACATTCAAAAAGGGGGGTCAGATGTACCCTTTTCAACAGATTTGAGTCAAATTACTCATTCACAGAACATGCTTCATAACTGTGAATACTCACCACGCTTTGCGAGGAGATAGACCTCACCTCGCCCGGCAACCGCTCGGGAATGTGAGGCCCAGCTCTAAGATACATAAGAAAGCAAATATTTAACAAAAAAAAAAAAAAAAAAAATTAAATGCCTTCTGCTACTAGTTACAACAATTGTTATCAAACCTATTAGCTGTGGACTTGCATATCAGAGACCATGGAACAACCTCCCAGGAAATGAACATGCTGATGGTGATATGCCCCAAACAATGTTAAAAAGTGTGGAAGTAGGGCAAGAAGTAACTCACTAGAGTGAGCTAGGATACTCGAATTCTAAGCTATCAGTGTGATCATGCCACACAGGGGAGGGCTTACCTGTCCGTCGGTACCTCTCTCAGGCGTCCGAGAGGAAGTGGTGGTACCGACCGGATCAGGGGGCCGCCTTTAAATAGCCCAACCAATCAAGGTTAATACACTCATTAAAAGAAGATGATTGGTTTAACTGCCCGTCGGCCATTCGATCGTGACACAAACACAAAAAATGCATGCGCGCAGTGAAGCTACTGCAGGCTTTGTGGAGAAGTCATGCGCAAATGTCTGTATCACGGGGAAACGCTATTCATCAGCGCCTGCGCGCGCGAAACACCACTAGTCATGCGCGCATACGCATTACGTACCAGCGCGAGCCGTGTAACAGCCCTCATTGCACTTGTCAAAAGCGCGGCTATGTAGACAACCTATATTTGAGACCTCGTTCTTTAATTACCTGTCCTGTCAAAGAGTGGAGTATTCGTGGGACCGGTCGATATAGCCTCCAAAATAAAATATTATTTGGAGAAACAGGATATTTCCTGTATGTAATTAATGGTTTGGAGAAGGTGAAAATTCTAGGTTTGCCCCAGAATGATCGTATATAGTGGAGGCAGGGTAAACTTAGCACCATAAAACTCGGATCAGCATTCATACTTCGATGACACTGTCTTGAGGTTATCATAAGAAGAGTCAGTTGAATTTCTGCAAATATGCAGTTGACATTAGAGGTTTAAATGGAATCCGTGTATATGTACTTGCTGAAGATGTGCATGATGGTAAGTGCTACAAGTGTGCCCCAAAATGATCTAGTCCAGTGGATGCTGGACAAATCTCCCGCCTTCACTCGCCTCTATCAAACAGCTATTCCCTGCTGAAGTAGATGGTTTATGATTGAAGACCAATGGTGAGGTATAGATGTTATGTCAATGGGTCACTCAGATGTAGTTGAGCCATATGTTGGTTAAATTGAAATCCAAGGAATGGAGTCGTTTAGCCCTCTACTATCACTCCGAAGCCTGAACACCCATTTCTGTTCTTTGACAAACAGAAACTTCGATTTATCACTGATATGCGGTGGGATATACGGATGTTCTAAAATTACCCATTTGAGGTCTTCCGCTCGATGCTTCTTTTCCATGAAGTGATTAGTAAGGCAGGTCGATTGCTTGTGGCACCTGATAGTGCTCTTGTGTTCGCTAATGCGGACTTTTATTTTTCTCGTGGTATGTCCAATGTACTGGAGAGAGCATGGACAGGTGATCAGATATATCACCCCTTCCGTGTTGCAGTTGGTGTGTTTGCGTAGGAACCACGGTCTCCCAGTGCCTATATCGACTTGATCTGTTTTATAGGTTTGTGGGCATGCACTACAGGAACCACATGGGAAATGGCCTCGTACTGGTTGAGTGTTCAAGAGTGTGTTGTGGGTTTCAGGTATTCTGAATCTTGGCCTCGTATGTACCAGACTGTCTCTTATGCTCCTAGCCCTTTTGAACGAAAATAGTGGTGGAGTAATAGTGGTTTCAGCTGTGCTCAGAATGCCCCAGTGTATCTGCACGGTTTTCTGAATTTTGTTTGACAGGACGCTAAACGTGCTAACAAACGTAAGTCTGTCTAGAGGCTCCTTGATAGATTTAGTTTCTAATAGAGCATCTCTGTTATTGTTAGAAGCACGTTCCCACGCCCTACGTACAAGATGTCTCGGATACTGCCGATCCTCTAAATTTCTCGGTAGAATCCGAGCATGTTTATCGAACAAAGTTCTTGATGAACAATTTCTGCGGATTCTGAGGAATTGTCCTACAGGGAGGTTATCCCGTAAGGCTCGCGGATGATGGCTGGTGTATGACAAGAGCGAATTCCTTGCCATGGGTTTTTTGTAAAGTTCACATGCCAATTTTCCATCCTGTGGAAAAATTAGAATGTCAAGAAACGGTAGCTGCTGTTTACTGCACTCGATGGTGAACTTTAAATATTGATTCTGATGGTTCAACCGGTTGTGGAAGGATTCAACCTCAGAAATAGTGCCTCGCCAAACCACGAGAATGTCATCTATATACCGTTTCCACAGCAACACCTGATGGAAATATGGGTTGCTGTGGTTGAGCACGATGTTCTGCTCAAAAAGATGCACGTAAAGGTTGGCGAGGCTAGGGGCAAAAATACCACCCATGGAGGTGCCAGAGGTCTGGAGGTTGATCTGGTCCTCAAATTTAAAATGGTTCTCCATCATTGCCAACCTGGCACACTCCATAATGAAGCTCACCGGTGTGATGCTTTGTAGATCGCGTCTGGCAAGGAGGGATCTAATGGCTTCCAAGGTCTCTGCCTGTGGAATGCAGGTGTAGAGGGACTCGACATCGAAACTGACCAGTAGGTCAGTGTCGATGTCGAACCCTACCTGTGGCAGCAGTCTCAGAACATCGGCCGTGTCTTGCAGATAGGTCGGCATCTCCTTAACAAAGGGCCGTAAAAAGAAGTCCACAAAGGTGGACAGTGGCTCTAAAAGAGAGCCAATGCCGGAGATGATGGGACGACCAGGTGGAGGCCGTGTTGGTTTATGAATCTTTGGCAGGCAATAAAAGCCAGGCATCACTGGCTTGTCTGTTATCAAAAATGTGGCTTCCTGTGGAGTGATCCACCCTTCCAAACTCGCTTCCTCTACTAAGGTTCTAATTTCAGTGAGTAGGCGGGGAGTGGGATCCATGGCAACACGTTGGTATGAATCACTGTTGTTGAGTTGCCTTAAGCACTCTTGCCGGTAAGAAGATGTGTCTAAAATAACAGTGGCACCGCCTTTATCCGCCGGTTTGACAATGATGGTTTGATCGGATGAAAGGTGGGCCATTGCAACTTTTTCATTATGAGACAGGTTTTGAAAATGATGATGATCACTCTCAAAAAGGGCCATAACATCATGGGTTACAGCCTGTTCAAACGTGGCCACCTTAGAAGGAACCTGATGTACTGGTGGTGTGAAAACAGATTTAGGGCGTAGACCTGTGTTGGTGAGTTGTTCTTGTCTATCAATGGAATCATTTTTGTCCTTTTTGAAAAAGAAATGTAGACGCACTTTTCTGAAAAATCTTTCAAGTTCACGACGTGTCTCAAAAGCGTCTCCCTTATTCGTGGGGACAAAACCTAAGCCCTTTCCCAATACAGATACTTCATCTGTTGAGAGTTCTCGGGAACTTAGGTTGACTATTAAGTTCCTGTCGTTGTTGGTGTTACTTGGGCTGCCTGAGCAGCTCTGCGGCTCCTGGTCTGGGGGAAGGTTTGGTCTGTCTCCCAATGGACCTGCTGTTGTCCTCTCCTTCTCCCATAATTGCGGCCTCGTCCCTGTCCTAAAAAAGACGGGTCTTGATAAAATTGGGGATGTGGCGGAAAAGAAGGCATTGGATGAGTGAAAGGTGGTTGAAAACCCCATGGATTTGGTGGCCACCATTGTGCTTGATTCTGATAGAATCCTCTATTGCCTCTCCTTCTACTCGGGCCTCTTTGTTGTCCACCTCTCTTGAATTGTGGTATTCCTACCCCTGAATTGTCAGAGTCTGAATCTGGATCCGATACCGAAGAAGAATAGTTGGAGCCGTAACGTCTGCCTTTGTTATTGAAATCGGGGGCTACCCAATCATCGCTAGTGTAGGGGAAAATTTTAGTCATTGAGAACCGTGCCAGATCCTTTTTACATTTCTCGAGTTTGGAGAAGAGAATGTTATCATTGTAATCTTTGCTAATCTTATTAGTCTCGTCCAATTGTTTCTTAAAAATGGGAGTAGTGAGTGTGGTCTTGATCTGCCCTTCTAACAACTGTATTACTATGAGGATGCTGTCAGCTGTTCTTTTGGCCGTGTTGATTATCAAAATCAGCGAGTCTCGCGTGCATCGCCATGCGATGAGTGACCAATCACGCAGAAAGTCCTTATTTGTCAAGAAAAGGCGTGGAGTGTTAGTCACTATGAGGCCAGTCGGAGAGCATTTGCCACGAAGGTACTCAGCCATTATTATCCCGTGTATGGAGATGCGGGAGAGATTTTTCTTTAAATTGAGTAGCGTCAACCAATCGTCTTTTTTAGCGACCGTCATGTCAGGTAGAGAGTCTAACAAGCTAGGGTTGTCTTCTAAGATAGAATTCATCACCTCATCATCAAAAGCCAGCCCCATAAAGTCGGCCATGATCAAATCAGCAAATCACAGCAATAGGTAGGAAGAGCGAAAAAAGGGGGGGTGAAATAATTTAGATCACACCAAAAAATGACCCGCAACGTAGTTGCTCTAGAACTATAAAACAGAAATATATGTAGAGGGTCAGAGGAGATGTGTTTAAAGACCTAACATCCCATCTCCAAAAACAACAGCTAAAATACCAAGGAGAATGAAAGGTCTAGGGTGTGTGGTGGCACAAATAACTGTGAGAACAGGTAAATACAAGAGCTGCAGTAGGCTGAGATATTCCCATCAAACCACCCTATTGTTGGCGGAATCTCATCATGTGGGATATTTGTGAAAACACCCGACTCTACCGCCCAGACCATCAGCTGATGGTGCGGGAGTGGATGAAAATGATACACTCTTGCCAAACTGCTGCTCATAGGATAGTGATGAAAGTGTAAGTGCCGTGCTGTGGTGAAAGAATTAAAATTAGCGACTCAGACAAAAACATTTTATTAAGGGAAGTCTGAGTGTTAATGTTAAAAACACGCCTGGTAGTTGAAACTAATAACTACACTGTGGCGCTATGCAGGTGGTCAACATGTTTCAGCCTTCAAGATAGATTGTCAGGCTTTCGTCAGGACCAGAATGTTAAAGCTACTGCCACTCAAGTGCATAAATACCAAAAAGTGTGAATAAAGGGATTAAGAATGCAAATAGCTACCACGAACTTGGAGCCCCAATGTCCATGGGTAAGAAGAATTTTCTGTTATAATCCTGAAAAAAGACAATGTGCTTTTTTTAGAAAATATAAACCAAATACTCACAAAGAGCTGTGCACCACACATTCAAAAAGGGGGGTCAGATGTACCCTTTTCAACAGATTTGAGTCAAATTACTCATTCACAGAACATGCTTCATAACTGTGAATACTCACCACGCTTTGCGAGGAGATAGACCTCACCTCGCCCGGCAACCGCTCGGGAATGTGAGGCCCCGCTCTAAGATACATAAGAAAGCAAATATTAAAAAAAAAAAAAAAAAAAATTAAATGCCTTCTGCTACTAGTTACAACAATTGTTATCAAACCTATTAGCTGTGGACTTGCATATCAGAGACCATGGAACAACCTCCCAGGAAATGAACATGCTGATGGTGATATGCCCCAAACAATGTTAAAAAGTGTGGAAGTAGGGCAAGAAGTAACTCCCTAGAGTGAGCTAGGATACTCGAATTCTAAGCTATCAGTGTGATCATGCCACACAGGGGAGGGCTTACCTGTCCGTCGGTACCTCTCTCAGGCGTCCGAGAGGAAGTGGAGGTACCGACCGGATCAGGGGCCCGCCTTTAAATAGCCCAACCAATCAAGGTTAATACACTCATTAAAAGAGGATGATTGGTTTAACTGCCCGTCGGCTATTCGATCGTGACACAAACACAAAAAACGCATGCGCGCAGTGAAGCTACTGCAGGCTTTGTGGAGAAGTCATGCGCAAATGTCTGTATCACGGGGAAACGCTATTCATCAGCGTCTGCGCGCCCGAAACATCACTAGTCATGCGCGCATGCGCATTACGTACCAGCGCGAGCCGTGTAACAGCCCTCATTGCACTTGTCAAAAGCGCGGCTATGTAGACAACCTATATTTGAGACCTCGTTCTTTAATTACCTGTCCTGTCAAAGAGTGGAGTATTCGTGGGACCGGTCGATATAGCCTCCAAAATAAAATAATATTTGGAGAAACAGGATATTTCCTGTATGTAATTAATGGTTTGGAGAAGGTGAAAATTCTAGGTTTGCCCCAGAATGATCGTATATAGTGGAGGCAGGGTAAACCTAGCACCATAAAACTCGGATCAGCATTCATACTTCGATGACACTGTCTTGAGGTTATCATAAGAAGAGTCAGTTGAATTTCTGCAAATATGCAGTTGACATTAGAGGTTTAAATGGAATCCGTGTATATGTACTTGCTGAAGATGTGCATGATGGTAAGTGCTACAAGTGTGCCCCAAAATGATCTAGTCCAGTGGATGCTGGACAAACCTCCCGCCTTCACTCGCCTCTATCAAACAGCTATTCCCTGCTGAAGTAGATGGTTTATGATTGAAGACCAATGGTGAGGTATAGATGTTATGTCAATGGGTCACTCAGATGTAGTTGAGCCATATGTTGGTTAAATTGAAATCCAAGGAATGGAGTCGTTTAGCCCTCTACTGTCACTCCGAAGCCTGAACACCCATTTCTGTTCTTTGACAAACAGAAACTTCGATTTATCACTGATATGCGGTGGGATATACGGATGTTCTAAAATTACCCATTTGAGGTCTTCCACTCGATGCTTCTTTTCCATGAAGTGATTAGTAAGGCAGGTCGATTGCTTGTGGCACCTGATAGTGCTCTTGTGTTCGCTAATGCAGACTTTTATTTTTCTTGTGGTATGTCCAATGTACTGGAGAGAGCATGGACAGGTGATCAGATATATCACCCCTTCCGTGTTGCAGTTGGTGTGTTTGCGTAGGAACCACGGTCTCCCAGTGCCTATATCGACTTGATCTGTTTTATAGGTTTGTGGGCATGCACTACAGGAACCACATGGGAAATGGCCTCGTACTGGTTGAGTGTTCCAGAGTGTGTTGTGGGTTTCAGGTATTCTGAATCTTGGCCTCTTATGTAACAGACTGTCTCTTATGCTCCTAGCCCTTTTGAACGAAAATAGTGGTGGAGTAATAGTGGTTTCAGCTGTGTTCAGAATGCCCCAGTGTTTCTGCACGGTTTTCTGAATTTTGTTTGACAGGACGCTAAACGTGCTAACAAACGTAAGTCTGTCTAGAGGCTCTTTGATAGATTTAGTTTCTAATAGAGCATCTCTGTTATTGTTAGAAGCACGTTTCCACGCCCTACGTACAAGATGTCTCGGATACTGCCGATCCTCTAAATTTCTCGATAGAATCCGAGCATGTTTATCGAACAAAGTTCTTGATGAACAATTTCTGCGGATTCTGAGGAATTGTCCTACAGGGAGGTTATCCCGTAAGGCTCGCGGATGGTGGCTGGTGTATGACAAGAGCGAATTCCTTGCCATGGGTTTTTTGTAAAGTTCACATGCCAATTTTCCATCCTGTGGAAAAATTAGAATGTCAAGAAACGGTAGCTGCTGTTTACTGCACTCGATGGTGAACTTTAAATATTGATTCTGATGGTTCAACCAGTTGTGGAAGGATTCAACCTCAGAAATAGTGCCTCGCCAAACCATGAGAATGTCATCTATATACCGTTTCCACAGCAACACCTGATGGAAATATGGGTTGCTGTGGTTGAGCACGATGTTCTGCTCAAAAAGATGCACGTAAAGGTTGGCAAGGCTAGGGGCAAAAATACTGCCCATGGAGGTGCCAGAGGTCTGGAGGTAGATCTGGTCCTCAAATTTAAAATGGTTCTCCATCATTGCCAACCTGGTTCCTACGCAAACACACCAACTGCAACACGGAAGGGGTGATATATCTGATCACCTGTCCATGCTCTCACCAGTACATTGGACATACCACGAGAAAAATAAAAGTCCGCATTAGCGAACACAAGAGCACTATCAGGTGCCACAAGCAATCGACCTGCCTTACTAATCACTTCATGGAAAAGAAGCATCGAGCGGAAGACCTCAAATGGGTAATTTTAGAACATCCGTATATCCCACCGCATATCAGTGATAAATCGAAGTTTCTGTTTGTCAAAGAACAGAAATGGGTGTTCAGTCTTCGGAGTGATAGTAGAGGGCTAAACGACTCCATTCCTTGGATTTCAATTTAACCAACATATGGCTCAACTACATCTGAGTGACCCATTGACATAACATCTATACCTCACCATTTGTCTTCAATCATAAACCATCTACTTCAGCAGGGAATAGCTGTTTGATAGAGGCGAGTGAAGGCGGGAGGTTTGTCCAGCATCCACTGGACTAGATCATTTTGGGGCACACTTGTAGCACTTACCATCATGCACATCTTCAGCAAGTACATATACACGGATTCCATTTAAACCTCTAATGTCAACTGCATATTTGCAGAAATTCAACTGACTCTTCTTATGATAACCTCAAGACAGTGTCATCGAAGTATGAATGCTGATCCGAGTTTTATGGTGCTAGGTTTACCCTGCCTCCACTATATACGATCATTCTGGGGCAAACCTAGAATTTTCACCTTCTCCAAACCATTAATTACATACAGGAAATATCCTGTTTCTCCAAATATTATTTTATTTTGGAGGCTATATCGACCGGTCCCACGAATACTCCACTCTTTGACAGGACAGGTAATTAAAGAACGAGGTCTCAAATATAGGTTGTCTACATAGCCGCGTTTTTGACAAGTGCAATGAGGGCTGTTACACGGCTGGTACGTAATGCGCATGCGCCCATGACTAGTGGTGTTTCGCACGCGCAGGCGCTGATGAATAGCGTTTCCCCGTGATACAGACATTTGCGCATGACTTCTCCACAAAGCCTGCAGTAGCTTCACTGCGCGCATGCGTTTTTTGTGTTTGTGTCACGATCGAATAGCCGACGGGCAGTTAAACCAATCATCCTCTTTTAATGAGTGTATTAACCTTGATTGGTTGGGCTATTTAAAGGCGGGCCCCTGATCCGGTCGGTACCTCCACTTCCTCTCGGACGCCTGAGAGAGGTACCGACGGACAGGTAAGCCCTCCCCTGTGTGGCATGATCACACTGATAGCTTAGAATTCGAGTATCCTAGCTCACTCTAGGGAGTTACTTCTTGCCCTACTTCCACACTTTTTAACATTGTTTGGGGCATATCACCATCAGCATGTTCATTTCCTGGGAGGTTGTTCCATGGTCTCTGATATGCAAGTCCACAGCTAATAGGTTTGATAACAATTGTTGTAACTAGTAGCAGAAGGCATTTAATTTTTTTTATTTTTTATTTTTTTTAAATATTTGCTTTCTTATGTATCTTAGAGCGGGGCCTCACATTCCCGAGCGGTTGCCGGGCGAGGTGAGGTCTATCTCCTCACAAAGCGTGGTGAGTATTCACAGTTATGAAGCATGTTCTGTGAATGAGTAATTTGACTCAAATCTGTTGAAAAGGGTACATCTGACCCCCCTTTTGAATGTGTGGTGCACAGCTCTTTGTGAGTATTTGGTTTATATTTTCTAAAAAAAGCACATTGTCTTTTTTCAGGATTATAACAGAAAATTCTTCTTACCCATGGACATTGGGGCTCCAAGTTCGTGGTAGCTATTTGCATTCTTAATCACTTTATTCACACTTTTTGGTATTTATGCACTTGAGTGGCAGTAGCTTTAACATTCTGGTCCTGACGAAAGCCTGACAATCTGTCTTGAAGGCTGAAACATGTTGACCACCTGCATAGCGCCACAGTGTAGTTATTAGTTTCAACTACCAGGCGTGTTTTTAACATTAACACTCAGACTTCCCTTAATAAAATGTTTTTGTCTGAGTCGCTAACAGTCGGGGAAACATTTTGTGCTCACCAGGGCAGCCGGGATTGCCGTTCCTCAACCAAGGATTCCTCCTGTGGGGACTGCCACCGCCTGCCTGCAGCAGTGGCGCCTTTTACAACTGAGTGCCGCCGCAGAGCAGAGTGCGGGAACCAGCGGGAACCAGGGGTCACTAAACTACATCCCCCAGCATTCCCTGCGGCCGGAAGCCGCGCACCGCGATTTGGCGCCAGGCGGCGCTTGAAAACCAGCACAACCCCCGGCAGAGCGGGGGAAACATTTTGTGCTCACCAGGGCAGCCGGGATTGCCGTTCCTCAGCCAAGGATTCCTCCTGTAGGGACTGCCACCGCCTGCCTGCAGCAGCGGCGCCTTTTACAACTGAGTGCCGCCGCAGAGCAGAGTGCGGGAACCAGGGGTCACTAAACTACATCCCCCAGCATTCCCTGCGGCCGGAAGCCGCGCACCGCGATTTGGCGCCAGGCGTCGCTTGAAAACCAGCACAACCCCCCGCGACGCGGGAGCCGCGGGGCCGCGCCAGGCTAAGCCCGGGCAAAGGGCGGGCCCTCTACGGCCCTCATCGGACCGAGGAGGATGGGGACGGGCCACCCCTTTTATCTGTTGAGAGGTAATTTTTCGACTTGTACCTTCTCTTACTATGCTTAAGCCCAAAATAGGGGATATGTCCGACAAAATCCCGGATGATATTTTTTCACACTCTCCATCGAGTTTTCCATGGCTGGATGATTTAAATTGCCTGTACAAGGTTAAGTACGTTCCAGCAGCACTTTCCCCCACGTTAAAATGCTGCAGCTTATCACCACATCCAAGGGAGCTGAAATCCTTTCCTGATATCCATAAAATACCCCCCAGGGTTACACCTGCCAAAAGGAAGATCGATGGGGACAGAGACAATGGGAGTCTTCCAAAAATACAAAAACCTGCTAAACCTTCTGTAAGTCTTTTACCATCTTTACTTAATTCGTCCTTAATTTCGTCACCTGCTGATAACCTGGACGACTTATCACCATCCTCCCATCAGGTTCTTCTGACTATGATTGAGAATCTGATCAAAACTTTAATACACCCCCTGATGGACAAAATTACTACGTTGGGAGAGAAACTGACGGGGTTGGAGTACTCCGTTGAATCTCTCCTGAAATCCTCAACCCATGTTGCAACAACTCAATGCCCCCCGACAACCGCTCTTTCAAATATACCTAATCTGATCACTCCTGTGCTTCATAAAGTGCCTACTCAACTGCCAACTCCCACCTCTTCGCTGCCTATCAGTCCCAAGGCCCCCCCGAAATTGACAATAGCACACCATATTCCATCTAAACATGTGCGCACCACTCATATACACCTACCCCCAGAAGCAGCGCCTTTTGTAATTGTTCTCTCGGGAGTCCCTGAACTAACAAAGGGTAAAGCTGAGAGACATTATGAACTTATGAACAAGGTTAAGTTCTGGCTATCTAAAAACAGACCTCTGCCTTACCATCTTGATGGCCGAATAATAAGTGTTCGGAGGGTGGGTTGGCTTGGACCCCTTAAAAAAGACATCTCGGGTGATTTGATCTTGATAAGATTTAGGAGCAGATACATTGTGCCATATATACAGACTTGGATATCTCAAAATGGCGATGGACTTATTTCCACCTGGAACCTCCATGATTTTTATCCGAATATGTCTTGCATGGTTTCCCCTGGTCCCCGGGGCATTGTCAACAACCCAGTGGGTAGAGGAACCCATTTAAGTAATGGCAATAGTGTTTCAGTGGCTTTTAACTGTCCCAAGCCGTTGTACAACAGTTTTATGTTTTGTAATTATTAGGAATGCCCTTGATTTAAATATACTCCTCATGATTATTGACCTCCTTTGCATTTTAGATAATGGAAATATGTGATTTTGTAATTGTACTAATATGCACTTTATAAACATTGATTGCATCTAGTGCAACTGTCATTTAAATATGTTGAATTGTATTTTAAACTGTGCTTTTATGGATTTTTTGCAAATCCGAATAAAGATTTTGAATTGAATTGAGTCGCTAATTTTAATTTTTTCACCACAGCACTGCACTTACACTTTCATCACTATCCTATGAGCAGCAGTTTGGCAAGAGTGTATCATTTTCATCCACTCCCGCACCATCAGCTGATGGTCTGGGCGGTAGAGTCGGGTGTTTTCACAAATATCCCACATGATGAGATTCCGCCAACAATAGGGTGGTTTGATGGGAATATCTCAGCCTACTGCAGCTCTTGTATTTACCTGTTCTCACAGTTATTTGTGCCACCACACACCCTAGACCTTTCATTCTCCTTGGTATTTTAGCTGTTGTTTTTGGAGATGGGATGTTAGGTCTTTAAACACATCTCCTCTGACCCTCTACATATATTTCTGTTTTATAATATTTGTGAACCACCATGTGAGACAATGACCCCCGAGAGTAGTCCGTGATTACGTAGATACCTGCAAATGTTTTATGCCCAGAGTTAACGAGGGGATAAGGGGAGGAGACGACGCAGGGAGGGGGGGTAGGATTCATGGGACTAAAGCAATATTGTGGAATCTTATGCTCTACGCGGTGTCTAACAAATGTATTCGCATAAACTGTATTATGTTTAACCTTGAAATGGAGATGACTGACTGTAGTTAACGGATGTATGTAAGCTCCTGAATTGTGGAATGAAAATAAAATAAAGTTTAAAAAAAAAAAAAAACTAACCAAAACTCTCATTATTGGCTGAGCTTAGAAACAGTATTGGGATTATTGATTTTCATGATGTATAGCTTCTGACCTACTCATACACGACAGCAAAGGTCTGTCGCAGAGAAGTGAGAGAAACCAAACACGAGTAAGTAAAGAGCGGGATTAACCATGTTGGCTGTAAGATAGAAAGATGATAAACCATTTTTATTTCATTTGATTCCCGCTCCAGCAACTGTAAGGGGTGTGAGAGTGGTTGGTGGTGTGAGACTGACACTTTGGGAAGTGTCAGTCTCACACCACCAACCATCATTAGTGCCCAACGAATAGGACACGTTACAACGCAAACATTTACAATGCATGCCTTTACAATGCAGTTTTTACATCGCAACATCCATTACAACACATGATTTTACAATGCATTCCATTACAACGCATACCATTACAATGCATAATACTTTTAGGGCAACAGTAGGGTACGTTTTGGATAGTGTAGGGGTAGAAATTACTATTCCCACTCCAGAGAGTGCAACAGTAGGGTAAGTGTCGGATAGTGTAGGGATAAAAATTACTATTCCCCATTACTTACCTTATAATGCATTGTAATGGCGTGCGTTGTAGTGACATGTATTGCAATGGCATGTGTTGTAGAACATGCGTTGTAATGGCTGCTTTGTAATGGCTTGCAATGTAAAGGCAGTTGGTTGTAATGACTGCATTGTAAATGTAGTACGTTGTAATGACTGCGTTGTATTGGTTGTTTCCCTTGACCAACTACCACTCTGAGAGATGTTTAATAGTACTGTCAGCAGCAACAGACTGATAGTGTTTGAGGAGCGCAAGAGTGTTGTCACATATAGTATTGGAAATCAGGTGCTTTCGCATGATCGAAAATGGAACTAAAAACGTCTTCCTATTTCTAGATTTCAACACTCTGTAGGTTGTAAGCACTGCTCAGCAGTGTCTGCAAGCAGAGCAGCTACATGTAGGGTCTCTGTTTTATCCTTTGTTTGCTTTCCTCTTCTAGCCTTCTCATCAGTCCGTGTATTGTTGGTGGCGGTTTTGGAGAAGCGTGAAGCTTACATCGCTACTGTTGGATCTGGGCTACAAGGCTAGTACTTTGTGACATAACTCATCACTTCAGTTATGCATTTATGCCAACGTTTGTTCGCCTGGATTTAGAACATTAAATCCCACCCCATTTATTAATGCACCTTTCCCAATGTTGGTGGGACTAGAGCTAGAACAGTAATTTTCATGCTTTTACTTATGCACGTGCCACAAATCTTTTTGTTTAGCTGGAATTACAATAGTAAATCTCAACTTCAAAAGGTATGCACTTCCCCAAATATTTTTTGGTTGGGATTGGAATAGTAAATTCACCAATCCATAAAGAGCATTTTCAGTTATCAGCCAAACCTATTGGTTTTGATGCTATCTCTGTGGGGCTGAACATACTTCTGTTAGTGAGATTGCTCTCAGTAATATGTGACTGTTGGACTGTAATAAAGCATTCTATAAAAATGTAAAATGAATATAGCTAAACACACTTGTTCAGTGATAATGTGCAATTTATTTTAAACTACACAACATTAGAATGTGTAAATGTCTAGTACATAGCCATATCTATTAGCACTATGCCTAGTACTAGGTCTTAACCCCTTCGCTGCTAGGCCGTTTCCCCTCCTGTCCTAAGCCTTTTTTGGCGATTTGGGGTAGTGCGTGCTTAGGCCCCTGTAACTTTTTGACCACATAAGGTATCCA
This sequence comes from Lissotriton helveticus, assembly GCF_964261635.1. Lineage (NCBI taxonomy): Eukaryota > Metazoa > Chordata > Amphibia > Caudata > Salamandridae > Lissotriton > Lissotriton helveticus. Next base: position 604,519,582 of record NC_136065.1, read on the forward strand.
CGCCAAATTTGCGTTCTTTTCTTCCAACATCATGTGGATTCTAAAGGTGCCCAGGGTTTGTGGATTCCCTTGCAGGGGTCCCAGAAATTAAGCAAAATACAGTAAAATATTTGTTTTTTTCAGAAAATTGGGAAAAACGGGCTGCAAATGAAAGCCTCTGGGGTTTTCCCTGCAAATGTTATTAAAAAAAAAGGGTTTGTGGGGCTGAAATCTCCATTTTCTCAGCTTTTAGGGAATGACAGTCTTTTGTCAGAGAACCAACATTTTTCACACAGTTTTGGCATTTTTCTGGGACATAGCCTATTTTTGCTATTTTTAGAACTTTCAACCTCCTTCCAGTTAATGGTAGAAATGAGTTTAAAAGCAATAGTGTATCCTGGAAAGCTATACATTTCCGTAAAGTAGACAAAATTCTGAATTCAGAAAGGGGTCATTTGTCTAAATCCATGAAGGTTTCTTTATAGAAACTAACAGTTAGATATTGGAATAATTGAAAATTAGTTGAAAAAAACAGCCTTTTGTTTCAGCTTTTTCACCTGTAACTTCGTGTAATTTTGACAGCTGTTTGAAAGCAATATACCATTACATCTGTTTGACCTTCCTGGTTGTGGGGATATATAGGACTTGTAGTTTCACCAAGAACCCGACGAACCCAGAACCAAAAACTGAGCAGCAACTTGCAATGGTATTTTATTATTTACTGGGTATTGAGCACTTATTCTTGGAAAATGTATACATGGAAAAATCGGTATGAAAGACACCTATGTATTTCTGAATTGGGTAAAAATTATAGAGTTTAGAAACAGTATATATTTGCACATTTTCAAAATTGGGAATACTCATACTAGCATGAGAATTATTGGTCATTTTTCAAAAAGATTTTTTTTTTTACACAATGTCTTTCATTGGGAAGGGAGAAATGAATAAAAACTCAATAGGTAATAACAGTTGATTTACAAATCTGAATTACCCTAAGTCTCCCGATAAAAACGGTACCTCACTTGTGTGGGTCGGCCTTGGGCCTGCGACAGGAAACGGCGCAAAATGCAACATGGTCACACCTCAATTTTGCAGTTAAAAATTGACCCTTTTATGGCAAAGTTCCTAGCTGTAGTTTTTGCACCCTAGCTCTGCCGGCACCTTGGGAAACCTAGCAAACCTTTACATTTTTGAAAACTAGTTACAAAGAGGTAGGTAGTAGTGTTCTCCTCATTCAAGGAAAAACGTCCGCACAGAAAGTAATTTTGTCTCCAAATACAAAATTATACGTGAAATCATGAACTTATCATAAATTTGCTTTAACAGAATACTGGGTGCTTATATAGCCTGATACACATTCACTACCAAGAGTGTTGAATAACACACAAAGTGCATATCATTTTACGAACAGGAACAAACTAGGTTAGCACACCACCTAAAGTAAGAGTATTTTGGACTCTGAGTAATCCTAGATCCTTCCTTAGAATCGATCAATTTCTACAGATATTTGATAACTATTTCACAATTAGATATATACAATGTCCAATTCATAAGCCGTAACAACGGATTCAGAAATCCAAAACAAGTAATATTCTTAAATTCTTTATTAAAGATCCGTATGTAGATTAGACTTCTCAGCTCACACCGCCGATACGTGTTTCGTCTCTTTGCGAGACTTTTTCAAGGCTGGAAGTGTCAAACAAATAATACAATAAATATTTCATAAATATCTTGTACAGAATTCATAATCAGAGGAAAACACTACAAAAAATACAGAACAATATAATACATGCATGTTAAAAAACACCAAAAGTACAAAAACATAATGTTGCGTTTTGCGCTGTTTCCTGTCGCAGGAACTAGGCAGACCCAGGCAAGTGAGGTACCATTTTGTTCGGGAGACCTGGGGGAACGCGGGGTGGGTGGAAATTTGTTGATCCACGCAGATTCCAGAACTTTCCACCACAGAAATATGAGGAAAGTGCGTGTTTTTTGTCAATTTTTTAGGTTTGCAAGCGATTCTGGGTAACAGAACCTGGTGGGAGGCAGTTGAGTCACACCATCCTAAATTCCCCTGGGTGTCTAGTTTTAAAAAATGTATAGGTTTGCTAGGTTTCCCTAGGTGCCGGCAGAGCTAGGGTTCAAAAATGAAAGGTAGGCACTTTGCCAAAAAAGGGCCCGTTTTCACTGCGAAATTGCGGTGCGACCACGTTGCGTTTTGTGCTGTTTCCTGTTGCAGGCACTAGGCAGACCCAGGCAAGTGAGGTACCATTTTTTTGGGGGGGGACCTGAGGGAACACGGGGTGGGTGGAAATTTGTTGATCCACACAGATTCCAGAACTTTTCACCACAGAAATGTGAAGAAAATGCGTTTTTTTTTGTCAATTATTTAGCTTTGCAAGGGATTCTGGGTAACAGAACCTGGTGGGAGGCAGTTGAGTCACCCCATTCTGAATTCCCCTGGGTGTCTAGTTTTCAAAAATGTGTAGGTTTGATAGGTTTCCCTAGGTGCCGGCAGAGCTAGGGTTCAAAAACGAAAGGTAGGCACTTTGCCAAAAAAGGGCCCGTTTTCACTGCGAAATTGCTGTGCGACCACGTTGTGTTTTGCTCTGTTTCCTGTCCCAGGCACTAGGCATACCCAGGCAAGTGAGGTACCATTTTTTTGGGAGACCTGGTGGAACGCAGGGTGGGTGGAAATTTGTTGATCCACGCGGAATCCAGAACTTTCCACCACAGAAATGTGAGAAAAATGCGTTTTTTGAACCTGGTGGGAGGCAGTTGAGTCACCCCATTCTGAATTCCCCTCGGTGTCTAGTTTTCAAAAATGTATAGGTTTGCTAGGTTTCCCTAGGTGCCGGCAGAGCTAGGGTTCAAAAACGAAAGTTAGGCACTTTGCCAAAAAAGGGCCCGTTTTCACTGCGAAATTGCGGTGTGACCACGTTGCGTTTTGCGCTGTTTCCTGTTGCAGGCACTAGGCAGACCCAGGCAAGTGAGGTACCATTTTGTTCGGGAGACCTGGGGGAACGCGGGGTGGGTGGAAATTTGTTGATCCACGCAGATTCCAGAACTTTCCACCACAGAAATGTGAGGAAAATGCGTGTTTTTTGTCAATTTTTTAGGTTTGCAAGGGATTCTGGGTAACAGAACCTGGTGGGAGGCAGTCGAGTCACCCCATCCTGAATTCCCCTGGGTGTTGAGTTTTAAAAATTTATAGGTTTGCTAGGTTTCCCTAGGTGCCGGCAGAGCTAGGGTTCAAAAACGAAAAGTAGGCACTTTGCCAAAAAAGGGCCCGTTTTCACTGTTTCACAGTTTATAACACAGTTTAATGTTAATAGTTCACAAATCTTTTGTACTCTCAAAAAACAATGGCATTTATTGAAGTTGGACCAAGATCTGGAGAAATATATTACCCAACAGCCACGTATTGTCTACAGAAAAGGTAAAACCTTAAGAAACATGTTAAGTTCATCAATTGTAAAAAATCCGACACCCCAAAATGCAAAGACATGGCTACCTAGTAAGCCATGTGGCTTTTACAAATTCACACACTGTACTATGTGTCAGTTTGCAGCAGATAAAAAGAAATCCTTTTGCTACAACACAAAACAAACCTTTCAAATCAATGACTTCCTCAACTGCAACTCTAAATTTGTTGTATACTGTATAATTTGTCAGTGTCAACTTATTTATGTTGGAAGCACCATTAGGTCCCTTAAAGAAAGGATGCAGGACCATGTCAGGGCCATTAGGAATAACAATGTGAGCTTACGGAGACAGAGGTTCTCAAGATTCAGTTTCATGGGATTGATATGATTAAACCAAATCCCAGAGCAGGTGATAATGTGGCGGCATTACGTAAGTTAGAAGCAAGATGGCTCATCAAACTTAGGGCTGTGGAACTAGGGCTAAATACGGATAGGGAGCTACACGTATTTCTCAAAGATTAACTTATGGTGCCTTTTAGGATTTGATTGGTTCTGTTTGTACTACTGCTGCCTATATATCCAATTGTTGTTGGATTCATCAAAAGGAGCGTAATTATATATGGTTTTGGTATGTTATATGAAAAGAGATCAGTGTGCCCACCATATCGATACCTTCTACTAACACTGGTTATGGAGACTCGATAACTTGTTACTGACCACATGATTGTCTTATATATATGTTTAATAATATATATAAGGAAAGTGTTTCATTGGTACACAAGATTCTGATCCTAAACATTTTATTATGGACACTGCTGGGAGACTGTTTCAATGTGGTATCTGCCCAGGCTCATTCTTGTCCTGTGGTTATACCCTTCATTTCCCATCATTTCTCTACATCCCCAGTAAGACTGGTTGCCTATTAGGTTTTATGTTTACTTTCTATTTATGTTTCATTTTACACATATTATTCCAACAGTGCTTATGCTAACGTTTTGTAACACTAATTACTGATATCTGGGGGGGTTTTCTGTGGGACAGGCTATGATATACATCTAAGATGGCCGCTTATTTTGTTCTAAGAATCGGGAACGGGTGCATTCATGCCTTTGCACCGTCACATCCTATACGGGCTCTAGTCCCTTTTGAACGCTATTTCTGTCTGTAAATACTTGGTTCTTGGGCATGAGGAGTATATATAATAAGAAAGTGTTATATACACATGCTGTAGTTTAAATTTGTTGTTGTAACACATGTTAGTCATGGTATGGTTTTTTTGACCATTGATATAGGCGTGGGACAATAGCCATCAACATTACTCTATCCGATTTTTTAAATTGTTGCAAAATGACAAGGATATGGTCATTTTGGTCTATCTTTACAGGACTTTGGCATGCGTTTTTATAAACAACTATATTACAATATGGCCGCCACGCTCACTGGGCGCTCGTGATGATTTTTCATGCCTCCTATATGCGACTCGTAGAAGGGCTGTTGCCAATACAGCCCTTTAAATATGGGCGTGGAGGCCGTGGCCAAACGCTAGACGGTTCGTGTTGGTGTTTGGCGGTTGACACTTACGTGTCTTATTTGAGGTAGGTGTCGGATTGAGAACTTTGTATGGTATGAGATGCTAAAGTGTGCTGATTAACGCTCAGGTTTTTGTAGGAACTAGTCAGATAATATTTAGAATCAACATAGTGGTAACACGCTCCTTCTTGTAAGTGGACCATGTAGGTACTATGCGTTTGGGAGGCTATAAGATTAATACAAGAATAGGGAGTGTAAAGAGGCAAACTGGGGGACAACTGGATAACAATATTATTTATGATATAAAGTGCAGAGTGTCTAAATTGGAATAGTGTATATACTATATCGCATGCTCCTCCCTAATTATTGCTCGTTTTTCTCCCTTGTTTTTAGACTTATCAGGGTCTTTTTCATTCAATATACACAAGGGGGTGCTTATTGGCTATAACGTGTTTTTCAACACAGTAAGTTTGACCCCATACTTATTCTTGCCCCTTATGAGATCAGACAAGTCTAGTGCCATGATGATATATTATTATCTTTTCTTGTATTTTTTCTCATACCTTTTTTCGTACTTGTATAGGCCAGACTATACTACTATACTACTATACTACTTGAAGGGCATCCCAATATTGATATGATGCCGTGCTAAGCTGCGGTAAGTGTGGCTACGTGTAAGATACATTCATCTTCTTATATTGTATTGATTGTTGTCGCGATGTGAGGTTTTTTTTTGTAACCATAATTACTGCTTGAGAAACTATACCCTGATTTGACAATCACATTGCAGACAAGTCTAGTGCCATGATGATATATTATTATCTTTTCTTGTATTTTTTCTTATACCTTTTTTCGTACTTGTATAGGCCAGACTATACTACTTGAAGGGCATCCCAATATTGATATGATGCCGTGCTAAGCCGCGGTAAGTGTGGCTACGTGTAAGATACATTCATCTTCTTATATTGTATTGATTGTTGTCGCGATGTGTTTTTTTTTGTAACCATAATTACTGCTTGAGAAACTATACCCTGATATGACAATCACATTGCAGATTGATTTTATCTACAATGCATTTGTATTACAGAGACATGCATCTTTTGAGATCATTGGGTGTGAGCAAGAACCCTAGCAGTGTTATCTTTTTTTGATATATTAGCCTATTTACATGGTCTCTCTACTTAAATTAGTAGAGGAGGTGGCTTCTCTCTAATATACGCTTCTGTACTCACTTTACTCACCGTGGGAGTGCATTATTCGGATACTCTCTACACTTGCCGTTGCTCAACTACCCAGACAGTGGGGCCTATTTAAAACTAAACCTTTGGATAGAAATTCTATAGCACCCTCAAAAACTCAATGTATTACGGTATTGCGGTATATATCTTTTTTCCGCCCCACATTGTAGTTATTGCATTTATCATTGGGTGCTATACTTCGTGATTGGTGCCTGCCTCATCCAGAGGCTCCTCTGGTCTAGTTTGCAGTGTCCAGAGATTTTTCAAAGGGTACCCCCACCGGACAAGGGTAAGTGAAAAATGGTGAGAAAGTGAGTTTAAAAATATATAGAACTCTTCCTCAAAATCTTTAATAAATGGTGTGAGTCTATAATATTAAAACATAAATGATACTTATAAAAGACCGAGTAACTTGATCTTTAAGTATATTAAAAATTGTGTCTGCATGTTTCAGCCCCCCTTGGCTCAAAAGAGTCTATGGAGCTTTCGTCAGGACTTACAGACAGACAAACATTGAAAGGTGTCTTGTACTTACACAATTTGTGCAGTAACTATTTGGTTGCTTTATTCTAGGCTTTCACTGACCAATCACCCTCTTTTGCGCTGGAAATGGAGAAAAAGAGAGGAAAATAACACAAAGAAAATACATCTATACATTTTACGATGTTATTCGCTGTATTGTGGGGGTGGAGAACGATAGCAGTTGTCTAATCTTTCTAATATCTACATTTAGATTATATCTGACAATTGGTTAGAAAGCCTACTGGGGGCAGAGGACTGAGAGCTTCGAAAGCGTTATAGTCATGGATGAAAAAGTCATTTTGTGAAAGAACCATTTCAAATACGTTTTGAAATAACTAAAAATAGTGGGTCTTAGAGAGCGATTAGTCATGTTTTTGATCCCAGAAATGAGATCGTGGATGCCTCTCTGTTCACTGTTCAGTAACCCACCCACTTAACGGAAAAGATATTTATCTGAAAACATATGATATGCTCGCTATGCATGCAGTACTCAAAAGTTATGCTTTATATCATTTTTACCATTTGCAAACTGTGCGCATACTTTGGTGACTCAAAACAGCGATCTTCTTACCTAGTGGTGATTGTATATGTGCCTCTACAGGGGGTTCCAGCTTCCTTATAGCTCAGAGCTAGAGGCAAGCGGAACACGATTTATTTAATGCATATTTTAGTCTTACCGCATTTCGGAGAGGGAAAAATGCCGAAGTCTTAAGACGCCTGGACGCCATTACCCGCATGGCTTTGGATGCCGCCGCTCGTGCTGACTCTGCCCCTGGATGGGGAAGGGCTTCACCGGTCTTTGTTTTAAAGGGCTCGTGTTTCGTTTTTAGAATAACTTTATTGTTTTGAGGTAAATGCACATTAACGATTGGTGTGTTGTTATGGGAGTAACCCGATTCTATCACTGTTCGTGTATTCGTGTAGAAGTTATACCAGGATGTCAATTGTGCCTTTATTGTGCCGCTCGGATATTCATCTCTGGAAACTTTTTGTATGCCATTCCTCACTCGATTTGTCTTGACATATTGTGACATTGAGATCTATGGGTGCTTGTTGGTTATTTTAAATCTCATGTCTCATGATGAAATGGTTGTCGATATATTTACAATAGGGCTATAGGCAGTCACTAGGGACACATTTTCCGTACATAAACGGTTTTTTAAGGGTGGTTTGATTTTCTGCATTGTTCCCAGTCAAATAAAATCAAGTTAAACCATAATGAACCACATCGCATTGTCGGACTTTTTTAATATCTAGGGGAATATAATGGTGTTATTTTGCAAATTGGTGCCAAGGTATGGAGTCGTTGAGACCCCAGATGTGGGTTTTAAGACGATTCACCCACCTTTGTTCCTTTTCGTATAGCTTTTTTTCGGCATCCTGGGTTTTATCCTCGAGCATTTCTAAGACTGTCCACCGTAGGTCTTCGCTTGAGTGCTTTGTCTCTACGAAGTGGGCACAGAGTTTGGTCATTGTTTTTTTGAGTCTTATATTACTTCTGTGCTCTCCTATTCTGTTTTTGACTTTTCTACAAGTCATCCCTATATATTTCTTATGGCAGGGACAACTAGCCATGTATATGACATGGGTAGAGTTGCAGTTCGTGTGTTGTCTCTGTGTCCATAGAAGGGTGTCTGTGAGTAGTAATTGTTTTGAAGTTGTCCTGAATTTGCAGGCAATGCAATTCCCACACGGATGGTGACCTGTTATTGGTGTCATAGTCATGTCTCTTGTTATTACAGATTGTAACTTTTTCTTCTTAGGACGTGTGTGGACCAGAGTGTCCCTCAGGTTCCTGGTTCTTTTATTCGCGAATCGTGGTTTTGGCCAAGAAAATTTTCCAGTGTTTAGGATGTTCCAGTTTTTATTCACTAGCTTTTGTACCTCATAAGTAGAGGGGCAAAACGTTGTTACACAGGTTGTTAGGTCTTGTACTGGGTCTTTTGGGTGGATCTGTAGAAGACAGTCCCTTGGTTGATTGTTCGCACGTTTTCTACATTTGTTGATGGTAGCAGTTGTGTAGTCTCTTGCTTTTAGCTTCTTGCTGAGTTCTTGTGCCTGTATTTTATAATCACCATCTTTTGTACAGTTTCTTTTAATTCTCAAAAACTGACTGTATGGAAGATTGTCTCTCAGAGGCTTCGGATGGTAGCTCTTATAAGAAAGGAGACTGTTTTTGGCAGTCGGTTTGGTGTATGTTTTTGTATGTAGGATGTTATTTTCCACGAAGATAGTAAGATCCAGAAAGTCAATGGTTGTGTTGTTAGCCGTATACGTGAATTTCAGCCATGGATCACGGCCATTTAGCCAATTGATGAATAGTTTTAAATCATGTTTTATATCCCATATGACGAGGATATCATCAATGTATCTCTTCCAGTATAAAATACTGGAAGAGTACGGATTTGATTCGTTTAGTACGTGTTGGCTCTCAAAATGGCTCACGTAGAGTCCAGCCACCGAAGGGGCAAAGACACTCCCCATGGAAGTGCCATGGTTTTGCAGATATAGGTCTCCGTCATATTCGAAAAAGTTTTCTTTGAGGGCCAATTTGCAGCATTGGAGAACAAAATGCCTCGGAGTATGGTATTTCCAGTCTTCATTATAAAGGACGTCTTCGAGCATTTGTAGGGTGTCATCTTGGGGTAAGCTCGTATATAATGACTCTACGTCTAATCCTACCAAGAGCATTGTTTTTTGATCAAATGATTTTTCAGAAATCTGTGTTAACAAGTCTCTCGTGTCCTTTAAGTAGGTGGGCGTCTTCTGGACCAAGGGTTTAAGATATTCATCTGCAAATTTTGAAAGTGGTTCTAGGATCGATCCTATGCCTGCAACTATAGGTCGTCCTGGAGGGGGGAGTTTATTTTTGTGAGTTTTGGGGAGTGAATAGAAGTAGGGGATCTTGGGTTCCTTCGCCAGGAGGTAATCCGCTTCTTTGTTTGTTATCCACATGTGGGTTTCGGCTTCATAGATCATCATCGTGATAGTGTTAACAAGTCTCTCCGTGGGATCTTTATCAATTTTCTTGTAAAACTTGGTATCCGATAGGAGGTTTAGGCATTGTTGATTATAGCCTTCTTTACTTAAAATCACAATCCCACCCCCCTTGTCAGCGGGTTTGATCACTATATCTTCATTGTCTTCAAGGGTCTTAAGCGCTTGGCGTTCTCGTCTGCTAAGATTTTGGAAAGGGATCTTCTTGTTTTTCTCCATAGCATCCACACCTTTCAATAGGGCTTGTTCAAAGGTTTGAAGCTCTGGTGGAACGCTTCCTGTTGGGGGATTGAAAGTAGACTTTCTCCTTAATCCAGTGTCTCCATCTTGTGTCGGTGTGGGGGTCCCTGAAAAGAATGCTTTCAGTTTCAGGATGCGGCAGAATTCTGCTAGTTCACACTTGAGTTTGAAACTATCCATAGGTGGCGTGGGTACATATCCTAATCCTTTATTGAGTACATTCTTTTGGTCTTCAGAGAGTTCTGTATTTGAGAGGTTAACTATTAGTGATTGCTCTTGCTCGTTGTTGCTTGTGCTGAGGACATGCTTCTCGTTAATATGTTCCGTTGTAGGCCTTGCCACCCTAGAGACTTTTTTCTTCCTCTGGGTTGATTCTGGCCTCTGGCTAAAAAAGGCAGTTGTTGTTGATGTTGATTCTGTTGGCCTGATTGTTGTTGTTCTCCCATTGGTGGTATTGGTGGCATTCCATAGTTGTAAGGATCCATCCACCCTCCATACTGTTGCATGTATGGTTGAAAGTATGGTATATTCATATTAGGATAGTATGGTCTTTGCCATCTATTGCCCCTTCTTGGCCGTTGATAGCGGTTTATAATCGCCACTGGGTATGGGTTCCCACGCAGTAAGGCCAAACCCTGCCTTAACTATTGTTATCACACAAAAATGCCAATACTGCCAAATGATTTCAACCTACTATTTTGTTTCCTGCATCTGAATTAGAACTGAATGCAAGGGAGACTTTTATCATTGAGTTAATCCATGTAGATTTGCCTTTTATTTGCAAATATTTCTTTTTCTCATGTTTTTTAAACGTTTTTTTGTTCACAAAACATTTTCTTGAGGCACATTGCAAAAAGAACGAAACATGAACGTAAATTGTGACAACACTTAACTTTCAAACCTTCATTCATACTGGGGGACATGATCCATCATACTCAACAAACACTCAACCAATTGTCAGTCTAAAAAATCATACAATTTTTACACTTTATATACACTTTGTTTAAAGAAGCCGTAGATTCTCATTCGTAAATTGACTTTCTACTTTAGGAGAAAATACTTTCAAATATCTTGTGGCTTCCACGTATAAAACGTGATCTGTAGGGGTCTACGCGTTTCGAACTCCTTAGTTCTGGAGCTCTCGTCAGGACCGTGGGCTGTGGATGACAAGGGACCTGTATTAGGGATTCTGTGGAAACTGCTTTTAGTTCAACACCCACTTCTTTGTCTCTTACCTCTCTAAGTGGAAGCTAGTTGTGCCTCAGCGTTTTTCATCAAAACATCCGCAAAGCGAGACCACCTATATGACATATACATACACTTTGTTTAGTCCGATCATGTAATGCACCTCTCAATGTCAAGGAAACATGCGTGAACTCATACTCACTGTTTAAGACTTGTGCTGCTGTTCTAGTTCTGAAAAAGAGTGTTGGACGACTATTAGTGCTATTTCTGATCGATTTTTGGCTTGCGCTACTCTGACTTGGTACTGCACTCGCTGTGGGAGCTGTGAGCGTTCTTACCGGTTTTTTATATTCGGGCTCGCCGTCAAAGTCAATTTCGTGTCGATCGGCGGGCAATTCACAGCGCGTCTGTGAAATCAAATGGGGATTTGATTCTGAAAAAGAGTGTTGGACGACTATTAGTACTATTTCTGATCGATTTTTGGCTTGCGCTACTCTGACTTGGTACTACACTCGCTGTGGGAGCTGTGAGCGTTCTTACCGGTTTTTTATATTCAGGCTCGCCGTCAAAGTCAATTTCGTGTCGATCGGCGGGCAGTTCACAGCGCGTCTGTGAAATCAAGTGGGGACAGTCTTAGTGTGATTGCGCTTCATTTGGATGGCACATCATGCGAGTCTGGAAGTCTCTATTGGCACATACCTGATTTGCGGTGTGTTCGACCAGGGTCCCGTCTCTCGGTGTGGAAGCCGGTTTGCAGAATATGTTTACTTCCTGATTGAAGATCCCACGGAGTTTCTCTGTTTTGCGGCGGCCATCTTAGCCTAGTCAATTCGATGCAGATTAGTTCTATATTTTGAAGTGTGTGTCATTTTCAGTTTGGTGGTTTTTGAAAATGGTCATGTATTGGTCATGTTGTTGGGCGGTGTGGTCCCACGGTTATGATCATTTCGCGAAAGATGCATTCTGCACCGCTTCATTTTATTTGTGTTTTTTGAAAGGGGGGTTGTTGTGCCTATGGGATTTTTTGATGAGGGACTCCATTGTCACAGTGGTTCAAGGTTTAAAGTTTGAACATTTCTGAAAGTTCATTCAATCCAATGATCGCTGTATTAAATCTAACGATCATTGAAGCCTCTGTTTTGGACAGCTTTGCATCTGTGTCGCCCCCTCTGGGGTCTTGTTCCACCTTAGTTATGATTGTCCATCGCAAGTCTCTTTCCTCATGGTTGTTTGATTGCCAATGATTGACTAAAGGGGCATTTGGTACTTTCCGCTTTATTCTTGATTTATGTTGTTGGATCCTGGCGCGGACCTCTTGATTTGTTTTGCCGATGTACAGGAGGTTGCATGGACACCTAATGCCGTAGATCACACATTTAGTCTTACAATTTGTAAAAGATTCGTGTTTCCATGATATTCCACTGTGTGTGAAAATAGGTCCTTCTTCTGTCGAATCGCAGCAATTGCATCCTCCACATTTATGATGTCCTATGATGGGAGGGAGACCCATCATACTTCTTAAATTGGTAGATGGTTTCGTAGGAAGTGCAGCTCTTACTAATTTGTTGGCCAGATTTGACTCTTTCTTGAATGCGAATAGTGGCGGTTTTTCCAATTCTTTGCACAGATTTTTAACTAGGTGCCAGTTGTTGTTTACTGCCTTCTTTAAGAGATTTGAATTTGGACAGAAGGTGGTTACTAGGACTATTCGGTCCAATTTCTTTTTGGTCTTTTTGGCCAATAGATGTTCTCGCGGTGTCCACCATGCTCTTTTTTTGGAGCGGCGTAACAATTTTTTAGGGTATCCGCGTTCGATTAGGTTGCAGGTGAGTTTGTCTGCATGTTTTTCATATTCTTGTCTGTCTTGGCAGTTTCTCCTAATCCTCAGGTACTGCCCATATGGCAAATTCTCCTTGAGGCTGCGGGGGTGGTTGCTATTAAAATGCAAAAGTCTGTTTCGATCAGTTTCTTTTTTGTGAAGAGTGGTTTTCAATTCTCCTTCGTCCGAAGGATATATCTCCACATCCAAGAATGGAATTTTCTTTTTTGAATATACGAGGCTGAACTTGATTTCTTGTGTTCTGTTATTGAGCCATTGGTTGAACCTTTTTAGTTCTTCTTCAGGGCCAGACCATACAAAGAACACGTCGTCAATAAAACGGCTCCAATAATTTATTGCATGTTTGAAGGGGTTATCTTGGTAGATGAATTTGTCTTCGTAGATGGACATGAATAATACGGCTAATTCCGGGGCGAAGGGACAACCCATCGCTACTCCGCCTATTTGTAGATAGAACTCACCATCAAACAAGAAATAGTTGTTTTTTAATGCAAATTTTGCCAACTGTAAGATGAAATCTGTTGGTACTTGTTCGGGTTTGTCTCGTGTTTCTAGGTGATATTTTAGAACTTGTAATCCTTCGTCTTGTGGTATTTGGGTATACAAAGAAGTTATATCCATTGTAACCAGCCAGTCGTTTTTTTCATTGAATTTCACGTCTTGCAATTTATTAATGAAATCCGTTGTGTCTCGGATGTAAGATTTTACATCAGGGATGAAAGGCTTCAAGAAAAAGTCCACGAATTTGGAGATTGGTTCCATCAAGGACTCACAGCCGGATACTATCGGTCGTCCGGGAGGGGAGTTGGCATCTTTATGTACTTTTGGTAGTACATAGAAAAGCGGAATTCTTGGATGTTTAATTCTTAAGTATTCAAATTCTTTCTTTCCAAGGAAACCATTTTCAAAAGCTTCATCAAGGATAGAGTGTAGTTGTTGTTTTTGGCAGTCGGTTTGGTGTATGTTTTTGTATGTAGGATGGGTACAGATAATGAATCTGTGGGGAGTAATTCTTCGAATAATTCAGTTAACAGCTCTGAAAACTACACCACAAAGAGAGGCAGGAATGCCAACCGCTATCAACGGCCAAGAAGGGGCAATAGATGGCAAAGACCATACTATCCTAATATGAATATACCATACTTTCAACCATACATGCCACAGTATGGAGGGTGGATGGATCCTTATAACTATGGAATGCCACCAATACCACCAATGGGAGAACAACAACAATCAGGCCAACAGAATCAACATCAACAACAACTGCCTTTTTTAGCTAGAGGCCAGAATCAACCCAGAGGAAGAAAAAAGTCTCTAGGGTGGCAAGACCTACAACGGAACATATTAACGAGAAGCATGTCCTCAGCACAAGCAACAATGAGCAAGAGCAATCACTAATAGTTAACCTCTCGAATACAGAACTCTCTGAAGACCAAAAGAATGTACTCAATAAAGGATTAGGATATGTACCCACGCCACCTATGGATAGTTTCAAACTCAAGTGTGAACTAGCAGAATTCTGCCGCATCCTGAAACTGAAAGCATTCTTTTCAGGGACCCCCAAACCGACACAAGATGGAGACACTGGATTAAGGAGAAAGTCTACTTTCAATCCCCCAACAGGAAGCGTTCCACCAGAGCTTCAAACCTTTGAACAAGCCCTATTGAAAGGTGTGGATGCTATGGAGAAAAACAAGAAGATCCCATTCCAAAATCTTAGCAGACGAGAACGCCAAGCGCTTAAGACCCTTGAAGACAATGAAGATATAGTGATCAAACCCGCTGACAAGGGGGGTGGGATTGTGATTTTAAGTAAAGAAGGCTATAATCAACAATGCCTAACCCTCCTATCGGATACCAAGTTTTACAAGAAAATTGATAAAGATCCCACGGAGAGACTTGTTAACACTATCACGATGATGATCTATGAAGCCGAAACCCACATTAGGGTAACAAACAAAGAAGCAGATTACCTCCTGGCGAAGGAACCCAAGATCCCCTACTTCTATTCACTCTCCAAAACTCACAAAAATAAACTCCCCTCTCCAGGACGACCTACAGTTGCAGGCATAGGATCGATCCTAGAACCACTTTCAAAATTTGCAGATGAATATCTTAAACCCTTGGTCCAGAAGACGCCCACCTACTTAAAGGACACGAGAGACTTGTTAACACAGATTTCTGAAAAATCATTTGGTCAAAAAACAATGCTCTTGGTAGGATTAGACGTAGAGTCATTATATACGAGCTTACCCCAAGATGACACACTACAAATGCTCGAAGACGTCCTTTATAATGAAGACTGGAAATACCATACTCCGAGGCATTTTGTTCCCCAATGCTGCAAATTGGCCCTCAAAGAAAACTTTTTTGAATATGACGGAGACCTATATCTGCAAAACCATGGCACTTCCATGGGGAGTGCCTTTGCCCCTTCGGTGGCTGGACTCTACGTGAGCCATTTTGAGAGCCAACACGTACTAAACGAATCAAATCCGTACTCTTCCAGTATTTTATACTGGAAGAATATATTGATGATATCCTCTTCATATGGGATATAAAACATGATTTAAAACTATTCATCGATTGGCTAAATGGCCGTGATCCATGGCTGAAATTCACGTATACGGCTAACAACTCAACCGTTGACTTTCTGGATCTTACTATCTTCGTGGAAAATAACATCCTACATACAAAAACATACACCAAACCGACTGCCAAAAACAGTCTCCTTTCTTATAAGAGCTACCATCCGAAGCCTCTGAGAGACAATCTTCCATACAGTCAGTTTTTGAGAATTAAAAGAAACTGTACAAAAGATGGTGATTATAAAATACAGGCACAAGAACTCAGCAAGAAGCTAAAAGCAAGAGACTACACAACTGCTACCATCAACAAATGTAGAAAACGTGCAAACAATCAACCAAGGGACTGTCTTCTACAGATCCACCCAAAAGACCCAGTACAAGACCTAACAACCTGTGTAACAACGTTTTGCCCCTCTACTTATGAGGTACAAAAGCTAGTGAATAAAAACTGGAACATCCTAAACACTGGAAAATTTTCTTGGCCAAAACCACGATTCGCGAATAAAAGAACCAGGAACCTGAGGGACACTCTGGTCCACACACGTCCTAAGAAGAAAAAGTTACAATCTGTAATAACAAGAGACATGACTATGACACCAATAACAGGTCACCATCCGTGTGGGAATTGCATTGCCTGCAAATTCACGACAACTTCAAAACAATTACAACTCACAGACACCCTTCTATGGACGCAGAGACAACACACAAACTGCAACTCTACCCATGTCATATACATGGCTAGTTGTCCCTGCCATAAGAAATATATAGGGATGACTTGTAGAAAAGTCAAAACCAGAATAGGAGAGCACAGAAGTAATATAAGACTCAAAAAAACAACGACCAAACTCTGTGCCCACTTCGTAGAGACAAAGCACTCAAGCGAAGACCTACGGTGGACAGTCTTAGAAATGCTCGAGGATAAAACCCAGGATGCCGAAAAAAAGCTATACGAAAAGGAACAAAGGTGGGTGAATCGTCTTAAAACCCACATCTGGGGTCTCAACGACTCCATACCTTGGCACCAATTTGCAAAATAACACCATTATATTCCCCTAGAGATGAAAAAAGTCCGACAATGCGATGTGGTTCATTATGGTTGAACTCGATTTTATTTGACTGGGAACAATGCAGAAAATCAAACCACCCTTAAAAAACCGTTTATGTACGGAAAATGTGTCCCTAGTGACTGCCTATTGCCCTATTGTAAATATATCGACAACCATTTCATCATGAGACATGAGATTTAAAATAACCAACAAGCACCCATAGATCTCAATGTCACAATATGTCAAGACAAATCGAGTGAGGAATGGCATACAAAAAGTTTCCAGAGATGAATATCCGAGCGGCACAATAAAGGCACAATTGACATCCTGGTATAACTTCTACACGAATACACGAACAGTGATAGAATCGGGTTACTCCCATAACAACACACCAATCGTTAATGTGCATTTACCTCAAAACAATAAAGTTATTCTAAAAACGAAACACGAGCCCTTTAAAACAAAGACCGGTGAAGCCCTTCCCCATCCAGGGGCAGAGTCAGCACAAGCGGCGGCATCCACAGCCATGCGGGTAATGGCATCCAGGAGTCTTAAGACTTCGGCATTTTTCCCTCTCCGAAATGCGGTAAGACTAAAATATGCATTAAATAAATCGTGTTCCGCTTGCCTCTAGCTCTGAGCTATAAGGAAGCTGGAACCCCCTGAAGAGGCACATATACAATCACCACTAGGTAAGAAGATCGCTGTTTTGAGTCACCAAAGTATGCGCACAGTTTGCAAATGGTAAAAATGATATAAAGCATAACTTTTGAGTACTGCATGCATAGCGAGCATATCATATGTTTTCAGATAAATATATTTTCCGTTAAGTGGGTGGGTTACTGAACAGTGAACAGAGAGGCATCCACGATCTCACTTCTGGGATCAAAAACATGACTAATCGCTCTCTAAGATCCACTGTTTTTAGTTATTTCAAAACGTATTTGAAATGGTTCTTTCACAAAATGACTTTTTCATCCATGACTATAACGCTTTCGAAGCTCTCAGTCCTCTGCCCCCAGTAGGCTTTCTAACCAATTGTCAGATATAATCTAAATGTAGATAGTAGAAAGATTAGACAACTGCTATCGTTCTCCACCCCCACAATACAGCGAATAACATCGTAAAATGTATAGATGTGTTTTCCTTGTCTGTATTTTCCTCTCTTTTTCTCCATTTCCAGCGCAAAAGAGGGTGACTGGTCAGTGAAAGCCTAGAATAAGGCAACCAAATAGTTACTGCACAAATTGTGTAAGTACAAGACACCTTTCAATGTTTGTCTGTCTGTAAGTCCTGACGAAAGCTCCATAGACTCTTTTGAGCCAAGGGGGGCTGAAACATGTCGACACAACTTTTAATATACTTAAAGATCAAGTTACTTGGTCTTTTATAAGTATCATTTATGTTTTATTATTATAGACTCACACCATTTATTAAAGATTTTGAGGAAGAGTTCTATATATTTTTAAACTCACTTTCTCACCATTTTTCACTTACCCTTGTCCGGTGGGGGTACCCTTTGAAAAATCTCTGGACACTGCAAACTAGACCAGAGGAGCCTCTGGATGAGGCAGGCACCAATCACGAACTATAGCACCCAATGATAAATGCCATAACTACAATGTGGGGCGGAAAAAAGATATATACCGCAATACCGTAATACATTGAGTTTTTGAGGGCGCTATAGAATTTCTATCCAAAGGTTTAGAATTGTAACAAGTGTCCATTTCTGCACCTGATAACCCTTATACTTAACCCGGGGAAGTAAATGGACAATTATTCCTCCTTCCTACCCTCTTGATTATTCAGTCTATTTAAAACTGTCTGTTGTTGTTGCTGCTTATTATATGTTGCTTTGTGATTCTCTTTCTTTTTTAGACATTATATTGTTGAACTCTACTTCGTGAAAAACTTTTAGAATTATTTTGTGGTATTCGATGCTGGATTAATAGGCCATGATTATTCAACCTCGTCAATAACTGGTGAGGGGTGTATGATAGGCCTTATTGAGAATAGAACTAAGTTGGTTATTGATACCTATACGATCTTGGTTGGTTACTTATGTCTGTTGTTTCTCTCTTTTTAGGACTGTTGGGTGTTTATCTAATCATCACCACTACTCTTTGAGGGGTTCTACTTTTGGACATAGGGAAAACGTGGAGGGGTTGGCCTACTTCAGATCACTATTATACTTGTCTACAGTATCTGGTAGGTTTTCCCTGATATACTTGTTGTTTTTTACTATTATAATCTAGATAGTGTGTGGTCACTCTCATTATGTCACATCTGTTATTCCTTGTTACTGGATTACATTAACTGCGACCAGTAGTGCAAATGTTTTTGACACTATGGTTGATAGTGTATGCTTACTTCATATGTCTCCCAGCATTGGACTGAGTATGAATATATCTGTATGATGGCAAAATCAGTTATATATAGATATAATATCTTTATCCCTTATGTTGAATGAATCTACATAGATACTTTTAACTATGTCATATGACGAATGATGTATAATTCAGTTAAAACATTATGTTTTTGTACTTTTGGTGTTTTTTTAACATGTATGTATTATATTATTCTGTATTTTTTGCAGTGTTTTCCTCTGATTATGAATTCTGTACAAGATATTTATGAAATATTTATTGTATTATTTGTTTGACACTTCCAGCCTTGAAAAAGTCTCGCAAAGAGACGAAACACGTGTCGGCAGTGTGAGCTGAGAAGTCTAATCTACATACGGATTTTTAATAAAGAATTTAAGAATATTACTTGTTTTGGATTTCTGAATCCGTTGTTACGGCTTATGAATTGGACATTGTGTATATCTAATTGTGAAATAGTTATTAAATATCTGTAGAAATTGATCGATTCTAAGGAAGGATTGATAAGAGTGGCTCAAATCCACCTGAGCGACTTACCTCACTCATCTATCATTCTCATATAATAAGCCAGCCAGGCAGTGGAGAAGAATTAGAAATATATTTATTAGGACATAATATTCATCTGCAGATGGGCCCTGTCAGGTCTACACCCCAGAGAGTGCACCGAGAGGACTGACTCATCCTATCATGAAAATACATTATAACATAACATGGCAGGGTAAAGACACGCCCAGCCTGGAAAATTACAGAACTAGCGAAATGGTGAACAATGAACTCATACATGAGGCATCTGCACCTGCGAAGGCAACACTTATCTCCCATCAAGGTCACAGAGCCGAAGCTCTGCTTCTCCAGGGCATGGAAACATTTCTGCAAAACTAACTCAAGGCAAGGAATGCTGAAACAGGGATTTTCTGCTCATAAGGGAGGGGGGAAAACTGTACCATGAGACATTGGAGCTGCAGAGCAAATGTCAGCATCAGAAGTCTGTCTGCCATAGACAAGTCCCTCTCTCCTATGAGAGAAGTTGAAGCTTGCATATTACAAAAATAGCTCAGTGGGTTGCAGCACATGAATTTTAAGCTGTAACTGCATATTGGTCAGACACACTAGGCTTACATTTCATAACATCATTAGAACATTCTGCAACAGGAAAATTACTATCTATCAGACCCTCCTTTTAGCCTATTGTGGCTAACACAAGTGCAGTTACAGCTTAAAGGTAAGGACTATACAATTCTAAAGGCATCACTCATCAATCAAAGGGAAACAAAAAAAAACCAAGAATAACCAATAGTATATCATCATAAAAGATATCTGGTATCGGGAAATTAAATACTAGGATGGGCATAATCACAGAAGTAGTGCAGCATACTATAGGGCAGGAAATGCAGAGGCAACAAGTAAAAGAACAACCCCTGCAATACCTACTAAGACAATAATTATTCTCTGGGTGTGAAGCACCCTCCTTTTTGACTAATCTAAACATATGTTCTAGAGGTACCATTTCTCTATAACACTATGTCATGATCGGACTACTTAAAAATACATCACACTTTAAGTCATGAGCAGGAATTAATGCAAATAAGATCAAACTGTCATTATCATGGAAAACACCCTATTTAATCCAATACTGAGGGCTCACTTGCATTATCAGCTAGGATCTATATCTAACATCCATGAAGTAAATGTTTATCGGGCTGAGAAATGTGTTTTACTAAACTACTCACAGTATACTAACCCTCACAGCTACTTCCATAGGGCAAGAATACAAGCAACAATTTTCCACCCCTGTGTGTGTATGAAGGCAATGACCCACACACCCAATAATTTGCAGTACTATAAATAACATGTGTCAGGTGCAACATTTGAATACTGCATCATCCTAATGAACTTCCCAGTGCTCCCCTTCGCGAGGATCTAGTGTACCAATGACATTCTCAAGTGGCTTTGAAATAATACTCATGAAGGTATGTGCCAAGCAACAAGAAACTAACTCTCTAAAGAGAAATATGAAAGCAACAGTTAGGTTACAAACAAACACAATATTACATTTGTAGACTATGAGAACCAAATGAGATCTGGGACATCTGGACAAGGAGCCGTAGAGGCTGCTCCTCCTGGGGAATAGGAACATTCAAAGGGACTCATTTTCCTAGCTAAAAGTCCAAAGTAAACTAAAGGAAACAATCTGCAACACAGCCAGCCAGAGGGGAGTCTTCTCCCTGTGTCCATCTGAGCCTCACAGGCAGGCTCGTATTGTCCATCAAAAATTCAAAAATCATCTACGTTGGAGCTGCACTCACTAGCAACTCATCAAAAAAATTAAAAAATCATCTGCGTTGGAGCTGCACTTGCTAGCAACTCAAATGGAAAACAATCTTGGCCAATGATGCAAAGTCTTTCTTGCAGAATTTAGCAACCACCAATCCAGGTAGTGCCCTCTACAAATTCGGTCCAGTGTCTCGCTCAGTACACCAGATATGAATCTAACAGATATTAAGAGCACTGTATCTGTACCCTAAGACTAAAGTCTCTCTCTACCTCCTACTTTTCTTCTCCTGGTGCACCGCTCTTCTGTCGAGGCCATAGATTGTATAAAGTGTGACCAGGTACCTCCTTATCAGCACACAAAACTGTATATTCCAAAACAGATGGGGAACAGGGAAACCTGAAGCATAACCACTGGAGAACAGGCGGCAGCCTTTTGCACAGACGGAACTGCCCCTCTCAAGTATTTCTGAGAAACCTTTTCCAACCATTGGGAAATGGAACAAAAGCGAAGAGTGAGTCCTCCATCTCGGTCAGGCCTTCCCTTTTCTTACCCAGGAATCACACACCTACAGCTGCTTCAGTGGTACCTTGGCTCCAAGCAAGACTTCCGCTGGTATCTTCTGACGACGAGACTTGACTTGCACCGAGTCTTGAAGTTGGATCTGATGCTTGGTCCCCTCTGGCAGTGTGATACATTTCTATTGATGAACAGAACAAAGATCTTTAGACAAGGCATATGAATACAATTCAAATTCAAAGAAACCAAATGACGTCTATTCTGTGCTTTCATATCGCTCTAATAAATTTGTGCACGGACAATAGGTAATACATTACATATCTGACTTTTCGCTGTATTACCTGTGGACGGACGTATGCATTTACTGAATTCTAAGAGAAGAGAAAAAAATAAAACAAACAGACATATTGTATTCCCGCATTTGCACTTGAGAAACAGCAAAAAGGGAAGTTCAAACCGCTCTTCCTATAGCGAGCACACAGCGTCTACTTTGTGAACCTTCACTGTTGTGCAAAACCTCAAACACTTCTAATATTCTTTTTCTTACTCAAAACAACTATATTTTTGCTCATGATGCTCATGACCATGCTCACATATTATAGAGGCAGCAGGAAACTAACTTCTACAAATCTTTAATTTCTAAAAAATATTTTGCTGAGGATCACACAAGCATCTTTCACCTTTCTCACTATTTAGACCATGTAACATTTTATTTAGGGGAAAACCCGTTCACCAGCTCTAATAGGGATTATCAGCTCAACTATACAGGCTAACTGATAAGAGACTTGTACACCTTTACTTAGTGCTGCACAATAATGATGTTGTTACCTAGGAATGTGAAGGAAAAATCAACAAAAAGGTACCGACCTATTGTTCCCTTCACAGGTCAAATAAGGAAACACTAGTCTGGGCTGTTCCCTTCAGAGGTCAAATAAGGAAACATTAGTCTGGGGCTACCAGTCCTTTCATCCCTTTCATCCCTATCCAATTAAAATAATCATCTAATAAAGACTATCAGTTTATTTTCACAGACTAGCTAATAAAGAACTAGCAATGTACTTGCAAGACTACAATAATGGTGTTATTACCCAACACTTGTAAAACAAAACTACCCACATCTAATTCCCCTTCTAGATCAAAGCAGGACAGGAGAGAGCAATATACATGTTACCTAGTTTTAATTTATAGGAGAGCTAGCGGGGAGCTAGCTCCAGCGGGGAGCTAGTCTCCTCCCCCATTTTGACAGAAGGAAATCTGAAACATATTTCACTTCAGTTAACACCATCAATCACTGGGTGTGGCACTGAACATAAACAAAATTCTAGGGGAGACATAGCACTTTTGAGAGGGCTAGAACATCTTTTAGCACATGAACAAATGTCATTGCCATAAAATGATGCGTGTACCTATTAATATCTAATACAATCTAACTAAGGAAAAGGAGTAAGGAAAAGGAAATGGGACTAGGACACAGCTAAAGTCCCCCATAACCAGGCACTATGTGACATTCATTAGGGAAATGGCGGCAAAATTAAAATCTATAAAAGAACAAAAATTACTTAGGTGATGGTCAGGCTTGTGACACAACACCATGAGTACCCCGTAGAACTCGTGTATTTTCCTCTATACCCCTTTTAACCAAATAGACATACACTGCTGAAGTGTTGTCTGTGAAATTTAGGGACCAGAACAAATTCCCCACAGATGAGCTTGTTCTAGTATCAATAATTGAATTGTCAAAACAATACAATACAGAAACATACATAAAATAAAAACAAGCATACCAAGGCAGCAGGTATACTTGCTGTGCTAAGCACAGAAAGCATAGACAAATCACAGTAACACATGCAAATGAGCTGTCACACACAACACGATGCCATGCATTTCATGCACAGTGAGCCTGCGGCCCAAAACTCAGCATGCTGGCCTTCTTAATTTGTCAGGCTTAAGATCGATCAGCATACCATCCACGCAGAACAGAACAAGCAATGCACAATAAGCCAAAGAAAACATAAAACACACCATACAGGTACATGCGTATAACATAAAATAATACGCAACAATACATATACCAAACTCAAAGGCCACAAAAGGAAGACACAATATTAGTTACTCAAAGGACTATATTTTTCTCATGCATGTCATGCATCATGCGGTGTCAGTGCACACTTAATCTGTCCAGCACAAAGCTGCATCAATACTCACCGTAACACACAGATAAAAATATTTCCCATTGCACTGAAATGAAACAAATCAAACCACAAAAAAAACAACAACACACAAAATATTGGACAAAAAGGCAACCACTTAGTCAAAATACCTTCCACAAATACTTACCTTAAAACCTATGCTTGGAGCTCATTCACAACAGTTCATATATATTATCTATCATCACCCTATATATACTAACTGTTCACTTTCCGTTCTGAAAACCCTGTCTGCTGTCTTTAGACAAGAACCAGTCATAACCTCTTTAACCGTCAGCCAAGAATATAAAACATTTAGCAGCATTGAAAATCACATGACAATCTTGTAATGACATTTAATGCAGCATCAAAAAGGGAAAAATATACACATTTACTGTCACATCTTTAAAGAAAAAGGGCGCCATCTCACCACATTTAATCCGGTGGCCAAAGGTATATTCTCGCCTCCAGAACATACTAAATACTCCAGTGCACACTAGCAGACATTTGCACAAAACACGTACTTTGCATCTCCACTCAGCGGGTGGGGCACTTGGCCCACTGCAATGGTGTCCCATGGACAAACTGCATACAAATACTGTTACACACATATATACATTACACACATACATTACACATATATATACATTCCCACCAGACCGCTCCTATGAGCAACACAAGCAATATTCTGTACCTACCCTCGCATCATCAGTACTCTCCACTAGTTATCCACAAGCAAAGACACTAATCAGTATGCCAATCAGAGACCCCCCAACTCAATAATTATTGAAATAGAAAACTTTTATACTATGACATGATCCAACAGTGAAACAAAAAAAATCAACAACAAAAAGGGACACAACAGACAACCAATAAATCTCTCTTTTCTTTTTGCCATTGAAATGCACACAAATCAATCACTTACTGAATACAATTCAAACAATAGGAGTAACATGTGCTTATCTGAAACACTCACTAACATATTTAATAAATTAATTTTTCTCAAAACAATCCTTCTTTTCTCAGACTAGGCCATTTTAAAGTGTAATTCTCTATGTCCAAATAGAATAACCTGTTGAAAGTTATTCATAAATTTGTTCCTAATTCTAAATCACATGTGTTCTGAACAACTGCATTATACTTTAGTCTGAACCAGCAGCAGTCTGCTGGAAAGAGCAAAACTCATAATTATGCAGACTCGCTGCAAATTCACAATTCACATGGCTCCAACTGTGTATCTCTGCTGTCTGTGCCAGGAGCTGAGCCTCCTAGCCCCCCCCATAATCTTCTGTCTGTGCTCTGCGAACCCATTGGAATGGTGCTGATAACACCAAGGTCACACATGCTCTGCTCCACATCTGCAAGCATCTATGTTTCCATTCTACATAATCTTCCAGAACTGAATAAAAATTCACACACTGTTATTCTAAACCTTACCAGCCCAGAGTTCTACAACCCTTTTTTTATTTTTTATTGTGGACTGAAACACATCCACTCAACAAGTCATGTTTAAAACTAACTAAGCAACTTCTGCTCTCCACCCCTTTTGGAGGCCACTTTTTTCAGTTCAAAAAATGCATTTCACTCTCACCGTCTTCCAAGAGCTAAGAATTCTGGGCTGCTAGCCAGCCTTCCAGCCTTTCTGGCATTCATCACCAAGGCCAAATCTGCCTCGCGCTCCACGCTCGTCGTTCTGGCGCTGACAAAGCCAATAAGCCTTCCTAACTCTTTCTAACATGCAATAATTAACACTAGTTTGGCAAATACATTTCTCTTTCTTTTTTTCTCTTCTTTCTAACTTTACACTCTTCCTACATTCTATTAATATACATTCCGATTACTGGTAATCAAATCCCCTTTTCTTCATCATCTACTGTTCACAAATTAAGGGGATGGAAGAAACCAAATTCTTTTCCATAGAGCACAGCCCTGCATGTACCTTTAAACTACATGAAAAACACACTGATAGTCCGGCACAACCATCTCAGGTAGCTCACAAGGACCAGACAATCTAACTCATGCAACAAGACGCACTCACTTCATTCAAACAAACATTTACACAAACAAAAGGCAGCCCACAGACTGCTCTCAAACCAAACCAATTATAACCAAATCAAACATATTACATTAAATGCATACCCCATCCTCTTAATCACTGCTCACCTTGGCTCACTGAGCCATTAAAAGCAACTTTAAATGTACACATTTTGTCTTCTTTTAAAACTAAACTTTTGATCTGTCCATATTCTGGGCTATCCTCTCATCTGTCTTTACTGAACCTCTTTCTGCCACAATCTTAGGGAATCAAACATGCTCTAACAGCTGTGCCTAGCAAACAGTCTCTCCTGCAAGTAATCTATCTTAACTGCATAAAAAATATTAAACAAAATCGGGATAAATCTATATTCACATACATCTCAAAATTCAAAGAGTCTTCTACAGGAGCGGGTTGGCTCTCGGCCAATCTGACATCAGTTGAACTGCAGCAACACCTAAAACATCACAACTTACTGAAACACTGCACACTCAATCAAACACCACCAAACTCACTCAATCAGAAACCGCCAAAGAACCCACACATACCCAGACACAAAAGAACCAAGCAACTATCTCCACACACAACCACACACGCACACGCACGTCCTATGCATTGAGTCCCTGCCAAACACGTGTTACCATAATGGGACAAGGCCCGTCGACCAAGTCCTAGGGAACCTGGACCCTACCGCAGACCGAACAGTACACTAACTGTTCTGAGGTTGGAGGACACATCCGCCACCCGGGCGGCACTACAGACCGTTGCGCACTTTACCCCGGAAGATCTGGGACTCTTCCATCAAACCACTCTCACTAGGGGTTTGGGTCCTTTCCCAGTATTTAACCGTGGTGAGCCACATTCCAGTCTCAGTACCACCCGGTCGGATGCTCTAAAACAGACATCCACCCAATACCCCCATCACCAATAGTCTGTCAGAGCGCCACTTGCACTCTGAGTTCCCCGGAGCACACTAGCCCCAGGAGCACACCGGCTCCTCCAATCACCAGAGACACACCGGTCTCAGAGACACACCGGTCTTATGGAGCATCCCAGCTCCCTCAATCAACAGCCGGACCACTCACCTTCTGCTCGCAGAACCGACATCCACCGTTCTCCACCGCCGGCTGCTGGGACCAACACGGTCAGCTCCAAAGTTCCGCCTTCTGGACTCCGGCGCAGGATCATGAACCGGGACCTCTCCCGATCAGCAGGGTGGGGCAGCGCTGCGAGAACCAAGCTCGGCATCAAACTGGGTACCCAGACCCATCGTGCCGACCAGAGGGTCCCCGGCCTTCTGCTACCCACTTACGGGTGAGAAAGATCCTTATCACGGAGTCCCTGTTCGGGCGTCATCTGATAAGCGTGGCTCAAATCCACCTGAGCGACTTACCTCACTCATCTATCATTCTCATATAATAAGCCAGCAAGGCAGTGGAGAAGAATTAGAAATATATTTATTAGGACATAATATTCATCTGCAGATGGGCCCTGTCAGGTCCACACCCCAGGGAGTGCACCGAGAGGACTGACTCATCCTATCATGACAATACATTATAACATAACATGGCAGGGTAAAGACACGCCCAGCCTGGAAAATTACAGAACTAGCGAAATGGTGAACAATGAACTCATACATGAGGCATCTGCACCTGCGAAGGCAACACTTATCTCCCCTCAAGGTCACAGCGCCGAAGCTCTGCTTCTCCAGGGCATGGAAACATTTCTGCAAAACTAACTCAAGGCAAGGAATGCTGAAACAGGGATTTTCTGCTCATAAGGGAGGGGGGAAAACTGTACCATGAGACATTGGAGCTGCAGAGCAAATGTCAGCATCAGAAGTCTGTCTGCCATAGACAAGTCCCTCTCTCCTATGAGAGAAGTTGAAGCTTGCATATTACAAAAATAGCTCAGTGGGTTGCAGCACATGAATTTTAAGCTGTAACTGCATATTGGTCAGACACACTAGGCTAACATTTCATAACATCATTAGAACATTCTGCAACAGGAAAATTACTATCTATCAGACCCTCCTTTTAGCCTATTGTGGCTAACACAAGTGCAGTTACAGCTTAAAGGTAAGGACTATACAATTCTAAAGGCATCACTCATCAATCAAAGGGAAACAAAAAAAAAAAACAAGAATAACCAATAGTATATCATCATAAAAGATATCTGGTATCGGGAAATTAAATACTAGGATGGGCATAATCACAGAAGTAGTACAGCATACTATAGGGCAGGAAATGCAGAGGCAACAAGTAAAAGAACAACCCCTGCAATACCTACTAAGACAATAATTATTCTCTGGGTGTGAAGCACCCTCCTTTTTGACTAATCTAAACATATGTTCTAGAGGTACCATTTCTCTATAACACTATGTCATGATCGGACTACTTAAAAATACATCACACTTTAAGTCATGAGCAGGAATTAATGCAAATAAGATCAAACTGTCATTATCATGGAAAACACCCTATTTAATCCAATACTGAGGGCTCACTTGCATTATCAGCTAGGATCTATATCTAACATCCATGAAGTAAATGTTTATCGGGCTGAGAAATGTGTTTTACTAAACTACTCACAGTATACTCACCCTCACAGCTACTTCCATAGGGCAAGAATACAAGCAACAATTTTCCACCCCTGTGTGTGTATGAAGGCAATGACCCACACACCCAATAATTTGCAGTACTATAAATAACATGTGTCAGGTGCAACATTTGAATACTGCATCATCCTAATGAACTTCCCAGTGCTCCCCTTCGCGAGGATCTAGAGTACCAATGACATTCTCAAGTGGCTTTGAAATAATACTCATGAAGGTATGTGCCAAGCAACAAGAAACTAATTCTCTAAAGAGAAATATGAAAGCAACAGTTAGGTTACAAACAAACACAATATTACATTTGTAGACCATGAGAACCAAATGAGATCTGGGACATCTGGACAAGGAGCCGTAGAGGCTGCTCCTCCTGGGGAATAGGAACATTCAAAGGGACTCATTTTCCTAGCTAAAAGTCCAAAGTAAACTAAAGGAAACAATCTGCAACACAGCCAGCCAGAGGGGAGTCTTCTCCCTGTGTCCATCTGAGCCTCACAGGCAGGCTCGTATTGTCCATCAAAAATTCAAAAATCATCTGCGTTGGAGCTGCACTCGCTAGCAACTCATCAAAAAAATTAAAAAATCATCTGCGTTGGAGCTGCACTTGCTAGCAACTCAAATGGAAAACAATCTTGGCCAATGATGCAAAGTCTTTCTTGCAGAATTTAGCAACCACCAATCCAGGTAGTGTCCTCTACAAATTCGGTCCAGTGTCTCGCTCAGTACACCAGATATGAATCTAACAGATATTAAGAGCACTGTATCTGTACCCTAAGACTAAAGTCTCTCTCTACCTCCTACTTTTCTTCTCCTGGTGCACCGCTCTTCTGTCGAGGCCATAGATGGTATAAAGTGTGACCAGGTACCTCCTTATCAGCACACAAAACTGTATATTCCAAAACAGATGGGGAACAGGGAAACCTGAAGCATAACCACTGGAGAAGTGGCGGCAGCCTTTTGCACAGACGGAACTGCCCCTCTCAAGTATTTCTGAGAAACCTTTTCCAACCATTGGGTAATGGAACAAAAGCGAAGAGTGAGTCCTCCATCTCGGTCAGGCCTTCCCTTTTCTTACCCAGGAATCACACACCTACAGCTGCTTCAGTGGTACCTTGGCTCCAAGCAAGACTTCCGCTGGTATCTTCTGACGACGAGACTTGACTTGCACCGAGTCTTGAAGTTGGATCTGATGCTTGGTCCCCTCTGGCTCTGGCGGTGTGATACATTTCTATTGATGAACAGAACAAAGATCTTTAGACAAGGCATATGAATACAATTCAAATTCAAAGAAACCAAATGAGGTCTATTCTGTGCTTTCATATCGCTCTAATAAATTTGTGCACTGACAATAGGTAATACATTACATATCTGACTTTTCGCTGTATTACCTGTGGACGGACGTATGCATTTACTGAATTCTAAGAGAAGAGAAAAAAATAAAACAAACAGACATATTGTATTCCCGCATTTGCACTTGAGAAACAGCAAAAAGGGAAGTTCAAACCGCTCTTCCTATAGCGAGCACACAGCGTCTACTTTGTGAACCTTCACTGTTGTGCAAAACCTCAAACACTTCTAATATTCTTTTTCTTACTCAAAACAACTATATTTTTGCTCATGACCATGCTCACATATTATAGAGGCAGCAGGAAACTAACTTCTACAAATCTTTAATTTCTAAAAAATATTTTGCTGAGGATCACACAAGCATCTTTCACCTTTCTCACTATTTAGACCATGTAACATTTTATTTAGGGGAAAACCTGTTCACCAGCTCTAATAGGGATTATCAGCTCAACTATACAGGCTAACTGATAAGAGACTTGTACACCTTTACTTAGTTCTGCACAATAATGATGTTGTTACCTAGGAATGTGAAGGAAAAATCAACAAAAAGGTACCGACCTATTGTTCCCTTAATCAACAAAAAGGTACCGACCTATTGTTCCCTTCACAGGTCAAATAAGGAAACACTAGTCTGGGCTGTTCCCTTCAGAGGTCAAATAAGGAAACATTAGTCTGGGGCTACCAGTCCTTTCATCTCTTTCATCCCTATCCAATTAAAATAATCATCTAATAAAGACTATCAGTTTATTTTCACAGACTAGCTAATAAAGAACTAGCAATGTACTTGCAAGACTACAATAATGGTGTTATTACCCAACACTTGTAAAACAAAACTACCCACATCTAATTCCCCTTCTAGATCAAAGCAGGACAGGAGGGAGCAATATACATGTTACCTAGTTTTAATTTATAGGAGAGCTAGCGGGGAGCTAGCTCCAGCGGGGAGCTAGTCTCCTCCCCCATTTTGACAGAAGGAAATCTGAAACATATTTCACTTCAGTTAACACCATCAATCACTGGGTGTGGCACTGAACATAAACAAAATTCTAGGGGAGACATAGCACTTTTGAGAGGGCTAGAACATCTTTTAGCACATGTACAAATGTCATTGCCATAAAATGATGCGTGTACCTATTAATATCTAAAACAATCTAACTAAGGAAAAGGAGTAAGGAAAAGGAAATGGGACTAGGACACAGCTAAAGTCCCCCATAACCAGGCACTATGTGACATTCATTAGGGAAATGGCGGCAAAATTAAAATCTATAAAAGAACAAAAATTACTTAGGTGATGGTCAGGCTTGTGACACAACACCATGAGTACCCCGTAGAACTCGTGTATTTTCCTCTATACCCCTTTTAACCAAATAGACATACACTGCTGAAGTGTTGTCTGTGAAATTTAGGGACCAGAACAAATTCCCCACAGAGGAGCTTGTTCTAGTATCAATAATTGAATTGTCAAAACAATACAATACAGAAACATACATAAAATAAAAACAAGCATACCAAGGCAGCAGGTATACTTGCTGTGCTAAGCACAGAAAGCATAGACAAATCACAGTAACACATGCAAATGAGCTGTCACACACAACACGATGCCATGCATTTCATGTACAGTGAGCCTGCGGCCCAAAACTCAGCATGCTGGCCTTCTTAATTTGTCAGGCTTAAGATCGATCAGCATACCATCCACGCAGAACAGAACAAGCAATGCACAATAAGCCAAAGAAAACATAAAACACACAATATAGGTACATGCGTATAACATAAAATAATACGCAACAATACATATACCAAACACAAAGGCCACAAAAGGAAGACACAATATTAGTTACTCAAAGGACTATATTTTTCTCATGCATGTCATGCATCATGCGGTGTCAGTGCACACTTAATCTGTCCAGCACAAAGCTGCATCAATACTCACCGTAACACACAGATAAAAATATTTCCCATTGCACTGAAATGAAACAAATCAAACCACAAAAAAAACAACAACACACAAAATATTGGACAAAAAGGCAACCACTTAGTCAAAATACCTTCCACAAATACTTACCTTAAAACCTATGCTTGGAGCTCATTCACAACAGTTCATATATATTATCTATCATCACCCTATATATACTAACTGTTCACTTTCCGTTCTGAAAACCCTGTCTGCTGTCTTTAGACAAGAACCAGTCATAACCTCTTTAACCGTCAGCCAAGAATATAAAACATTTAGCAGCATTGAAAATCACATGACAATCTTGTAATGACATTTAATGCAGCATCAAAAAGGGAAAAATATACACATTTACTGTCACATCTTTAAAGAAAAAGGGCGCCATCTCACCACATTTAATCCGGTGGCCAAAGGTATATTCTCGCCTCCAGAACATACTAAATACTCCAGTGCACACTAGCAGACATTTGCACAAAACACGCACTTTGCATCTCCACTCAGCGGGTGGGGCACTGGGCCCACTGCAATGGTGTCCCATGGACAAACTGCATACAAATACTGTTACACACATATATACATTACACACATACATACATTACACACATATATACATTCCCACCAGACCGCTCCTATGAGCAACACAAGCAATATTCTGTACCTACCCTCGCATCATCAGTACTCTCCACTAGTTATCCACAAGCAAAGACACTAATCAGTATGCCAATCAGAGACCCCCCAACTCAATAATTATTGAAATAGAAAACTTTTATACTATGACATGATCCAACAGTGAAACAAAAAAAAATCAACAACAAAAAGGGACACAACAGACAACCAATAAATCTCTCTTTTCTTTTTGCCCATGAAATGCACACAAATCAATCACTTACTGAATACAATTCAAACAATAGGAGTAACATGTGCTTATCTGAAACACTCACTAACATATTTAATAAATTAATTTTTCTCAAAACAATCCTTCTTTTCTCAGACTAGGCCATTTTAAAGTGTAATTCTCTATGTCCAAATGGAATAACCTGTTGAAAGTTATTCATAAATTTGTTCCTAATTCTAAATCACATGTGTTCTGAACAACTGCATTATACTTTAGTCTGAACCAGCAGCAGTCTGCTGGAAAGAGCAAAACTCATAATTATGCAGACTCGCTGCAAATTCACAATTCACATGGCTCCAACTGTGTATCTCTGCTGTCTGTGCCAGGAGCTGAGCCTCCTAGCCCCCCCCATAATCTTCTGTCTGTGCTCTGCGAACCCATTGGAATGGTGCTGATAACACCAAGGTCACACCTGCTCTGCTCCACGTCTGCAAGCATCTATGTTTCCATTCTACATAATCTTCCAGAACTGAATAAAAATTCACACACTGTTATTCTAAACCTTACCAGCCCAGAGTTCTACAACCCTTTTTTTTTTTATTTTTTATTGTGGACTGAAACACATCCACTCAACAAGTCATGTTTAAAACTAACTAAGCAACTTCTGCTCTCCACCCCTTTTGGAGGCCACTTTTTTCAGTTCAAAAAATGCATTTCACTCTCACCGTCTTCCAAGAGCTAAGAATTCTGGGCTGCTAGCCAGCCTTCCAGCCTTTCTGGCATTCATCACCAAGGCCAAATCTGCCTCGCGCTCCACGCTCGTCGTTCTGGCGCTGACAAAACCAATAAGCCTTCCTAACTCTTTCTAACATTCAATAATTAACACTAGTTTGGCAAATACATTTCTCTTTCTTTTTTTCTCTTCTTTCTAACTTTACACTCTTCCTACATTCTATTAATATACATTCCGATTACTGGTAATCAAATCCCCTTTTCTTCATCATCTACTGTTCACAAATTAAGGGGATGGAAGAAACCAAATTCTTTTCCATAGAGCACAGCCCTGCATGTACCTTTAAACTACATGAAAAACACACTGATAGTCAGGCACAACCATCTCAGGTAGCTCACAAGGACCAGACAATCTAACTCATGCAACAAGACGCACTCACTTCATTCAAACAAACATTTACACAAACAAAAGGCAGCCCACAGACTGCTCTCAAACCAAACCAATTATAACCAAATGAAACATATTACATTAAATGCATACCCCATCCTCTTAATCACTGCTCACCTTGGCTCACTGAGCCATTAAAAGCAACTTTAAATGTACACATTTTGTCTTCTTTTAAAACTAAACTTTTGATCTGTCCATATTCTGGGCTATCCTCTCATCTGTCTTTACTGAACCTCTTTCTGCCACAATCTTAGGGAATCAAACATGCTCTAACAGCTGTGCCTAGCAAACAGTCTCTCCTGCAAGTAATCTATCTTAACTGCATAAAAAATATTAAACAAAATCGGGATAAATCTATATTCACATACATCTCAAAATTCAAAGAGTCTTCTACAGGAGCGGGTTGGCTCTCGGCCAATCTGACATCAGTTGAACTGCAGCAACACCTAAAACATCACAACTTACTGAAACACTGCACACTCAATCAAACACCACCAAACTCACTCAATCAGAAACCGCCAAAGAACCCACACATACCCAGACACAAAAGAACCAAGCAACTATCTCCACACACAACCACACACGCACACGCACGTCCTATGCATTGAGTCCCTGCCAAACACGTGTTACCATAATGGGACAAGGCCCGTCGACCAAGTCCTAGGGAACCTGGACCCTACCGCAGACCGAACAGTACACTAACTGTTCTGAGGTTGGAGGACACATCCGCCACCCGGGCGGCACTACAGACCGTTGCGCACTTTACCCCGGAAGATCTGGGACTCTTCCATCAAACCACTCTCACTAGGGGTTTGGGTCCTTTCCCAGTATTTAACCGTGGTGAGCCACATTCCAGTCTCAGTACCACCCGGTCGGATGCTCTAAAACAGACATCCACCCAATACCCCCATCACCAATAGTCTGTCAGAGCGCCACTTGCACTCTGAGTTCCCCGGAGCACACTAGCCCCAGGAGCACACCGGCTCCTCCAATCACCAGAGACACACCGGTCTCAGAGACACACCGGTCTTATGGAGCATCCCAGCTCCCTCAATCAACAGCCGGACCACTCACCTTCTGCTCGCAGAACCGACATCCACCGTTCTCCACCGCCGGCTGCTGGGACCAACACGGTCAGCTCCAAAGTTCCGCCTTCTGGACTCCAGCGCAGGATCATGAACCGGGACCTCTCCCGATCAGCAGGGTGGGGCAGCGCTGCGAGAACCAAGCTCGGCATCAAACTGGGTACCCAGACCCATCGTGCCGACCAGAGGGTCCCCGGCCTTCTGCTACCCACTTACGGGTGAGAAAGATCCTTATCACGGAGTCCCTGTTCGGGCGTCATCTGATAAGCGTGGCTCAAATCCACCTGAGCGACTTACCTCACTCATCTATCATTCTCATATAATAAGCCAGCCAGGCAGTGGAGAAGAATTAGAAATATATTTATTAGGACATAATATTCATCTGCAGATGGGCCCTGTCAGGTCCACACCCCAGGGAGTGCACCGAGAGGACTGACTCATCCTATCATGACAATACATTATAACATAACATGGCAGGGTAAAGACATGCCCAGCCTGGAAAATTACAGAACTAGCGAAATGGTGAACAATGAACTCATACATGAGGCATCTGCACCTGCGAAGGCAACACTTATCTCCCCTCAAGGTCACAGAGCCGAAGCTCTGCTTCTCCAGGGCATGGAAACATTTCTGCAAAACTAACTCAAGGCAAGGAATGCTGAAACAGGGATTTTCTGCTCATAAGGGAGGGGGGAAAACTGTACCATGAGACATTGGAGCTGCAGAGCAAATGTCAGCATCAGAAGTCTGTCTGCCATAGACAAGTCCCTCTCTCCTATGAGAGAAGTTGAAGCTTGCATATTACAAAAATAGCTCAGTGGGTTGCAGCACATGAATTTTAAGCTGTAACTGCATATTGGTCAGACACACTAGGCTAACATTTCATAACATCATTAGAACATTCTGCAACAGGAAAATTACTATCTATCAGACCCTCCTTTTAGCCTATTGTGGCTAACACAAGTGCAGTTACAGCTTAAAGGTAAAGACTATACAATTCTAAAGGCATCACTCATCAATCAAAGGGAAACAAAAAAAAACAAGAATAACCAATAGTATATCATCATAAAAAATATCTGGTATCGGGAAATTAAATACTAGGATGGGCATAATCACAGAAGTAGTGCAGCATACTATAGGGCAGGAAATGCAGAGGCAACAAGTAAAAGAACAACCCCTGCAATACCTACTAAGACAATAATTATTCTCTGGGTGTGAAGCACCCTCCTTTTTGACTAATCTAAACATATGTTCTAGAGGTACCATTTCTCTATAACACTATGTCATGATCGGACTACTTAAAAATACATCACACTTTAAGTCATGAGCAGGAATTAATGCAAATAAGATCAAACTGTCATTATCATGGAAAACACCCTATTTAATCCAATACTGAGGGCTCACTTGCATTATCAGCTAGGATCTATATCTAACATCCATGAAGTAAATGTTTATCGGGCTGAGAAATGTGTTTTACTAAACTACTCACAGTATACTAACCCTCACAGCTACTTCCATAGGGCAAGAATACAAGCAACAATTTTCCACCCCTGTGTGTGTATGAAGGCAATGACCCACACACCCAATCATTTGCAGTACTATAAATAACATGTGTCAGGTGCAACATTTGAATACTGCATCATCCTAATGAACTTCCCAGTGCTCCCCTTCGCGAGGATCTAGAGTACCAATGACATTCTCAAGTGGCTTTGAAATAATACTCATGAAGGTATGTGCCAAGCAACAAGAAACTAATTCTCTAAAGAGAAATATGAAAGCAACAGTTAGGTTACAAACAAACACAATATTACATTTGTAGACCATGAGAACCAAATGAGATCTGGGACATCTGGACAAGGAGCCGTAGAGGCTGCTCCTCCTGGGGAATAGGAACATTCAAAGGGACTCATTTTCCTAGCTAAAAGTCCAAAGTAAACTAAAGGAAACAATCTGCAACACAGCCAGCCAGAGGGGAGTCTTCTCCCTGTGTCCATCTGAGCCTCACAGGCAGGCTCGTATTGTCCATCAAAAATTCAAAAATCATCTGCGTTGGAGCTGCACTCGCTAGCAACTCATCAAAAAAATTAAAAAATCATCTGCGTTGGAGCTGCACTTGCTAGCAACTCAAATGGAAAACAATCTTGGCCAATGATGCAAAGTCTTTCTTGCAGAATTTAGCAACCACCAATCCAGGTAGTGCCCTCTACAAATTTGGTCCAGTGTCTCTCTCAGTACACCAGATATGAATCTAACAGATATTAAGAGCACTGTATCTGTACCCTAAGACTAAAGTCTCTCTCTACCTCCTACTTTTCTTCTCCTGGTGCACCGCTCTTCTGTCGAGGCCATAGATCGTATAAAGTGTGACCAGGTACCTCCTTATCAGCACACAAAACTGTATATTCCAAAACAGATGGGGAACAGGGAAACCTGAAGCATAACCACTGGAGAAGTGGCGGCAGCCTTTTGCACAGACGGAACTGCCCCTCTCAAGTATTTCTGAGAAACCTTTTCCAACCATTGGGAAATGGAACAAAAGCGAAGAGTGAGTCCTCCATCTCGGTCAGGCCTTCCCTTTTCTTACCCAGGAATCACACACCTACAGCTGCTTCAGTGGTACCTTGGCTCCAAGCAAGACTTCCGCTGGTATCTTCTGACGACGAGACTTGACTTGCACCGAGTCTTGAAGTTGGATCTGATGCTTGGTTCCCTCTGGCTCTGGCGGTGTGATACATTTCTATTGATGAACAGAACAAAGATCTTTAGACAAGGCATATGAATACAATTCAAATTCAAAGAAACCAAATGAGGTCTATTCTGTGCTTTCATATCGCTCTAATAAATTTGTGCACTGACAATAGGTAATACATTACATATCTGACTTTTCGCTGTATTACCTGTGGACGGACGTATGCATTTACTGAATTCTAAGAGAAGAGAAAAAAATAAAACAAACAGACATATTGTATTCCCGCATTTGCACTTGAGAAACAGCAAAAAGGGAAGTTCAAACCGCTCTTCCTATAGCGAGCACACAGCGTCTACTTTGTGAACCTTCACTGTTGTGCAAAACCTCAAACACTTCTAATATTCTTTTTCTTACTCAAAACAACTATATTTTTGCTCATGACCATGCTCACATATTATAGAGGCAGCAGGAAACTAACTTCTACAAATCTTTAATTTCTAAAAAAATATTTTGCTGAGGATCACACAAGCATCTTTCACCTTTCTCACTATTTAGACCATGTAACATTTTATTTAGGGGAAAACCTGTTCACCAGCTCTAATAGGGATTATCAGCTCAACTATACAGGCTAACTGATAAGAGACTTGTACACCTTTACTTAGTGCTGCACAATAATGATGTTGTTACCTAGGAATGTGAAGGAAAAATCAACAAAAAGGTACCGACCTATTGTTCCCTTAATCAACAAAAAGGTACCGACCCCTTGTTCCCTTCACAGGTCAAATAAGGAAACACTAGTCTGGGCTGTTCCCTTCAGAGGTCAAATAAGGAAACATTAGTCTGGGGCTACCAGTCCTTTCATCCCTTTCATCCCTATCCAATTAAAATAATCATCTAATAAAGACTATCAGTTTATTTTCACAGACTAGCTAATAAAGAACTAGCAATGTACTTGCAAGACTACAATAATGGTGTTATTAC
This sequence comes from Lissotriton helveticus, assembly GCF_964261635.1. Classification (NCBI taxonomy): domain Eukaryota; kingdom Metazoa; phylum Chordata; class Amphibia; order Caudata; family Salamandridae; genus Lissotriton; species Lissotriton helveticus. The sequence continues at coordinate 604,558,244 of NC_136065.1, forward strand.
CCAACACTTGTAAAACAAAACTACCCACATCTAATCCCCCTTCTAGATCAAAGCAGGACAGGAGGGAGCAATATACATGTTACCTAGTTTTAATTTATAGGAGAGCTAGCGGGGAGCTAGCTCCAGCGGGGAGCTAGTCTCCTCCCCCATTTTGACAGAAGGAAATCTGAAACATATTTCACTTCAGTTAACACCATCAATCACTGGGTGTGGCACTGAACATAAACAAAATTCTAGGGGAGACATAGCACTTTTGAGAGGGCTAGAACATCTTTTAGCACATGTACAAATGTCATTGCCATAAAATGATGCGTGTACCTATTAATATCTAATACAATCTAACTAAGGAAAAGGAGTAAGGAAAAGGAAATGGGACTAGGACACAGCTAAAGTCCCCCATAACCAGGCACTATGTGACATTCATTAGGGAAATGGCGGCAAAATTAAAATCTATAAAAGAACAAAAATTACTTAGGTGATGGTCAGGCTTGTGACACAACACCATGAGTACCCCGTAGAACTCGTGTATTTTCCTCTATACCCCTTTTAACCAAATAGACATACACTGCTGAAGTGTTGTCTGTGAAATTTAGGGACCAGAACAAATTCCCCACAGAGGAGCTTGTTCTAGTATCAATAATTGAATTGTCAAAACAATACAATACAGAAACATACATAAAATAAAAACAAGCATACCTAGGCAGCAGGTATACTTGCTGTGCTAAGCACAGAAAGCATAGACAAATCACAGTAACACATGCAAATGAGCTGTCACACACAACACGATGCCATGCATTTCATGCACAGTGAGCCTGCGGCCCAAAACTCAGCATGCTGGCCTTCTTAATTTGTCAGGCTTAAGATCGATCAGCATACCATCCACGCAGAACAGAACAAGCAATGCACAATAAGCCAAAGAAAACATAAAACACACAATATAGGTACATGCGTATAACATAAAATAATACGCAACAATACATATACCAAACACAAAGGCCACAAAAGGAAGACACAATATTAGTTACTCAAAGGACTATATTTTTCTCATGCATGTCATGCATCATGCGGTGTCAGTGCACACTTAATCTGTCCAGCACAAAGCTGCATCAATACTCACCATAACACACAGATAAAAATATTTCCCATTGCACTGAAATGAAACAAATCAAACCACAAAAAAAAACAACAACACACAAAATATTGGACAAAAAGGCAACCACTTAGTCAAAATACCTTCCACAAATACTTACCTTAAAACCTATGCTTGGAGCTCATTCACAACAGTTCATATATATTATCTATCATCACCCTATATATACTAACTGTTCACTTTCCGTTCTGAAAACCCTGTCTGCTGTCTGTAGACAAGAACCAGTCATAACCTCTTTAACCATCAGCCAAGAATATAAAACATTTAGCAGCATTGAAAATCACATGACAATCTTGTAATGACATTTAATGCAGCATCAAAAAGGGAAAAATATACACATTTACTGTCACATCTTTAAAGAAAAAGGGCGCCATCTCACCACATTTAATCCGGTGGCCAAAGGTATATTCTCGCCTCCAGAACATACTAAATACTCCAGTGCACACTAGCAGACATTTGCACAAAACACGCACTTTGCATCTCCACTCAGCGGGTGGGGCACTGGGCCCACTGCAATGGTGTCCCATGGACAAACTGCATACAAATACTGTTACACACATATATACATTACACACATACATACATTACACACATATATACATTCCCACCAGACCGCTCCTATGAGCAACACAAGCAATATTCTGTACCTACCCTCGCATCATCAGTACTCTCCACTAGTTATCCACAAGCAAAGACACTAATCAGTATGCCAATCAGAGACCCCCCAACTCAATAATTATTGAAATAGAAAACTTTTATACTATGACATGATCCAACAGTGAAACAAAAAAAATCAACAACAAAAAGGGACACAACAGACAACCAATAAATCTCTCTTTTCTTTTTGCCATTGAAATGCACACAAATCAATCACTTACTGAATACAATTCAAACAATAGGAGTAACATGTGCTTATCTGAAACACTCACTAACATATTTAATAAATTAATTTTTCTCAAAACAATCCTTCTTTTCTCAGACTAGGCCATTTTAAAGTGTAATTCTCTATGTCCAAATGGAATAACCTGTTGAAAGTTATTCATAAATTTGTTCCTAATTCTAAATCACATGTGTTCTGAACAACTGCATTATACTTTAGTCTGAACCAGCAGCAGTCTGCTGGAAAGAGCAAAACTCATAATTATGCAGACTCGCTGCAAATTCACAATTCACATGGCTCCAACTGTGTATCTCTGCTGTCTGTGCCAGGAGCTGAGCCTCCTAGCCCCCCCCATAATCTTCTGTCTGTGCTCTGCGAACCCATTGGAATGGTGCTGATAACACCAAGGTCACACCTGCTCTGCTCCACGTCTGCAAGCATCTATGTTTCCATTCTACATAATCTTCCAGAACTGAATAAAAATTCACACACTGTTATTCTAAACCTTACCAGCCCAGAGTTCTACAACCCTTTTTTTTATTTTTTATTGTGGACTGAAACACATCCACTCAACAAGTCATGTTTAAAACTAACTAAGCAACTTCTGCTCTCCACCCCTTTTGGAGGCCACTTTTTTCAGTTAAAAAAATGCATTTCACTCTCACCGTCTTCCAAGAGCTAAGAATTCTGGGCTGCTAGCCTGCCTTCCAGCCTTTCTGGCATTCATCACCAAGGCCAAATCTGCCTCGCGCTCCACGCTCGTCGTTCTGGCGCTGACAAAGCCAATAAGCCTTCCTAACTCTTTCTAACATGCAATAATTAACACTAGTTTGGCAAATACATTTCTCTTTCTTTTTTTCTCTTCTTTCTAACTTTACACTCTTCCTACATTCTATTAATATACATTCCGATTACTGGTAATCAAATCCCCTTTTCTTCATCATCTACTGTTCACAAATTAAGGGGATGGAAGAAACCAAATTCTTTTCCATAGAGCACAGCCCTGCATGTACTTTTAAACTACATGAAAAACACACTGATAGTCAGGCACAACCATCTCAGGTAGCTCACAAGGACCAGACAATCTAACTCATGCAACAAGACGCACTCACTTCATTCAAACAAACATTTACACAAACAAAAGGCAGCCCACAGACTGCTCTCAAACCAAACCAATTATAACCAAATCAAACATATTACATTAAATGCATACCCCATCCTCTTAATCACTGCTCACCTTGGCTCACTGAGCCATTAAAAGCAACTTTAAATGTACATATTTTGTCTTCTTTTAAAACTAAACTTTTGATCTGTCCATATTCTGGGCTATCCTCTCATCTGTCTTTACTGAACCTCTTTCTGCCACAATCTTAGGGAATCAAACATGCTCTAACAGCTGTGCCTAGCAAACAGTCTCTCCTGCAAGTAATCTATCTTAACTGCATAAAAAATATTAAACAAAATCGGGATAAATCTATATTCACATACATCTCAAAATTCAAAGAGTCTTCTACAGGAGCGGGTTGGCTCTCGGCCAATCTGACATCAGTTGAATTGCAGCAACACCTAAAACATCACAACTTACTGAAACACTGCACACTCAATCAAACACCACCAAACTCACTCAATCAGAAACCGCCAAAGAACCCACACATACCCAGACACAAAAGAACCAAGCAACTATCTCCACACACAACCACTCACGCACACGCACGTCCTATGCATTGAGTCCCTGCCAAACACGTGTTACCATAATGGGACAAGGCCCGTCGACCAAGTCCTAGGGAACCTGGACCCTACCGCAGACCGAACAGTACACTAACTGTTCTGAGGTTGGAGGACACATCCGCCACCCGGGCGGCACTACAGACCGTTGCGCACTTTACCCCGGAAGATCTGGGACTCTTCCATCAAACCACTCTCACTAGGGGTTTGGGTCCTTTCCCAGTATTTAACCGTGGTGAGCCACATTCCAGTCTCAGTACCACCCGGTCGGATGCTCTAAAACAGACATCCACCCAATACCCCCATCACCAATAGTCTGTCAGAGCGCCACTTGCACTCTGAGTTCCCCGGAGCACACTAGCCCCAGGAGCACACCGGCTCCTCCAATCACCAGAGACACACCGGTCTCAGAGACACACCGGTCTTATGGAGCATCCCAGCTCCCTCAATCAACAGCCGGACCACTCACCTTCTGCTCGCAGAACCGACATCCACCGCTCTCCACCGCCGGCTGCTGGGACCAACACGGTCAGCTCCAAAGTTCCGCCTTCTGGACTCCGGCGCAGGATCATGAACCGGGACCTCTCCCGATCAGCAGGGTGGGGCAGCGCTGCGAGAACCAAGCTCGGCATCAAAGTGGGTACCCAGACCCATCGTGCCGACCAGAGGGTCCCCGGCCTTCTGCTACCCACTTACGGGTGAGAAAGATCCTTATCACGGAGTCCCTGTTCGGGCGTCATCTGATAAGCATGGCTCAAATCCACCTGAGCGACTTACCTCACTCATCTATCATTCTCATATAATAAGCCAGCCAGGCAGTGGAGAAGAATTAGAAATATATTTATTAGGACATAATATTCATCTGCAGATGGGCCCTGTCAGGTCTACACCCCAGGGAGTGCACCGAGAGGACTGACTCATCCTATCATGACAATACATTATAACATAACATGGCAGGGTAAAGACACGCCCAGCCTGGAAAATTACAGAACTAGCGAAATGGTGAACAATGAACTCATACATGAGGCATCTGCACCTGCGAAGGCAACACTTATCTCCCCTCAAGGTCACAGAGCCGAAGCTCTGCTTCTCCAGGGCATGGAAACATTTCTGCAAAACTAACTCAAGGCAAGGAAGGCTGAAACAGGGATTTTCTGCTCATAAGGGAGGGGGGAAAACTGTACCATGAGACATTGGAGCTGCAGAGCAAATGTCAGCATCAAAAGTCTGTCTGCCATAGACAAGTCCCTCTCTCCTATGAGAGAAGTTGAAGCTTGCATATTACAAAAATAGCTCAGTGGGTTGCAGCACATGAATTTTAAGCTGTAACTGCATATTGGTCAGACACACTAGGCTAACATTTCATAACATCATTAGAACATTCTGCAACAGGAAAATTACTATCTATCAGGATCTAGGATTACTCAGAGTCCACAATACTCTTACATTAGGTGGTGTGCTAACCTAGCTTGTTCCTGTTCGTAAAATGATATGCACTTTGTGTGCTATTCAGCACTCTTGGTAGTGAGTGTGTATCAGGCTACATAAGCACCCAGTATTCTGTTGAAGCAAATTTATGATAAGTTCATGATTTCACGTATAATTTTGTATTTGGAGACAAAATTACTTTATGTGCGGACGTTTTTCCTTGAATGAGGAGAACACTATTACCTACCTCTTTGGAACTAGTTTTCAAAAATGTATAGGTTTGCTAGGTTTCCCTAGGTGCCGGCAGAGCTAGGGTGCAAAAACTACAGCTAGGCACTTTGCCATAAAAGGGTCAATTTTTAACTGCAAAATTGAGGTGTGACCACGTTGCATTTTGCGCCGTTTCCTGTCGCAGGCACAAGGCCGACCCACACAAGTGAGGTACTGTTTTTATCGGGAGACTTAGGGTAATCCAGATTTGTAAATCAACTGTTATTACATATTGAGTTTTCATGCATTTCTCCCTTCCCAATGAAAGACATTGTGTAAAAAAAAAAAAAAAATCTGAAAAATGACCAATAATTCTCATGCTAGTATGAGTATTCCCAGTTTTGAAAATGTGCAAATATATACTGTTTCTAAACTCTATAATTTGTACCCAATTCAGAAATACATAGGTGTCTTTCCTACCGATTTTTCCATGTATGCATTTTCCAAGAATAAGTGCTCTATACCCAGTAAATATTAAAATACCATTGCAAGTTGCTGCTCAGTTTTTGGCTCTGGGTTTGTCGGGTTCTAGGTGAAACTACAAGTCCTATATATCCCACAACCAGGAAGGTCAAACGGATGTAACAGTATATTGCTTTCAAACAGCTGTCAAAATTACAAGAAGTTACAGGTGAAAACGTTGAGACAAAAGGTTGTTTTTTTCAAATAATTTTCAATTATTCCAATATCTAACTGTTAGTTTCTATACACACCAAAAATGTTGATATTCTACCTGCAACCCCCCTCAAATAATGTTCACTCAAAATGAGGGGCAAGGCAACAAAAATATTCACTGACATGCTGAAGCAAATGTATTTTTTTGCCTGTGTCTTGCTGTCGTACGTAGGCAGGCTGTGTGCGATTAGATGATGTTGTAATGACTTTCACTAGTTGATGGGTGTAGCAGAGTCGTAATTGTTTACTCCCTCCATCCTTGCAGGAGTAGGTGTGTAGCCTGTTTTGAAATCTTATTGGAATGTGTGTTTTATATAACTTCAAGCTGAAATAAATGTTGTTTTTATTTTAAATATGTTTAATAAAAAAATATAATTGGATAAACAATATTGTTTAGACATTCAAAAACATTTATCCATTTTTATTTCTATTCCTCCCTATTTGGTGTTAGTTGCATTTCAGGTCTCTATTGCTTTCTATGAGAGTACTTTGAAAAACCAGTGATTAGCCATGTGTGGTGCTTGACTTATTAAAAAACTTATCAGAAGTATATCTCAGCCTGTTTTGTTAGTTGTCATATTCTTTGAGGCTGTATTTTAGTATTTGCACGTACTCCTTAAACCTCTCCTTACAGTTCTCTATCCTCACCCCACTGAGTAGTTGTTAGGACCTGTTTTTCAAAATGAACCCTTGTCCCACCCACATTTACTACAAAAATGTACACCTCTCTGTGTGTGGATGTCCACTAACAGTGACATAGGACAGGCACACATGAGATATCCTGCTGGAGATTTGTAAATAGCATTTGTAAGTAAATTAGTACTAATGGAGTACTAATTCCTATGCTTTTGTGAGTAGGTCCTTGTAACTTCAAATGGCCACCCCCACATGCAAATCTTATGCAAGCCCTATGGTTTCATGAATGTTCTTTACTAAACGCCTGGAGTAGCCTCTCTCCAAGGGGTGCCAACATTCCACACACATTGCCAGGCTTTCCTTCTTCTGAATGTGTGCAACATTAGGCAGCTCAGAGAATTAGGCTTTCACTCTAGTTAAGCACAAACAGGCAAGTGCAGGCCACAGATCATCATAATTTACCACTCAAAATGCAGGTCATCACACATTGGACAAAATACATAAATAAATAGGGTAAGATTTGCTATTCTTACTCCAGTCCTTTAAAAATTGGCAAAAGCAGGCAAATAAAGGAGGTGTGACTTATGATTCTAACTCCAGGTCAAAAAACATTGGGAAAAGAACATAAATAAGGGGTTACAATTACTTATTCCAACTGCCGGCCTGTAAACACTGGGAAAAGTGCATTTATAAAGGTAGTGAGATTTACTATTGAAACTTCAATCCAACAAACATTTGAGGTAATATTTAGGGGATGGGACCACCCGACAAGCTGTCGGAGGTCCGGCACCCTGAATTACAATGCAACCACCTTCAAGGCGGTTGCAAAGTGTATTTTTTGTATTGCGGTTTTCGTATTGTGCTGCTGACTGCAGCACACACCGCAGTCCAAAAAACGCACTTTGTGCAAAGCCTGCACTATGTGCAGGGATATGTAGAGGCCACCATAGGTGCCTCACAAAACCCAACACTGAGGGCTTTCAGGAAACAAGGGCCCACTACGGGCCCCCAATGTCCCTTTCCGCCTGCCTTTTCATGGCGGGTACACCGCCATAAAAGAGCCGGCAGAAAGGAACACCGCCACCATTGTAGGCATTACTCCAACTCCACCACACCAGCGGGCTCAAGGAGCCCGTCGGAAGCATGTCAGTCGGTCTTACCGACCGCCAACAAACCGCCTGCCATGTGGCGGGCGGAATGCTTGCTTAGGATGAGCCCGCCATCGGCAGGGTATCGGTGGTGGTCTCACCGCCATCCTAATCAGCCTCTTAGTTAACAGGTGGTGAGAGTTACTATTCCAAATCTGAAACAGCAAATATTTTGGAAAGTGCATAAATTGGAGTGGGATCAAATTTAGTATACTAACTACAGACCAAGATATCTTTTATTAAAACTAGAAAAGGCAGATGTGGTGTAAAACATATTGTTTCCTAATAACAATAAAAACATTATTACTTTTTTAAATTATTTGTGCTAGAGTAAAATTCACTTTTATGCAGTAAACAAAACAATATATTTGTTTATATATTAAAATAAATGAACTGAAAACACAGACCGAAAGGTTTAATTATTATAATACATTAAATTAATTTAAAAAACTAATGTTCTGAAATTGAAAATCTAAACATACCAAAAATGTACTCCATTTGTGAAATAAAGAAACTAAAATTCAAACAACATAAACAATGGGAGAAGAACAACATTAAATAATTAAACAACTTTTTCCTAATTAATTTAACAGTGAAACGCCCCTCACCAAGCGCCCAAAAAAAGCCTCTTAAACCAAATGCCAGAACTTAAATTTAAAATGATTTATGTAAAAAAGCAAAAAACTACTTTTTAAAATATCTTCTATTAGTTGATTATATTTATTCAATAAAGATTAAAACAATAAGCAATTTTAAGTTATTAAAATATGTTTTTAAATAATTTGCATTTGTACCTCCAAAAGAAATTAAAACAATATATAAATAATATTAATATGACATTGTAACACCCCACACCCAGTGCCCCAATAACTCCCATAGGCCCTTAAATAAAACGAATTACAATGATGATGAATAATAGAAATTGTTACAGGGTGCGTGAGCCCCCAAGCTGCTCCTACTGCTCTGGGGACATCCTTGGGCAGACACCAGAGCCGGAACCTGCATTCCATGGAGGCACGCAGGATTGCTGGGGTGGGACTGAGTCCCCCTGCAGCCTCTACACTCGGCACAGCGTGGGAGGTGACGTCATCCTCCCAGCGCCCTCATTTTTGCACGGGCACTCCCACGGCGCGGGACTGTGGACAGGGCATGTGAGCCCCTAAGCTGCTTCTACTGCTCTGGGGACATCCTTGGGCAGACACCAGCACCAGTACCGGCATTCCAGGGAGGCACGCAGGATCGCTGGGGTGGGACTCAGTCCCCCAGCAGCCTCTACACTCGCCACAGCGCGGAAGATGACGTCACCCTCCCGGCGCCTTCATCTTCATGCTAGCACTCCCTCGGCACGGGAAGCGTGTGGGATGCACACGGAGGTGCCCGGGCGAAGCCTGGGCCAAAGGCAGGCCCGTCTGCACCCGGAAGAGGTTGGGCCACCCCCCTTAGTCACCCATGGAAAATCATCTCCAGCCAATGTAGCCACATCGGAACCCTGAATGCAAGATGGGTGCTTTAACACCAGTAATATTCTATTGAGTGTTTTAAAGCTTGCCCCAAGCCAGGTCTGCAGCCTCTGCAATCGCCTCCTATGTCTCATCCTCCATAGGAAACTTAAGATCATTGACTAAGTAGAACGTGTTGTTGCTAACCAACCAAAATGGGGATACGCACCTGCGCAGGGAAAAAACAAACACAAACTATTCAATCGCCAACAAGCCATCAGCCGACCCCTATTGATAAAATGCTCCAGAGGGCTATAGGGGCAGTTTCAACCGAAATCGACCTAACCGAAAGACGGCTATCAATAACACCGGATTTACCCACTATCCCATCAAACCCTGATTTATAATCTGTCCCACTAACTGCAGACCCGGTCTTCTCTAGGTCCTAGTCCAGGACATGTGCCTTGGTACATGATACGCCTACCTCGGATTTGTTTATCAAGGATCTCCCCTTTGGTCCAGGGAAGAGAGGGAATGTAAAAACTGTCACGAAGTCTGGGCGGAACCAGAAGAAGGGAACCACAGACATTGTAGTTAATGGTGATTTGGGGATGGGGGGGTTGGGTGGACATGCGAATGTCGGCATAGAAAAACCATCCTGGGTGTCAAATTTAGTAATGGATCTACAGTTGCAAATAAGAAATATCATTAAGGAGGAGCTGAACATCTTAACCTCCCGGGTAGATAAACTTACATCTTTGTTAGAAACCTATTTTTATAAGGTAGATGCCAATCTTAGTAAGGAAGATCGGCCCCAGCAGCGCGTGACCCAAACCCGCCCCGCCCACCAGAGAGTAGATAATGCCCCCGTAATAAACCCAAGTTTGCTACCTCAAATTCAGAGTATTAAGGAGGGCAAAACTAAGCATGTGAATATTCCCAGCAAGCCTAGAGACAAAATTAGCCCACAAAGCCAGGAGTGTAGTCAGGGAGGGGAGAGTGGCAAGAAGCAAGGTCATTGCCCAGAAATGCATCTAGTTGAAATCAATGTGCAGCATTTGGGGGCAAAGCATATAGCTAAAGAGGGGCAAGGCACATGAACAGAGGCAGAAGAGGGAATATCATCCCTTCCATGTATTAATATCCCCTAGACTCAACACCGTATGTTATGATCCTAACTGGAGTACCAGAACTTAATAGGGGCCAAAGGGAATCATATTATGACCTTAAAAATAAATGCATCTTTTGGCTGACAAAACAACTCCAATTCTTGTATAAGGATGCTGGCGAAATTTTATTTGCACGCAGGGTGGGATGGGTGGTCCAGAGGCCAAAAGATATCCCTGGTGATATCATTGTGATCAACTTCAGAAACCCTCAGATTATAAGGTCTCTTCTAATACGAAATCAGCAAAGGCAGGAAGCGGGTATCTGGCCACTCCCTTTGGGGTATTTTAACCCCCCGATACCAGCCCCAAATAATAATAATCTGTGGTCAATCTGTGGGGCAGGGTTCAGGCACCAGTACCAGCAAAATACCATTCTGGGCAGGAGTAACAAAGCCCACTGTTTTTCAATCACCCACTTACAAATAGATTTGCGTCCCTAGAAGCAGTAGAGTGACTAAAATTAACACAATCGGTCCAATCGCAGAGGAAGCCGCCCTGGGACCCCTTTACATTGGCGACGCTTATGGAGTACCCCAGAATTAGAAGCTTTTAGAGCTGAGCTAAAGGAATTGCTGAGCTTAAAAGGAGGTAGGAAAATACCATGCTATGGGCCAACGCTGAAGGAAGCAGAATGCTAATATCCAGGAAGACCCTGTCAAAGATCTTTAGGGAATATAAAATTAATCAATTTAAGAGGAACCCCGCGACTGGTACAATGACTGCATCCTTCCTAGAGATAAAAGAGCAATGTAGCCTAGAACCTGTTCTTGATGTCATCCAGCCTCCCCTTGCGAAAAAGCTGTATCTAAAATTCAGGCACGGAGCATTGCCACTCTGCGCCCTGACAAATAACTGGGGGGGGGGGGGACTCTAACTCAGGGCTGTCTGGCTTGCAACCACATTTCGCAGACAGTTCAACTGGTACTGTTTTTTTGCTCTGCATACAAGAAGGCTAGATGCCGATGGCTAGTACAGATATGCAGAAATCACTGTGCGGAGGCCTAAAGGATTTTAAAATACGATACTAGTATGCCCATTGTGTATTCTGTCTCCCGATACCTATTCTCCAAGTGAGGTGCGCGCCAAGCTATTTTAAAATCAGGCTCTGCTTAATTTGATCACCCCATCACCTTTCTGTGATTTCATATTGGTACCAACCCCACCCTTTTTTAAACCTGAAATGCCACTAATGTCTATTTTTATATTTGTATTTATTACATTTTATAACTTTTCATCGGAATTCTTTGATATTATATGGCACATGCACTTTACCTTTGGAACTTATATGCATGAATTGTGACGTATTTTTTACTTGTGCTTTTATGGTCATATTGGCCGAAATAAAGAATTCTTGAATTGAATTGTATAAAGATTAAAACATATATACAATTTTAAGTTATCAAACTATGTTTTTAAATCATTTGCATTTGTACCTCCAAAAAGAATTAAAATAATATATAAATAATATTAACATGACATTGTAACACCCCACACGCAGTGCTACAATAACTCCCTTAGGCCCTTAACTAAAAAGAATTACAATGATGATGAATAATAGAAAATGTTACAAAAAAGATAAAAATCTAATGTAAACTGATACAAATATGATAATTTCGAAAAATTGAAAGAAATAGCTTTTTTTTTAATAACCCAATGAATTAAATAATAAATATTAATATTATTATAATTAATACAGATTCAGATCACACCACTAAAACTAACTATAATAAATATCACTAGTTACAAGACAACATTTGTTTAGTAAATGATACGTTAAACATCACTACTTTTAACATTTGCAAAAATGATATACTTATCATCAATATCATGTCCCATAATAGTTTTGTAGAAATAATATTTTAAACACAATATTATGGTCAAATGATATTTAAAATTCAATATTCAGGTAGCATGTTAAATAGAGGCAGAGTGATCGTGGAAGACAGGAGTAAAAACAAATGCATTGCATGATAAAACTCAAGAAACCTCTACCCCCTAAACAGCGCTCAGGAGTGTCTTGGTCAATTGGGCAGGTTTCAGAATGTTTCACAAGTGTCATTTCAGAAGTGAATGCTAAGCAAAGAGTGATGTGAATAATGTATTCATAAATGTATTAATCAATATGGATAGCATTTGGATTCCAAAAAATAAAAAACGCACTATCGTAGAATTGTAAATCTCTTGACATATTGTCAGGCTTCACGTCGAGCACGACCCGCAGCAGCGCACCTGTTCCTGCTTGCGGCCTCCTATGCGAGCCGCGCCTATCGACTCTTGTCAGCTGGCAAAGGCGGCGCTTGAGGATGTTAAAAGGGAGGGGGGTGCAAAAGAAACGTGCTTCCCATGCCATCATGGACACCGCCAGGTCTCCCTTATGGATTTTGCTGTCTTACCTGCAGTCTCTTGTTTTCCTCCGAGCAGCGACGTACCACGGGGACGCGCTGGGGAGTTCCCTCACAGCGTCCGTCGGTGCTCTGTTTCTTCTGGGCTTCATTCTCTGCTTCCAGGGCATTGTTCAGCTCGTCGGCCAGCCAGTTTGTTTTCTTTAGGAATGCAGCGTGTTCCATGTTGATATATCCCGGTACATGTATATTTCCAGAAAGTTAAAAAGAGGTATTTACAAAGAATGCCAGTCCTGAATAAAAGTAGTATGCATACATTAGAAGTATCTAACAGAACATGATACATATCTAATCTATGTTTCCTCATTCATGTGAAAGGTGCTTCCAGTCTTAATCTTGTTTCCTCCCAGGATCTCCTCTTATCTTTCGCTACAATAGGAAGAGAAATTGTTGTTTAACCTTTTCTATTTCACTGTACCTTACGCTCCGTGATGCCGCACCTTTTTGTGCCTTATGGGGTTTTTTCCCTTTCATTGTCGCTCCTGACTAGGAAAATACGTTTTATTGATTTTTCCAAGTTTTTCAGCGAGTTTGATGATTTTTGTGTAGGACAAGTCTGTCAACCATTACATCCATACCATCACTCCTGATTTAGAAAGGATTCAGGATTTTAAGGCAAAAATTGCTTTATTACAGCTTTCTGCCGCCATAGAAAAAACCTCACTGTACATAAAATGGGAAATTTCTTCCTACATTTTCCTATCTACGCAAGTAACCATCACTATCAGTCAGTCAGTCAAAATATCTTTATTCGACTCAATTAAAAGTCATACAAAGAAATTAAAAAACATTTCATACAAAGAGTTTAGGGACATTTCATACATGTTAAGATATGACAATAAAACCATTTATATTAAAACAAATCAAGGCATGCAGGGGGTACAATGGATCTAATGGGCATATTTTTTCATCCTCGCTGCAGCTACCAAGAAATTAGCTATACAAAAAGTAATACGTATGTTGGGCAATGATTGTAGAAAGAGCAGAGCCGGTCTCACTTGTATAATGCTAGCCTCCTTCAAAACTGGTACCAGATATTTTTTCCTTGGCTCTACATAAAACATAACAAAATGCATAGTATCTTGGGGTGAGAAATGATCACAGCTACAGGGTAAGGCTAATTCCGGTTTTTCCCATGTTTTAGAAGTGCCTAAATAAAAATGTAACAAATTAAACCTAAACTTAGTTAAAAGAAACCTATGGAATGGGATTGTGACGAAACCAAGGTAAGGTGCTAAAGAAAATGAATTGACAAGTAAGTAATGACCCCTTACTGATGGTTTCACTAATTCCCTTTCCTCACGGGATGCTCTTGCCCTCCCCATAAAATGCTTTTTAACGAGATCAATATCTTGGCCCTTGATATCTTGGGGGGAAGTAAAGAGCTCTGGTCGTCCCAGGTCTGAGAATGCCTTCAACAGATAGGCCAACCAAGGGATCTTTTTAAAATGGTCTAAGGATAGGACGTCGGACATGATCTTATGGTTCAGTGGAAGGTCTTCATTGAGCCACGTCTTTAACCAAAGGGGGCCATATTCAACCCATCAGTGAGGAAATCTAAGCCCACCTCCATGTGTATAGAGTAAGTTGGTGTTGACTGCGGCACAGAGAGGAGTGTCCGTATGAATCTGTTCTCCGCTCTCTGGATTGGTTCCACATTTACATAGCCCCAGAGTGGTGAACCATATGACGCAAGAGCAACATGTTTACTCTTATAAATTTTTAACAACGCTTTCATGGGCCTGGCACCTAACCTACCCGCAAAGCCCATGAGGGCAGACGATGATCTGGTAACCGCCAGCCTCTTTGCCCTCACTTGAGGACCCCAAGTTCCTCTCTGATCAAAAAGGACCCCCAAGTAGGGAAAAGTGGGAACTCTAGAAACCATATCCCCTCTACACGTGAAGGTTTTTGTTCTTCTCTTGCTGCTTTCTCAGCCCACCACCATGGTGTGCGACTTACTGGCATTTATTTTGAGATCAAGCTGTTCCATGAAAGTGCCAAAAGCGTTTAAGAGGCGTTGGAGGCCGACACCCGTGCGCGCAATTAGCACGGCATCGTCCGCGTACAGGAGCGCTGGGATCTTAACTGCTCCTGCACGCGGAACGTCGACTTCGTTCTCCTCCAGATGTGCACCCAGGCCGTTAATATAAATGGTAAAGAGCAGGGGGGCCAATATACAACCCTGCCTTACCCCCTTCAGGGATTTGAAGAGAGACGTACACCGGCCCTCGTTTGTGACCCGTACGGCCGCAAAAAGCTCCTGATGTAGGGAAGCCATGAATCTTACTAATGCCTCGTCAATCCCCAACTCCAGCAAGATCCTCCATAACTTCGCCCTATTTACCAAATCGAATGCCGAGGAGAGGTCCATGAATGCTAGAAACAGGGACCCCTCCTTGGCCACCGTGTACTTAGATATGAGCAGGTGTAGGTTGGAGCATTGTTCGATTGTACCTTTCCTTTCTCTAAACCCGTACTGGATCTCTGACAACCCTCCACAACTCTCGACATTATCCCTCAACCTGGACAAAAGGACTCTGCCTAAGATCTTCACCGACGAGTCCAAGAGGGATATGGGCCTATAACACCCGGGGTCGTCCAGCTGGCCCTTTTTAAAAATCGGGACGATGGTGGAAATATCCTAGGAGGATGGTGTAGGGTTGCTATTAGCGGCAGTAAATACGTTAGCCAGTATCTCTGCCCACAGTTTTGGGGAATGTATGAAAAAATCTGCTGGCACCCCATCAGGGCCCGGGGCCTTGTGCTTGGTTGTGGCCAAGATTGCTTTCTCCACTTCTGTACTAAAAAAATGTATTGGAGTCGCGTCCAGAGTGACCAACAACACATCTTGGGTTGCCCGATCATCATCTCCATGCACATTTTTGAAGTGAGTCAACCACTTGTCATCTGGGATGACACAGTCCATGGCCTCGTTATTTTGATCAGAGAAAAATGGGTGTTTGATTATTTCCCAAAATTTCCGGCTGTCCTTCAGGACAGCCACGGAGAGGAGATTTTCCCAAGCTTCCCGTTTGATACTCTCTTGTCTGGTTTTTATAGCTGATTTATAGGATTTCCTCAATCTAACAATCTCGGCCCTTACCCTAGGTGTTTTTTTTCAGGGCTACCATCAAGGCCCTATGTGCATTTGAACATGCGGTGCCGAACCAGCGCTTCTTGTTCGGTGCTCCTTTCCTTGGCTTAGCCAGGAGATCCTGCGACACCTGCCCACAGATCGTCTCAAAGGCCCCAATAGTTTCATAGCCAGGGGCACTAGGATTCTGGCAAACCTCAACCTGTTCCTTGATTTTTGGGAAAACCTCTGCATAGAAGTTTTCCGGTGCCACTTTAGCCCACTTAACTCTCCTACCCTGATCAGAGGTACGCAAGGTGTGGTCCGGCCTCACTTTACCTGGATTTGGCCCCATATGTTCTCCCCAAGCCACTTCGAGTAAAACATGGTTGTGGTCGCTATGATGCGATGGCACAGTACAATAGGAAATCACCCGGTTTAAGATACCTTGTGTGGTAAAGATGTAATCAATTATAGTTCCGGGATTAGTGCCAGTAAAGGTAGCTATTCTTGGGCCACCCTCTGGTTCGTACAGGTTGAAATTTGCCAAAAGATCTTCTAACTCCTCTCCTTCTGTGGTATGTTCGAAGTGAGGTACCTCGGGGCCTTCGCCCCAATCCTTGTCATTTGAACTGCATGCTAACCTGCAGGGATGGATATTAAAATCACCTAGTAAAATATACTCTATGTCAAGCTGGGTGTTCTGACTACCTGACCTCAATATAGCATCTAGGGTAGCAATATTGCTACCGCTATTGTCCCTGTTCCCTGCGTTGTAAAAATTAATGTATAAGGACCTCCTAGTAGGGTTAATCTCTCTCTCAACAATGAGGATGTTATACGAGTCAGTACTAATCTGTTTTAGAGAGCCCTTCAGTTCCAAGGAAAACAACATCAACAAGCCGCCCTTAGCTCTGCCAACGCGGCTAGGAATAGCCGCCCTGGCAAAGCTGGTGAACCCGTCACACCAAAAGCTAGCGGTTGTATCCCAAGTTTCCTGGAGTGCAATAATATTGTGCCCCACAACAAAGTTTAACCACTCCTTATCGTTACGTTTAGAATTGAGTCCCGCTACGTTCCAGCTTAGTATTTTGCAGGTTTCTATTGTTCTCTTCGCCACAGAATCGGTCAAAGGAGCCCCATCCTCTGCTCGTAAATGGGGAATTCCATTAGCCGATACGTTACACACTATTTCTGCTGTGTTTGACTGGTCATGGGAAATATCATTATCATTGACATTCTCTTTAAAGGAGCCACCGACGATCTCGGCCAAAGTTTGGTCAGGAGCAATTTCCCTTTCTGGGGCAACCTGCGCTTTGCAGTTTCCAAATTGGTTGTCTCGTGCCTATTTATTCCATTTGTAAGTCCTCTGCCCCCATCTTTGGGATTGCTTATTATACATGAGACCCTCGGACCATTTTTTGACGTATTTGGATCCCCCGTACGTCAATCGCAATCATCTAAGTTTGCCAAAACCCCATACCTATTCACTGTTCCAAACCCCCAATCATGGGGTGTGGCCCCCAATCCCCATCCATTTGTTGCTACGTTCCACCTAGGTAGTGGGGTATTGGGGCGCATCGGGAACTGCTCGTCACCCAACCAGGCTCCGAACCCATTTCCACAGCGCCCCCGGTCATCTACCGGGGCACCCACCCCCCACCTATTCGTTGCATACCAGTTTGATCTGGGGGTTTTAGGAAATAACGCTTTCTGGAGATGACCTGGCCCTGTGTCAAATCTATCTACTGGGCCAGTACCATAGTCATTATATATAGGTCTAAGACCCCCACCCCATCTGTTACTTCTTGTAGGCCTACCTAATCTTAGGGTATTTGGGTGGATCGCATTTTACTGCTCACTATAGAAGAACTTTAGGGAAAGGGGGATTATGGATCCACTTTTTCGTTGGGGGGGGAATATGTTTGACAGGACATTTGGGAGCACGGCTGCGTTAGCAAAATTTAACACTACGCAGTCCCCCTTAAACTTTTTTTGCCTGTTCCCTATCCATGTCATCCTCCTCGCCATTACAATTTCCCCTGCCAACTGCTCTTTCCCATAATGTGCCATCTGCATATTGTTTGTCAACCAGTGTAACGCCTTGCTTGTCAGGGATGAAATGGATTCTATCTGGCCAGGGGGTAAGATAGGTACATTAGCTAGTACCAGTACCAGTGGTGAGGCTTCCACTATAAATTGTGATGAGTCGTCCCCTAAGGATGGCAATGTTGGTACAGTAGATGAAAGTATAGGGGCCTCTCTCGCTATTTCCTGGCTAGGTACGACTGGTGGTACCTGCACAGGCGGGATGGTATCTAATGAGCCTTCATCTGCTACTGTATCAATATCTCCCCCATTATTATTATTATTACTATTTCTATTTCCCTCCACAGTATCTATTGGTCTAGAAACAATGGTGACTACATTCCCTATTTCTTCTGCTAATTTACACTGCAATCCTCCCGTCCTTTTCACCTCTGCGGTAAGCTTATCAATTTTCCCAATCAATGGCTTAATAATAGTCTTTATCTTTAGATCTATCATGTCCGCTATTCTGTTGAAGAGGTCATCATCTTTAATTTGTCTAAGGTTTTCTTCCTCATCCTCCATTTTTTTTCCCTTAGACTTTGGTGGAGACGCCGCCCTTTTCCTCCCTGTCCGTAGCCCCACGCGTTTGGGCTGAGTTTTTCTGCAGTTTCTCACCGCCCTAGTCACAGGCACAGGGGGTGAGGGTTCCTCTGCT
The DNA here is from genome assembly GCF_964261635.1 of Lissotriton helveticus. Classification (NCBI taxonomy): domain Eukaryota; kingdom Metazoa; phylum Chordata; class Amphibia; order Caudata; family Salamandridae; genus Lissotriton; species Lissotriton helveticus. The sequence continues at coordinate 604,576,988 of NC_136065.1, forward strand.
ATAAATTCCACATGGGACTCGTGGTCAGAATCTACATTTCTCTCAAAGTCAACCAACAGTTCTGCGCTTTGATCAAGGCTTTCAATGTCTGGGAGGTTGGTATCAGAGATATTCGTGCTGGGATCTTGTGATGGTATATCAATCATTTGCACACTAGTGGAGGGACTCCCTAAGTGAAGAACAGGGGATTGACTCAAGCCTAGTGATTGCCTTCTTTCACTGTTTATTTTATTTACCACCTGCACTAAGTAATTATCTAAGGTGTTAAGCATATCTGAGGCTCCAGGGACGATTTTCTTAGGCATATTAACAAATGGTAGTAAAACACTGCTATATAACGCAAACAAATGTCCATCCAGCGCAGTGCGCACTAAATACGATCACAGGGAAACTGCTTAGGTATAATGGGTAGTATAGTCTTACTTATGTCGGCTTACTTCGATGGTTGTACGGGCAAAGTGGCAGGCCCAGTCCAGTCCTTTACGTCCTCGAACGGCCTCAAATGGCCCGCTCTTCGCCCCGAGCTGCGTCCCGCGGTCCGCGGGGGAGGGCGGGGCTAAGTGGAGAGTGCTGGGGGCGGGAAGAGACACCAGCTGCGCTGTGTTGGTCAAGGCGCTGTGAATGCTGGGTCTCGCAGTCCCATTCCGGTCCCCGCAGGCAGAAGTCTCCTGACCGATGCTCCTGGAGCGGAGCTCCTCCGGATGGCAGGCAGGCAAGTAACGTGGCAGCAAAAACGGCTATGCAGGCGGCACCCGTGAAGCAGGGTCCGCGAGCCGCTTTTAGCCTGCGGTAGTGCTGGGGGCGGGAAGAGACACCAGCTGCGCTGTGTTGGTCAAGGCGCTGTGAATGCTGGGTCTCGCAGTCCCGTCCCGGTCCCCGCAGGCAGAAGTCTCCTGACCGATGCTCCTGGAGCGGAGCTCCTCCGGATGGCAGGCAGGCAAGTAACGTGGCAGCAAAAATGGCTATGCAGGCGGCACCCTATTTTGTTTGGATTCTATCCTACCAACCCAAAGAAAACTTTTTAGCCGCTTTTTAACGGATTGTCCCTTTTAACAGAAAATTATTGTAGCCTTATAGCCCGCAGTAGCAGGTTATAACTGCCACTAAAGGCCACTCCAGCGTTAAAGGTCCAAGCTGAAGGCGAGGGCCTTTTACAAAGGAGCAGCACTTTGATGCCAGCATAGCACAGCTGCGGAGGGCTATAAGGCTAATAGAACATTCCGCCACTAGAGGGCATAATGTTCTAACACATAAAACTAATGGCTCACCAAGCCTGAGGGGATTGAAATCCCCTCGGGGTCCCTGAGGCTTTTGTTTTACAGAAACAGCTGTGAAGAACAACATTGGAATGTTGGAGCTCCGGTCTTCTACTGGCCATTAGACGTTCAGAACACTCAATTGTGTTTAATGAAGCTCCCAAAATTCCAATGTTCTAATAAAGTAAATATCCTCCAAAGTAGAGAAAGAGAGAGAGTGTGTGTGTGTGTGTGTACACACACCTGCATAGATGCCTTTCTTTGTGTGGTTAATGTATAAAGGTTCTTTTTATTGACTTTACAAGCAAAGGTTTAAGCAATGGGACATTGTGACCATTGTAACATCAAAGGGCTCTTTCTTCCCCTTTCTAACTTCTGACAGGGCACTACTACCTGTGGCACATAATGGACTGCATTATCAAATTGAGAGCTGCTGTTTTTTCTTGACAGGCTATTCATCTTGTGCTCGGATAAAAGGATCCAATTTTCTCAGGTATCCAAGGCATAATAATATGGTCAAACTGGTTTAAGAAAACTAAATTATAGCCAGTGGCACTGTCACAAACATCAGTCGAGAAACCCTAATTTTGGCAAGAATACAGTAAGTGTAAGCCAGCACTTTTACTAATGGCAAGGTTAGCTTGATGAAATTAATGGATAGCTGGAGACTATATGAGGTATAAAGACATAAAGGGGTTGGTAAAATGATGCTTCAAACTGTAGCAAAATTGGGTCTCACCTTTTGCATGGTGTGCTCTTCTCTTTGAATCCATTTTTTGGTTTAATGTCATAAACTAGAGTATTTGCACGCGTAGGTCGTTCCCTTTTACACTACGTTTATTGAAACATGATTGGATGGTGTGAGATAAATCACTCATCTCCATTTTCAGACTTGATGTTAGCCAAGATCGTTTTTTTTGTACAATTGTTTATTAAAAATAGACTTACCAATAGGGGCTTTCCGCAAGCCATCTTCACCCACTTGTCTGTTCAATTGTCATTCACATTGTGTGTCTCCCCATCACAGCTTCCAGCATGTGGAACGTGGCTCAGCCCACGTGAGCAATTGGATCTCTTTTCTGTGAGTGACAGCATTCTGCTCTAGCACAAAGAAAGTACTTGAGCTTTAGAAAAAAAAATCTTTATTTGCTTATTTTAACCTTTCCGTAGTGCCCGCTGCTCCTCAGACACTGCTATCAGGCTCTCGCCATTGCTTGTGTCACTTGTGGTGGCCATGTTTTAAAATAGGCATTTCACTCATCCCAAAATAGCCATCCCTCTGGTGCGCATGAGTGCACAAGCAAGAGAATGTATTTTAGAATACGTTTTCAACCTATTCCAAAATGGTCATCCTTGTTTACACATGCCTGGACAAAATATTTATTGAACTTTGTGTACAAATACATTCAAACATGTTGGCCTGTGTGTGCTCATGCATTTGTGTTCACAGACACTCATTTGTGTTTTTTAAATATACAAGAACGTTGCCATTGACAAAGACAATATGCTGGTTGCCAAAGCTACATACACCTGCTGGTTTTTCCAATACTTGTTACAATCTGTGTAGAGTTGTGGAATTTGACAACTATGAAGCCCATGTGTAATGAGTGATATTCCACAAAAACGTAGTGAGACAGGAAGGGTAGAAGTTGTTACTGGGTGAGACACCACACCAAAATAAGTGAAAAACCACAATCTCCTAAGAAATGGTGGTAATCACATATCTCTTGGAGGTCGTTGCCCACTCCTGATCAGGAAGGGAAGGAAAACTCATCATATTTAAATCGGGTGTTAGTTAAGGGGATACTTCACAAGAAAAACTGTTTTCCTTTCCGGCTTACAAATATTTTTTGTTTGAAAGCATAATTCCTCTTGGTTGGCACATAAATATGAAAAGAAATGTTATTGTGGAACCTAGGCCAGCAGCATGTTACGCTGTTGCGAGTTTTTTGATGTTATGGCATGGTATGTTTACATTATACAGGCTGTTTGGAGGTTCATCCAATTTATTTTTGGATTTTATCATGTTAAGCCTTTCATCCTTGTTGCTTAAAAAGATTGGGGACGTTGACATATAGATAACGAAAATATACATTTACACAAATATTGGCCCAAATATAGATTACAAGATATTGCCCAATTGAGTGTAGATTTTCTATTATTTACTCCTGTGGGGTGTTATTTTTATAAACAATGTTTAGGACACAATATATTTTTGTCGGACGATATTTAGGTCACAATTTTCTAGTACCATTCTTCTTAAATGGGTAAACTCATCTGGTGATAGTGTCCGCTTTACTGCAATTGTGCAGCCATTACTGTGGTGTTTCTAGTCCTTCATATTAATACAATGATCGGCAGAGGTTCTTTTGGGAATTAAGTTGCTGTTTTGCATAATTTCAAAAAGTGATTGTCATGATCACAGATGAAGACCTTCTACCTCCATGACAGAGTAAGTCTTGTTTGAGGGAATAACACTCTGCAGTGGTAGCAGGTCCTGTTGCCCGCAGGTTAACATTTGACTTAGTTGGTCTGTTTCTTGCGTCAACTTGCAATCAACAACACTTGATTTTTAATTTTCTTACACCTTCCTACCTAGACACATAAGACCTCAGCCCTTGCATCTGTACTTACCTCTCTATGGGCCAACCCCCACATGCATCAATCTAGGATTTTGCATTTCTTAAAAAGCGAAAATTAAGGAATCGCTATTTAGGAAATGCAAAATCCTATGCATCAAGAAATCCTAAAAGTTTTTAGGATTTCTTAATTTTCGGAAATTGCGATTCCTTAATTGCGAATCGCAATTAAGGAATGGCATTACATTGATTCCTATGGGCCTAGAGGCCCATAGGAATCAATGCCGTTTTGCATTTTTTTTTTTGCACTAGCAATTTGTTGATGCATTGCAAGGGTGCAGAGGGGGGTCCAAAGGACCCCCCCCTGCACCCCTGAAATGTATTTTCAAGTGCATGTTTCACACACACATGTCCTAAGGACATGTGTGTCTGTAACATGCAAGTTTAAAAAATGCTTTTTTTTGCTTTTTTTTAAAAATTTCGCAAATTAACACGAGGGTCAACATCGTGTTAATTTGCACTTCCAATTTCAAAATTCGCTATTTTTTACAAATTGATGCATTGCATTTAAGGAATCGCACAAATGCGATTCCTTAATTGCATTTGCATTTTTAAGAAATGCAAAAAATAGCGAATTGTTTCATGCATCCCAAAAACGTATTTAGGAAGTGCAAACGGCTGAATTTACCGATTCGCACCGTTTGCACTTCCTAAATAGGTTGATGCATGTGGGGATGTACAAAATTTGCATTTCCTAAATAGCGAATCCCAAGAAATCGCCATTTAGGAAATGCAAACTGGAATGTACAAAAATTGAGATTAGCAAATAGCAATTTCTACAGAGTAGGAATCACTTTAGGAAATTGCTTGTTAGGAAATGCTAAACCCTTCTGTTGTTATGGGCCCAAAAGCCCATAGGTACGAATAGTTTTGGATTTCCAAATTTACAATTACCCTAATAGAAAATTGCAAATTAGGAAATGTAAAACCAAGGGTGCCTCTGGGCCTAATCCCTCGCTTAATGTACTCCCAAAAAAGTGGTGCACATGTAAAGTGCACAAATGTGGCGGTACATGGCTCTTTTAAAAATGCCTTTTTGGGTGCATTTTTTTAAATTGCAAATGGCTACTCTCGCATTTCTTAAATGCCCAATTCACATTTAGGAAATGCTTTGTACATGTGCTTTGGAAATCATCATCATCATCATCATCATTTTATTAGCGATCACATGGATCTTAAAAAGTGCATCACAAACAATACAAACACACATACATTACAGACACAAAGATGATTATAAAATGCCAAAAATACATCACTCTATACAAAATGAACACTTAAAATCCCATGTCTGAATAAGAACTATTTAAAACAATACATAAATACTATAACCTAGATATATTGCACACAACATGTCTGATCCATAAAGCCAACAGGAATGTGGCTAGGCCAAATACCACAATTCTGCTAGCATCTGTGCTAAGTATTCTAAGCACCTCTAAATAGTGGCAAGGTCCAATGAGCCTACACAAGGGGATAATCCACTTGGCCCTCAAATACTCGTAGTGGGAACATTAAAATAGCAGTTGGATTAAGGATTTGAGACTTCCTTTACGGGTGGGACATGTAACATCAGAAAGAGCTTGCCTACACCACTTGCTACAGAACAATTTGTTGGGGAGAGTCTTATTTCTAAATTGAAGGAACCAATTTCCGTCCTAATGGGGGAACAATTTAATCAATGGTATCCTCAAAATGGGTGAAGGATTTAAAATATATGAACTCTCGAGTGAGTGAACCCATAGGGTTTGACATATTCTTCACCAGGACAAACTCCCAATAAATAGCCTTACCCTGCTTTTTTAAATCAAGCACATCTCCTGTTAGTTCAATAACTATCCAACCCCAGTTTCTTCAATAATTGCCTATGGGAGCAAAACCTGGGAATTTTATTTACCCTGGACAATGCCAGGAATCTTAATTCCCTAATGCCCACTCGGTTAAGGGCAAGCTCCTGAGTCGTCCATTGATGATGCCAAAACAATAAGGGTCTAATTACAATTTCAGTAGGAAAGCCATCATAATCCCTTAGGGATGTCATTTCCGCCATCGGGATTATGGTGTCAGTTTCGGACAGCCAATCCATGTCAGCCTTTCCAAAATGGATTAGCTCTCAGAAACTAACTTTGGAGGCCCCTAGCAAGCCCTCTTCCCCGTGGCACTCGGCATTCCCCTAAACTTGCGTGCACCATGACTGCCACATGGGAAAGGGATGTTTAAAAACTTCAATTTTTCAATGGGAGCTTGTGCTTAGGGCGCTTTCAGCCCTTTGCACAAGCTCCATTGAAAATGGAAAGTTGGTCACATCCTAATTGCACGGTCGGAACCACCGACCTATGGTCAGGTGGTTCCTTCCACAAAATGGTATCTGGCAGAGGCAACCGAAAGGCAATCGATGTTCTCACTTCCCCACAGTTCTGCACCACTTGTAACTGATCTTAGGGCTTTTGCACTGTACATTTCAAGTGCAGGTGCCACTTTCCTAGATACAGTTATTCTATGGATCTTAGTTAGATGGGCGATCTGCTGGATTAAAGACAGTTGGGCTTTCTCTATTTGAGGAGTGAAGCACAGATGCAGGATTAAATGAATCCCCAAATAATGAAAAGTAGAAACCAATTCAATAGTGCAGTCCCCTACATGCGTACATCTCTTGGGTGTCTCTGAAATACCATTGGAAAATACCATATACTGTGTTTTTAAATCATTTAGCTCCAGACCACGCTCATCACAGAAATGTTTAAAATCACATAATAACTGCTGGAGCTCGTGGGGACACTTTCATATCAGTAGCATATCATCAGCAAAGAGAAGGGCAGACGCTCTAATCTTTTGACTTTTTGGGGCATCACTCCCATCTCTATGGAAAAAAACTACTACCCCATTGCAACAATGCAAAAATATTCTGGGCAGTAATTAACAAGCTTGAAAGGAGAGGCTGTAGGGCATTTTGTGTAAATATATTGAAAACCAGTTGGGTAACTTTTATTACCAATTTGTATGGCAAAGCGGATCAGGCAGTAAATCAAACAAATATTAGCCTAGGTCATGGGGAAAATAATATACAAATTATAGATATGGAGAGTGGTGAGTGCCAGGGGATGAATACCATAGCCAATCTTAGCAACTCTAGTCTTGACTTGAACTTTAATTTAGAATGCATAAGTTGTAATCAAATATTGACTTTGTTACGTGGGCTTCGCGCAAATGGTGCCCCTGGACCTAATGCCCGGTTCTGTGCTGACATTGATATTTGGGCTGGAATTTTGTATGAATTGTTCATTGATGTATTGCCTTTGGAAATTATGCCAGCATTATGGCAAGGTAGCATATTGCAGCCTATTTATAAAGGTGATTCAGTAGATAATACAGCTAATTATCATCGACTGATGTTGATGCAAAAGTCTTTGACTCCATTTTGTTGAAAGAATTGGAAAAGTGGGCAATGCAGGAGAGCATCATTCCACTTAACCAAACTGGTTTTTGGAAGGGCCAGTCCACCACCACCAACCTGCTTCCACTCATTTTACTTGCTGAGCGGGCTGTCTTGAAAAAACAAAACGTATACATTGCTTTTATTGATTTAAAGGCAGCCTTTGTCTCAGTGCCTCGAAATTTTCTTTGGGAAAAATTGCTTGGTTTGCTGTTCTGTGTACTTCTCCAACTTGGAAAACTCATAATCCATGCTTGCAGGTGCAGTTATGGTAAGGTAAGGTAAGGTAATTTTATTATGCATAGTTAATTAAAACCAGTGCAAACATTTTACAAAGAAGATTAAAATATCATAAGAAAATTGATTCATTAAAACATCATTTAAAAGAGCATACAATAAAAGTCCGATCTAATGTCCAGGTGTGTTACTTTTGAGGCAGAAAACATGTATCATTAAGTTCTGGTTAGCGTCTATATGTTTCCTATGTCAGTGATCGGAGTGTTTTTTGACAGTTTTTGCTCAATTATCGCAAGGAACTTTACATACCTGCAGTTCAGTTTCGTATTTGCAGGGTTTAGGCAAGCCAGCACCGCTTGCCTTCTAGTGCGAGATCCTATCTGCTTGAGCTGGTCCTTTAAGAGCTGTTGGCGTGCTGGCCGTAGGTCTTGGCAGAGGCAAGTCATATGAAGTATATCGCCCTTCTCTGTGTTGCAAAAGATGCAGGCATCGTGGCCATTGCTCCTGAGCCATGGTGGAAAATGCTCTCTGATGGGCAAGACCCCTAGTCTGTATTTCAAAAACTTCAGTTTTATTGTCTTGGAATAACCCTGACTGAAATATGGTTGTGGTGTCAGGGATTTATATGAGTTTATAATCATCCATGCATGATTTCTTTTAGTAAATGACTCTTTGTCCTCTGTTAGTGAAAGAATTTTTACGGTTTTCCAAACTAGTTTTTTTAACGCATTGTGGCCGAGTTGCATATCCCAGATCGTTGATAGTTTAGTAGCCCCCAAGGCTGTCTTCAGATAAGATCTTGCCAGCGATACGTCCCTGCTTTGAATATCTTGCCATAGCAGAACATTTAAAGTGTTAGTAGTAGCAGAACGAAGTTTGTGGCAACAGATAATATAAGCACCCTGTCTTGCAAGAGCTTGTTTTTGTAGTCCAAATTCCAGCCTAAGTTGGGCGGGCGATGTATAGGACGGGAGCAAAAACATTGTTCGGTAAGCTTTTATCTGGATTGTGTCCAGATTCTTGGAATCTCTCCCACGTAGAGCCTCACTGCCGTAGCAGATGGAAGGTAGTGGCTTAGCCTGGATGATTTTCAAATAGAGAGTCAGAATTGGTCCTGTTAGTTGGTTAGCTATGCTTTTTAATGTGGCGGCAATGCAAGACCCTCTCCTTTTTGCTTCCAGCTTTTGCTGTGAATATGAACCGTCTCGGTCAAAGATGACTCCCAGGTATTTATAGTCCGAAGCTGGCTCAATGTTTTGGCCACCCAGTGTCCAAGTCTTCTGAAGCTTTTTATGTATGTTTATCGACATAGTGCGAGTTTTGCTCAAATGTATTTTTAGTTTGTTTTCCGTGGCGTACCTATGCATTTGATGTAGTAGTAGCTTGAGGCCGATGTAGGTATGGCTCAGTAGCACGACATCATCTGCGTACAGAAGATTACTCAGAGATTTCCCTCCCAGCCTCGGGGAATGGGAATTGCATGTGTTTAATATGCCTGGTAGATCCGCCATGTACAAATTGAACAGTATTGGGGCACGCACATACCCTTGCTTTAGTCCTTTGGTGGTACGGACTTTGGATGACAGATGTGTGCCGCCTCCTAGCTTCACCTGCACCCAGGTATCACAATGGAGAAGCTTCAGCATACTTAAGGTAGAATGCGGTATTCCCCATTGTGCCAATTTCCCCCAGAGTCTGTCTCTTTCAATGTTATCAGATTCACACTGAAATCAATGTAGCACATGTGCAGCGGCAGTTTTCTTGTTTTTGCTGCATCAATCATAAGAGAGATAGCCAGAATGTTTGTAGCTGTTCCAGTATTTTTCCGGAAGCCGGTCTGGTTTAGTGGTATAATCTCATTTGAGTCTGCCCATGATACAATCTCCTCTAAGATAGTACACGCAAAGTATTTTGCCTCATTATCGAGGAGGGCTACTAGACGATAGTTGTTTGGATCCATTTTATCGCCTTTTTTATATATGGGGACAATCGTCGACCCTCTCCAGGATTCTGGGATTTTGTTTAGGAGTCTGACTTCCCAGAATAACGGTTGCATAATAGTAGCCCATTCTATCCTCTTTTCCTTGAAAAGAGCTGGCGGTATGCCATTAGGACCTGGTGCGCCTTCTTTCCTGCCCTTGGGGATCTGTTTTGTTATTAGTGTTATTTGCTGAGTGGCTGATGCAACCATGATATTTTCGGGTAGGCCTTGCTCCCTCTTAATCAGGGACTCCGATGAGGGCGTTGTAGAGTCGGGCTCTATGTTGTTGGATTCTTGTGCTCCTGCCTGTTCCAGGGGGTTGTTGAAGTGGCTGGAGAGATAGTTAATCCATGACTGTTCCATGATGTGCGAGCCTGGTTCTTTGTATTGTGGACGCAGAATCCTGTTCACCGATTGCCAAAAACGTGCGCTATTACTGCATTTGGTATCATATAGCAGTTTTGCCCATGTTTCGTTTTCAGCCTCTTGTTTTATGTTCCATTTTATGCGTTTAAGTTCCGATCTTTGTTCCCTCAGCTCTATCCGAAGATTTGCATTCTCGGCGGATGATCTTAGCTTCCGTAAGGTCGAGTTAATTACTTTTTTGTGTAGCCTTAGTTGTACTCTCTGTCCTCTTTTTAAGTTGGTTTTCATGCTCTCATTGTGAAGGTTGCTTTTTGAGCCCGGCTTGGTTGCCATATCTCGTAGCAGAGATTCAGTGTATAGTTCACAATGTTGGATATGCCCGGCCGCATTTGATTGTAGTGTGTTATGTAATTGAAGGGCAGTTTTGGCCAGAGTTGTTAAATTGGTTGGCGTGCATTTGAGCCTTTTTTGATTAATTGAATGAATCGCCTCTATCGTTTTGTCTGGCCTAAGTTCAGTGGGCGTTTTTGCTGTTAAGTGGCATTCCAGGGGCAATGATCGCTTTCGCCCTTATCCCCCATTCTGAATCCCAGGATGTGGGGAAATAGCGCCAAACTGGCAAATGTATAATCCAGGATGGAGCTCGCTGTTTGTGAGTAGAATGTTTCTACAGGCGGGGAGTCAGTGGGGAATCTTCCATTTAGTGCCCGAAGGTTGTGATGTTCTAGATCTTTGAGTAGAGCATTGTTTGGGTTTTTTTCCTGCATAGCGGGGAGCTTTGTGGAGGTATGGTGTACATTTTGTTTAAAGCCAGAGCCTCTTCTTCTGCTGATGAGCCATGCATGCTTTGGTTAAAATCCCCAGTCAGGAGGAGGAGTGGTTTTTCCATTTGAGAGACATACTCCGCTAGTTGGTTTGAAATTAAGTTGGAGTCCTTGACTCTATGTTTGGGGTGGACATATGCGTTAACCAGACATATCTCTTCTTCTTTGTTGCCGAGCTGTAATTTTATCTTTACTGATAAGGTTGTTGATGTAGACGATTTCATAAGAGCTGCAGATGAGATTGTTGTATTAGATATGTATGTAGCCAAACCTCCTGACTAGTCACCAAATCTGTTGATTCTAGTTGCTGCCGATGAAAAGCAAGTGAAGCCTGTGATGTGTTGTGTAGATGTTAGCCAGGTTTCTTGCAGCATAACTATGTCAAATCGGGAAGTGTACTTTTGAAAGTCCGGGTCGTCCATTTTTGATGATAGGCCAGGTGCAGTTATGGGACCTCGAATCAGAAACATGATTTAGAATTTAAAAGCTAAAATGCCAATCTGGCAGAATTGAAAATTTTTAAATGCCAATTCGATAGAACAGGGAAAAAATGGCAATGGGGATCAGAGACAATTGATTCAAATCAGTCTAGATATGGGTAGTAGTGCACACCAAATTACTGTAATGTACTGCACAAACACAAGTCCTATCCCACCGCTGCCAACAATATTAGAAATTGGAGTTACTGGTTGGCAGAGTATAACCCCTGTCCAAGCAGGAGCCATAATCCTAAATCAGAGTCAGTCAGATACACAACCTAAGCTAACCTGTTCTAACCCTCTAGAATGTTGGCACAGAGCAGTTAGGCTTAACCGACGAGGCAATTTGTAAAGTATTTGTACACATTTTAACTATAGGTACACAGTGAAAACACTGCAAAAAGACTCCAGATTTAGGCAAATAGAGAATAATCTGAGTCAAAAAAGACCGAAATGACAAAAATCCAATATGTAGAAATTGAGATATGATTTTTTAAAGCTCAAATGCAAAAACAGTGCTTAGAAATCACTAGTGGTCAAAAGGTGACTTGAGGTCATATGGGGCCAGTACAAATCCATAGGACAGGCTGACTGCGATGAAGGGCAGGCCGGCTATAGAAACCATGCAGGGCCTGCTGAGAAAGTACCTTGTATGGAGCAGAGCGTCGACGTAGAGCACATGAACCATTGGAATATTGTGGGAGATAGTAGTGCAGTAATATAAATAGAATTTAAGAGTATCTCACTACCAGGACATGTAAAACTTAAAACTACATGTCCTACTTGTTAAATGCCCAGCACCTTGCCCATTGGGTTATCTAGGGCCTACCTTAGGGGTGACTTACATGTAATAAAAATGAAGGTTTGGGCCAGGCACATAGGTTAACTTGTTAGGTTGAAAGGGCAGTTTAAAATTGCACACACAGGCTCTGCAATGCAGGCATGAGCCCAGTTTAGAGGGCTACTGAAGTTGGTGGCACAATCAGTACTACAGGCCCACTAGTAGAATTTCATTTACAGGTCCTCAACACATACAGTGCACTTTACTAGAGACTTATAAGTAAATTATATATGCCAAATGTGGATAAAACAATGTTCCCATGATTAGAGTACAGAGCACATGCCCTTTAGCACTGGTTAACAGTGATAAAGTGTTCAGAATCCTAAAGCCAGCAAAAATGAAGTCTGAAAATCAGGAGGTCAGTAGGAAAAAAGTCAGAGGAAACCTCTCAAAGGCTGCCAGGTCTAACAGAGATGACAGTAGATGCCTCAATAGAGCTGGGGTAGGTACAAGGATTCATTGCAAAAAGAGGTGTAAGTTACTTATGAATTATTTCATAGATGTATAGAGTGTACCTGATGTTACAGTAACCTTACTGCTTATTCTTCACAAATAGAAGTTTTTATTTTCAGAGCCATTGCCCGTTTTTCAGAGCATTACTGCATATTGTACCATGAGGGGTTGGCTGATCATGGTTTAGAGAAACTACATCTATCAGCATCCACCAGAGTTGCTTTGAGTTCACCATTTCTGATATCATGTGTTGCGCACACAGAACCATAAAGGAGCCACACTGTACATCTATGAATTCCAGTATGAGCCAATTTGGACGGGAGAGCATCCAAATGCTCTGATACCACAACTGGATGTAGTTACAGAAGTTTGTAGCTGCACAGATTGGGCACAGAATGCTCTTTAGAAGCATGGTCTATGAATTGCTGGTAAAATACAGAACGAGCCTGTAGAACATTTACTATGCTGTTTGGGTTAAACCTCCATGTGTGCTCAGGAGATTTTAGGGAAGAAATAAGTATTGATATATTAGTGAACATTGATGGGGTTCTAGTGTTGCTCCTACTGGGGTTTGTTCAGACCCATACAATTCAATTTTCCTACTGACTCATGTAGTATTTTACTGTGTTCCAATACTTCATCCAAAGGGGTCCCACATGATTGTGAAGGATGGTCCATCCCTTGGAAAAGTGTATATTGGCAACAGACAATATATACTTGGCCAGGATCGTGCTAAGAGAGTGTTGGCAATTGTGCAATGTTGTGAGAGTACCAGACAGAGTTGGAATCTCTCATGTTTCAATTGTTCAATATCCCTGGAAAAATCGAACTCTCATTAGGTTTAAGAGACACTTACTTATGGCCACAAAATAAACACTACCTCCTAGGATCAGCAAGGCTGTATGGCTACACCAAACCATGAAGTCAATGATCCAGGCAAGCAGGGAACTTTGGCAGTCACTCGGTGAACCAAAAGGGAGTTGGTAGATGCATGATGGCAGCGCAAGAGAAGTGAATCAGATATGTAGGTGTGGGGGCGCTAGTTGGCGCCGAGCAAGTTGGCCACATTTACTTGAGGCTCCTACAGCTCGGAACACAATCCATCTGTCATCCTCCTCATTTCTTGCCCTGCACGCCTGACAAACCGATGGAGGAGTAGCACATACCACCTGCCGCCTGCTACTGGGAGAATATCGCCACAAATCGTACCACAGACTGTGAAGACTGCCTCCGTTTCCCCCTTGCCCCGCTGATTCAAAATGGCGGATGTGGGGATTGCGGCCCCTTGAACTCTCCGCCATGGCGCTGTCCGCCATCTCCCCCTGAACCACTTCTCTGCCAGTGACAGCTGCTGGACCCTGAGCCTCTCTGGCCTGCGGAGGGGGACCGCCCTGCCTGCTACCTGGATGCCTGGGGGGCCCGCAACCATCTCTGCGGCTGGCTGTGTGGGCGGCCTCCCCCCCCCGTGGCCGAGTGGCCCAAATTCACATCGTCTGCGGGAGCGCCTGCGGCCTGGGCTCCACCTCAGCGCTTACCCGCCATGAAGATCCTGCACAGGGGGCAAACGGCGGAAGCTGCATGGGCTGTGCTGGCGTTGACCTGTGGCCTGAGAGGATAGCCGTTGCCGCGGGGCTGGAGGTCCTGGCGGAGGCCTGGAGAGCCCTGATCTGGCGCAGCCCTGCTGGCCCTACTGAGAAGCTGAGGACCTGTGCCAACCCCTGCAGCATGAGAGTGCTGTTTGGCCTGCCCGCACTGGCTGCTGAGGCACCCTGCACCCGGCGGAACTGGTGAGTCTACGTGCAGCACCCGCAGCCCTCTTCTGCTACCCCACTCCCGCAGCAAAGCCTACAGTGCGCTACCCGCCAGACACCCTTTCTCCTGCCGCACCTTTATGCACACGGATCACCGCCTCATGACTGGAGGCCGCTTCTGAGCCTACTCACGTGGTCGCTGCTGGATCGGCCCGGCCTGCTCAGCTTTATCCCCAAGAAGGCCTCCACTCCCTGACAGGGGTCCTGCACCCCATTGCGACCTCTGGATGTTCCGCAGCCCCGAGTGGGCCCCTCATGCCTGCTAATGAGATTGTTCTCTTGAATTGGCCGATGCTGCTCCTGCTGATGGGACAGTCCGCACTGATACCTCCACTCCTGTCCTGCCTACCAGCACCTTCTGCCACCCCATCTCCTCGCTGCTGACCCTGCATGGCCGTCATTTCCCCTATAGACGACCTCAAGGGTTCAACTGGTTGCTGGCCACCCCAACGCCATTCTATCATCCGCCTTTCTGAGCTGGCCGACAGACTAAGGTGACCCGGATAGCAGATCAATACAGCTACAGTTAACTGCCACCCCTCCTCTCCCGCTGCTATCAGTGTGACCCAACGGCATCTTCACTCATGGTTAACACCGTCTCGGACCCTTTGGCGAATTATCAGTACCTGTGCAACAACTGACACTTGCGCCTCCCTGGGATAACTTGCTCTACCACATCCACCGCCACCTTACCCAGAGTTTCCAGCCCTTAAACCAGGAGGCATTTCATCACCTGCTCCCCCCTAACTGGCAGCCCCCGCCATGGGCAAAATGGACGGCAAACAACCTAAGCTCACTTTTGAGGTCCGTAAATCGGCACGAAAGCAGGCGGAGGGCGACCAACCCGGAGCCACCGCTCCTGACCCACCCACTTCCACTGAGGAGCTAGAAGAACATTATCTGATCATACAATCCAGTCACATAGAGTCCAAAATGGATGCTATGATCGCGCGCAATGACACTCTCACACACAAGAGCGACCGCCATGAAGAATGGCTCAACGGAACGGAACGCCCTGACATGCTAAAAGTCCTGAGGTTCATAGCCGCAAAGAATGAAGATTTAGAATCCTGATCGCGACGAAATAACCTGCGAATTCTGGGAGTACCAAAATCCACCGCCACAGGAAAAATGGAGGACTATGTGGAGCGTATGCTCATTGCGGCCTTCGGCAGGCAGGCCTTCTCACCGGTTTTCATTGTCGAGCGAGCACACAGATCCCTTGCCCCTCACCCTGTACCGGGCACCCCTGCTTGCACTATCATCGCGAGGTTCCTAAACTACAGGTACCGCTGCACTACGGCTCACAAGGGAACACGGCAAGGTGCACTTCGATGGGGTGGAGTTGTCATTATACCCGGACTTTACCATGGCAGGAGGTGCTCAGAAAATATCTACTGATGAAGAAGAAACTCCAGCAACTGAACATTGCCTATGCCATGCTCTTTCCAGCGTGCCTTAAAGTCACCTATCAGGGAAAACAACATATCTTTACAAACCCCCAACATGTTCAAGACTTCATAAAAACTCTGCCTAAACCGAATGCAGGCCGCACCTCCCCCCTCTGCTCGCTTAACCTGACACTGGGGGCACATCCGATATCGAGTAGGATGCTGGCTCTTCTCTGAGAACTACACTAAACACTTACTTTGACATCTCCAACTGCCTTCCAGCCACCTAGCCCACCACTTATTATGAGGCACTTTCAGTTGAAGTTCACCTACCAAATACCTACTGGGCTTCGCTTGCGGGTGCGATGGCCACTGCCCCACCTGAGAACTACATCGCATGAACTCAGGACAAGATGAGACTTTTCATTATCCTCTTCCCGAGCACCCTCGAGGTGCTTTTGGTTTGCCCTCTGGTAGCTAGCCACTCAGGGAACCCCTGTTTTGCTCTGGTTATACAAGTTAATGCCCTGCATCGCCCTCACCTGTTGGGAGCATGGAGCACGTGGCATTGGGGGAAAGTGGGAGGGTATCTTGTCACAGCAGGATTGGGCTGCTGATGTGGGTGGGGGAGGGCGGTAATTTGTTTACTGCCACTTATCGACATTCTGCAGCCTAAAACCATGACTGACGCAACTGACCGACCCGAAAACTGCCTGACACTCAACAGACTGCTCATGATCTGTTGTCATGGAGACCCGCCCTAGCCCCCCTCAATACAACTTCTTAACTTTGAATGTGAGAGGACTAGGGGACCCTCGCAAACGTCATCACATACTTTCGTACCTGGACCGACACAACATACACTGCGCTCTGCTCCAGGAGACGAACATGAGCCCCACGACTCCATCCTCATTTGCTGCCCATTGGGCATCCTATTGATGCTTCTCCTCTTACTCCACCTACTCACGTGGCACGGTTGTTCTGATCAAGCGTACACTTCCCTTTACTCTTATTGAAGTTCTAGCTGACCCGCAAGGCAGATACAGCATACTATGGGGCAGATAGATTGGCATCTCAATCTATCACGCTTGTCTCTTGCTACGGCCCGAACAATGATGACCCTGAATTCTTCCGGGTCCTTGGGGAAAGATACTAGATTCGGGATCGATGCATGTGGCATGGGGAGGAGACTTCAATGTCACTCTAGATCCATCGTTAGACCGGTCCCATTCACGACCCCACCATTACTCCAATGCCCACAGTACTCTGAACCACATTGTAACAGATCATGGCCTTGTGGATGCATGGCGTAGCATGCACCCGCTGCATAAAGAAGGCACCTGCTTTTCCACCTTCCACTCCTCTTGGTCCCGGATAGACAAGTGGCTAATTTCCAGAGGCTTCACCCCGTGACTGCTCTGCACCTCCCATTTGCCGCGCACCTACTTTGATCACTCTCCCGTTCTAATCACGCTAGCACCCCCAGATGTAGAATCCCCATACCTATCTTGGCGCCTACCTGTGCAAGCCCTGCTAGACCCTGTATTAAAAGCCCAGCTCGAACAAGAAATCAAAGATTTCTTCCCCCGCAATGAGAACTCAGTCACACAATACTCCACGATTTGGGAAGCCTTCAAAGTCACCGTGAGTGGTAGTTGCGTCGCCAAAAGTGGGCTGATTTTAAGGGACATTCGATCAACACTCAGTAAATTAGAATGTGAACTCAAACACACTGAGAGCCAGATACAAGCCACGCCTATCCCTGAGCTGCAACAGCACCTACAGGAACTGCCCACTGACTACCAGGAGACAGCTGAATGGGAATGTAAATTCAGAGGGTAATTTTTCAAGCTCGCCACTATGGGGAAGGTGAGCGACCGGGCAAAGCTCGTGTAGCCCTGATCTGTCCCCCAAGATTTTCCAACACCATACTAGAAATTTATGATGAGGAAGGGCATATTCACAGGGACACAACTGAAATAGCTGCTACTGTCAAACGATTTTACAGTGCTCTGTATACCTCACACAGAACACACTCCGTAGACTTCAACCCTTTCTTTGATGACACCGCCATCGCTTAGCTAGGGGACAACCAGAGGATGTTCCTCCTTGCGCATCACAAGAATGATGAGATTATCACCGCCATAATGCCGTTACAGTCCGGCAAAGTCCCTGGCCCGGACGGCCTCCCTGCCCAATTCTACAAACCTTTTCTCCAAATACTCATCCCTGTTCTGCGCCATGTCTACGAAGAGGCCAGAGAGACGGGTTTACTCCCCCGATCAATGCAGGAGGCACTCAAAATCTCCTTACCCAAACTGGAAAAACCATCTGCACAATGTGACTCTTACAGGCCCCTCTCCCTCATTAAGATAGACGCCAAAATATTAGCAAAACTAATTGCGAACTGCATCAGGCCCCTCATGACTGCCCTAGTTCTCCCCGACCAGTCAGGGTTTATACCCAGTAGAGGCACCTGCCATAACCTTCGGACCCTGTTTGCTGTCCTCCACAATATTGATCCTGACATGAACTCGTAGCTGTCTTTCTTGACACCATCAAGGCGTTTGATTCCCTCGAATGGGACTATTTGGCATTTGTCCTTCAGCGCATGTGCTTTCCCGTCCCCTTCCTGGCGTGGAGTAACCTACTCTACACAGACTTACAGGCCAGTGTTCTGATCAACGGGACCAGGTCCTCTTCCTTCGCTGTAGCCAGAGGCACCAGGCAGGGATGCCTACTGTCCCCTATCCTTTTTGCCCTCACCATTGAGCCCCTGGCTGCTAAGGTCTGCCAACATTATCGGGAACATGCCCTCATTTACCCCGTTCGACAGCTCCTAATCTCCCTGTACGTCGATGACATAACCCTATATCTGCGTAACCCGGAAGTCAGTCTTAACCCCATTCTACGGCTGCTTTTCCTCTTTGGACATCTTTCAGATGTTAACATCAACTGGGGGAAATCCCAAATCTTTCCTTTAACTGCCACAACTCCACAATTCACCACGGACTACCCCTTCACATGGTGTGAAGACACAATCAAGTACCTGGGGATAGTAGTCACACGTGACCGAAGTGCCTTGATGGCGGCAAATTATGGCCGCTTCTTAGATCTCCTCACTGTTAAAATCACAAGATGGATCGCTATGCCCATCTCCATGGCGGGGTGAGCCTCACTCATAAAGATGGTAATTCTGCCCAAATTGATCTACTTCTTCATCAACATCCCCTTCTCCCGCAGTAGACACTTTTTTCAGGCCCTCTAAACCCAACTAATTCGCCTCGCCCAGGGAGGGAAACAAGCTGGACTACGTTGGGGTACTCTCACATGGCCCTTCAGCGAGGGAGGTTTTGAGATCCCGGATCTGGAGCTGTATTTCAGCTGTGCCCAGGTCCGTTTTGCAGTATATTGGATGGACCCCCCTACATGCCTCACTTAGCAATTGAGGACGGGTACATGTCCCCAACCCCCTACTCCACATACTTAAGAGCGCCTGCTGTCGGCGTTGAATCGCTTCCTTCACAGTAGACTGTACCACTAGCGCTTGGCATGATTTGGCCCGCCGCCTCCACATCACTGCGCTATACTCCCCCTTGCTGCCTCTCTGAGGCCGGCTGGACCTTCTATTCACGCGTGAGGGTGGATGCTGCCAACTCCTCCACAAGCGCGCGATTCAGACATGGGGTCAGCTGTACACAAAAGGTACATTTCACACTAGTGAGGAATTCTTTGGCCCTACCACTCCCACCCCCCTAGAAAGCTTTAACTACATTCGACTGAAACAGGATGTTAGAACCCTCACCCCGTGCTTCCCACAGAAACCTCCTACGCTTGCTCCACTGCATAATCTCCTTCAGAAAGACAACTGGCACAGGCCATTTCAATGCTCTACCGCACTACCCAAAAAGACTGCACATATGACCCTCCTTTGCCTAGGACTCGCTGGGAGGAAGAACTATACTCCCCCATTACCGATGACCAGTGGTCATTCTGCTGCCAACAAACCGGGAAAATATCTGCTAATAGTAGGCTACGCATAATCCACTATCGTTATCTACACTGCCTCTACTCTACCCCCGCTCGCCTGATGCGCCTCCACCTTCATGACACCGACTGCTGCGACCATTGTGGGAGGGAGGGGCTTACTTCAGACACCTAGCTTGGACTGTCCCCCCATTCCAAGTTACTGGGCGGAGGTGTTGGGTGCGCTTGGCCGCATAATTGGACTGCACATCCCCGAAGATCCTCTAGTCACACTACTAGGCTACACCAAAGCACTGGCCGTCTCCCTGCAGAAATACATCTCTCTGGCACTTCTGCTTTCCAAGCGAAGGGTGAAAAACCAAAGGTGATGATGGACGGAGCGTTGACAATACAAACACTCACCCCCAGCCAAGCGAAGGGTAGCCTGCAGATGGAGATGGGGGAGGGCACCCACATTTAAAGTATGAATGAATGACCCAGGTCTATTGTCAAGAACAATTAACCGTGTATGCTGACCTCCTCCCACCATCCTTCCGCCCTCGAGATATCTGGGCCTCTCTTCAGACATATCTCCTGGAGCAGGCCAATATTGCCGATACAGACCCAGAACCTCCACTGGCCAGTTGATGTGGTCCAGGGGCGACAAATATGTTATACCATTACACATCCTAATATGGTCCCAAAGATCGTAGTTAAGGTGGTCAAACCTGTAATAGTCGGGTCAAACATGATACACCACTCAGACTGTTTTTTGTACTGTGTTGCTGGTCAATTTGCACGGTCAATATGTTAAGTGGAATTGGTTCATTGTGAATACTGTAACCTTTTCTGAAAAACCAATAAAGAAATTTACAAAAAGAAGATATGTAGATGTACTGAGGGGATTGTGATATCACCTGCAGTGGGGCCTATGCCAGCATAAAAAGAGATGGTAGCCGTTTGAATACTTGTTTGGCAAAAATAGAATACATTTAAATAAGGATCTTTTTGAGCATCATGATTTGCTATGATTGTGAGTAGGTGAGAATCAATTAAAGAGTGGAAAGGTAAGTCTCTTTCATGATCTCTTGTCACCATCATTATAAACTTCAATTAAAAGAGAGAAGAGGAAAAAGAGTGACGGTTGGTGTTGATTACAGTAGATACAGTGAACCATAGCCTGCACCTACTAGAAACAGCAGTTCTTTTGACTACATTTATAACACTTTTTTGAAGCACACATACCTCCTCCATGGATGGAGCTTTCATTGCCATATGGATACCCTACCTTTTTCCATAAAATGTTACCGGGGTTCATGAAAGCTTTCTGTGGGTAAGTGAAGAGGATGTTGAAGATGGGTCTCTTACATATGGGAAGATTGCAAGGTTCACTGCTAATGAAAGTTGTGCACAGTTAGAATTTGGACATGTGCAAAGCCTGATGCATTCACCTTGGTGAAAGATAGTTTGTTATATGACTGTTTACTTAGTTATTGCCTACTGCTCTCAACCATTTCATTCAGAATACATGCCTCTTCCTTGGGAAGATTCAGAGGGAAAATAGCACATCTCAACAATAGTCTGACGTGACTCCAACGCTCTTTTCCCCATTATGGGCTCAATATGATTGAATGGCCAGCTTCAATCATTCCGCTTTCGAGGTGTTTGGCCATGTGGCAACTGATGACGAAGTGGAGAATTCAGACAGTATTAAGGAGAACACAGCACGTTGATTAGCCCAGAGGGGGCTTCGTGAAATGACTTTTTAACCCCCTAAACATCTGTACAAGGTTTATTATAGATGCAAAGAATAACCCACCATTTTTAGTGCTCAGGAAGCTGGCAAACCCAGCCTGCACACAGGAGGCCTCTATTGCCGCTTGCCATTTTCTATAGAGTCTGGTAACATTGTAACAAATCATTTTGAAATATTGAGGAATATAATGACTACAGGGGTCAACCTAGACGCAGACAATTTAGAAATCTTGACTGCTCCAGTATCCTTTGTAAAATGGAGCATGGCCACGATGACACAGAGTGGTGGGTGCTCAAGGTCCACTATGGTCAAGTGCCACTGTGATGAGGAGTGCATGTGAGATGAAGAATTTATTGGACATCTTGATCCTAATAATGTCCTTTATCATAAATTCTTAATTTCAGCTAGGTGTCTTGCTGTACATGCTGGAGCTGTAAGTTTTTATTCCATTACTGAAAAAGGAATACCTACCTGTGACAAAATAAGGTGCATGCACTGTGCAAATCAACATCCAATTGCACAAACATTACGTTTTTTAAAAATGTTTTAAAAAATTATTTTTAAAAGTTCAAGAAATCTTGACTATTAGTCCACTGATACCCATCTTCAGGATTTTGGTCTCTGTGTTAAAAAAGGTCAGAGGCATCCTGCCCACAGTCCACCACACATATAGCACTGGTCAATCAGGCATACTAGTGATAATAAGTAATTCTATGCAATGCTTCGCAACTATCATAAAACTTTATGAAATCTGCAGAACAAGATAACTGAGGACAAAATGCACATTTTCAGGTTTTATGCAGCAAAATTAGTCAGATGTTCTCCCTTATTTTTTCAGAGAATAAACTCTGTAAATTGGCATTTGCTACAAATTTTCCTGCGAAGCAGGAGAATTTTACCTACGGCATAATTGAAAAAAAATCAACATTTTGTAATTTTAGTAGAATGATATGTTTAAAACGGCTAGTTGGAAGTGCGTTTTTAGTAGAATTATTATTCTTTTTTTATTTTTTTATTGAGAGTTAAGATCATGGTACAGTATAGACTCTTATACATAGCAGACAAAATAAAGTGCAATGGGTATACGTGCACATCATAGGTTACATTAAGCAGCCTTTCAAAAATCCTTAGGTACATCCTTCTATACGCAGTTGACTTAGCACACCTAAAAAGCGCAAATTCTATATATATATATAGCTGAATATTAAACAGTTTCCTATTCCACAATAAACAGATATAAAGTGAATAAAGATATTCAATATGAGATGGAAACAACTAAACACAAATCTCTATTCCAAACTACTTTTTTCATACCATGTTTTATACAGTTGTTTAAAAAGCATTAATTTCCTAAAGATCCCCAACGTTTCTCAAACTTCCTAAGAGATCCTGTTCTCAATCCATAACGCCTTTCTAGTTCTTTAACTTTACACAGTTTTGCTCTCCATGCTTGGAACGAAGGCACATTTTTACTTCGGCAATTTTGTAAGATTAAGGATCTGGCCACTAGGGCTGATACATATAGACATTCTTCTTGCAATTTAATCAGATTTAGAATTGGAGAGCATCCCAAAACTGCAATAACATTGTCAATAGCTATAGATTGGCCAATGGTACTTCTAAGATATTTTTCAATTTCTTCCCATAGATTCTCCAATTTGGGGCAATCCCAAATAATATGTGACCATGTGCCTCCTCCTATTTTTGCGCATCGAAAACAGCTGTCCTCTACCTGGGGATATATACTATGTAGAAATGCAGGGGTTCTATAGAGTAACCATTTTGAATAAAATTGCATTCTTTTAAAGTTAGCTCCTCTAATTACTGTGGTATTGAGTCTGTTGATTCTCCTCCAAGTTGTTCTTGGGATCTGCATATCTTCTTTTTTAAGCCATTTATCTTGCATTTCCCTATACATAGGAACCGATGTATTCTCCCTAAAGATTTTTATCCAAGCACTTACTGACCGCTTTTCAGGGTTTTCTAGAGCTTCAGTTATTCCTGAACTTGCTGTTAAAGTTCCTATATCTATATTTTCTAGAAAGCGCTTTATTTCAATGTATGACCATTAAAGCATATCCTGAGAATGAAAGAGTCTGATTTCTACCTCTGGCCACTTTTTCCAGGAGTCTGGGTTAACAACGTCTTTTACTTTCCTATATTCATTTTCCTGCCACTTTCTCAATACACCGAGCTGTAGTAGTGTAGCCTCCCCCGTATATAGATCAGACATACTTGTTGTACCATTTATTCTCAGAATCCTATAGAAAGCTAACAGTTGAGCACTTTCTTTGGATCTTTAACTATTCTTTTTGGGGTTCTTAATTCTATATCTAATAAAATGTTATTCATAAAAAATGATATATTTCCGAGATGTCCGGTTAGGTAGAAAAATCTGTGTTTGTTGTGTGAAAAATTTGCAAAATAGTCTTCACTTCGGTCGAAAAATGTAAAGTGCCTAGTGCTAATCTTGGTGTCTTATTAGCTCATAGAAAAGATGAAAACAAACTATCGCTCTCCTTAAAAAAATACATTTTTAAAGCACAGGGAGCAGCTGCGAATTGGAAGTTAAACAGTGGTAAAAAAGACATTCGAATAAGTGCCCCTCGTCCTAAAATTGATAGTGGTAAGTGATTCCATTGTGCTAAAAGATGCTTAACTTTTTGTATCAGGGGACTGTAATTCATCTGAAACAACTCCTTTACCTTTTCTGTCACTTATATCCCTAAATATCTCTTCGGGTGTAAGATGTACGTTGGCCTAAAATTAGGCCGCAGAGTGTACACGGAACAGTTACATAAAATAATTTCTGTCTTAGCCTTATTTATTTTGTAGCCACCTATTGCTTGGAATTCTGAAGAGATCCTGAGGATCTCTTCTTGGGTTTGGCCCTTAGAATTTAGGAAAAGAACAATATCGTCAGCACAGAATTTTATATTAGTCATGCCTTGCAGACGTGTGGTGTGTAGTGTTTTTTGTCTAATAGCTATTACCAAAGGTTCAAAAAAAGTGGAAATAAAATAGGGGAAAGGGGACAGCCTTGTCTTGCACCCAGATTTATTCGACAAGAACCTACATTTATTGAATTAATTAATATTTGCGCCTGTTAGCCTTTATAAAGTTTTCTTAGTAAAACCTTCTGGAAAAACTAATTTTTCAAAAATAATGAAAAGAAATTCCCAGGATACTATATCAATGGCTTTCTCAGCATCTAAAAACCACACCTGTGCTGCAATACTGGTCTTGTGAAAGTAATCCAGGGCTTCTATTAAAAATGTTGTATTAGTCGTAAGCTGTCTCCCTGCACCAAATCCAAATTGGTCTGTATGGATAAGAGATCCCACAATTATATTAAGCCTATTTGTGAGAAGTTTTGTAAAAATCTTATAGTCAATGTTTTCTCTATCTTTATCTTTCTTCAAGACGCTGACTACTACCGCTGTGTGAAAAGAGGCCGGGGGCTCTCCTCCTTTCAGTAGATGATTGGCTAGATTTAGGATTTGTGTATTAAGAGTTGGAGCTAAACTTTTATATAATTCTGCCGGTAGTCCATCCACCCTGATCGCTTTACAGTTGGCTAATGAACCAATCACCAATTCAACTTCTCAATAGAAAATTCCTCGAGCAGTGATTTGCGAATATCACAGTGCAGTGAAGGAATCAGCAGTTTATCAAGGAAACCTTTAATGAGTTCTGGTGACGTTTGTAGATCTGACTGATAAATTCCCCCACAGTGTATAAGAAAAGCATCCCCAATATCTTTGCTATCTGTTAATTGTGTTTTAGATGTCTCATCCTGAATGCTTTCAATTCTATTTTTTACCTGTTTCTCCTTTGCCTGCGATGCAAGTAGCTTCCCAGTGTACTCACTCTCCTCACATGCCTTTTGGAGATAAGCCCTACTTACTAGATCCCCCAGTTGATAATAATACTCCTGCATCTGCAATGTTGCTTGTATTAACTCCTGTTTTGTTTCAAAACTCCTATACATCACGTGCTCTTTACTTGCCTGCGCATAACGTGCCTCAATTTTTAATCTTTCTTCCTTTTTAGCCTTATGTTGCATGTTTCTTTTGAAGTAATTATCCCCCGTAGAGTGGCCTTGAATGCATCCCATACTATAGTTATTGGTGCTGAGTCTGTGTTGTTAATGAAAAAAGTATTGATCTCATTGGCTATTTCCATGCACCCACTCTCATTTTCCAAATTCAGTTTATTAAAATACCATCTCATAGGCGTTTTTGCCCTTAATCCTACTCCCACTACTTTCATCTTAATTAGAGCTTGGTCTGAGAATGCATTCGGTATATGATTGTACGTATTAACCCTAATGCCATGTGAGATCAGAAAGAAATCTATCCTGGGAGCTGTATCATACTTTGCCGAAAAGCATGAGAAGTCCTGTTTTCCTGGACTTTGACAGCACCATTGATCTATCAAATCTGAAGACTTTTTACAACTAGCTATGGCAATAGCTACCTGGGGCTTGTTTTGTTTACGAGCCTTCTTAGAGGAATCAACTGTAGGATCCTGATGGAAGTTAAAATCACCCCCCCCATATAATAGGGCTGTTAATACACAAGAGTGCCTGCTTCAGGTGTAGTAAGGGCTGAGGATTGGCCAGAACTGGGGCGTAGATTGTGGCCAGAGTGAGACTTGACTGATTTAGAGTACCATGTACCAGAACCAATCTGCCCCCCGGATCTGACTGGGTGTTTTTTACTTGGAAGTGCACATGTTTCCCTGTATACATCCCTACTCCTTTCTGCGCACATCCTGCATTCGCTGAACATTGAAAGCCAGCTTCAAAGCTCTTTTACCCATTATGGGCTCCATCATTCCGTTTTCAGGGTGTTTGGCCATTTGGCAACTGAAGACGAAGTGGAGAATTCAGACAGTATTAGGGATAACACAGCAAGTTGATTAGCCCAGAGCGGGCTTCGTGAAATGACTATTTAAACCCTTAAACATTTATAAAAGGTTGGTTAGAGATGCAAAGAATAACACTGCATTTTTAGTGTTCAAGAAGCACGGCATACCCAGCCTGCACACAGGAGGCCTCTATTGCCTCTTGACATTTGCCATAGAGGCTTGTAACATTAAAACAAATCATTTGGAAATCTTGAGGAATATAATGACAACAGGGGTCAACCTAGACGCAGACAATTTAGAAATCTTGACTGCTCCAGTATCCTTTGTAAATTGGAGCATGGCCACAAAGACACATAGTGGTGGGTGCTCAATGTCTACTATGGTCAAATGCCACTATGATGTGGAGTGCTAGTAAGATGAAGAATTTATTGGACATCTTGATCCTAACAATGTCCTTTATCATAAATTCCTAATTTCAGCTAGGTGTCTTGCTGACCATGCTGTAACTGTCGGTTTTCATTCCTTTACTGAACAAAAAATACCTACCGGTGACAAAATAATGAGCATGCACTGTGCAAATCAACATACAATTGCACCAACGTTAAAAAAAAATTAAATGTTTTTTAAAAAAAATGTAAAACCTCAAGAAATCTTGACAATTAGTCCACTGATACCCATCTTCAGGATTTTGGTCTCTGTGTTAAAAAGACCAAAGGCATCCTGCCCACTGTCCAACACACACATAGCACACTTAGCACTGGTCAATCAGGAATACTAGTGATAATAAGTAAATCTATGCAATGCTTCACAACTATCATAAAACTTTATGAAATCTGAAGATCAAGATAACTGAGGACAAAATGCAAATTTTCAGATTTTATGCAGCAAAATTAGTCAGCTTTTCTCCCTTATTTTTCAGAGAATAAACTCTGTAAATTTTATAATCTCTGTAAAATGATAAATTTAAAACCGCTTGTTGGAAGTGCGTTTTTAGTAGAAATATGAGTTTGAAAAAATCGGGGTGGATTTACAATCTTGCACACTCCTTCAATAGTGTACATTTTGCTTTTGAAATAGGAAGTTCAATATTTGAAAAGATGTCTGCAAAGACATAGCAAGAAATCTCTCTGCATATATATCTAATCTGTCTCTTTTCTTTTATATCAATAACGGTGGCTTAGCAAGGGTGCAATGGACCTTAATACAAGTACTGGAACATAGCCCTCACCCCCCTGGTCTTGGATGCTACCCCACCCAGTGCACTACTTTTACTATGTCCCTGGTCAATAACACCCAGCAAGATGTTACCCACTTTCGTTCTAATCTCATTTAAATACTAGCTTTATCTCAGTGTTTGGGTAGCATACACAACATAGTTGGCCACATCCTACCTGGTTCAATTCAGATCTTTAAAAAGGGCCATGCAGCACACTCATGGTGACAAACTGCTGTAATGGGACTGTTCTTATTGGTATGTGGAATATTTATGTAGAGTGCTGCTGAGGTTCTATATCTAATCATATTCTTTTTGGGCAAATGCTGCCATAACAATGCACATAAATACAATTAACATAAACACTTTCAAAACAATAATAACCTATCAAAAACTGTCATAGGGGCCATTAATGTGCAATACATAAATAAGACTAAATCAATAAACTTTGCTAGCCTTGGAATTTCACAAAACAGGCTACAGCCATATGACATATACTTCTGGATTCCAGTGGGAATTAACAACTCATTAGGAAGGTCCATTAGATTAGAAGATGCAACTAGAAAATGTATCTGGATCACATTGCCAACAGCAATAGGAGGTGTAGTACAGTATTCAGGGCCCTACATTGCCCTGTCTGATTCACCATACTCCCATTAAGAAGCCGGACAGAGCAAACACGATCAAGGGTGTTGTGTTGGATCTGAGGATTCTGGAAACAACCCTAAAGTCCCCAATCCCCATACTCCACAAGAGTGGTACTATCCATGTGTTACTGTGATTATAATAACACTGACAGAGGAACAATATATGATTGATACACTCCTTGGTCTGGGGACAAAATGGGCAGGTCAAGTCTGGGCTAATATCACGTTGCCCTCATTTAGCAGTGAAGGGGCACAACAGTAGGGCCCTAAAATGAAATTTAATGTACAGGGTTTATGCCAAAAGAGGTTAAATGGAATCCATATATTCTTTCATGAGGAAGGTATCTTTAAGTTCCAGTTAGGCTAGTGTCCAATTGGCCAAACTCCTGCTCAATTCTCCATCTTTGTACCTCTAGTAAATCCCCTTAAATGCCACCTTTGACACACCGGTCATGGCTCCTTGATTAGTCCACAGGTGTCCGCATCTCAACTATATCAAGTAGGTCTAGATGTGCTCAAATCAGGGAATCCAGGAAACACCAGGCTGCCTAATTAGCTCCTCCAATCTTTTCCGATATTGAACTAGGTCCACTGAGGCCCATAGCTGTCTCAAATATAGCACAAGAGCCTATGGGCTGCTTTATGGGCAATGGACCTGTGGCCTAGATGCAACCATAATGGCAGGAGTGGGGTACTAGTAGTGAGATTCACCAAAGATCATAAAAATTGGTTCTCACCCACCTCCGGTGCAGTAGCCCACTCGTGTCCACACAGTTCTTTCCCTTACAAGACCCTGCCTAATACTTTTAGGTTGTTGATATGGATGGCCGGAGATGCTGGTCGAATGTTGGAACCCTTGAAACCCCTCAAGATGACCCCTGCATAAGGTTCATGCTTGAACTTGCTCTTGTGGATCTGAGCAGACCAACCAAAATTCGCCATCAAAGTGAGGCCCAAATACCCAAAAGTGCAGACGCTCTCAAGCAGAGCACCTTTCAGCGACGGATTACAGCGGGTTGTGTGGCTAGGATATACTTGGTTTTTTGGATGTTGATCTCAAGCCCTCTCTGCTCACAGAAGACACCAAACTGGTCCAGGAGATCTTGGATACCCATAAGGGATTTGGATACCAATAGGCTGTTGTCAACTAACAGAAAGGCCGGGATCTTCGTGACCACTATTCTCTGGGCATCGTGATTGCACTTCTCTATCTGGGCAACCAGATCGTTAATATATAATAGAAACAGGGTTGGGGCAAGAACACAGCCCCCCTCTTGACTTGTATTGATGTTGTTAGCTCCCCATGTTTGCCATATAAGCTGCATATATTTCTTCTGGTGCAGCCTCCTGATGACATCAACGAGATAATTTGGGACACTGTGTTCAATTAGAACTTTCCATAAGGCCTCCCTTGGCACAAGGTTGAAGGCAGTGCGGAGCTTATCAAAAACTACATAGAGCTGACCACCTCTCAGAACGACATGCTTCCAGTATATAAGTTGTAGTTTGAATACTTAGTCGATGGTACTGGTCCCTGAACCGATTCCTTCTTGGAGGGGGTTATAAGTCCCACGCCCTCAACCCACTCTATATCAGGTATTCCCTACCTCTATAGGCCCATTTGTGGATAATGGTTATATTTGTGACCTAAAAACATGTGAAGGATATTTGTTTTTGTAAGGCTCTGTGTGGAGTTAAACTGTGTCACAACATTGGTGGGTAATCTGTGAGGATGAATAGAGCTCTACTCCACAAGCAGCCACCATCGATTAAGCACATTAGTCATTATCTGTCTTATCTGTTTAGTTACGCAAACACAGGTGTGTATGCATGTGTATTTGTGTTCTGTAGGTGTGTGTTTGTGTGTGTGTGTATTTATGTTGTGTATGTCTTTAGGCTGACATATCATGTGGTTGTGCTTTCAAGATGAGCATGTGAGGCTGAACCTGTGTACATAATACTGTTACTTATATTAGCTCTGTGATATAAATTCATTGTGATGTGCTTCTCATTTTTTATAGATGGTTTTAAAAATATTGATGAGTACATTTTTCTGTTTTATTCATCGGTAACAGGTTAGTAATTTTAATAGTCAAAATGTCAAACAATGCTTTGAAACTTAAGAAAGAAAGAAGTTGATGTTTGAGGACAAAATACGTTTATTTACTCAAATTAAATAGCTGTTGTTGGTGTACATAATTAGAGTATAGTGCAAAAATAACACACTTATATTGGTGGACTACGGTGTATTTTGAGAGATTTATATTGTAGGTGCAACAATCATTACTCCTGAGCTGAAATTCCCTTTCCCTTTAGATAAATCATCATTTTTAGATGGAGGTATTTTATCTTCTTATTTAGGAAGACATAACATCTTACAAATGGTACATTTGCTTTAATGGGAAGCTAACTGATATGTCTTGAAATCAATAGAAAACTGGTTTAAATAATTAGACATATTATTTTGTGCATATATAATTAGATTTTCTGTATTACGAAAAAGTACCTGAAATTGTAAAAACAATGATCCTATAATATATGCCTTCTGTGTTTGCTGTGGTACATTTCTCTGTGAAATACTTCATAATATAATAAACGGTCTAGCCAGCCAGCAGAGGGCCCGATGGGCATTGTAGTTTTTGATGCAAGGTTGATTCCCGGCATTTTTTCCAGTGTGAGCATGAGCAGTGTAGCCCAAGGTACTACACCGTGTGTTGCTCAGCTGAGCTGACACAGAACCGTGCCTTTCCA
The DNA here is from genome assembly GCF_964261635.1 of Lissotriton helveticus. Taxonomy (NCBI): domain Eukaryota; kingdom Metazoa; phylum Chordata; class Amphibia; order Caudata; family Salamandridae; genus Lissotriton; species Lissotriton helveticus. The sequence goes on from NC_136065.1 coordinate 604,607,901, forward strand.
ATGCCATGTTTGCGTATGTGTGCCAACTGCCGAGCCGGATTCAGAGGGACTGCCCGCCCTGCAGACGTGTCTGATGTTTTCTTGTTTCTGCTTCAGCCTTCAGAATAATTCCTTCAACAGCACTGCTGCAGCCGAGTAAGTGGATGTTTTAAATGCATGCTGTAACCTTATAGCGGGAGAGTGCGCGTGCACCGTGCACAGCTGTGTGTGAATCGCTTGATCGTTATTCGCCGGCTGCATTTCCTGCTTTCAGTTAATAGTCGGCTTTGTGGGTTGCATTACAATCTGGGTGCAATACCCAATTGTCTTCTAAATTTGCAGTCGAAAATCATTATATGTCATGGAAGCACGAAGTGATATATGCATGGATTATTAAATGTATAATTTATTCTCACAAAGCAGAACCTTGTTTTTGAAGACCGTCTGAGCTATGCTTAACTGTTTACTGTCTGCAGTGAACACCCAAATTAAATATTTCAATTTTTTTTAAACGCAGGGTGCACATTGGCTCTGGCAGAGCCTCTGATGACACCTGCAGTAGCACTGGCAAAGCTTTCACTGAGCAGCAACCATGTAAACATAAAAACATACATATTTTCTAACCTATGGAAAATGTGGGCGTGCTTACTCAATGTATGAACGTGGCTGTGATTAATAAATTGAAGAATGTTTATCTGCGACTGACACAAGATTATTGGTAGTGTGTCAGGGTTGCTGTCATGATGTGATAAGCAAGGCACGCCCTCCGAGCACTGAATTTAAACCTCGGTTTCCCTTTTACCTGGCAATTTCGAACTGCGCGGTGTTAGCTCTGTCGCTCCTCAACGACCGTGCAATAGTTTATTCATATATTTATCTGTAAACCCACCCCCTTTATTTTACCATCAACTTCCCCGTGCAGTGATTGACTGTGCTCTGGGAGCATTTAAGCTGCGATATCGCGTGCACGCCAGGGACTCGGCGTATGGATTTGTTTTGCAGTGCGGCCTGTTTTACATGACAGCGATGCCTGAAATAGAAACCTCAAACCAACTGTGGGTTGTTGTGTCAAAGCGTGAGAACAGAGTTCCGCCGCTTGGACGCGGGCCAGGTTTGCGTCTGACAGAGGCAATTCACAGACACCACGGCATCCTCTGCTCTGCTGAAGGGGCGGTGCCAGCGAGTCTGGGGCAGATTTAACACCAGGCTGCCATTTTTATTGGTTTAATCGTCCTTATATGCCACATGTTTTCAATAGAAGCACCTCACTTACCAATAGAATCACTGCAGTGCAATCAATCTGCGTTTATATCTGTCACTTGGGGTGGGAGTGGCCTTAAGAGCTCACTCATTGATCAACTACTTAGCCGGTGAGCATGCTACAAATCACCGAGGTCAGTAACAGATTGACACGCGGATATAGACAGATAACAGATTGACACGCTGATATAGATAGATAAAAACCTTAAGCGCGGATTCTAGAGCGTTCAACGTAAGAGGCCTCGCGCCAGCTGTTTATTTTCTGTATATATTTTTGCCAGTGGGAAATGTGAGTCACGGGTTCTGTATTAGAAAATGACCCCCCTGGAAATGTAACTGGGGCCTGTCATTATCTGGAAACCCTGAGTAACGCCAGTTCCAGGGGCCACTGATGTGGCCCACCACCCAGGCTCCCTCAGTCATACATTCAGGATAAAAATACATGCGGTAAACAGGCGGTCCGTTTCTCTACAGCAGGTGAGCCTGCGAACACACAGAGGGAGGCCGGCTGCAGGAAAGGTGTCTCAGCTGTTGCAGACAACGCTGTTCTTCTATCTTCGTTATTGTTCTTCTAGTGCTAAGATTTGGTGACGCAGAATGTTTGTCTGAAAGAATGATGGTTAACAATGAATGTCCCTTTTGCCACATCTAAACATCAATGCAAGCATCTTAAAAGACATTTCGTGTTGTTGAAAAGCATGTAAAACACACACATGCGCGTCATGGCACTGAAAAAAATTGTGGACCATTAACATTTGATATTTATAGCAATGTACAAATAAAAGGACATTTACATAATTTATTACTACAGCGCCCTGGTCAACATTCCAGTTTATTATCACAGTTTAGAGAAATTGACATGAGAAAAAAAAATTCATGGCATTAACCCTCTGTGCAGACATACATGTGCAATATGAGAATTATTGGCACTGTTGAAGGAGGTGCAGGGCACCAGAGCACTTGCACGGCTTCACCTCTCATGAGTGATAGCCCCATAGCATATTGCACTGTGCACATCTGCATGTCTACTATATATGTACACATATATCACTGCAAATATATATATATATATTTTTTATATAGTTCACTAACTAAATAAACTATGTACCTTAACTTAGTATGTGGTTAGTCTTTTCTATATAACTCTTTATGTTAATGTGGAGCCACTCCTGACTATTGCACACTCGTCCTATCAGGGCAGGGAATTAGTAACCATAACCACACTATAACTGCTTTTTTCAGTAATCTATTTAAACTGCCTTTAGGTGTTATAGCCGAAGCTAACCATAACTTCCCTTTAACCTCTGTTGTTTTCCATGAAGTTTTGGTGTTTTTTGTTCGTATTCCGCATCCAACAGTTTCCTGCGCCCAACCTGCATCAGGTGACCAACCCCCCTGCCCATGGTAAAACACAAGGCCACAGGGCCTGTCCAAGCCCTGTGAACCTTGCTTTGGGGGGGGGGGGGCAACCTCTTTTGCCATGACTTTTTTCCTTTTTAGAAAGGGTTTGCGGCCACAGGGGCATAGTTTGCGAACTTTCCTTTGCTCATGAACTACTCTTGACCTTTTATGGGATATGCATATCTAGTTTTGGGTCCACGGATCCCATGCAAGGTCCAGCAGAGGCCCACAAAGCTTGCTGTGGGTTCACAACCCCCTGGCTATAAAGCTTACTGTCTTCGGAAATTGGGATCTAAATTCCTTTGCAGTAAGGTGGTTGAATGGGGCATGCTTTAATTACCATCAGTGGTCCTGGGTACTCATGAGCTTTAATAGCTTTCCTGACCTTATGCAAGGTCGTGGAGGGTTGTTGCTTAACTTGCCTGAGACTCTCTTTATGCGACCTGCCCTGATGTCACATGGCCCCCTTGCCTAAGGGCTGTGGATAGTGTTTCAAACCCGACCCTACCCCTTGCCCACTGCTTTACACAGGATTAGGTCAGACCTGCTCTGTTAAAACAAATATGTTGCGGAGAAAGGAAGACTAAGGATGCAGGACAGTGACCCACTGTCCTGTGCACAGTTGAAAACCAGGACAGGTATCTGCAGTTATTCTTCTTATTCCTAATGAATCGAGCACTGGCAAAGCCAATAGGTTTCACCTATGGGTAATCTATCTTCTTGGTCAATGTTTTTATTACATGTGCACAGATGTTGACCTTCTGTACAACATGGCTTAAAGTTAAATTTAAAAAAAACGCTATAAACGCTATGAGCCAGTCAAAGCTGGCCGCATAATAGCATTTGTTTTTTACTTTAAGCCATGTCGCACAGCATGTTAATTGCTGTGCAACATGTAATAAAAACACAGACAAAGCCAGTACATTTCACATAGGCAAACCCTATTGGCTTTGCAAATGCTTGTTCTCTTTTGCGCAATAGATTTTGTTAAGGTGGACTAAAACATGCAGAAAAATGAGCAAATCCAAAAATTGAGAGGACTAGGGCTATGCCAGTATGATTGTTGACATATGACCTCAAGCAGAGAGCAATCCTCTGAGCAGCATTCACTGTGGCATGGCCCAGCAGGGACTTGGCACACCTGCATGCGCCTAGCCAGATGATTGCGCGTCATTTATTTATTTATTTGTGTATTTTATAAAGTGCACAGCTGCCCCAACGGGGCGTCCCGGCGCTGAGAACTCTGGAAACAGGGGGCATAGGATCAGGAAGCCAATTAAGAGGAAAAAAGATGGGTCTTCAGGGATTTACGGAATGCTGATTCTGTTTGGCAGGTGCGTAAGGCTACCGGGAGCTTGTTCCAACGCTGAGTGGCACATACCTCAAAGGTTTTTCCACCTGCACATGATCGTTTAAATCGTGGAGTTTCCAGGAAAAGTAGGGAATTGGAGCGTAATGTCCTGGAGTTGACATACGGTCGCAAGGTGCTTTTCAAATGGGCCGACCCATTGCCTTTTGACGCTCGGAAAGCCAGCATCATGGCCTTGAATACGCATCTTTTAGCAATGGGTAACCAGTGTAGTTTACGGAGGTGTGGAGTGATATGATGTCTAGCAGGGATTCTCTCCACCAGCCGAGCGGTGGCGTTTTGGACCGTTTGAAGTTTATGACATAGGCCTGCTGTGATGCCAAGGTATAGGGCATTGGCATAGTCAAGATGGGATGTTATCAATGCCTGGATCACAGTCTTACGGCAGTCCGCCGGCAAGTAATTAATAAGCCGTTTAATAGTCCTGATCTTAGCGAAGCAGGAGGCTGCTACTGTTTGTACCTGAGTGTTAAAACTGAGGTGGTTATCCCAACGTACTCCTAGGTTTCTCACCGAGTCTTTGGGCGTGGGGGCTTGGCTCAGATCTTCTGGCCACCACAGACTGGAATCCAGAGGGGATGGTGAGTTGAAGAACAGGATCTCCGTTTTTCCTGCATTGAGTCGGAGGGAGTTGGCATCCATCCAACTAGAGATGTCCCTAAGGCAGGATTTCAGCGGATCAAAGGCAGAAGCGGAGGGGGTATCGAAGGTAAAGAGTAGCTGAATGTCGTCAGCATAGGAAGTGGATTTAATCCCAGTCTGAGCGATCAGCTTGGCCAGGGGGGTAAATTAAACAGGAGCGGGCTTAGGGAAGAACCCTGTGGGACTCCCCATTTGAGGGGTCTGGCGGAGGAAGTATAGGGAGGGGTGTAGACCTGCTGTGTGCGGTCAGAAAGATAAGATGAGAGCCACTTTAACACAGTGCCGCCCAAACCCAGGTCCTCCAGCCTTCTCAGCAAGATCTTATGAGAGACGGTGTCGAATGCTGCTGAAAGATCCAGCAGCACTAACACCGCCCTCGACCCCCGGTCAAGCGTCCACCTCACCGAGTCAGCCATTTCAATAAGGGCTGACTTTGTGCTGTGGCCCGACCTAAAGCCGCGCTGAGAGTCATGAAGAAGCCCATTGGATTCGATGTAATTCGCCAACTGAGAGTGTACCAGCTTTTCCAGGATCTTAGCTGGGGCAGGCAGGAGAGAAATGGGCCTATAGTTGCTGGGGTGGTCAGGATCCAGATTGGGCTTCTTCAGGATGGGGACCAGATAAGCATGTTTCCATTTAGCAGGGAAGCTGCCCGTTCTCAGGGAATCATTCCAAATGTGGTTCAGGTAGGGATTAAGTAGGGGTGCCAGTTTTTTATATTGCTTGGCTGGCCAAGGGTCATTTGGAGAGCCAGATTTGCATTTGAGTAATTCTGCCATGGAGTCAGCTTCCGAGATGGCTGCAAATTCGGACAGGGTGGACGGCGAAGGCGAGAGAGTAGTGGATTCCTCTTCCCGACCTTCTCTGTGGGGGGTAGGGAAGGAGGAGTAGATAGTCTCGATTTTGTCCTCGAAGAATTGGGAGAGTTTATCGCATAGCGACTGTGAGGCGGGCTGAGTTCGAGTCATTAGGGTCTGTGAAGGATCTAACTATATTGAAAATCTCCCTGGCGCCATTGCTGGCGAGTTTGATTCTAGAGGCCAGAAAGTCCCGTTTATGCTCCTCAATCATTCTCCGGTATTCTTTGAGGGCTGTTTTATAGGTGATTTTGCTATCCGGGGAATAATTCTGTCTCCAGAGGCGTTCGAGAATTTTACAAGATGCCTTTTTTTGCCGAAGCACGTCAGAGTACCAAGGTGCTGAAGGTACAGCCCTATGGGTTTTGATGGGTTTAAGAGGGGCCAGAGCATCTAAGGCCTGACCGATCCATGCGTCCAAGTAGTCGATCCCCCGGTCGGGATCAGACGACAGGCAGGGTTGGGTATTTTTTAGGTGTTCCAAGAGCGTTTCAGGGGTGATGCGGCTCCAGTTTCTGCCTGATTTTTTAGGGGTGATAGTGGGTCTGATAGGGCAGGGAATGCCAATCTCAAAAGGGATGAGGAAATGATCCGACCAAATAACCGGGGTGGGGGGAGCCGCCCGAATAGATGGTAAGTTGGAGCAGATCAGGTCCAGTGTGTGACCCGCTTTATGCGTGGGTAGGGCTATTATTTGGACTAGGTTGCAAGCCGCTAGTGTGGAGATGAAGTATTTGCTGTGCGAACAGGATTCGTTGTTAACGTGGAGGTTGAAGTCTCCTAAAGCGGTGAAATTAGCGTATTGTGTGCTAAGCTGAATAACATAATCCGCCAGAGCCGGTAAATGTGAAGTTTTGGAATGAGGGGGGCGGTAGATAAGTATTCCCGAGCAGGAGGAGGACGGGGAGATTTGAACACTGAAAGGCAGGCCTTCTATACATTCAATTTGGTCGAATAGGGGGAGGGTAGCCGTCCATTTGGATTTGTGGATTAAGGCGACACCACCTCCCGGTTTACCATTGGGTCTGTTGGCACAGATAATACTGTAACCCTCCGGTAAGGCAAGGGTGATGGCGGGATTCGTGGTATCGTTCAGCCACGTTTCAGTTAGAGAGAGCAGATCCCAGTTGTTGTCCCGAAGGGACTGCCAGATGTCAATGGCATGTTTGCTCAGTGATCTGCAGTTAATCAGCGCAGCTCTGAGGGTCAGGGAGGTGTGAGCTCCGCAGGTGGAGGCAGGATTCAGAGCATGGGCCGGACTGATTGTTAGATCTGAAGCAGGAAGGGAGAAATGGCAGACTGTGCAGGCATAGTCCTGACTCCGAGCGTCAAAGTTGGGACATGGGCAGGTCACACAAAGGGGGGGTCTCAAAGACATCAACTCAGTCCGAGTGTATGTCGCGGTGTTATGGCTAGTGGGTCGGGCAGGGGGACCGGCCCCGGTCGCGTCCTGATCGCGGACGAGCGCAGACAAGCTTGCCTTAAGCACGCCTTCGGCGCGCAATCGTCGCGCCCGCTGCGCTCGTCCGCTGCGCTTCCGGTACATGCACATTTTTTATAGTAAGGGGACGGTGGGAGGGGGCGTGGCCTCGGAGTGGGCGTGTCCCAGTCAGGGCGTGGGGAATGGCGGTTGAGGAAGATCGGCGATTCCGCCCTTACCAGCGCTCGTTTTGCTGCGTGAAGGGTGCCTGCCCACTGCAATCGTGTGTCAGGAAGGGTGAGTGAGTGATTTAAAAAATGCTAAATTTTCAATTAAAAACAGTGAAATGTTCAATCTTTCTGGCTACTCCCGGCTGTGCCTCAGGAGGTTTCAAGAGTTATCTGCGCGCTTGCGAGTCAGCGCGCCTTTTGTAGCTCTTTGCAGGGGGCGTGGCCTCGGAGTGGGCGTGTCCCAGTCAGGGCGTGGGGAATGGCGGTTGAGGAAGATCGGCGATTTCGCCCTTACCAGCGCTCGTTTTGCTGCGTGAAGGGTGCCTGCACACTGCAATCGTGTGTCAGGAAGGGTGAGTGAGTGATTTAAAAAATGCTAAATTTTCAATTAAAAACAGTGAAATGCTCAATCTTTCTGGCTACTCCCGGCTGTGCCTCAGGAGGTTTCAAGAGTTATCTGCGCGCTTGCGAGTCAGCACGCCTTTTGTAACGCTTTGCAGGGGGCGTGGTCTCGGAGTGGGCGTGTCCCAGTCAGGGCGTGGGGAATGGCGGTTGAGGAAGATTGGCGATTTCGCCCTTACCAGCGCTCGTTTTGCTGCGTGAAGGGTGCCTGCACACTGCAATCGTGTGTCAGGAAGGGTGAGTGAGTGATTTAAAAAATGCTAAATTTTCAATTAAAAACAGTGAAATGCTCAATCTTTCTGGCTACTCCCGGCTGTGCCTCAGGAGGTTTCAAGAGTTATCATGTGTGTTTAACATGATCAAATGAGGTGGAAGCGCAAACTAATCCTGCCCACCTAGTGGCATGTATTTACCTTTACTTAGACCATGTTTGCGGAGGGGAACAAAAAACAGAGAAGCAAGGACGGGATAACTAACAGCAAGGGATGGGGGAAGCAAAATAACTACGATGAGAGAGATGAGAGATGGCTGGGATGAGCCAAGAAAGAACAGGAGGGGGGAATAGTTCATATGGGCAAGCAACAACAAGGGATGGGAAGGAGTAACATAAGGGGCAAGCAAGGACGGGATAACAAACAACAGGGAAGGGGGAAGCAAGACAATGGAGGACTAGAAGGGGCCTGGCAAACAACAATGAATGGAGGAGAGACGGACTGCAACACATACTCTTGTATAGAGTGCTTGTAAAAAAAGTTTAAAAAAAGTACCTCCACAAATGGCTGGACAGTTGAAGGACAATGGCCACCGGAAGCAGTACTTGGTCCAGGCTCCACGGCACGACGGCAGAGGCGAGGAACAGGCGCTGCCCAGCAATGAAACAAGAGTGACTTGGGAGCAACATGGAAGTCAGTCATTGATAAGTAAAGTCGTGGGAGCCAGCCAATGATAAGTAAAGTGACGTGGGAGCCACAAGGGTGCCAGCCAATGGGATGTAAAGGTAAGTAATGGGGGCGAATTCTAAATCTCTTTTAAGGTTTTTTTTGGTTTTTTTTAATGCAAGAGATTTCGCAACCAAAACCTAAAAATGAAGATGAATAAAGACTGGGTCACTTGGCAGCTGCCTTGGAATCCAAAACTACAAACAGGACACCAAACAGCTTCAAACATAAAGGAAACAGAAATGCCTCCCTTTCTCACAGGTATGACTGACGGATAGGGCAGTGGCGTTACTAAGGGGGTGCGGACCGCACCGGGTGACACCCTCACATGGGGTGACACCATCTGGTTACGCTGTGTATGTAACACAGCTCTGCAGCCTCGCCTCTGCTCTGTGTGTATTTAAACTTATCCTCAGCGGCACGCGCACAAATTCAAAGCACATTTCATGTGTTTATTTCAGTCATTTTGAGAAAAGCCACGAACTGTGAGGGAGAAACCAATGGGGGGGGCGAGGTAAGGGTTAAAAGAGCAGCAGGCGGGGAAGGGGGTGCCGGCGGAGGGGGAGGGATGGTGCAGGCAGAGAGGGTTATGGTGCAGGCAGAGGGTGAGATGGTGCAGGCGGAGGGGAGATGGAGCAGGCGGAGGGGAGATGGTTCAGACGGAGATTAGATGGTGCAGACAGAGGGAGAGATGGTGCAGGCAGGGGGTGAGATGGTGCAGGCAGGGGGTGAGATGGTTCAGACGGAGGGTAGATGGTGCAGACAGAGGGAGAGATGGTGCAGGCAGAGGGAGAGATGGTGCAGGCAGAGGGAGAGATGGTGCAGGTGGAGGGGAGATGGTGCAGGCAGAGGGAGAGATGGTGCAGGCAGAGAGAGATGGTGCAGGCAGAGAGAGATGGTGCAGGCAGGGGGTGAGATGGTGCAGCGGAGGGGACATGGTGCAGACAGAGGGTGAGATGGTGCAGCGGAGGGGAGATGGTGCAGGCAGAGGGGAGATGGTGCAGGCAGAGGGTGAGATGGTGCAGGCAGAGGGAGAGATGGTGCAGGCAGAGGGAGAGATGGTGCAGGCAGAGGGAGAGATGGTGCAGGCAGAGGGAGAGATGGTGCAGGCAGAGGGGAGATAGTGTGGACAAAGGGAGAGATGGTACAGGAAGAGGGTGAGATGGTGCAGAAAGAGGGAGAGATGGTGCAGGCAGGGGGTGAGATGGTGCAGGCAGGGGGTGAGATGGTGCAGGCGGAGGGGAGATGGTGCAGACAGAGGGAGAGATGGTGCAGGCAGAGGGAGAGATGTGCAGGCAGAGGGAGAGATGGTGCAGGCAGAGGGAGAGATGCTGCAGGTGGAGGGGAGATGGTGCAGGCAGAGGGAGAGATGGTGCAGGCAGAGGGAGAGATGGTGCAGGCAGAGAGAGATGGTGCAGGCAGGGGGTGAGATGGTGCAGCTGAGGGGACATGGTGCAGACAGAGGGAGAGATGGTGCAGGCAGAGGGAGAGATGGTGCAGGCAGAGGGGAGATAGTGTGGACAAAGGGAGAGATGGTGCAGGAAGAGGGTGAGATGGTGCAGAAAGAGGGAGAGATGGTGCAGGCAGGGGGTGAGATGGTGCAGGCAGGGGGTGAGATGGTGCAGGCGGAGGGGATATGGTGCAGACAGAGGGAGAGATGGTGCAGGCAGAGGGGAGATGGTGCAGACAGAGGGAGAGGTGGTGCAGGTAGAGGGGTGATAGTGTGGACAAAGCAAGAGATGGTGCAGGCAGAGGGTGAGATGGTGCAGGCAGAGAGTGAGATGGTGCAGGCAGAGAGTGAGATGGTGCAGGCAGAGGGTGAGATGGTGCAGGCAGAGGGAGAGATGGTGCAGGCGGAGGGAGAGATGGTTCAGGCAGAGGGGAGATAGTGTGGACAAAGGGAGAGATGGTGCAGGCAGAGGGAGAGATGGTGCAGGCAAAGGGGAGATAGTGTGGACAAAGGGAGAGATGGTGCAGGCAGAGGGGAGATGGTACAGGCAGAGGGAGAGATGGTGCAGGCAGAGGGATAGATGGTGCAGGCAGAGGGAGAGATGGTGCAGGCAGGGGGTGAGATGGTGCAGGTGAAGGGGAGATGGTGCAGACAGAGGGAGAGATGTTGCAGGCGGAGGGGAGATGGTGCAGGCAGAGGGAGAGATGGTGCAGGCAGAGGGGAGATAGTTCAGGCAGAGGGAGAGATGGTGCAGGCAGAGGGGAGATGGTGCAGGCAGAGGGAGATGGTGCAGGCAGAGGGAGAGATGGTGCAGGCGGAGGGGAGATGGTGTGGACACAGGGAGAGATGGTGCAACCAGAGGGGAGATGGTGCAGGCAGAGGGGAGATGGTGCAGGCAGAGGGTGAGATGGTGTAGGCTGAGGGAAAGATGGTGCAGGCAGGGGGTGAGTTGGTGCAGGCGGAGGGGAGATGGTGCTGACAGAGTGAGAGATGTTGCAGGCGGAGGGGAGATGGTGCAGGCAGAGGGAGAGATGGTGCAGGCAGAGGGAGAGATGGTGCAGGCGGAGGGGAGATGGTGCAGGCGGAGGGGAGATGGTGCAGGCAGAGGGAGAGATGGTGCAGGCAGAGGGGAGATGGTGCAGGCAGAGGGAGAGATGGTGCAGACAGAGGGAGAGTTGGTGCAGGCGGAGGGGAGATGGTGTGGACACAGGGAGAGATGGTGCAACCAGAGGGGAGATGGTGCTGGCAGAGGGTGAGATGGTGTAGGCTGAGGGAAAGATGGTGCAGGCAGAGGGCGAGTTGGTGCTGGCGGAGGGGAGATGGTGCGGACAGAGGGTGAGTTGGTCCATCCGGTAAGTTGTGAGGGGTTGACACCATGAGTTACCCGCACCGGGTGACACGAACCCTAGTGACGCCACTGGGATAGGTGCAAATAACCCTAACGTGCTGGCAGGGAGGCGGCTGCAAATATATGTGCCAGTGCTTGACATCCTGTATAAACATTGAAAAAGAAACAGAAACGAATGAAGAAAGTGCTCTGCTGGTCATCTCCCGTGCATAGAATAGCATATGGTTAAAACAATATTAAAGATATGATAGATTCCACTGAAAACTCAGTAAGAAATTATGCTACTCTTGAAATTGTGGCATAATACAGTATTTTTCGTTTAGACCAGTGATTCTTAACCAACAATAAATAATATTAAAATTCATCATTTAAAATGAATAAAGTATATACAAATAAGGAAGCAACAATGAAAATGTGAAAACGTTTTCTATGTTTTATTGTGAATTACGCAAAATATTTAAATATTTGAGCATTTGTTTGGCGTACACTTATTTTTTGTATTCTTGTGCATTGTTTTGAGGTCGAATAGAAATTGCTGAAGCCGGGTTCCCTGCTTTCCATAATGACTCAGTGGACCTTCCCGGGTTCTAGTAATGATTCAATGGGGGTCCACAGAACAGACGTCGAAAGGTTGAGAACCGCTGGTCTAGAACCTTCTTATGTTCGCAAATATTCAGGGAGATTGTGAATAAAAACATTTTTTAAAAAACGCCTGTGTGTGCCTGAGCGTGTGTGTGTTTAACTTGCACTTTTCAGTGGAGGGGAAGTGGAAATCCTGAAGTTAATTTTTTGTAATTCTTTCTTTTTTATTCTAGCTTTTAATATTTACTGTGACTGTCACTTCCTTGTCGATAAATATGTAGCAAGGATGTAGTACAAGGAGGGGCACGGGCGAGACGGGGATAGAGCACTAAGAAGCTGCTTGTCCCTCGGGTATTTCCGAAAGTGTGAGAAAAGTTAATTTCCCATCTAAAAATGGAAACACCCCTGTCCCCAGGGTAAGGCAAGGAAGGGTTTGGGGGCCAAATAACCTTGGCCAAAGGCACAAGCATAGAATAGAATCGTAAATTCTGCCGTCCATTGGCAATGTGTAGGCCAAAACAACTTCCCGGATACTCGGGCAAGGCTAATAGGGATTGAGGAAATGCATGTATTATCCAACACAGATGTTGTGGGTAGTGGTAAAATATTAAATTGATACATTTTGCTATGCTTTAATGTGTTAACTATTACAATGTACTTAAAAAGAAATAGAAAGTAGAAGAGTAAACCTAAAAGGCATATATGAAAGCTCAGTTATGTGTACGTTTAACTGACCTGTCAATACCTGAGATAACATTGCACCCGTGGATCGTGTTTAAAACCATACAGGATTCATAATAAAGAGCACAATTAAGCACTATTTACTTGAATGTTATTATATCATGCAGAGCGCTGCTGTGACTCCAGACATGTTTAAGAAGCCCATACAAATACTGCCATTTTCAGTAGTTTAGCGATTTCAAAAAACACTGCTTGTTATTTATTTACTGCATTTATTCATTTGACAAAATATACATGTGCAGTATTTGGGATTGGGATATTGTGTTCTTATATTTCAGTAATGTTATCTATTAATTATTTTTGAGAGACTTTCTGCACTCAGCATGTTTTTTTAGAGAAATGTTTGGATGCACACAATCAACAATGATTAGTATAAATTCGAGGTTTTTAATGAATATAGCATAACCTGCCTGTTTTGTGAAATATATAGCTCTTGATGTTGTGACCATGGATCTGCTTTTTCAGTAATATGACTGAAACAATCAAGACAGAAACTTATGTATCCTTTCTGGACACCAATAATACAGTACGTCTATAAGAAATGTTTTAACGTTTTCTGGGCCCACTTGCTTACCGTTGGTCCGCTGGTGGACCTTTTTATCCATCTGAGAGGTGATTGGAGTTAGCATTAAAATCGATCAAAATTCAATTAACAGTGCAGCCCATTTGACTACACAATGAGGACCAGGAATTGCTATCTTGGGTTAAGAAGATTTATTACAAGTTAATAATCAAGTTCAAATACACCACTCTTGGCACTATTGTTAGAAATGGGGGTCTATATTTAGCAATGGCTTGCACCTTTGTCCAAGTAGGGACCCTTCTTCCTAGTCAGGGTAAGGGGGATGCACTTCTAAAATAAACCCTGCTCAGCCCCCTGGTATCTTGGCAGGAGCAGACAGGCTTATCTCAGAAGCAATGTGTAAAGCATTTGTGTACGCATACAGTAATAATACAGTGAAAACACTACAAATGGACACCACACCAGTTTAGAAAAAGAAGTAATCTTTATCTAAACCAGCAGTACTCAAAGTAGGGCCCGCAGGCCAGTTGCGGCCCGCCAGGCCTTTCAATGCGCCCCTCATGGAAAACAACAGCAGGCACGGAATCAACACCATTTTTTCCTCTTGTGATTCCTTGGGGGTTGCATTCACCAGAAAAAGCATGAAAGCAGCATGCATGTCTCGCATGCTCACCTGCAAAAGGTCATCCTCCTGCAGCTTTCGCTTAGAAACAAACTTGATATACATCTGTTGGTGGGTGGATAATATATCTTCTTTTAGGGCAGGAGCATGAAAAGGAGAAAGTGTTGTCATGTTGTTGGTGGTGTTTTTCACTTTCTAACCGCTGCATTGAAAGCTCCGTTTGCTTTGATGCAGTGGTATAATGATTGTAAATAGATATTCCTTCTTGCAACATGTTGCTCCTGGCAAATATGTGAATAAACATCAGAAATAAAGCATAATTTAATTGTCCTCTGATGCTGCTGGGCTATACTTGTTTTGCATTTTACAAAAACATTTTTAAAGTACGTTTAGCCTATATACAGGGGGCTTGTATTTGTGGGCTGGCAACTGCCAAAGATCACCGACGACGCAAAAAATGAGCATGCAGAATTTAACGTTCAACCTGTTGCCATTGACAGGGCAGCTTGGCATGTAGAATCTGGCGGGTTTCAGAATGGATGTCCGTTTAATTTTAGACACAAGGACAATACGTTCTCTTCCGTGCACTCTGATTCTTTGCCTTATTGAAAGATTCTGACATCAGGGGTGTGCTTGTTTCCTTGATCATTGCATCAACTGTGCAAAGCCTGGGTGTGCCAACCTTGTGTGTTCTTATGAGTGCGGTGGAGGCTGTCTGACCATGAGTCTCTGTCAAGAAATAACATGCATTTAACTCTTGCAAGAAGACATGCTATTTTCTGAATATGCCCTATTTTTTCTTTAGCGGTACAAAAGGGGGTGGCGATGGACGGAGCATCTGAACCAATCAAACACTCACACCCAGTCAACAGATCTAGGTTTAATCCATCACCGTTCTTTAGCCCACTCTGCCACCCCAGTTCAGACATGGCCATATGCAAATCAGTCTGACCCTGTGCCTCATGGGGACAGTCCAGCCCGAACTGCCAAACCATGCCTTCCCTGGACCGGATTCAAGCTACCTAGGACCGGTTTCTGGCATTACAGCGGTCTTCAGCCAGGCTTGCTTGAATCCAGTGGCAAAGTGAGCAAGGGACTCACGTCTGAGCATACCCTGCCAACTTATGGCGACCAAGCGGTACAGGAAGCTTGATTCCGGTCCAAGGAAGGCATGGCTTGGCAGTTCGGGCTGGATTGTTCCCATGAGGCACAGGGTCAGACTGATTTGCATATGGCCATGTCTGAACTGGGGTGGCAGAGGGAGCTAAAGAACGGTGATGGATTAAACCCAGATCTGTTGACTGGGTGTGAGTGTTTGATTGGTTCAGATGCTCCGTTCATCACCACCCCCCTTTTGTACCGCTTTGTTCGCCATAAGTTGGCAGGGTATGCTCAGACGTGAGTCCCTTGCTCACTTTGCCACTGGATTCAAGCAAGCCTGGCTGAAGATGGCTGTAATGCCAGAAACCGGTCCTAGGAAGCTTGTTTCCGGTCCAGGGAAGACATGGCTTGGCAGTTCGGTCTGGACTGTTCCCATGAGGCACAGGGTCAGACTGATTTGCATATGGCCATGTCTGAACTGGGGTGGCAGAGTGGGCTAAAGAACGGTGATGGATTAAACCCAGATCTGTTGACTGGGTGTGAGTGTTTGATTGGTTCAGATGCTCCGTCCATCATCAACCCCCTTTTGTACCGCTTTGTTCGCCATAATTTGGCAGGGTATGCTCAGATGTGAGTCCCTTGCTCACTTTGCCACTGAATTCAAGCAAGCCTGGCTGAAGACGGCTGTAATGTCAGAAACCGGTCCTAGGAAGCTTGATTCCAGTCCAGGGAAGGCAAGGCTTGGCAGTTCGGGCTGGACTGTTCCCATGAGGCACAGGGTCAGACTGATTTGCATATGGCCATGTCTGAACTGGGGTGGCAGAGTGGGCTAAAGAACGGTGATGGATTAAACCCAGATCTGTTGACTGGGTGTGAGTGTTTGATTGGTTCAGATGCTGCGTTCATCACCACCCCCTTTTGTACCTCTTTGCTAGCCATAAGTTGGCAGGGTATGCTCAGATGTGAGTCCCTTGCTCACTTTGCCACTGGATTCAAGCAAGCCTGGCTGAAGATGGCTGTAATGCCAGAAACCGGTTCTAGGAAGCTTGATTCCGGTCCAGGGAAGGCGTGGCATGGCAGTTCGGGCTAAAGAACGGTGATGGATTAAACCCAGATCTGTTGACTGGGTGTGAGTGTTTGATTGGTTCAGATGCTCCGTCCATCACCACCCCCCTTTTGTACCGCTCTATTTTTTCTTTAGTTTAAAGATTTTATAAGGTTAGACATTACATACACAAAGCAAATGCACGTGGTACTGAAAATAATACTTGTACTATGAAAACCAAGACATGAGAGAACATTTTGCAAACAACTTGCAGCCTCATTCGAGAGCTGTGGTGAAAATAGGCGCAAAAATCTCTTCTAGAAAGATCATAAATTTTACCCTATCCAGTGGGGAATAGAGAAATGAAATTGTCTTTGAAATTGGTTTTAACTTTTACTTTACTGTATCCTCATTACAATACTGTGCTTTTCCCCAAGCCATTTAATATACTACGAAGAAGGGAAACTTTAAGGTATTACACAAATCCTTAGAGAGATTTAGAGGCAGAGATCCGCTACAACATACTTACCTTTTTTTGTTCTTTTCAACAGACGTTGTGCCTTTTTTTTGCCTGTCCTATCACAGCCTGGGGTTCGACGCATGACCTTATCCTTCCTTGTTTTGTTTCCCTACTTCCCCATGTTACATTTGTCACTTTGACATTGTTGGGTGCAATAGGTGATTTGGCGAAGTTGTGGATCTTCCTTCATGTTCATGACGTTCCTGCGGAAACATAGGTGAGACATTGAGATGCGGCAGCTCAGGACACGTACTAGCACACAAAATCTGTTATGAATGCACACCACAGAAAGTAAATAAAGTTAAGGATACCCAGGGTACCCTACAATACGATACACAAGGTATATTGAAGGCCTTCATGTCCACATATGGGGAGCTATACACCACGTGTAACACAGCGAACCATCCTGAAATATTAACATATCTTGAGGAAATTGCCATAGCCTGGTTATCAGATAATCAACGGGAATATTTATTTAGCACAACAAGTTAACAAGTTACGGGAATAATAAAACCCCTGCCCATTGGAAAAGCACCCGGCCCTGACGGGTTTACAGGTGAATTTTATAAAGCATATGTCGACCTACTAGCACCTCACCTGGTAGAAATGTATGCTGACACTCACAGCAAGCAAATCCTCCCACCCACACTTCGAGAAGCCTTGATTATAGCCATCTTAAAACCAGATAAAGACCCTGAAAATTGTGAATCCTTCCGCCAGCTCTCTTTAATAAACACTGAAACAAAAATACTGGGCAAACTTATTGCCACACGTGTACAACCGCTCATGACTAATATTATGCTCTCGGACCAATCAGGGTTTATACCCCACCGCTCCACGGCACATAATATACGCACCCTCTTCGCACTATCCCATCAACTCAATCCAAAACTCAAGGCTGCAGCAGTCTTATTAGATGCTGCTAAGGCATTTGATTCGATCGAATGGCCCTATCTGTTTACAGTACCACAAAAAACGGGTCTATCACCAATTCTGCTACAATGGACCAAAATTTTGTATACGAAACCCGTGGCGGGTATAAAAATAAATCAATATGTTTCGGACACAATACAAATTACACGGGGAACTAGACTGGGATTCCCCCATTTTACCCCTTCTATTTGCCATTGCCCTTGAACCCTTAGCATGCAAAATTAGACCGCACCACAACAATACAGCTCTACAATTTTTACAGCGCCCTATAAATATCTCCCTTTATGCTGACGGCATGGTGCTATATGTCCGTGAACCACAAGACAATCTATCTACCCTCCTCTGAGAATACATTACATTTAGTAGACAATCAGGCCTCCAAATAAATTGGAGCAAATCAACCATCATCCCGCTGACAGAAATTACAACACCGCACTCAGCGGACTTCCCACTGGAGTGGCAATCAGACCCTGTCCGGTATCTCGGTATCTGGTATCACAGAGACCCTGTGGTGGTTATACATGCGAACTATGGCACTGTAATAAGTAAATTGGAAGGAAAGGTAGAAAGATGGATACATCTGCCTCTATCCCTGGCAGATAGAATGGCCATAGTAATAGTAAAGATGGTCATACTTCCCCAATTTTTATATCTTTTTATTAATATTCCCATAACTCCGCCAACGTCGGTATTTCATAGACTGATAGCAAGCATAACCCGACTTATTTGGGCTGGTAAACAAGCATGCATTGAATTATGTGCACTAACACACTCCAAGGGGGGTTTCAAGGTCCCTGATTTTCTGCTCTACTATCTATGTGCCCAGACACAATATGCACACTATTGGTATCATCTGAATCGATACCTCCCACATATGGCAGTTGAGGGCGGCGACACTCATCCAATTCTGCTTCAACATATTTTACCACACCCTCGCACACATGTCCTGAGACATGAAATAAATACAATTTGCTCTACTAATCTAGCATGGCAAAAGAATGGGGAAAATGGCACACAAACTGCCACTGTATGCGCCGGCCTTGCCACTACCATGACACCCGGCTATTTCAGTGACTCAGAAAAAAGTAGGCATGACGCTACTGCAGCAGGTTGGGATAGATGTGATAGGAGATCTATACAACAACGGTGTTTTTATAGAAACTGACGACCTTCAATATATTAGCAACCAAAAACTCCTCTTTAAATTTACGTATCATAGACTGTTGGTTGCAATTAACAATCTCTATCTGGCCTTTCCTGCAAAACCACTAACACTTTAAGCATTGCAAATGATCATCAGTAATTCGCATAATATTCACCTAGTGACCAAAGTATATATTCTATTACAGAATGACATAGCAGGCACCACGCATAAAGCGCGTGTAAGATGGTCGGCCGTTTTAGATACACCCTTTCTCGAGCAGGAATGGACCACTTGTTGTGATCTGACTGACCTGCTTACCCCGAATGGAAATTTGTGCATTATAAGTACCTGCATCAAACATATCATACACCGGTTAAATTTAAATAATGCGGCCTTCGTTCAGATGCGTTTTGTAAACGATGTGGTATTGATGATGCAGATTTTGTACACTTAGCATGGCACTGCCCACATGTTAATGAATATTGGGAAACTGTAACAGAAATATTAAGCGCTATTTCAGAAACCAAAATTGATTGCACAACCCGTATATGTCTGCTGGGACTTGTGACAAATCTGAGGTCAGTTAACCGTAAATTCTGTGTAGTTGCACTACTATTGGCTAAAAGACGGCTATGTATGTATTGGAATGGCAAGAAATACACCATCAGTAAACAATGGATGCATGGCATGGTGTATTGTAGGGACACACTGAAAACATATGAAGAAGAGCTTCCATCAAGATCCAAACCCAGAGACTATTGGATACCTTTAACGCTTTACCTACAGTCTCATTCACTTGATTAACTACCTCCCACTTTGTACTATGCTGTACTCTGATTGCAGATGTTTCAGTACTGTATATTGTATTGTACTCAACAGATATGAAATAGATACAACTCACAAGTTGTGGCGAGTGTGCATACAAGCCTGTAATTTCTCTTCTTTTTTTCTTCTTTTTTATGTATGTTTTTGATTCAACTTACAATAAAATTTAATTTAAAAAAAAAGAACAGAGAAATAATACCACAAATCCAACTGCCTGTCAGCACATAAGATTAACAGAATTTATTGTAAACCAACAAGATAATGCAAATACATGCAGCACAGAGACAGCACAGAGACAGTCAGTATAGCCACTGAGTGACTGAAGAGATGATGTATCTGACAGCTTTTATTGACACAAACCACAGAGGAAACAGCATCATAATGCATGTAACACAAATGAATCATAGCATATTTGTCCAATCAGGAAAGACCTAGGTTGCGTTATACCATTTATTGTCCCAACCATACTGTTGCTGACAGCCTGTCCTGAGTATGTGGCAGTTTGGGGACTTTCCAATGTAATGCAATATATTAGCTCTGGTACTTGTTCATAGGAATAAGTGCAATATCATAGCACATACCAGAAATATTTCTAAATGTGATATGCTGAAATACTTGTGGCTAAGCTAGCATCCTGCTTTGTTCTCGTATCTGTCTTGGGCAAGCCTTGCGTTTCAAAAGCAGCTTTACTTCTAAATAAAGTAAAAGTACAAGGATCTATATAAGGATTCTTATGTCAACTTAACAGGGCCTGAAATCTTAGTTGTTTGGTACCACTAATAAAATATGTTTTTCACCAAACCAGAAGATGCACACAGGATGGCTAAGCAAGAAAATACCCACTTTCTAAAAGTGGTATTTTCAAACACACAATATAAAAATCATCGTTACTAAAAGATGCATTTTTATATTCTGAGTTTAGGCAAACTAAACTCCGTCCTTCTATCTTGTCCCAATGGTAAGTTATACTTATAAGATGTTATAAATAAACTCCCATTCTATCCTATGAGACAGATAGCCTTTCAATAGTGAAAAACAAAATACACTGTATTTCACTATTGCGACATGTCACACTCATCATTACATATCTTACCTTTCACATACACTGCACTCTGCCCACAGGGGTACCTTGTGCCTACCTTAGGGGTGACTCACATGTAATAAAAGGGAAGGTTAGGGCCTGGCAAGTGGGTGCACTTGCCAGGTCGACAAGGCAATAGAGACTGCGTGCTGACACTGCAGTGGCAGGTCTGAGAACCCTTTGAAAGGCTGCTTGTGTGGGTGGCACAATCAGTGCTGCAGGCTCACTAGCAGCATTTGATATACGGTCACACAGCGCACTGTACTAGGGACTTAGAAGTAAAGCAAATAAGTCAATCATGGAAACACTAATCCATAATAACAATTTACACAGAGAGCTTATGCACTTTAGCAATGATTAGCAGTGGTAAAGTGCCCAGAGTCATAAAGCCAACAAAAACAGGGTAAAAAACAACAGGAGGCCAAAAAACAAAAAGTCTGGGGGTAAATGCGCTGGAATAGCCAGGTCTAACAACCATGTTGTAGAGATACGGAATAACAACTAGGATTCCCAGACGCCTAAAGAAATGAAGGCACATTAGTATTAAACAGTTCTGTAATGGCAATGCAGAACAACAGCATCAAAATCCGGTGCTTAGAGAATAATTTAAGGCTCTCTCCCCTGTACATTAGTAATCTAGAATTTAAAAGTCCAGAGGGTGGTTTGGGAAATTAACTCTAGCACATCAGGGAAGTTCCATAAAGGAAATCTGGTCAAGACAAAAGGAAATCAAGTAGGGAAGCGTTAGCATCTCAGAAGCTCAGTGAAAAGTCTTCTGAGGGTCAGCAACATGTGTTAGTCTAAGCCACACTTAAGCAAGAATAAAAGAAAACATTGAAGTATAAAATGTTTCAAGGTCCATTCAGGAACCAGAGAGTCATGGAAGGTGTCTGCTGGGGCAAAAGGTAGGAAGGGACCCACAAAGCATCTGCAAGGGTTTGGTGAGATATCAGCAGAGGATCTGTGTAGCATCTGAGTAAATATTACGTGCAAAATCCATTAGGGAACAGCCCTTGATCACACCATCAGGGGATCATTGTCCTTGTCCAATTCTCAAGTCGTAGACTGCAACATTGCTGGTTTGGCCCATACTGGACATGGAAACAACATCTTCCCCTCTGACACATGTAGATGGTAACTTCTTGTCAAACAGATCATTCAGTTAACGCTCTGTTTCTCCACGTACCTTCCTCAAGTTCCTTTTGTCAGGCCTTTTTTCCCCTATTTCCAGTATAGTAATGTATCTGTTTTAAATTAACCATGCATGTGAATACCTGCAAGAAATGTCGAGTCAGCAGAAAAATGTAATCCGTGCTGTGCAACATGATAAAATACAGGCCTACTAGAGACATGTTTAAAGGTTAATTTCAATGGTTCATGTTTAAAAACAAAGAAATATACATTTCTAATGTATTATGTTTCATTCTACATGTAATATTCAATAAATTATATTCAAATATTCAACTGTGAGTATGACTGAGAACTACATTTAAATCAAATATATGGAATATTAATGTACACATTATATAAATCTCATTTTGTTTCTTGTGCAATTATTCTCTACATATATGAGGAAGGGTCTAAACACATTTTCAATTCATTAAATGTTATTCACTTGATGTAGCACACACATTAGGAAAGTCACATTTAATTCTATGGTGAATACATCATGTAATCAATGTGGATGGTTATTTATTAGTCACACAATTCGGGTAAGACATTTATGTGATTAAGTTCTCTAATCCCATAGTGTGGGCACTCTTTCATAAGTTCAACACTTTCATTAGTTTGTTATACCATACATGAATCATGTGCCAAGTGCACTTTCATACAGTTTGTTTTTTAAGTGTCTGTGACGTATAAAGGGTGGGCAGCCTTTGCGCTGCACCAGTCCTCCCTCTGATGGCGAATCAAGCCATCACATCAATCTCTTATCAGATTAACAAATCACAATTGGGTTGTTTTCTTCATCTTCTTCTGGAGTCCTCAAGAAATGTAATGTCATCATAGTATCTGCTCTGTCTATCCCCCAGTTCCGTATCTGCTCTCCTTCTTTTCAATCCCTTCTTTGCTTGTACACGTTTGTATACCTTATAGATCACAATCAGGAATAATCAATGAAGAGCAATTATCACTAAGGGTTTGAGGATGCTTCCAACAATTCCAATCCCTAGGTTTCCAAACCATCTGCCTTTAGCAGAACATCTATTCCATGTTGCTTCCCAAGCACCTGTTGCTGTCAACCCTATCAAATCTTTCTTCAGGTCAGGAATGTTTCTAATGTATTTCTTCAGATCTTTACTCTTGTCTGCAATATAAGTAAAACATTATTGAACCTTTAACATCTGGCAGACTTGCCCTCTTTTGTGAGAAGTACGTCTAAAGCAAGTCAATTCTGCAAAACCATCAATGTGAGGGCAATCATTTCTGTATCTATAACTAAAAATCCCTCAGCTGTACTAGTAGTAAGGTATCAACTACAGTGGAAAGCTTTCTAATCTTATATGAGTTGAGTATCACTCCCTCAGATGGCATCAAAGCACCAAAAATGTATCCTGCAATTTCACTAGCACTAGTACCTCTTTTTGTTCTCCCCTATTGTTCCCCTGCTGGATCATCAAAGTGTCCCACATGATATATTTTTGGAATAACTGTCCCCATATAACATGTTCCATACCATCTCTTGAGTAGCCTGGAAAATGCATTTTTCCCACAAATGTAATAAACTCCATGAAAATCAGGATCTCGTCTATCTAAATAAAATCGCCAATTTACTTGTACTTGATATATATGGTCACAGTAACTAGTCCCTATGAAATTTGTGTCATTTGTGGATGTATAATATCCCTTTATGTCGTCAATCTAAATCTAATGCTGGTATGTTTCTCACTATTCTGTGTTAACTTTCTTATTGAGCCCAGGGTGGTACTTTTGAATGATAGCCAAGATGTCTTTTCTTCAGTCTTCTACTGAATCTATTAATTTCTTCTCTACATCTGTTAGGAAGCTATTTTAAGTTGTGTCTGTGTGCATAGGCTGTATCCACTGTTGTGGTGGGTCTAAAGAAATATCTATCTCAGCATTTTTGGCATCAGGTTGTCTATTCAAGTGCTTCAACTTAGGAACTTCTGAAAGAACTAAGTCCTAACTTGAGTAGAAATACTGAAAATGACCTTACCTGTAAAATAAACTCATTAATAAACTACATGTAACTCCCTATATGAAAGGGAGCTGATGATACGTTATCCCCTCAGCAACAGAGGCAGATAATTGCATACATATGTAGCAATCCCTGGCATCTATAGTGTTAGGATCTTCATAAAGGAGTTTAGAATAAACATTCATTGAGTAATCCTCTCTAGAAGCATATACATGTAACTCTTCCTCATCTATTGCAGGTATACAGGGCATGTGTAGACTTAAGCTCTTCTACTTGTAATTATGGGGCAAATTAAAAAAGATATGCAAAACAACTAGCACTATTGTTGCAACAGCAAATACTCCTGCGCAAATGCATTTGCATCTAATAGAGTTTTCGTTAGGACCCAGCAATCAATAAATCAATCATGGTTTATATTGCACGTCTACTCACCTGTGAGGGTCTCAAGGCACTGGGGGGGGGGGGGGGGCTGATGATCTGTCTGGGCGCTGAGGTTCAGTCATGAGCTCTTTAGTGACAGACCGTTAGCTAGAAGATTACAGCTCAGTTCTTTCAGTTAGTTTCCAATTGCGCAAATAGCAAAGCAAAGCAAAGTCAAGTGTCTCTTCAAATCTTGTTAAGTTTGTCTCTAATACATGCGCAGTTCAAACTCACTAATGGTCACTTCCAGAATAAACTGACTCAATATGTTTAATGTCAATGCAATTTCAAAACTAAGTTCAGTTTCAAAATTCAGTTCGAGACTCAGTTGGATGTGAATTGTTATAGCAAAAGGTGTGCAATTGTCTCTCTCAGTCATTAACTGCTAGGTAAGTTCATTCAGGTGAAGAGTACCTTCAGCAGGGCACTCTTGCTCTCTTTGATCTCCTTACTGTTGGCCTTTTTAAATTACTGTCACTTTAGCCAACTCCTTCAGCAACTTCAGGGATAGTGTGTGCATTCGCACTTCAGACAAACCGCATCCCCCTCTCTTGTATCCTTGGCCACCAGTCTCCAAATGCAATTTGCGTTACAACTGCACTTGGACCTTCGCCAATGTCTGAATTTGGTGCAGCCAACACAACTGGATGGGACCCTCCTGCACCAACTTCAACTGTTACTCTCTCAGACCCCCCTTAGACAAAATGCGTGCTGTCCAAGATTCTTGCTCATCTCCAACAGCTTAACTAACCCGCTCCCTCTGCCTCACTGTAACCACCAGCACATCGGGAATAGGTGCTGTTCTATCATCCAGGGGACATGGGACTCTGCAAGCTTGGGCGGTATGTACCCAGTTAGGGAGACCTCCGGCACTTCACAGCAGTTGGTTTGACCAAAATCACCTGGTACGGCCCATTCCACCAAGGCTCCAAGCATGACTTGCTTACATGCTTCTTCACCAATACTCAGTTGCCAGGACCAAGTTCATGGCACTGCTCCTGTTGAGGTGGGGCTTCAGCCTCCAACTTGATGAGACACAGAACACACCACATCAGCCAGTCCTTTGCAGTAATCAAGAATCATGTAATCTGTAATGTTTACAAGCACATTTGCAAGCACAGCTAGCAGTCTGTGGCCCTCACCATGATGATTTCATGGGGCAACAATCTTGTCCTCTCATCTGGAGTACTGCATAGACTCATCAGTACAAGGGGAAAATTCAGAGATGTCGAAGCACACACTTTAGGAAACCTGGATTTTGAAGTGCTGTTTACTTGCTTACAATTCCAGAAGCTTCTGGTGAATAACTGAAGTGGAGTCTCTGTTCAACTTGTAATGTTGCACATAACATCTTCAGGACCTTTTTATTAAAATTAGTTCCTCAGTCTGACTCCAAAGAAGTCGGCAAGCCAAAATGCAGAATTAAGTCCCTCAGCAACAGCTTTGCTACTGTGAGACTGTCATTTCTTCTAGTCGGGTAAGTTTCAACCCATCCTGAAAAGATGCAAACAATCACTAAGACATATCTCAACCCATTACACACAGGCATTTCAATGAAGTCCAGTTGTATCCTGTGAAAGGACCTCCTGATCTCTCTATATGACTCAATGTTACTGCTATTCTTCTGCCTACATTCTGCTGTGACACAAACTGTCAGTCATTAATATGAATCTGGGGTTAAACCATGTCTGCCTAAAAAGGTGCACTATGGTGTCTCTTGCTACATGTGTATGTCCATGATAATGTCTTGCCATTGGAGGTAACAACCTACCTAGCAGTACAGGTCTCCCATCTCCTGAAACCCAATTGTCATCCTCCGCTCTTTTGACACAATCTGCTCTGACCCAACCCTGCTGTTCTGCTTTGGGCTCTTATTCCTGTAATCTCTTAACTTGCTCCCAAGTATCAGCTGTAGACAACAACAGATTGCAATTTTAGGCATCCAAATTCTCATTGACGTATTCCCCATTAAAGGTGTGAGAATTCAGTGTGCAATACCGTACTGACTCATCAGCGTATCTATTACCCACAGTCACATAGTCAGTGCCTTGCTCATGAGTGGCACATTTCACCACTGCAATTTGGGCAGGTAGCTGCAATGCCTGTAGCAAATTCTTTACACTCTCACCATTACAGATTGGTGAGCCCTGAAGAAGTCACAAATCCATGCTGGTACCATAACTGCCAAAAGTCATGCACCACACCAAATCCATACTGACTATACGTGAAAATTGTCACTCTCGACTGGTCTGAAACACAGCATGCCCTAGTGAGAGTAATCCATTCTGGCACTTGTGCTAAAAACCTTCCTTGAAGCTAGGCGACTTCGACCACACTGAGACATTACAGACTGCATAAGCAATTCTCAGGTTTCCTTCATGGTCTTACAAACTGGAGCCATCAATAAACAGCACATAATCTGATTCAAGTAGTTGCATAACTTGTATGTCAGGTCTCAATTTGGTGCGTAGTTCAGTAACATCAAGGCAGTCATGCTTCACTTCACCCATAACAAACTCCAGGATGGGGCAATAATGTAGCGTGGTTCAGTACTGTACACCTTCGCAAGGTAAGATTTTCGGCTCCAAGAATGACTTGCTCATACTTGGTAAGCTGACTGCTGTCAAGGTGCTTTGTTCAAATACAAGTTAACAGCACTTTTACTGAGTGGGGACCAAAAACAGTCAAGGGGTGACCCATAACAATGCTCTTGCGCTGTTCGATGCTAGCGCTTGTGGAGACAACAGCTTTAGGACGGCCAGGCAGATCAGTAGGTATGGGGTAAAGTGTGGCTGAAAAGTATGCATCAGGTCTGCAAGCATTCCTGTGCATCTGAGTTACCACTGAAAGAGTGCAGCCTCTCTTTTAGGTTCCAGATCAGAGTGAGTACGGAGTACGGAGGCGTACGGTGAGGGGCAAGTAGCGGCTGGATTCCTGGATTGCCGCGGCTGGTTTTTGCGGCTCCCAGCTAACAGCGAATATCCGCCGCTGACAGAAAATACCCCGGACTTCTTTCCCTGCAAGCTGCAACACACCGCACATGCCGCAACATGCCACACATGCCGCAGCAGTCCGCACCAAGCTCAGTGAGAGCTGCAAATTGATCGTGGGCCGCAAGCTGATCATGGCAGATTGCGGGCACACCAGGGAGAGCTTCAGCTGGCGGTAGTCAGGGGGCCAGAGGGGGCAGTGAGCGCATCACCATTAGCTGGCGGTTGCTAAGAGTGTGCCCGGCGGTACCACGGAAGCGGCCCTACTAGGTAGGGTGTGGCTTGTGGTAGATCTGGAGGCCCGCTCGTCTGGTTTTCCTTAGGGAAAATTAGCCAAACATAACAGCTAGGGGCAGCCTGGGGGTGCCTGGAGCAGTCTAAGGCAGGACCAGGCCAGAAACCGCATATAGCGAGGCTGTGTAATATACTGGACTGCACCCTGAAAACTCACTGCAGCAGGAGTGGTAGGAGCTAGGATCTTGGTTCATGGCCTGATGTGGATGCTGGGGTTGTTCCAAAAACAAACCCTAAGTAACCCAAGAAGTCCCTAATCACGGGCCCAAGGGAAAGGGCAAAAGCTAGCATCAGCCAGGAGGTGTGCTCCGCTCTGATCCCCCCCAGAACTTCCAGATACCAGTGCACAAGAACGAGCCCAAGAAATGAGTATGTAGCTCAAAAAGAAACTGTTACATGATAAGGATCCAGACCCGGCAGAGGGCGAGTATGTAGGACATGCTCAAAGGACGATAACAAGAAGTATAGTTACCCTACAATCACAGGTATTAAACAACTGTGACACCTCCCACCAAGGGCTCATCACTCATTTCTTCCAGTCCTCCGGTGGTCCAACAGACATAACAGACACACCGGCTAGCCCCTCGTTAGGGGAGAAAGGCAAGGCCATGTCCCCTCTTACATTGTCAGGACCCCCAGGGGCCAACAAGGGTGGGAGTGGCGCTCACACCAGAGAGCCCACCATCATACAGATTACAGGAAGCTCTATGAATACCTTAGTGCTGGAAGTTAAGGCCAAAAGTCCAATACGGATCACAGCAGAATTCCACCAATGGCCGACAGAGGAGGAGGAGGACAAGAACAAAGAGACCAAGGTGGGGTTTGTGGCCAACCCCTTGATAAATACAGAGATTAGATCTGCTTCAACAGCGACAGCCCGGAAGGACTGTCAGGCCAAATCTCCAGGTATGGAAGACGCAACTACCTCCTTCTTGCAAAAATTAGAGCTGACCATTGAAAGAATGTTGAACACCACCCCAATAAACCTGGGAAAGAATTTGGACACGAGAACCCACCAAACAGAGGGCTGGAGCCCGATGGGACAAGAAGCCCAGCAGTAACTCACGAAGAGTTAAACTTGTCAGCATTGAGGGAAACTCAGGATACAATTGCTATGGCCCTGTTATGGCAGTCCACTAAAATGGAAGTTCTAATTGATCTACTTCAGTCAATTGCACAGCGCTTGGTGCGCCAAGATGACAAGCTGGCTAAAAAAAGAGGTTTCTCTTGATACAAAGCCAACTCAGTTTGCACCCGTTCCTGTGCTGACATTATTGACAAGTGGGCAGGCCTATCTGCAGTTCAAAAGGACATCTTGGCATTAGCCAGGGGTCACAAGGAAAGCCCCCCTTTAGAACAAAACACCCCAATATCGTCAGGGGGGAGAATGTGAAACTAGACAACTTAATACTTAATTTCCCTGAAGAGATCAAAGCAATCAATGATTCTCCGGTAGGTAGCAATAAGAACACCCTCAAAGCCATTGGGAATGAAGACAATGAGGTCCGCTTGTGCGACACAACAACCAAAGTCCCCCCAAGAAGAAGCAGCCCAGGTGGCAAAGGCGGAAGGAGCAGTGGTAGGGGCAGAAGCCCCACTGTCAAGGAGGGCCAAGAAGAAGCTGAAGAATCAACAGAAAAAACAACTCTAAGCCACTCTTTCCTATTTTTAACCTCAGACAGTCAACTAACTTCAAGACGGCAAGTGAGGTACACATCAGGACAGGTGAGTATCAAAGCCGACAGAACTCTCCTCCAGAGCAGGGCCCACCATTAGTAGGGCAAATAACAGTGAAGACCTGAGAAGCAGCCGTTCAGCGGCCTACACCCCAGGAGATCGCTAGTACACAAACCAGGGCCATTACCTTCCTGGGCACAGAGCCTCAATACAGCGCGACGCAACTTCCCATCATCAATCAATCAATTTAGTCTTTATTTCGATTCTTAAAATCATAAAAGACACATGTAATTTCAGTACAACACTTTAAAAGGAATTAATGCAAATATACATCATTTATATAAAGGCTAAAAATCATAACAATGCCTTAAAAATATATTTATAAATTATTTTGCTAAGAAATATAAAACTATTCTATAGCAGCAATCAATTCCACATCTCAGAATCAAGCGATCTCTTAAATTCCTAGGTAAAAAGCACTACTTAGCCATATGCTGTTCACTATAGTTGCTAACTACATCTGATATAGAATAGTAAAACCGGTGGGCTAGCAATAAAACATGCTTGACCATTCGTCCAACATATACAAGGCCCCTCAATATTCCTTCCTACTTCAAACACTTTGCTCGAATGCCCCACGTCCAGCTCACAAATGTGGCTATACCCACTACGATGGGTTTGTGTGTGTTGGTTTTAAGTATACGATATGCATCAGTGCTTAATCTTGTGCCCATGTTGGCACAAATTGGCCTAATCCATTTGTTCCTGGGGCACTTGTAAGCTGGACATACGAACACGATGTGAAGAACTGTTTCGTCCTGCATATTGCAGGATTCACATCTAATAGGTGGACTTTGCCAGTTTTGCATAATAGTTTTTGTCAGGAGTGTGCCAACCCTTAGTTGATGGTACAATTTTCTATCTAGAGGCTTTAGTATTAGGTCCCAATAAGATTCAAACCTGGTATCTTGTTTGTTTTCCATAAAAATACCAGAAAGGGAAGTATTGATAGTACGTGACATAGACTTCGATTTCACCATGGCCTAATAATCTTCCTTGAATACTTTTTTAGATGGAAATAAGTTGCTTTCTGAGTTCTCCCACAAATGTCTATACCCCATTTCCACCAAAGTATACTTTATTTTTTGTAACCATAAAATACTACTCGATGTATCGGCCCGTTTTACATCTTTCAAAGCATCAGCATAATGAGCCAACTCTGGGGTGGTCCAAATCCTTCTCCAGTCAGCTACAGGCCTAAATCGAGCCAAATCCTCAAGAGTGCTGCAGCCTAAATCGAGATGGAGGGGTTTAAGGGGAGTGGATTCCTGGGAGACCTGTTAAGCTTCTCATTAACTTATTCTGGGCCACAGTAAATGTGGAGACATTTTCGAAACCCCAAAGCTCCGCTCCATATAGGATAGAAGCCCTGACCTTAGTTAGCATTGTAGATTGTTAATGCTGGACTTACTGGTTTTGTTTTGGATAATCTGTGTTCTTTTAATAGGGCACCTGCTAATTGGACATGCTTAAAAGTCATCAGGTCTATCTGTGGTTTCCAATTTAGTTTCTTGCCCAAGGTCACTCCCAAGCATGTAAACACATCAGATTGTTCCAACTGAACCTTAATCATGAATACTTTTCCTTGAACCATTTTGTGTTTATGGAAAATCGTGTATTTTGTTTTGTCCACATTAACTGCCAACTAATAGTCACTGCAAAAGGTCTCGAATCTATTCAATGCACGCTGCAACCCTGTTTGCGTCTTGGATAGGATGAGGGTGTCATCCACAAACCATAAGTAGTGGAATCTTTTCACCTGCAAGGGAGGGGGCATCAGTTGGGTGTGTCAAAAAGTAATGTACAACCCTATCAATGAACAGAGAGAAAAGTGTAGGGGCCAAAACACACCCTTTCCGGACCCCTTTTGATACTTCAAACCTGTCTGTAACCTTGCCCTGTGACCCCCATCGTACTTGCGCAAAGTTGGACTCATGGAGCCTGAAAATTAATGCAAGAAGTTCGGCTGGCATCCCAAGATCTTTTAGTACCCCCCAGAGTTTGTTACGCTGCACCAAGTCAAACACGGATTAAAGATCTATAAAGGCCGCGTAGAGGGTACTCTCCGCAATCCTTACCCAGCTCCAATAAATCATCATGAACCTGAAAACTTGGTCTATGGTGCTCACTTTTTGACAGAAACCAGCCTGTGATGGAGATAAAACATCCTTTTCACTAATCCAGGATTGGGTCCTGCTCAGCTCAAGCCTAGCCATAATCTTCTGCAGTGAGTCAATTAGACTAATTGGCCTATAGTTGCTCGGGCTCGTGAGGTCCCCCCTTTTGTAAATTGGTATGATTTCTGCACCGAGCCAGGATTCTGGGATTGGAGCCCCACACGCAATTGCATTTGCGACTATATGAATATATTTTAGCCAGTTTTCTCTATTGTGCCTGAACAAGTCGGCCAGAGTACAATCCAGGCCTGGCGCTCGTCCTATAGCTATCGCATCCAGAGCCCTACCAACCTCTTCTAGGCCAAAGATTACAGTTTTATCAGACCTTAGAGATAAACTTTAAGTAGTACTAACAGTTGTGGCAGCGAATTGGGTTTGATAATGGGAAATCTACTGATCTGGTGCTAAATAGTTAACAGGGACTTGTCTATGCTTCCCACTACCCCACTTCACTAACTGCCAAACATTCTGCATCCTTTTTTCTCTGCTTGCCGACAGGAGTTCCTCCCATCGTTTTTCATCTGATTCTTGCTTGGCTTTGAGTTGGGGTTTCTTGTAATTAACTCTAGCAACCTTTATGTTTTCCATAGATTTTAATTTTATAGCTTGGATTAGATTTTAATACACCACTCTACAGTCTTTGTTATGCCAGTTGGTGGATTTTATAATAGCTGTTTTCCTTGGTTTGTGTACCTTGATAAAAAACTCTTAAGCTCTGTAAACAGATCTTCGTGTACCTGCGTGATCACTGCATTAATGTCATCCTGAGTTTCAAGATCAGAGAGGATCTTGAGGGTGCATTCTACTGAGGTCATCATATTTTTTAGGGATTTGTCATTCTCTAAAATTGTTGCCCACTTCACCCTTCTCATATCATTCTCAAGGAAGACATTTATTGTTCCATTTTCTATTATCTGGGGCTGAGGGGCTATCCCCGAGACCTGTAAATTTAGCAAGAGTGGATTGTGATCACTCTCACATCTTTCATGGACCTTCATGTCGGAGACATATGACCACATCTCCATGTTGATAAGAAAGTAGTCAATCCGACTCCTACTTTTCCCATTGGAGTACGTATGGGATCCCTTGCAGTCAGATAGTGTCCTCCCATTTGCTGCCTTGATGCCTCTCTCCAGACACAGACTATTCAGTTGGAGGACTGCCTCGGTCCACTTAGTTATTGGCGGCAGATTTAAAGATGGTATACCCCACTGTTCATCCTCTTCGTTACCATGTTCATTCTCATTGTCAAAATCTCAAATGGCTCAAATGTGCAGTTGAGGTCTCCCGCTATCACCAGGTTATAATTCCCTCTCTGTTCTTCTATGAAGGTATCTAGCAGGGAAATTGTGCTAGAAAGTTTTCCTCCAGCCATTCCTCTGGCATAGATATTAATAACTAGAATACCAGATCATTGGCTTGGTGGGATAACAATGGCCAGGATATTGGGGGTCTCAATATGGACACCCCCGTTTATATACGTAGGCCTGTAGCCTGGATGTTGCCTAACCCATGTGGTAAGCCAACCTGAGGGCCTACCCTTTCTGCTGGCAATGGCAGGTTTAAAAAAGTTTAAGTACCCAGGACGAAAGATAGAGCTTATTGACCAGGTTTCCTGAAAGGCCCATATATCCTGGTCCCCAATGAATGATGACCAATCAGCTGACACTGTCTTCGAGTTTAATCCGGCTATATTCCAGGTTGCTAGTAAAAGCGTCCGATTAATTGGGCTGGAATAGATGGTAGTGCTATCAACCACTGTGGAAGGGATCTGTACTATTTCGTAATCAATGGGTTCCCCCCTTATAGTTGGCACTGCTTCATACTGCAGTGTCTTAAACCCACCCTTTTGGCATCAATCGACCTTGTCCAGGACAGACCCCTCTTTGGTTAGGGGGACTTGAGCCGGAGAAACACCATTAGTTTGTAATAGAGGAGGACTATATTTTATTCTTATGTTGGATAGAGCCAGGTGTGATGTTCTGAGGTCAAAGGATACTAAATTATCCACAAGATCAGTAGTAGTTAACCTAAGACATTCATAATCCGTACTAGAACCATGGATCGTATATCTTTTTGCAGAGTATATGTCTTCTCTTATGACTGATCTGCAATTCCTCGCATGCCGTAACCAGTGAATGCATTTGTTTATCAAATCCTGCTCATTTTCATATAGATACTCCAAAGTTATTTTTGGAACATTGACTAGAAAAACTTTAGCTTTAGGGGGATTGCTCAGGTGTGATGTTGAGGGATTCAGACCCTTAAGCAGCAGCGTGCCTGGGTTCCCTGGTGCGCTAGGGGTAATAAAATGCTGTTGATGACTAACCTGTCTGGGGTCAGATGACTTTGGTTCCTGTTGATTTCCAATGTGTGATCTATTTATATTTGCCTGAGTCGTTCTATAGGTGTTGGGTTGTATACTTGCCGGGGAAGCATTCGCTGGGCCCCTACCTCCTGTTAAAATCGGTGGTGGGACGCTATCTGTAGATCTACACAGTTGTGCTGGTCTATGACTTCCAAGATCTACATTAAGCCCTGTTGTTTGAAGTGTGTCTATTAGCCTCACAACCACGGTTTTCAGGGAGCTAACAAGTTCCATTAACAAGCCGATATGTACCTTGAAACTATCTAAGTGTTGACTTGAATGAAAACAGCTACATCCTTTATTTGAGGCCTCCGTTTTGGAAGCCTTACTTGCACCGGAGGAGTCTATCTGTACTGCAGGTTCATTGGGCCTAACAGGCTCATCAATATCCGTCAACGGGGCGATCAGTTGTTACACTCAATATCGAAACCCCCAATATGGTCAGCAAAGTTGGAATCATTTAATGGCGTTAACAGTTGTGGCATAGCTATCTGCTTGGTCTGAGATTCCTGCACTTGGGTGTGGGATAGTTTTTTTATGTGTATGCTTCTTACACATTTCCGGGATGGATTTAGCTGACTCGGGGGAGTCGGGGGTCCCAATCAGGTGAGCTCCCAGTAGTCCACACTTGGTGCACACGGGGGTAGCTAGGATCTCCTCACAATCGCTAATGATGTTATCAATGCGTGTCATAACACAGTTACTTTTCGTAGGCTCTATGTATTTATCCAACCTTTTTACTTTCTTGTGCATGCCCACTCCCCCTCCCCCTGTAGCCTCCATAACCTTCCTTTTACCCATACCTGATTTCGATGGTCGTAATTTGGCAAATGATTAATTAATACTAGATTTTAAACAAACAATTTAAGCACACCTGAGAATAGTTCAATCCCTAACCAAACAAACCCACAATCTTTGATTATACACAATATTCCCAGCAGGGCATACTCAACTAAGCTTAATCAGTCTGCGAGCTATGTGGTTGTTGGCACAGCAATTGTCTGTAAGAGTTCACACAGGTAGCGTTCACAAATGACCAACAGCAAAGTCAATACCTTATTGTCTGCACGGATCTAGAGTCGGCATTAGGGGGGTGGCCCTACTCTGCCTCTTCCTGGCGATGAGGGGCAAGGACGGGCCCACCCTCCGCCCACGCGCGTCCCACGCCGTGGTGTTTGCTGGCGCTTTTGAGTGCTGTAGGATGGTCAGAACTCCTCCCTCCTGGAAGTAGTCAGGCAGCAAAGGATTCAGGGTGTTGTAGTCCCCCAGCGGCTTCAGAGTGCAGAGCGTCCTGTGCCACGGTGTTTGCTGCCACTTTTGAGCGCTGTAGGATGGTCGGAACTCCTCCCTCCTGGGAGTAGTCAGGCAGCAAAGGATTCTGGGCGTAGTAGTCCCCCAGTGGCCTCAGAGTGCAGAGCATCATCAATCAGACTGTGCAGTATGATGATCAATTACGGGCGGGTCAGCCTAAAAGGGCAGCAGATAGACTCCCGGCAAGTGATGACCAGAATAATCAACTAAATCTGAACTTCCTGAGGCTCCCTCCGTGGAATGACGTCTCGACCTTGCGCACCCTCAAGAATAACAATGATCAAGTAATCTATGAGTGGCTGTCCACCCCCAGATATAACGCCAATGGCTCCAAAGATATCTTGAATAGGTCTAACATCTTACGGCTCCTGGGTCGTCTTAATGCTTTGGCAACAAGCACCTCAGACGATATAGAGTGGGTAAAGAAGAGCAAGTCCCAGTGTCATCTAGCTGCGGAAAGAAGGCAGGCCTGTTGCTCTCCCTTCTCAAAAACTTCTAGCTTCAATCCACCCATGGAATACACTAAAACTGTTGTCCTGCTTGCAGCCCACTGACGACTTTCAGGAATGTATTCACTATAGATTATATCTTAATCAAAAAAGAGGAGGCACTCAAATTAAGCGACTTCGCAGTGGATGACCGAGACAAAAGCGATCATAGGCCACTTTGTGCCATCTTCAATCCGGCCCCGGAATCAGCGGATGTCCTGGAATCAATTGGCACATCCCTAGGCGAAGAACGATATCTAATACTTAAAAGATTAAAATGGCATTCCAGACTCGGGAAACTAAGAACATCATTAGACTCTGGGAAGTGCTGATAATACACTTACAGCACTATCTGGGAATTGCCAACAGACCAAACAGGAGCCATAACCCTATCCAATCTGCGCCGCAATATAGAGCACCAAAATGCCTGAAACATCGGATACGTGAGCTCAAAAGGCTATTAAGGCATAAAGGTATGGAGCCCCTTTGTCACAGTCTACCTCAATCTCGGCCCTGCGAACTGCATATAAATTGAAAGTGTGGGAGCTGAAAAGATCCGGTATGGAAAGGAAATGGCTCAAAGTGTTCTAACTAATTAAAGGAACAGATAATGGCAATTTATGGAGCTTTATTAACAGCCTGAGTTCTCATAGGTTGCCCAAAGAAAATAACATTGCAGGTAATGTGTGGGAACAGTACGTGAAGGTGCTGTACACAGCCACATCGATCAAGCAGGGACCTTCTAGCACAGAGTGGGCTCAGGCTGCAGCAAAAGTTAACAAACCACAAAAGGCGCAGGGACAACCCTTAGCACGCAGTCAGTTCAATGTATATACAATGGGTGAGACTGCCAGGAACATCAAGGATACCAGAACCAACAGGGCCCCAGGACCAAATGGTATTCCAGCCCAAAAAATTGGCTCCTACCTTTTTTGCATCTACCCTTACTTCTCTATTTAATCATTCATATCTCACAGCAACAGTTCCACAATCTTGGACAGGCTTTTTTCTGTTTACATTATATAAGAAGGGAGTTCACTCGAATCCTGCTAATTACAGGTTCCTAGCCTTGCTCGACATTGAAGCAAAGATCTACGCCCACCTATTATTAAGGGACCTAGAAGACTGGGTGGATAAGAATGGCATCCTTCCACCCTACCAAACTGGCTTCAGGGCAAACAGCTCCACTATGGACAACGTCCTAGTGCTATCCTACCTCTGGAAGCAAGCAACAACGAGAAACAAGCTGCCCCTGTTTTGCTACTGTATAGACTTCTCTACGGCCTACGACCGAGTTAATCGCAGATGACTAAGGGCAAAGCTTGAAGCCTGGGGGATCCAGACCTCCCTTTTAAAAGATATAAAAGCCCTCTATGAGGGGACATGGGTTCGGGTCAAACTAAGTCCAACAACGGTAACCTCAAGAATCAACGGTAACACCGGGCTAAAGCAGGGTTGTGTTCTGGCCCCTCTATTATTCAACCTTTACACGCCAGACCTGGGGTCCGCCCTGAAAGATGCTTGCGTAGTACCACCAAGATCGGGCCAGATGACCTTGGGCACCCTCCAATATACAGATGACATAGTGATCATGGATCACACTAGGGTGGGCGCCAAAGAGCATTATAAAGCCTGGCAGTATACAATCAGGAAAATAGCCTACAAATCAACAAAAATAAGACAAAGATAATAATCTTTGGTAAATATCCCCATAAAAAGCAAGCAACATGGTTGGTCCCTTGGCGAGCATCAAATTAGAACAACTACTGCCTATAATTACTTCGGGGTATGGTTAACAGGCTAAAAGCATACAAACCCGCAGGCACCCAGACAGGCTAGAAACAGCAGGCTAAGGCTAGAAATAGGACTAAACAGACCGGATTTGGTTCTTCAGGGGGACCTAATAAAATATTACATCGGAGTATTGAAAGCTCTAGAAAATAATTAAACACCCTTTAAAGCTGATCTTTAGGGCTTGAGTGTTCCCCGTGGCACGCCAAGCTGGACCAAGCCATAGATTGCTTGAAAATAAAGGCAGGGAGCATGCCTCTCAAAGAAATCCCTTACTTTGCTTGGGCTAAAGCCGTGAAGCACCAAGTTCAGACTCTCTCCTTCGAACTGGATCGATCCTCACTCTGGTATAATTCTCTCACATTGTTGCTAGACAAGTCGTACACTCTTGGGAAAGCTTAACCTTACACGCGCGACTCTCTCTCAGCTCAAGCAAGAAAGAAAAATCCTGTTTTTTTGCCTCACCGCCCTCAGGATCCAGGACTTCAAACCCAAATGGGTGCGAAAAGACATTGTCTCTTGCCAACTATGCAACTAGCATAGGGAATCCTGGCTACACCGTTTATGCTGCTGCCCAAAACTAGCCGTGGACCGCCATCGTTTGCTGCACCAGCCCTAAAGGATAAGGGCCTGAGAACGTGCAGGGATGCCTCAGATGGGTGCTTTTCAGAAATAACTACCTGCTTACTTGCTAGAGTTGGCAAGTAAACTCATCAAATAAGAATAGCACTTGACCCCCAGCAACAGGTCATAGCCCCCAGGGTTTCAACTTCCCAGTGATTAAATCAGTTGCCGCCCCCACCCTAATGGAAATTACCCAATTTAGGGGCCCACAGGGTTGCCAGTCAGACTACAAGAGAGAGTTGGGCCATGAAGGGGGCTCAATTAGAACAGGTAACAATGACTGATGGATTTTATATAAACAGGGATTCTTCTAGGACTAATTAAACATTGGGGTGAACTGGAGTGTCCTCTTATTTTTAACTTACTGTAACGCAGTCTCTCTTAGGGACATACTGTGAAAAACATAGCCCATGCAGGCATGGTGCATTTTATTTATTTTATGTGTTTTACTGTAAAGATTTTAAGTAATTGTACGTTAATAAAGAAATTACTTACTAACTACAAAACATTTATTATAATCATGTATTACCAGTGTTGCGGTGCAGCAAAGACAATCTCTAAGCTCTGAGAAGGCATGCATGTATATGTCATCCCATGGTACCGGATCTGATATGTCCTTGTGTGTCAGCCTCTGTAAAGGCGTGGCCATAAGGGAAAAGTTGGGAATCCACTGTAGACAGTAGCCCACCATTCCCAAGAATATTCTGATTTCTCTCTGTGTTGTTGGCGGATTGATTTTTAGAATCTCTGAGATTCTGTCTGGTAATACCTTCCTTGTCCTTTCTCGATGCGATGTGCTAGATACAGGACTTCTGTCTTAGATAACTATAATTTGGTCAGCGACACTTTATGTCCATTCTTAGCTAAGTGATTCAAGAGAGCAATTGTCTCTTGTTTACAAGCCTCCTGAGTATTCAACGTCACCAATAGGTCGTTAATGTACTGGACTAGGACTTAGTGATAGAACATCACTAAGGACTCTAAATTCTTTTTGAGTATCTGGTTAAAGATGGCTGGACTCTCTGTATACCCTTGTGGGACTCAGCACCATGCCAAAATAATCCTGCCGAAATGGAAAGCGCAAAGGAACTGGCTATCCTCATGCAATGGTATAGAAAAGAAGGTTTGACATAAATCAATGACTGAGAACCACTCAGACTTGCATGGAATATGAGACAAAATCACAGCTGGATTCGGAACCACAGGACAAACAGGAACAAGTATGGAATTCACCTTTCGCAAATCCTGGATGATGAGGTACTTGCCGTTGGGTTTCTGAAAACCCATAATGGGCAAGTTAAATGAACTCCCCATAATCTCCTTCAGACTCCCTTACTCAATCATTGAGTCATTATAATGCTAACAAAGGTTCAAGCACAAAATTACACAAAACATAAATATAACTGATATTGAAAACAATACCAATAAAACAAATGGAATTATATGTCAAGGAAGCTATACTACATAGAATCTTTTTACAAAATTATCAAAATTATACCCATACAAAATTAAACAATATATACTGCTTTTACTGGGACAATAATATAAAAGGATGGGGGCGCTAGGTGGCGCCAGACCAAGATGGCCGCACTGGTGTGAGGCTCCCGCCAGATCGAGCACCTTTCCTCATCCTACAGTGATCCTGACCGGAGATTCCTGACCCGAACATCGCTCCATGGTGTCCGGGACACCGAGCTGTGCTCAGTGATACCTCTCTTGCTGGGGAAACCTAGCCGGCCGCGGAGATAATGGCCGGCGAGCCTGGGGCAAGCTGCTGCCTTGGTGTGGTGGCTTCCTGACGTCGGCCCACCCCGCCGGGATAGACCGAGGCTTCGCGGCCTATACGGAGCGGCCGGAGGAGGCCATCCCCCCTGGGGGCACTGAGACATCTGAGAGGCCGGGGGGCATAACCGACGTCGGAGCGACCCCAGCTGCTGCCAGAGGTGAGCGACACCTGTAGACTGTAGCTCCCTGGTGCTGCGGGCATATTTGGATGCGTCTACTCCCTTGCGGGCCGGACACTAGGCACTGACTGAGGCCCTCCATTTTTGGCGATTACACCGCGGTTTACATTTGCCGGGGACATTCGACAATCACAACATCATCCGCAAAGCCACAGGAACTCACCTGGCAGGCGAAGCTGCCTTCCCTTCGGCTGCCCCCCCGGCAGCTCCCTGATCTGCGGGCGGACCACTCACGCTAGCCCGGTGCTGCGCGGCCTATAGAGACCCGGCCGTGATCACTGCTGGGGGCTTATGTTGCATTAAGGATCCACTGACGCCTGCGCTGGGTTGCTTGCTCCCCTGCGATACCACCGAGGGCTTGCCATCCTCCACTCGGGGCTTCGCGCGCATACACCCTGAAGAGCCTCGTCACTGCTTCGGCCCGTTCCATCAATCATTGCGCCTGACACTTCCCAACGGCTCACCTGCAGCGGATCATTAGGAGGGGGCTTTCCCCCCCTCAGAGCATAGCGCCATTCCAGCTGCTTTCTCGTGTCTGTGGTCTGGCAGCCGGGTTCCCCCATCTTCATCTGCTGAGGTAGTGGCGCGAATCAGCACAGGGCCTGGACTACCGGCACCCATTGCGTGGGACATCGGTCCGCAATATCACCGCTTCCCGCGTTATGAGTCCGGCGCACCAATTGAGAAGGGGGTGCGCCTCGCAAACAACGCGGACCAGATAACGGCATCTTGCTTCCCCCCTCCCTGGAGCTGTGGGTTTGCTGAGGGGTCTATACACGGAGGCCCGATTGCCCATTCTAATTACAGAGCGGCTGTGACACAAGGTGCTCTCCCTGTGCAGGCTGCACCTGCTAACAACCTACTTCTTTGTTTACTTGTGACTATCTGGAAATTGCCCCACAGCGAGTATTGGGGATCTTCTATCTGTCACTGCCTCCCCTATAACCACGTACTCTGCTAAACCGCTCCTGTGGCATCACGCCGTTTCTCTGTCTGTGGATGGGGAGGATTGGACCGTGGCCTTGCTCACAATTTGTCTAATTCAACACCAGATCTGCCTGAAACACACGGAGTTACCCCAGTAAGCCCTGGGTCCCTACTTACTCGGCTCTGTCAGCGCATTGGAACCTCAGCGCGCGCTCTCGCCCGCCTCCTAGACTTGGAAACCCATTCCGTTCAGCCATAGACCGATAGAAGGCGGCACTTCCTCATAACTTTGGTGGAATTCTACTAGCCCGGTGCCCCCATTCAACTGGAGCTTGAAACGTCGGAAGGTCTTCAACCCACACCCTGATTTCCCGCCCAGCCTACATCAGCCCCCTTTTCCGCCCGTACCCTCCTGAGAGCTGGCGGCCACTTTTTCCACTGCATCGCGGACACCTCGGCGGGACATGGGCCGCAACGATGCCAGACAGTCAAAAATCCCATTTGAATCCAAGAAAACTTCAAAAACGATGCCGGAGGGGGAGGGCAGCCCTACCACCTCGGCCCCTCAGGAGGAAGACTGGAAAGCACTCTTGTTAGGTATGAAGCAGAGCCTGTCAACAATAGACTCCAAAATCGACACCATAAATACACGCATGGACAGTGTTGTGGCTAAGCTGGAACATCATGACACACGCATTAAAGAGGCCGAAGACAGGATTTCGTAATTGGAAGACGGAGCTACCTCTACCAACAGACAAGTCACTCAAATGGACAGGCTGCTTAAAATAATAGCGGACAAGAATGAGGATTTGGAAGCGAGATCCCGCCGTAATAACGTCCGTATTTTAGGCCTTGCGGAGTCCACCAACACAGGGAAGGTGGAGATCTTTGTTGAAAACCTTGTAGTGGAACTGTTTGGGAAAGAATCCTTCTCCTCACACCTCATCGTTGAGAGAGCCCACAGGTCTTTGGCCGCTCGCCCTCCTCCCGGAGCCCAACCACGTCCTATCATTGAGCGTTTTCTTAACTACAGAGACCGAGACGCGGTGTTGAGACGTGCGAGAGAACTGGGGACTGTGAACTATGGCAACACAACGCTATCCTTTTTCCCCGATTTCACCCCTGCGGTCCAAGAAGCCAGACGCAAATTTGCTGGAGTTAAAAAGAAACTTCAAGCACAGGAGATCCCATATGCCATGCTGTATCCGGCAAAACTAACAATTTCTCATCAGGGCAAGCACCATTTTTTCCAAAATCCACAGCAGGTGGAAGACTTCATCAAGCAACACAGGAAAGAACAGAACAGGGAAGATGCAACACTTCGGCGCTCCAGGTCACAATCACCATTGTCACAACAGAACTAACCTGATGAACTGCTATGCTGGCCTTCGGGTCAAAGTAGTCCCTGGGCACTGATTATGCGATGACTGATACCTACGTGTCCTGGTGAGGTACTCGTTCTGCTTTAAGTCTTACTGGTCTATAGTATAACTAAGTGCTCCATCACCCACCTCCGTCCCGCAATAGACGACCGGGGTAAGCCTGGTTGACTGTGGGTGTAAGTAGGGAGGTGGTTGGCAGGTCTGGTGCCCCTAGTTTCTGACCCCCAATGGGTGAACCCCTAAACTCCCCTTCCCTCCTTAGGGCAGGGGCATGGGTAGTACTCTTTTCGGTTTTGGTTTCGTTTTGGTTCTGGGTGGGGACTATATACCCGGCCAGTTGGGGTTGCCGGTGTGGGTGGGATGACACTCCAATCTCATGCTGAAGCTATTAAAGCGTCAGTAAAGCATGTTCGGGACTGGTCTAACGGGGGGATAATGGGGTGGAACTGTTGTCTCTATGATGTTGATTGTATTATGTTCTTTGATGATGCACCTACATGCTACTCACATCTTTATTTGTTTGAATGGGTGACGTAACGGGCTCGCAGCCGGCACAGCAGTTCCGGCTGGTCTCATGGAACATTCGCGGGCTGAACAACCCGCGAAAGAAGAGACAAATTCTGGGTTACCTGGACAGGCAGGGAGTGTCAATTTCCATGCTCCAGGAAACACACTTAAGGCCAGATAGTTCCCCTCTATTTGCGTCTAGATGGGCCTCATGCAAGGTGTTCTCCTCTTATTCAAACTATGCCAGAGGGGTGACAATCGTGGTCAGGCGAGTGATGCGTTTTACACCTGCTGGGACCAAGGTAGATTCAGGTGGTAGATATTGCATGGTCTGGGGGAAACTACACTCGCATACAGTCCTCTTCGCCTGCTATTATGGCCCCAATACAGACGACACATCCGCA
Organism: Lissotriton helveticus; assembly: GCF_964261635.1. NCBI lineage: Eukaryota > Metazoa > Chordata > Amphibia > Caudata > Salamandridae > Lissotriton > Lissotriton helveticus. The sequence goes on from NC_136065.1 coordinate 604,650,858, forward strand.
CTTCTTACGATGTGGGGCAAAATTCAAACATTGGGCATAAACCATGTCATATTGGGAGGAGACTTCAATACAGCATTAAAACCGAGCCTGGACAGATCACACCCCCAGGCGTTGCACTACACTCATACCCAACGTACATTATCGGCTATTGTTGAGGAACACCACTACATCGAGGCACTTACACCCCTCCCTCAAACAGGGTACACACCATTCTGCAGTGCATTCCACATGGGCGCGGATTGATTACGTGTTCCTATCGGCTGGCCTCATGTCTTGGCTGGTTGACACCCTGCACCTTGCCAGGACATTCTCAGATCATTCGCCAGTCCTCCTAACACTATGCATACCCATTGATGCCTCCCCATATTTAAGCTGGCGCCTAAATCCCGCACACCTCACTGATTCGGCCTTCAAGGCAGAACTTGAACATGACATACAAGACTTCTTTGAGCGTAACATGGGGTCAGTGCGGAAACTCACGACGGTATGGGAGGCTTTTAAGGTCACGGTAAGAGGGTGGTGTATCGCTAAAGGAGGCGGCGTCCTCAAATCACTGCGTAGTGACTTGCGCAAGTTAGAAACTGAGCTCGAGACCTTGAACGGGGCATGACTCGCGACACGCGGGGGCATACATCTAAAGCTCTACTCAGTGAAAAGCTGAATGAATATGCGGAAGTGGCGGATAAGGAATGTAAGTTCCTAGGGAAACCGTACACTGCGCGCATCTTTGGCGAGGGAGATAGGCCCGGTAGGGCACTAGCCTCCGCCATCAGATCCCCAAGATATAATAACTATGTCGCGACCTTACTTGACGAACATAAAGCCCCGCAGAGGGACCTCGCGGTACAACTCCGCATTCTCACTAATCATTACTCCACACTATACACCTCCCAAAGATCGACAACTATCAACTTACAGTTGTATCTCGATGACACTGCTATTGCGTGGATTGGCCCATCCCAGCAGAAATTATTACATCATGAACTCGAGCTGGATGAAATAAAGGACGCTATCATGTCTATGAAGTCGGGCAAATCACCTGGATCTGATGGGTTGCCAATTGACTTTTATAAGGCCTATATCCATCTACTCGCTCCAATACTGAAGCAAGTTTACTATTCGGCCCTTGAAGAGGGGACTTTGCCGATCACTATGCGTGAAGCCCTTATAACATCCCTGTTGAAACCAGGCAAGCCTCCAGAGCAATGCGACTCTTACAGACCTCTTTCATTGCTAAATACCGATGTAAAAATATTGGCGAAAGTACTCGCGACACGCCTTAACCTATTGATGGAGCGTCTGGTCTTGCCTGACCAAGCGGGATTTGTCCCAAATAGGGCGACGTCACATAATCTGCGCACCCTTCAGGCTGTACTGCAGGACATTGATCCTCGATGCGAGGCTGCTGCAGTTTTCCTAGACGCCACAAAGGCGTTTGATTCCCTGGAATGGGACTAACTACTGGCCCTTCTGGAATGGATGGGGATCCCCTTTAACTTTCTCGACTGGATCCGGCTGCTATATTACAAACCGAAAGCCTCAGTCCTGTTAAACGGCTCCCGTTCAGCCCCATTTGAGATCCATAGGGGAACCCGGCAGGGGTGCCCGCTCTCTCCAGTTCTCTTCGTGATCGCCATTGAGCCCCTAGCGGCCAAACTTCGGCAACATCACAATCACCGTTATCTAATATACCCAGAACGCCAACAGCTCATCGCATTATATGCTGATGACATGACCCTATATGTACACAAACCGCAAGAGAACCTTAACCCTCTGTTGCGCGAGGTTACCAGATTCGGAGCCTTATCGGGGATACAGATAAACTGGTCGAAGTCTGCTCTATTCCCCTTGACAGACAAGACCTTGCGTTTCCCTCTGGACTACCCCCTACTGTGGGTGTCGGATGAAATAAAATACTTGGGCATCACAGTCACCAGGAACCGGGAAGCTCTCATCAGGGCTAATTATGGTACTGTCCTGGATAAACTGACTGACACATCACTAAGTGGATCCATCTCCCACTGTCAATGGCAGGGCGCATCTCCCTGATTAAGATGGTGGTTCTCCCCAAGCTCCTATATCTTTTCACCAATATACCGTACAGTCCGGGCTCATACTTCTTCCGCGCCCTCAATTCCCAATTATCACGACTCATTTGGGGCGGCAAACAGGCCAGGATTAGTCTGAAGACACTCATGTTACCCTATCACCAAGGTGGATTTGATGTTCCAAACTTTCAACGATATTATGACTGTGCCCAGGGCCACTTTGTCGTGTACTTGCTTCACTCTCCTCCCTTTATGGCTCACCTGGCGGTTGAGGACGGATATATGAGGCCTGCTCAACCATCGGGTTATGTATACACTCCGGTTCGTATCATAGACCGAGACCCTACCACGGTAGACTGTACGGTGCAGGCTTGGAAGCGCATAGCTGATAATATGGGGGTCAAGTTCCTTTATTCACCATGTATGCCCCTAGCGCATGACCCCAGACTAAGTGTCTCCTGTGAGGAGATTGGCCGTAAAATGCTCACGAAGCATGCGATCAGTACGTAGGGCGACCTATATCTCCAGGGGCAATTTCACACATCGGCTCAACTCTTTGGGGATAACACCCCCTCAGTGATGGATACGTTCCTTTATATTCGGCTTCGTCAGAATGTCAAGGCGGTCACACCCAGTTTCCCTGATGAGCCGGATACTGTGGCACCCCTACACGCCCTCCTACAAGCTGACACCCCGAGACATGTAGTCGCCATGCTATATAAACATGTGCAGGCTGCTCCATCTCCCCCGCCACTGAGAGCGCGACGTGATTGGGACGGGGATCTAGACGCACCGTTGTCAGACGAGCAATGGGAAGAAAGCTGCTCGCATACCAACGCTGTGACAGGAAATGCACGTCTCAGACTGGTTCATTTAAAATTTTTACACCGACTCTACTATACCCCGGCCAAACTGTTCCGCTTTTGACTACGGGACAATGACAGCTGTTTAAGGTGCGGGGGCGAGGGTGCAGACTTCATTCACCTGGCGTGGTTGTGCCCTGCTGTAGCAGCATATTGGGATGAGATATTTAAAGCATTGTCTGACATGATCGGGGTGGACATTGTACCTTGTCCTAAGATTGCCCTACTGGGCCAGTCGAATCCAGCTATAAAAGCACATAGGACATTTTTTGCGCTAGGCCTCCTATTAGCTAAACGCCATGTTGCATGTCGATGGGGCCGGGGTCGGGCGCCTAAATTCAAGATATGGTTGAACACGATGTCTACTTGGCAGGAACAACTGCACACATATGCCGAACTTCTACCAAAAAAGTCACGTCCTAAAGACCTATGGGGCCCCCTCACTACATATCTTCTTCGTGAGCAGAGCGAGGATTCGTCTGAGGCAGGAAATAACAGAGAAACACGCTAAGCTAACACGTCCACTTTACCCAAACTTGAACCATGATCCCAGATAGCGAGGACTAATAGTATCCCTCCCCCCCCCCATGCATCATTCCACTTTAATTCAGTCTGCATGATAGGCCTTGGGGCGGATAACCCGGGACACCGTGCTGTCCTTGATATTGCAGGAGACTAGAACACATACCATACCAGCAACAGCTACCCAGCTAATGGCTTGAGTGCCGTTCATCCCCATCACCAGATTGTTTACACACTACACTAGAATGGCATATGTAGCACAGCATCCAAAGGACGTTATACACTGTTGTACTCACAGATTGGATCATAGACTACTCCCCTCTCCCCTCCCATGTCAGCCAGAAAGGTTAATTGGGTGCAATGTGCCATTATCCCCGACGTGGGTCACTTTTCGACACAGACAGTGCTGTTCTGCAGCTCTGCACCTCAAGATACTTCACGCCACATACTAAGTATGGTGGGAAATCATGGGAGGGAACAGTTTATGTTGGTTTTTTCAGTTCGTTATAAATGGTAAAAGGAACCTCAAGTATATACTGTTTGAATATATCTTGCTAACTTACTTGATAGATTATGCATCCTTGAACAGCTTACATCGACTTTACATCGCGGCCGGCCCACCAGGGTTGTAGGCGACATGCTGTGTTAAAAAACTGTTGCCTTGTCTTGCTAGATGTAAATACACGCATGACTCTGTCAGCGATAGCTGCCGGCCTGCGTGCGCAGGTTGTGGGCATGAAGCTGTGTAATCTTTGTTTTGTCACTAATAAAGGTTTAAAAAAAAATAATAATATAAAAGGATGATACAATTATTGACAAATGCTGCTCATACAGTTACACAAAAAGCATGAAAAAACTATTAACAGTGTAATCAAAAAGACAATGGCAGAGGCAGATAAGTTAACATACAAAAAACCTGATCAGACAAATCCCAGACATAGAGGAAGCAATTAATGCTTTTTCTTCAATATGTGCCAAGGATAGGCGTTGATGGCGTTTCAACCAAATTAAATTGGTTAGGTCATCATCATCAGGGCTATTTATCAGAGCAGCCAACAGAAAGTTCTGAAACAAATATGTACAAGGGTATCAAAATCAGAAAATCAATTTTTAATAATATCAGCATAGCACAAGACCAAAGCTAATAGAGTGTGAGTTGGAAAAGGAGAGACCCAACTTAATCTTAAAAGCACTCAAAATTGAGAAAGACACATTGGTGTGCTCACACTGTCATGCATTTAAGGAAACAAAAGTGAAAGAAGAACCCAAACTATAGTCCACCAACAATGCCCCCCATCAGTCAATCATAGCACGAGGGCTAATAGGAGAGCATCTGTGAAAACCTACTCGCTCACTCGAGGTCAAAAAAACTTGTTCGGGGACAGAAGCGTATTGAGTTAAGGCCAAAGAGAAGAAGAAATTGCATCAAAGGTAATGGAATGAATCCAAAGTCCTTATCATTAAAGAAAAGGGACAATGAAAATCAGAGCTGGACGAAAACAAAACTATATTAAAAAACTGCAAAGATAATTAAAACTCACTGGTCATAGGTATGCTAGGAGAGCGTCTGAACAAATCAGGGCCTTCACATGGAAACCAGTTCAAGTGTCATAACCAGGCCAAGGGAAATTCAAAATAATTTAGATCTATCGAAAAGTAAAAAATAATAAAGTCATCTTAGTTAAAGAAAACTCAGAAACCATGAAATTCGAGTTAAAGGATAATGTAAATAAAAAACAGAGCTCACCTGCCCAGCAATCATTGAATCAAACACAGGAGTAATGGAAGCAACAGTTTAAGGGGTCTGATTATACTGTGGGATTCTCGGGTACTCTGTATTTGGCTTCACTGTAATGAGGACTGGTTCAACACCTCCTATAAGTCCGATGGCTTTACCTGAAAAGTCCGAGACCCCAGGTAGTGATGTGTCTCTCAATTCTCATCCTTTGGCAACAAAAGGAATAATCCAATTTCTGTTCTCTGTCTAACGAGTTTAAACGCAACGTCCTCATCATGAGCGGATTTGAATGCCCTGTGGGGTACAGTAAATGGAACCACTCAGCTTACATTAAATTTCTCATCCAATCAGATTTACAGGACTTAAATCACACACCACCAATCGGTGATTGTTCTCAAAGGGCCCTATCTTGACAGGTACCACTTCTGAAACTGGGCTGGTTATTTATTTGCAACTCGTATTACTTGGATTTTTTTGTCCTGAGAGGGGAAGATTGGTAACCTCTGGTGTTCTCACAGTAAAGTGGGTAGCACCAGTATCGACTAGGAATGAAACATGATTTCCATTTACCTCACCATCCGCATATGGACGACTCTGGTCTCCCTCTAAGGTTCGCCCCCTCTCAGGCCCCTTCATTGTGACAGGTCAGAGCTAAGTACATTATCTGTCTCAGTAATGGAGTACTGTTGAGGCATACCCTGATCCACAAAGGGATTAGTGTTTCCATTGAGAATTTGATTTGCATTGTTTTTCTGGACATTTACATTGTGCTGTGGCATCAGGGCTTGTGGAACCTGCATCACTTGAACTTGGGGTACATTGGGATTTTGAATTCTCTCTTTGCTGTGTCTGGACCATATTATTTCCCTGTGATTGTACAAATCCACCATTCTGAACTTGATTCCTATTAACCATGTTATTAGTATTGACCCAACACTCGAAATTCTAATGCCTTAACCTGCCGCAAACATGGTAGGGGTTAGTTTTCTTCAAAGTCTACACATAAAAACCTGTATTTGGATCAAGTTGAACACCACATTCTCTACCTTGCATCATCCGAGTTCCATGCTGATACACTCCCTTCATGGGACCACTATACCCAACAAACTGTGGATTCTGACCTCTTTGGGCAGCTTTCATCTGGGCTATCATTAATTTCTACTTCAATTTCTTGTGTTTTGTCTCTAATTTATCACTGCAATACTTGGCATATCGCAGAATTTCATCAATGGGCTTACTCTGCCAACAAATCAAATGCTGCTGAATCGTGAATCTAACCTCAGGCTTCAACCGATATATGAACCTGTAAACAAAATGTCCCATATTCTTTGCCTCAATAGACTCAGTCTCACTGAACTGTTTGAATGCCTGCAACAATCTCTCATAGTAAGTATGTATTTACTCTTGGGTCATTCTGTCAATATTGACCCAATCTCTTTAAGAGAGATCTTCTATTTAAAAAAAATGTAATAATCTGGTTATACTTTTTCATTATCATTGGTGATGACTCATGTGATTGAGGATGTCTCATCGACTCAACCTCTGACCAATCCACAGAAACTCTGCATTCAGCCCACAAATCACTTGGAACCACAATCTCAAACAAAGTATCAAAAAATTTCCACAAAACCTTTGAAATTCTCCCAAATAGATCAGCATGTGTGCACCATTCCACTGGGTTCTCTCTCAATTTGGGGAAATCATTTGTGAATGAGGAAAGATCAGTCCTGCTCCACAGTACATGAACATACCCTCCACCCAGCACCACACGTATGTCCTCATCTTCCTCGTCTGTTAGAGACTGAGGCATTTGCACCCTGTCTCTCTTTGGTTCCTTCTTCTTTGACCATTGACCTTCCCATTTATCTAGGTCACTCCATTTGCAAATGAAGCCAATTAATTCCTTAATCTGCAATCTCCTTTCTGGCGTATGTATGTTTGCAAGATCTTTGTCACTGAAGCATAACCTGTAACTTCTCTGCAAGACTTTAGACCTCTGTACATCAATTCCATATCTCTGGGCCAATTCAGATAATCACTCTTGAGCCTGTCCTGCACATCTGGTAATATCTTTACATAGTCCTCAAGTTCTCGAGCTGTAATACCTGGTTGTTCTGTTGGGGTAAGAAGAATTTTTTTCTCCACTCTAGGCACTACTACTTGGACCAGGCGATGAGTTCAAAAGAGATATGTCAGAAGGTGGCGTTCCCATAGGCATTTCTGTCCTAGGGATACTGTAATTCATCATCGATGGGGAATTTGTGTTGGGCAAGAAAAATGATGACAATCTCTAAAGAAATCTCCTTGTCCGGTCAAATCCTTACTGACTTAATGTAGCGTCTGCACTCGCAGCACATGGGGTATTCACTTGGCTCGAAACTATATGAGCCTGAAGAATGGGCCTTATTGTCGGGTCCACTGAATTGCCAGCCTTGGCACTAATTTCAGTAGGAACAGCAAAGTATGAATATGTATTCCTGCTATTCCAGGCTTATACAAAGGAACTACAGGACCAATGGTGATAAGAACGGTCAATGCATCTGGGGCATTTAGAGACTCTGGAGTAAAAGGGGCTGTAATTCCTGACGGTTCCCCCTTCAGATCTGGATTCATATTTTATGGTGCCGTAAGCATGTCAAAGGTCTCAGTCATGGGCACATTACTCGCTCCACCAGTCTGGGTGTCATTGTATGGAGGTGGATGATTTAGCGGTAACTCAGTTATAAAATCATAATTTATGTCACTATCACTGTCCTCCGCTCCATTCTCTGTGTCATCTGTCTCTTTATTCTTTTTCTTCTCCCTTTGTTTACCTTTCCCCTCTTCTGTTATTAGTGCAGGATATAGTCTAGCTCCCTCCATCATGTCAGTTCCCCAGGCTTCCTGTTCTGCATGCCATCTAGCATCTGCACAAGTACTAATGGCTTCTTGACTCTCCCTTGAAATCTGTTTCTCTGTCTAAGATTTGCCACATGTTCCCAGGCATTAAGTGTTTAGAAGTGTGTAGGTCTAGGAGGTGGCTTCATTTCATACAGCGTCCTCCTCAAATTCTCAATAATTCTAAAATTAAATGTCCATAATGAGAAAATTGCAATGCAACATCTTTATCAGAAACTCATATTTACCGCTGTAATATGACATGGCCTACCTTCAGGTGGTGCCTCTTCTCCCTTTCTAACTGGCAAAGTCATGGCTCCCCTCACTATGTTTTGTATTGCTTTAAGGAATGTCATTTTTCAATCAATAATATGCAATATTCACGTTGAAACCAGGAAATTATTTTTTCACCCACTATTCTCAGTTTGGCGATTACAACCAATCCCAGCGTAGTTCCCTATGATGTATTCCACCAATACCAGTGCGGCTCTACACCAACCGACCTAAACAAGTGCGGCACACTGTGACATCAATCTAACTCCTTGCAGCAGCTCGCCCTCCTTCACAATTTCTCTCCAGCTTGTTCTCTAAGTGATTCACTCAAACCAATGCAAACAATTTCAAGTACTAACTTTGTCTGCTTCGCTAAAGAAAATTAAAGATTATTCTTACACACAAGAGGCAATTCAGAACACCACTTTCCAACCTATTTTAACATTCACTTCAAGTGAAACCTCGACCAGCATGATCTAACTCAGATTGATACCGTTATTCCCTGTGCACTGAGATCAACTATATACTAACCACCTGTCACAATCACACAAATATAAAATCCCTATCAACAATGCTGTCAATTATGTCTCAAAACAAGATCCACAACACAGCAGACAACTACACCCTGTGTCTTCTACACTGTATCTTGACATTATGTCTCTTATCCTGGGATCTTAGGCCACGACGGACCCGATAACTACTTCAATTTCTCTGCATCAAGCACCACATTCATGTATTAACTTAAATCAACTTCGCATAACACTACGCAGCCATTTCAAAATACAGGAATCTAAGCATAGCAATAGCAATGCGAAACAATGTTGAAGCTCACACTTCTCTGCTGCAAAAAGCTGCTTCAGAAACCGGTACAACTCCATTCATCCTTCGACCGAACCATTTGCTTTTGGGGTTTTATGGTGTTATATCAAGATACTGCACTAATTGGTTAACCAAATGAAGTACAGAGTATTAATGTCGACTAAAAAGAAAAAATGTATAGAAGTGTTCTTAATATGAAAATATGTACCATTGTGGATAGTTTTATCTATGGATTTGATTATTATACTATTTGAATCGATGAATTTCTGAGAGTCTGTCTGCTCGAGACTCATACATTGACTACTCATGCAAAATATTATTCCAGAATAGTGTAGTATTATGCATGACTAAATCCTCTCTCAATGATGGGAAGTGGTAACACCTTTGTATATTAGTTCTTGGATGTTTACAAATTTAATTAAAGCACTATCGCTTACTTCCTTGTATAAAGACTTCCCCCTTAATTACTTTCTGCCATGCCAACAGCCTGATATGGACTCCTGTTACGGAAAGAAGAAAGTTTATTTCCAGGTTGCGAATGGGATGGGTACACCCCCAAAATGTGTGGGGTGTTAGTGAATAAAATAATTTACACTTTTCCCAAAAAATAAATGAATGTGCTAGTTTAATAATGTGACAACAATTTCATTGTCTAAAGTAACAGTTGCAGAGATCCCTTTTGCCTTCTCATTTAACGGATCTCACTAAACCTTTCCAGGAGTACCTCGGGATCCATGCGGCGGCTTCACATTTCCAAGACCACTCTTTGCCGCCTTTTGTCAATTTAAGGGAAACGGCCATTACAACGAAGCCATTTCCACGAAATTGTTAACCACGCATGCAGTACAATGCATGCGTGGTTACCACGAAAGCCTTTACCACGCATACCTTTACTACGAGGTTTGTAGTAAAGGTATATGTGGTAAAGGTAAAAAGTCAAAAAAGGGGGGTTGGGGGGGTTTCCCCCCTCCCAAAAAAAACTCACCTGAAGTCACGTCGGGTTATGTATTTAATCAGCGTCGTTTAAGAGAAAACGGAAAAAAACTTCCGCTTTCTCTTAACGACGTATGACGTCACCACGCAAGCAATCGAGGTATTTGTTATGCGTGGTAAAAGAATTCCGTTGTAACGCATGCGTGGTAAAGGCATGCGTTGCAACGGAATTCGTTGTAACATCATACATTCCAATTTAAGGTGTAAATATGCATCGTTCTTTTGAGGATCACATCTACTGAGTTTATGTAATAGCTGTGTTCCGGTGAAAATTGTTGGTCTGTGGGGTACAATTTGACTTTCTAATATACTTATTCTTTTTATAATATTTCCTGTTCTTCATCTTTTCCTTATCAGAGAAAAAGTAGATTAGATAAAGATATATTTACAAATCGCTATGCACACGTCCTGTGCACGAAAACAACACAGACAATGAATGGGAGTCATTTAGGGAAACTTGGAGCAAAATCAAGTTGGACTGTAGTCTAAAAATTCATTGAAATTACTAATTGATGGACTGATGTCAATATACACAACAGTGAAGTATTGTTAGCTAGTAAATATATATTTAAGACTGTGAGATTGCAACGCATCTATCCATTATTATTCTTCTGAATGGAAAATAAGCAGTGAATGTAATAAACTCTGGTCCCTTGTATCTGGTTGGAAATATCAAGTTGTTTGCTTGTTGGACTGTATTCTAGTGAAGCTGCTAAAATCTACTCTATGGGGGTATTGATGAAAATCCTAACTCGGACGAAAATATAGCCAGAAAGCGAAGCTTGCAAGATGTTTCCCTCCCTAAGATACAGTAGAGGCCATATTTGTATTTAGCCTGATATAGTGGGCATTGTAGGTCACACCTGTTAATTTATATGGTCTTATCCCCCATGGTTTATTGAGAAAAATATCCTGGTGACGGCTGCACAAACTTGCCCGTGTCCACTAAAAGCCACACATTTGGTCATTAACCCGCCCACTAAAAGCTTTTTTTTCTTTTAGCTCCATCATCAATGCCCTCCGGCATGAAATAGATATTAACAGCATTGGAGCCCTGATTTTATATCAGCCACTTGCAACACTTTGATTTAGTAAAATGCAGTTTTGGCAAGGATTTGAATGATCCCACATGATCTTTATTGTCTTTTTAATAGTTCAGTTCCAGTTTAGTGGATCTTATTGTTCTGAAATTAGTCAAATAGTTCTCAAATAATGGTCAAGTTGAATCCAGTATCAATCGGCTCACGAGAGAAGTTTTTCAGCCATTGGGTGGCATAGAGCAAGCTTAAGCTCATTGCATCCCAAGCGAAGATCTTCGATGTGATTCCAGTGCCTTATCGGGGCTGTGCCCTTGCTCATCCCCATTACTTGTGGTGAGGAACCTAAGAGTGCACATAGATGTGGAATTGTCTCTAATCCCGAATATATGCAATGAAACTACAAGGGTTTTCTTCCTTTGTCTCCTAAGGAGAACGGTCCCTTTTTTCAATTTTTTGCTCATAAACACTCAGCCAATACTTTCACTGGAAATCAATACTTTAATTGGTAATGTCATGAATAAACTTTGCTCACAGCCTTGTCAATATATTGCAGTGTTTGAAAAATACTCCACCATGTACCATTTAACAGACCAAACGATATGTGGGCCCAGATGTACTTAAGCTAATGCAGTGGAACACTGGTTCACAAACTAGGGGCCAGATGTAGGTCGGCAAATACCGGTCGGTAACGGCCGACTTCGGCCGTTACCGACCGGTATTTGCTAATGCAGATGTAGGGGCCTGAAAATATACAGAATCGGTATATTTACCGATTCGGTAAATTTACCGATTCTGTAAAATACCAAATCGGCAATTACCGATTCGTTATTTACCATGTAATTCTATTGCATGGTAAATAACGAATACCTGTGTACATGCACATCTGTGCATGTACACCTGTGCCATGTGGCACACATACATGCCCTAAGGGCATGTATGTGTGTCACATGGCACACAAGCCAAAATCAGGGGTGCAACAGGGTGTCAAAGTGACACCCTGTCACCCTTGCAAAATCGGTAATTTTAATTTTCCTGTAGGCCCATAGGAATCAATGGCAATTACCGAATCGGTAAATACCGATTCGGTGATTACCGAATCATACAGATTCGGTAAAAATTACCGAATGTTTACCTACATCTGATTTACCGAATCTAGAATACCGAATCGGTAAAATTCGGTATTCTAGAGTCAGTAAATCAGATTTACCTACATCTGGGCCTAGGTGTATTGTGTTATGTCAGACTCTAAAGGCAGTTTTGAATTTAATTTACAATTTAAAGCTGCTCAAAGACGTTTGAATACTTTGTAAAGCGGCAAGATGCACAATATGAATCATTAAAAGCATCAATGCAGCATGCATAGCTACAAAAACACAAGGAGTCTGGCTCAAAACCAACTAAACCACCGGGGACAGGAGCCTTAGAGACAACCCCACTCTGAACCCCAAGCCTTGTTTCATCACAGGAGGGAGGTACAAAAAGACAGGCAAAGTTCATGCAGGAAAAGGCTGAATTCTGAGTTTCTGAGGTGACCACGCATGAATATATCAACTGTTTTTGACATTCTTGCTTCCTCCAGCAAATAAAGCTGTCTACTGGAAAGGCATCCTTGACAAGATAAATGCGGTGGCGAGAAGGGTGACATAGTTATAAAAGGTGAGCTAGAAAGAAGTTCACACAGAAGAGACAGGCTGCCATGGCAACCGGGGTGGACCTGAATCCGAAGTACAGCTGACTAGCATGGAGGAATACCTTCCAGCAGTGTTTCAGTGGGACTAACAAGTGGAATTGAAGGACTGACAAAGCTGACAGATAAGACATTATAGCTCACAGGTTAGGTTTATTCACATAGGAATACATGTCAATAAATAAACATCCCTTTAACAATACCTGTGTAAAAAAAAAGTTATAAAGTACGTTTTAACTGATTGTACATGTTTATAATTAAGGCTTCCGTTTTTTGGTAGTTATTGCCGCTTCCGTCTGGAATATTGCTACGTTTATCTGCATGCAACCATATTTTGGTTTTTGAGGATAAATGAATCTGCGACTGGTATATTTCTGTATGTATTTAATCGATTAATGTACATTCAAACGTGAAAGCCTGATGCGTTTTGATGCTACACATATCTATATAAAAAGCCAAAAGGTTCGTTAGAAAGCTCTTGTCTTTTATTGTTAAACAGCTGGAGCTGTCAGTCTACACAGGCAATAGCCTGGCAGTCTTGGCTGTCAGCAATGAGAATCATTGAAAAAATAGCCTTTTCTCATATTTATCCATGTTTAAAAATAAATAGACTGGGAAACAGATTGTTTTCTGCCTGCATTTATCACTTAAAATTGGAAAACTGAGGGCCTTATTTATAATTTGCCATCAGGTTGTAACATAGACTGTGCCTCCCAGGCACACAATTCCTGACATATGGGGCTTAGGTGCGGGTGCTGTGCCAGCTATTGGGGGCCGGAACCTGGAGTCTCCCACGCATGACCTGCTTCAGACGATCCTGACTTTTGTGGGTGGGAGACACTTGATTTCTAGGCTATATTAGATGATATTGGCCATGACAGTAGATAATCTGCCGAAGGCTCGTGCCACCTTGGAAACCGTAATAGACCGGTAATTCGCAGGGTGGGAGTGGGATAGGCTATGTCATGATACACACACCATTTCTCGTAACACTTGTTTTAAATATAATCACTTATTAACTCTATCATACCCTTCGCTGCATTACAAGAACGTTACAATTTACCTCTATCCTACTTTCCCCAATACTCACAAATATCCAATGCCCTACGGCCATTCTTGTCATCCAAAACTTTTTCTGATGACACCACTCCATTTACTTCCCTGACCCCTTTGAACACAATTCTACCCGACTCCACTCCCAAAGCTTCTGTTATATATAAGCTTTTGTCTACTCCCATATCTGATAGATCAAAATCCACTATAGAATTAGCTTGGGAAGAAGACCTCTCAATATCCCTTTCCACTAACAGATGGAATAAACTATGGCATAACATTTTCACTACCTCAAAAGCTGCTAACATCACTCAATCTTTGTTTTTTCTTTACAACAGAGCGGTTTGCACTCCGGTTCATATTCATAAGATTAATCCCTCTTATTCTCCCCTTTGTTGGTCTTGTCTCTCCTCGGATGGCTTATTGTTACATTTAATATATTACTGGAATGTTCTTAAATTTTGGAAATCCACTTGGTCTATATCCTCTAAGATATTTAATCGTAATATCCCCTTATCAATTCAAAATGTATTTCTTGGGTCCATGCCTGATGATCTTTCGGACTCCTCACTAAATTTGAAACTATTTGACCTTTTCATTTCACTATCATTTAAAGTTATTTTAACTTGTTGGAAAGAAATTCTAAAATTTGTACGTTAATGTGGTGGAACCTTATTTGCAATGAACATAGAACCTCTACTGTCTCATCATCAACATTATCTCAGAAAATCAAGTCTGACTTACTCTGGAATCCCTTTACTACTTTCCTATCTTCCAACCCTTCCATACATTAATTACTTATCTCATTCTTCCCCCTTCCCCTCTTCTCTTCTATCCTTTTCTTTTCTTGTTTTCTTCTCTCTTCTTCCCATTTTTTCTTTCTTCTTACTCCTTACTTTTAAAAATGCTATTCCATTACCACCTGTTTTAATATGTACCCATAACTATTCTTACTCATTTTCTCATTCATAAGATGGTTTCCTTACCCCTTTTTCTCATTATCTCTGTATCAGATTGTTCCTTGCTATAATATCTTTTGATGATATACGTTTTATCACTCTACTGTTCCATCTTATGTTTTTCTGCAAAGTTTGGTACTTTACTGTTATACCAATAAAAATTATTTTAATAAAAATATATATATATAATCACTTCAACTATCTACTCACCACATCACATCATCTGAAGACGATGCTGCATACCACTGACATTAGGTGCCCCAGATGTCATATGGTGGATGTGGACTTTGCCCACTTGGTCTGAACATGTCTGGGGATCATACAGTTATGGAAGTGGGTCACCTCTGAACTGGAATGAACCCTAAATCAGTCAATCAATCGATTTGCATAGTACGGCTAATCACCCATGAGGATATCCAGGGCAGGCGCTGAGAGCAATGCTGCCGGGGGATCAGTTGAACAGCCAGATACTTTTTTTTTAAAGAGTTTTATATAGCGCGACCTAGACCCGAGACATCGGGTATCAGAGCGCTTTACATGAGCACCAGTTTCATGGCAGAAGAACACATTCTTTTTTTTTTGTTAGGCATGGGCAGATTAAGTGATTTGCCCAGAATCACAGGATATTCAGCATTGTTGCCGAGACTCGAACCCAGTTCCCCAGCTTCGAGGTTGACCACTCTAGCCATAAGGCTACATCCTCTACCCATGCTTCTTGAGTCGCTTTCTGAATTCCAGCATGCAGGATGACATCCAGAGATGAAGTGGGAGGTTGATCCAGGAATTTGCAGCAAGATAGGGGAAGGAGCGACCTCCATTGTTGCTGTAGCAGATATGATGTGTGTGGGCGTGGCAGAGAGAGGCGGAGCGCAGGTGTTTGGAAGAAAGAAGAAGTTCAGTCTGTGGTTGATTTAAGTCAGTCCCTGGTTGTGGTGGGGCTTAAACATGGGAATTAACATCTTACACTGACTTCTCTTATGGATGAGGAGCCAGTCGAACCTCTTGCGGTGTGGGGTGATATGGGTACTTTTGGAGAGGTCTAGGATGAGTCTGGCCGCTGAGTTCTGCATGGTTTGTAGTTCCTTGAGGAGGGGAGAGATAATTCCTATGTAGAGTAACCCAGGGTGTAGTGTAAATAGCAGGGCTACGCGGGGATCCCTGGAGTTGCAAACAAACTATGTGGAAATCCGCTACGCCACCCGCCTATTAAGAAGTAAGTTTACAGGAATTAAGAATAAACTTAAAATCACTTACTTCCTTACTGCGGCGTCCCTGGGCTGCCCTCCTCCTCTTCCTCGCTATACTGGTAATGCTTAAGAAAACTGCGCCTGCATGCACACCTGTGCATGTCCATTTCTTGCAAGAAATGCGCAGGTGTGTGCGCATGCGCAGTTTTTTGAAGCATTACCGGTATGGTGAGGAAGAGGAGGAGGGCAGCCCGGGGACGCCGTAGTACAGAGGTAAGTGGTTTTAAGTTTATTTTTAATTCCTGTAAACTTACTTCTTAATAGGAGGGTGGAGCACGGGGCTCGCCAAATCTGCTCCGCTGAAGAGTGTGTGGAGATTTTCCTTCTCCATGGAACGTGGAGAAGGCAAATCTCCGCACACTCCATGGGCAGAGCGGAGGTCTCTGCCCAGGGTTAATGTAGAGTGCATTGCCGTAGTCCAAACAACTGGTGACAAGGGCTTGTGTAACGGTCTATCTGGTGTCGGCGGGTAGCCACATGAAGATGTTTCGGAGCATGCAAAAGGTGAGGCAGCAGGTGGTTGAAACTGTGTTAATCTGGGCAAATCACTTAATGTCCCCGTGCCTAAAATGAAAGTAACTGGAAAACATAAAAATGTAACGTAACTGGAAAAATATGTAAAGCGCTCTGATACCTGATTCGGTTCGGGTCTAGTTCGCGCTATATAAAACTCTGCAAAAAAAAAAAAATAAAATCTGTCTTCTCATGGTGCGCATACTGTCCAGGATGATGCCACGGTTGTGGGCATGATCAGCGTGATCGGTCAGAGTGGGTGAGGGTCCAAGCTTGGGAAGCCACCAGGTGACCCTTCCATGAGGAGGTGTTGTTCCAAAAGATCAGCACTTCAGTCTTATCTGTGTTGAGTTTAAGGAAATTCTCCCATATCCAGTCGGCGATGCTAGTTATGCATTTGGGGAAATTGGTTGGCATGGTGGAGGGGTCTTCTGAGAACGAGAGAATGAGCTGGGTGTCATCAACCTAGGATATGATGTCCCGTCTGTGTGCTGCTCCGACGACATTGGCAAAGAGAGTCATGTCTGTGTTAAACTGGGTGGGGATGAGCCTTTAGGGATGAAGCAGATGGTTTTCTTGTGTTCCGAGGTGAACAGAGGCAGGTGGATTCACTGGGTTCATCCAGCGAGAAAGGAGACAATCCACTGGAGGGCATCGCCTTGTATTCTGATGTTGTGAAGCCTTCTGATCAGAGTGTGGTGTGATACTGTGTTGAATGCTGCTGAGAGGTCAAGGAGCATCAGGCCCGGCCATTTTACTTGGTCAAGGAGGGATCTGATATCATCTGTGGCTACAATCAGAGCAGTTTAGCTTTGGCTGAGAAGGGCAGGAGGAAGGTGAAGCAGTAGTTCTTGAGCTCGATTGGGTCGGCAGAAGGCTTCTTGATTAGGGTCTTGACTTTTGTGTGTTTCCATACTTGGGTGAAGGTGGCTGTGGTGAGAGATGAGTTGAAGATGGCAGTGAGCTTGATGCTGATTGTCCTGCTCACGAGGTTAAAGATGTGGTGTAGGCAGGGGTTCAGTGGGTGCTCCTGATTGGGTGGAGTTCATGATGGCTTTGGTGTCTTGTGTGGTGAGTAGGTTCCATGTGGTGAGCAAGTGGTTGTCTGAGTTCCTTGCTCTGATTGGAGATTGCTTCAATGCGGTTGGCCAAGGCATTTATTTTAGTCTTTTTCAGGATTTGGTAGTATTGGTTGAGGGCTGTCTTGAATGTGGTTCGATCTGCGGTCTGTAAACTGGTACGCCAATTCCTTTCAAGTTGTTTGGAGGTACGTTCCTGTTTTTTAATTCCATAGTGTACCAGCTGGCTTGCTTGGAGGACCTCCTGAGCTTAGTGGGGTTGCTGGGGGTGAATCTGCCAGCGCAGTCTGTGATCTAGGTGTAGAAGTTCTTGACCGCCTGTTCTACGTCAGTAAGGTTGTGAGGGCGGAAGGTCATTGGACCATTGGCTCTCTGAGACCTTGTTCCAGCTGTACTGAGTAGTGTGGGGTGGCTTGGGGGCAGTGCCAGGGGATCCGGAGATGGTGAAGTGATCAATGGCATGGTCCAGCCAGGTGAGCTTGGTGATATGGCTGTACTTGACTCTGTTGCTGACCATGAAGCTGGGGTTAAGTGTATGTCCAGCGATGTGAGTGAGGTTGGTATCAAGTTGAGTGAGGCCGATGTTGCTCATTCTTTCAAGGAAGCTGGTGGTGTTGGTATCACTGGGAACATAAAAATTAAGGTTGCAGAGGAAGATGAAGTTTTTTGAGTCGATGGTGAGCAGAGTGATGAAATCGGAAATGGTGTTGCAGAAAATGGGACGGGTCCTGGAGGTCTGTATGCGAGTGTGCCTCTGATGGTGGATTTGCTGTTGGTTCATAGTTGGAAGTAGAGGGGTTCCTTGATCCTGGTAAATTTGTCTGCAGTGGTGGAGCTGTGGAAGGTTTCCTTGTGGATGATGGTGATACCACCTCCGTGCGGTCTCGGTGGGCAATCTTGTAGTGGTCTGGTGTGGCTTGAGACGAAGGTGAGCGCGGATACAGGGTTGAGCCATGACTAGGTGAGGAAGATGATGTCGGGGTGAGAGAGGTGATGATGTCCCAAATCTCGGTGGCGTGCTTGCAGAGAAATCATGCTTTGAGCAGGAGGCAGTAGAGATAGTCTAGGGTGGTCGCCATGGACACAGTTATCATGTGTGCTGGCACTGCGGTTTTGAAAGAGAAGAGTCAGTGCAGGCAGGTAAAAGCTCTTACTGTGGAAAAGGGAGAGGTGCAGCAGCAGTTTTTGTTGCGGAGATCTGGATCCAGGGCTTGGAGTTTGGCCTTGGTGTATCTTCGAGTTGTGGCAGAGCTAGGGCGCTGTCCAGGCATGGATGGGTGCAGAAGGCTTGCTTTGGTGCACCAGCAGCATGCTAGCTGCCCGTGTGGGTGCTGTAGCTTTCCTAAGTAGTCCTGGAAGGGACTGGCAGCGAGGCGGGTAGTTGGTGGCAAGAAGTGGGGAAAGAAAAATGATGGGAGCAGAGCAAAAAGCAGTACACGAGAAACAATATCAGAAAATAAAGTTACAACAGCAGAAATAAACTTTCACCAGCATACAACAATGCCATGGACACTGGTGGAAGTGGGAGGGCTTTGAGGCAGTCAAAGTTCCAGCGGGTGACTGCAGCAGCGGGGGAGCAGGCACACAAACCGAAGGGTATGGGAGCTTCCCTAGGCATTGTATGATGTCTTAATCTGCCTACTGAGGCCACACCATAGGCAGGCGACCAAGAAGGCTGGCAACAGGTTCCACAATCTAGCACTAGGCATGTTTCATGGGGACATTGCAAGGCATTGGAAGTCACCAGTGGTCCCCCCACACAGCAGGTGGAAGTCATACGTGGAAAGGCGGGTGCTAGCGGAGGCAGCCATCATACGCCTGGAGGAATACAAAGGGATACACAGGAAGCCCTAGCAGATCAGGGGCAGGAAGTAGTAGACAGCTTATTAATATTGGAGACATAGAAAGCACAAAAGAAGTCTATACTTAGACTGCACATGCAAAGGACACCAAGTCTGTACTGGGGGTGAACGTTTGACAATGTTTAGCATTCCATCCATCATCTTTTTGTATTCTTATAGTCCCCCAAGTGGGAAGGACATGCCCAGACTTGAGTCCCATGCTCACAGTGCCATTTGATTCAAGTCAGCCTGGCTGATGAGAGTTGATACCCTGAAACCGCTCACAGGATGCTTGTTTCCACTCCAGGGTGGACCAGGCCTGGTAGTTCGGGCTGGACTGTTCTCATGGGGAGCAGAGTCTAGACAGATTTGCAGATGGCTGGTCCAAACTGGAATAGCATGGTGAGCAAATAAATAAATAATCTAGGCCCAGTTCTCTGTACTGGGGTGAAGCCTCAGGGACATAACAGGTTTCCATCTACCTTGCATCTCAACCTGGACTCTGCCATCTGGGAGTCCACCCAGCCAAGTCATGTCACCCAAGTCCTGGAACCTTGGAAGTGGGCTTTAGGTGCTTTACCAGTCTCTGTGGATCCAATGGAACTGAAGCATTCCCTCTGCACCGTGGATTGGACCAGTCACAAATATTTGCATCACCGCAGCAGTCCGCATAGCCTTCAGAACTGCCACTGCACATTGAATCCTTAGCGTAGGTCCTAGCATCATCGCAGCCTTACAGCTCTTTGTAACCGATGCATCGCCCTGACTGTGCGCCACATACTCGAATGTGGAACTTCTCATTGCAAGCCCCGATGATAGGATCCTCAACATCAGCGCAACAGGACCTCCCACCACTCCTCGCTGCACCTCAGAACCAACGATTCTCCTTGGCTCTGTGATGCATCTTTGATACAGATTCATGCACTGCTCAGCAACCTAGATTTTGAGGTACTCTGTTCAGTGGGCCCAACTGGTTTCCTGTAGCTGGCCTGTGCTCCATCATGGTCAGTCTGAACTTGTGACTTTGGCTCGGTCCAGTGTGACCCAATGTCCACAGATGTAGCTTTTTGTTTTTTGGTGCTATTTTGACCGTAACTTTTATAATTGAATATCTCCAGTTCTACTAATTGTATTTTTGTCATTTAGGTCTTGTTTTATTTATTTTAAAAAGTTATATTATTCCAACTTGATGTGGGATTTTTTGTGTGTGGTGTTTTCAATGTTTTACAGTTTGAAGTGCTGCATAAACATGTAACACATTGCTTCTAAGTTAAGCCTGACTTCTCTGTGCCAAGCTACCAGGGGTTGAGCACAGGTTAATTTGGGGTATTGCTTGTGCCACACCCTGACTAGGATTGAGGTTTCTGCTTGAGCAGGGCTCACACCGCCAGTCAACCAGTAACCCAATTTCGAAGCCATAATGTAAGTTACCGGGCTCTGTTCTAGAATATTTTCAGTCACTCTGGGTACATTTCACGGATATCCACTTTAACCCTGTTTATTTTCTCTATATTTGGAATCTCTCATTCAAATCATTTAGTTATCAAACCTATTAGACTACAGAGACATGGGGTTAAACTGATTGCCTATGCAGGCAATATATTATTGCCTACACTGACTCTCTCTGTAGTTAAAGAAATAACAACAGAATTTGGTAGCTATGCAGAATACAAACTCAATATGGTTTGTAATTTTCCCTATGCTTTCTGAAAGGGAGAACTCCACCGCAGTGGTGGAGATCTCCACCTGTGTGAAAAGTTACTTGTAAATTTTCACTCTTATATTGAGTCTTTGATACCTCTACCCCATCAACTAAGGTGGTGGAAAAATGTATGTGTACACTTAGATGTAAATCTACACTCAAAATGGTGTATAGCACAAAAGTGTACATGTACATATAGGTGCAGGAGCAGGTTTGCATAGGTAAATGTAACTTTGTGAATAGGCCATTTTTATGAGGTAATACATAGCTATTTACATAGTTTTCAACATAAGTTCAATGTCAACATTTGTGTATCACATGTATGTTTGGGCCCACATCTTATAAAAATGTAGAATCAATGTTGAATTATTTGTTTATTATCTAAGTTTCTGCTGCCGGGGCTAGCTGTAGGAAATAGAATCCTTGTGACCAGTTATCTTGAGAAGTGGATTAAAGACATCATTGATATACGAAAAGTATTCTTGCACCATGCTTGCCAAAGACCCCATGCTTACAAAGGACATAAAGAGGAGTCATCCGTAGTACCAACTCTGTTTTGCACTTTGTTTTTTCACCAACTTTCATCAGTTAGGATTAAAAATTCTATTGTCCTTGCTTATTCACCAGGAGGTATCCTTTAGGATTACTAATTCTACCTTGCATTATACTATTCCTACAAGGAGACATCTGTTTAGATTAGGAACTCATTTACTACTTTTCATAAAAGAGGTCGGTGAAATTAAGTTATATTGAATTGTTGTAAGAAGAAATTGTTAATTGCAAGTATATGATTACCAAGGGTGTAGCTGAACCACATGACATGAATTCTGTTCATAATACAGTTATCAATATGTTCCATTGAAGATAAACAGAACCATGGAAAATTATTTAATAATATAGAAGATATCTCTTTTTTTTTTAGCAAACAACACATAATAAGACTATTTTTCACAGGTAAAGCATCCTCAATTGCAATACAGCTCCGAAAAATATTGAGTCTATTTTCAGAATTTAGAGTGGACACACCGAATGTCAATAAGTATCTCACATTTCACATCAGAGGTTTACTTCCAAAATCAGCCCCATAGCCATACTACAAATGTTCAGTCATTTTTAGATATCATCTCTTCAGCACTACAGATTAGGCTGAGCTGTGTTGCCAGGCAGGTTGCCCTCTTCAGTGTCTCTGTTTCTCCATTTTGTCTCATTCCCTTTCCCCTATCTACCTATAACCAGTATGGTAATAGAATTAAATTGGCACTGTGTGCAGTGAAGTGTGGAAGTTCCCTTCACTCCTGTTGGATCTAAATTGCAAGGTTAGTGCATTTTGATGCAACTGAGACAGCACCCAAACAAATTACTCATCCAAAAGAAGTCAGCTATTGTTCCTGGAATATGCTTTGGTAAACTACAAGGGGGAATAAAGCACACTAAAAATACTATCAATAATTCAATACCACATAGGAAAGTGAAGCACAGTATAAATACTATCTGTTATTAAAAACAACCATTCATGTCCTGTTTTGTTATTGAATGGTTATTTACCTACATTTCTTAACTATTTTCTGTCTTTCTCTCTCTATTCATCAATTTCTCAAACTGTACTTTTATTCCTCTCTATCCCTACCAATGTCTTACTCTATATAAATCGCTACCTCACCACTCTTACTGACACCTTTTTTAACATGTCCTTTAGCAACCTCAAATGTTTCCCCATCTATCATATCTTCACACTACATTATTTAGCTTTCTTTAGCACTCTGCATTTCTTTGGCTCGATATCTTGTACTTAACAATTGGTATATACCTTGCCTCGTGTTCAAATATTTTAAATTAGTTACATTTCATTTAAAATTAATATAGCACAACCAAAATATTCTAGTAATGCATGTTGTTCTTTCTCAAAAGACGCTACATTCATAATTTATTAATTATATTGCTTCTCTATATCCCCTTCTAATGGCATACCTCTATGTCAACTCTCTCTACAGTACACATGCTTTTTGCTCTGGCTATAATTGATTTCACTGTTGTGGGTTACCACACTGCACCTATACTACAACCAGTGGCATAACAAAATGTGAGGGGAGCCCCCTGCAGGATATGTTTAAAGGGCCCTTCACACTCAAATCAGTAGGGGCTAAGGGGGCCCCCTCCAGAATGGGTAAGCCTGGAGCCCCACACATTGGGGCCTTTGTTACACTCCTGACTACAAACCTATCTTTGTTTCTCTTACTCTTTACCTCACTTTACAGCTCCATTTGCTTAACAAAAAATACCAATAATGTTAAATAATCTTTAAATGTGTTTAAATATTATGACTACCTCCTTTTTGTTGTGCAGCTGACCATCACCTTTCTTCAACTCTATGTGGTCTTCGTGTCAATAAAAAAAATCATTATTATATGCTGAAAACATTAAATTATCTTTAAGCTGCAACTAATATTTTAAAGAAAGTTAACTCTATCTGTTTAGAAAAAATAATTACAATTTCATTTCAGACAAGAATCGAAACCTTTTCAATTGATATATATGAGTTAGGCATATACATCACACAAATTCTGTTTTGTGTTATTGCTTTTTAAAAACTGTGCACCATCAAAAAGTATGCAAAAGTGTATTTTCCAGTATAATTGCTAGAGACATGTAACATAAAAGTAGGGCAAAAGATATACATATATCATGCAATATAATAAAAGGACAAGGATTTTACATGGACATTAAAACTTGTAGCTTAAAAAATAAATATAATTTACCAAAAAGTTCTTTTACCTCAACATCCACGTAATGATCAGATCTCCTTCCCTGGTCACCATATCTGCCCAGTAAAGCTGAACTTGTTTTCTGGTCCGAATTACAAAACAGAAAAAAGTTACACCTCTTAACGTAAAGTGATCAGGCTAATGGTGCCAAATTAAGAAAATTAGCTTGATTTGATCACAGTAATTGTTTATTAAATCTATGTACATGTTCTTCAAAAATGCATAAAGTTATAAACTCAATTCTTTGTTTATCTCAACAATACAATTTATTATAACTGACAAAATCAACTTCAGATGTTATAATCCTAAAAACATTTTACAAAACATGCAAAGGAAACCAAATCACAAACATTCTCAACACAGTACTATCACAAACCTCTCATATATACGGCAATTTGTTCTCTAGTTTTTCAATATCTCTTAAAGCAAGATGATACAATTACATACTTCGCTATGGGTCCTTCAAACTTGCACTATTTGCAACTAGATAAGCTACATGGAGTAGTCTCTAGCACTGCATGTGTCTTCAGAATGTGCTAGTCATTAAAAATTCCAAAATAATCACAAAGAAAAATAATTTCTCTCCTCATTAGCAGTAGCATATTTATGTGTTACTGTCATGCTAATATAAAACATTTAAAATAAAAAAAACGTCACCCCGCACTATTTGATTTCCACTTTTCTTCCTGGGGATTTTTTTTTACATTCACAAGTTTCCTGTGCATCATTAATCCCTACCTCACTTTTTAAAAATAATTTAACAGCAGTGGGATCCACTTTCCTTGAGAATGGTAGCAGAGCCACCAAGTATAGTGTGCTGCCAGGTCCAGCAAATGGCGGTTTTATACCTGAAGGACACAGTTTGGTCTTTAATTATCCAGCTCCACTAATCTACCCTACACAGCACTGGGATCCACTCTTCTCTCAACCTCTGGAATGATAACAAAGCCACCATATTATTTGTACTATTGAGTCCAGTATCCTGGTTCTCAATGCCAGTGACTTGGACAAAGTGCCATCAGACATGGTACAGCCTTCTCCTCCTCTCGTTTTTGGGATAATCCTATCCCACACTACCACCTCCTGCCTGCATGTATGACTGATACCTTACTATGAGTGATATAGTAGGCCCCAATTCTTGATCATCATAAAAAGAGAATTGAGTAGACATTGTAACTTTAGAAATCACAAAGAATAATGATGTTGAGAACACCAAAAAGAAAATGAAATAAAAGGTTGGAAGATATGAGGAAATTTATAAAGACTAACAAATACACAATCAATAAATGCAAAATATTTAAAAAAAATAAAGTTATAAAAATATAATTAGGAACACAAGGAGGATTAAAAGGAAACACAAACATGAAAACAAATCTAATCTAAGAAGTAGCAAAGTAAAATCTCAATTGAATTGAAAAATACAATACTGTCCTGCAAAACCCAACCAAATTAAGACCACTGAAAAACCTGTCAAAGAAAGTGGTTTACCTCATGCAGCAAGTGTGCACATGCATCACAGTGATGACATGCCTTATTTTGGATTACATTGTTTGAAGCAGAAGAACATGAAAGGTCAGTTTAATGGTAAAATGTTCCACTGTTTTGTTAAATATTTGCTTAGAACTGGTCACCTCCTGTGAGAACAAAATTAAGGAGAGACGGGCAAATTAAGTAGGTATTGCTTTTAAAACACATTGGCATAGAAAATTCATCTTAAATTCTTATATTGCTGCTGCAATTTGTTTCCACTATCTTCACCTGTCAAACCACACAAAGCCATAGGGAAACAGCACCAGGGTCACGATTAACATTTGCCTCTTGTAGAAGGGAAACCTCTTGTTTTTAAGTATATGTTGAAAGCAGGAATAACAAAGAGGGAACAGAAAAAAATGGTTGGGCTGGGGGTCAAAGGTTGGAGAGTGTAAAGTTAACGAGGCTCCTGATCCCATACATGTGCATGGACAAACCTTGGCTCAAGAATCCTTGTAGGTTAATGTTAAGCCCGGGCGGAGTTGGCGGAGTGCCACTACGTGGAGTTCCACAGAGTTGGAGTAAAACTCTGCTCCCCTCCACCCTCACTAATTTAATTATAACAAAAAAAAGGCACTTACCTGCTGTGGCATCTCCGGGCTGCCCTCCTCCTCATGGTCTCTCTTCTCCTCGTCCAAGCAAATCACTGTGTTGTATGTCTTGCGCTCACGGTGAGGAGGAGAGCAGCCCGGAGACGCCACAGCAGGTAAGTGCCTTTTTATTGTTATAATTAAACTAGAGAGGGTGGAGGGGCTCACTAACTCTGCTCCGCTGCAGAGGCGGAGTTTTCAGCAGAGCGCGGAATAGGCAAAACTCTGTAAACTTCGCTGGTGGTGCAGAGTTCTCTGCCCGGGGTTAGTTACTGAAGGATAATAAATCTATTTGACCTGATGCCAGCTAGAAGCCTTTTGTCTGCACAACATCAACCTTCAGTGACAAGTCAGAAAGAGGCAGGTGTATGTGGTGTCAAGAGTGCAGGAAATGTGGTCTCAGGAGCACATTTACCATTTAAATTCCGCAAGGTGAAATTAATAGTTAGAAAGAATTCCTGTTGATGTTTTGATGTTGAGCTACATTATTTTCTCATTTGGTGAAAAAAAGGAATTCAATCCTACTTGGGGCGAAGGAGGGGCCCTTTTAGGACAAAAGTTACAGTAGACAACATGTAACCCAAAAGAGGATGATGAGCAGTGCTTAAGGGAAAGATCATGGGATACCTGAGTGCAAATGGTGAAAAGATATAGATGGCAGCATATTCAGTAGATGGAAATGCAGGAAGAAATGGTCAACTTCAAAACCTCAGGCAGAGAGGCTGATTTAGAGTTTGGTGGAGAGGGTAGTATGATGCAACAAAGTACCCTCTCTGCCAAACTGAAGTCCATCCAGCTTATTTATCTTCGGGTGGACCGTAAATATATCAGTGACAGAGCCTACCCCGTCTCCGTCACTGACATACTCATCTGATGCCCTTACTACATCAGACCATTTGAGGTTTGGTCATTTGATCGGCCACTCGATTTGGAGTGGCATGTCTAGTGGACAATTTTTACTACCCCTTACTGCTGGGGTCATTTGTTTTTGTTTTTTCAAAAACAGAACCAGTCTTTTGGTCATGAAGAATCAGGAAAAATGTAAAGTTTGATGGGCAGCCATCATGTTTGACGGAGTTGTCTATCAAACGTTTAACTCATTGACAGGAACCTTTGTGATGGCAATTCCTGCCAAATACTAGAAATGTCCACTGGTCAGGTGAAGATCTCTAAATTCAAAGTGCGGATACTCCATCACGGCAAGAGAGTAGTTTACTCTGCCACTTTGATGGAGTTCAGTCCATATTCAAACTCTAAATAAGGAACTTTGATTTTGTGCAGGCACCCTAAATTAGGACTTAAGATTGAGGAATAAATTAAGAAAGACGTTTGCAGGAGAAGAAGAAATGTTACTTCAGGATGGGGCAAGTCTGAAGGATAAAAACGAAAGGCAGAGGTCAAGCTAAACAACTGAAGATTGTAGGGTTTGATTAGTAGAACATGTATGCCCCGAAAAGGTGCTCAGTGCTCAAACTACAAATAGAATAACAAAACATGTAGTCAGGAGAGCTTGTGCAGTTTTGGAAAGCAGTCCATGCTCTTCAGACTTACTGTGACCCTTATTTACCCTATCCAGTATCAATCACATGGCTCAATAGCGGCACAAATTATGGAATTAATCCCATAAAAACTGCATGTTGGGATGGAAAAGTCCTCTGCATGGTAAAGGCATGTACCTCTGCCCAGAGTACCCAACTGTACTGTTGCCTGATTCCCTAATGCATACTTTTTGTCATAAGTGGACACAGATCATGCATTTGCACCATGACATAGACCTGTCTCACGGATTGCAGTCTTGTTTGCCTGGGACAGGCGCCCAAAGTGCTACCCTCATAGTGGCGGAAGGCTACCACCTTTACCAGGAGTTAAGCATGAGCCCTAGTGGTGGCTCACTTACCTTTTCAACAGTTCCGCTGCTGTGTGCTGAAATCACCCTTGGCCTACATCAGATAAGCTGTGGTGTGCTGCATAGTGCAGGAGTAGTGACTCTGCTTCAGTTGTATGTGTGCCTGGCAAGGGTACAGTTTATGCTGGAGCAATACTGTGCAGTACATGTAGGGTTAGTACACGTACTCGGTGTATGTATGCAGAGAGTAATACATTACATGAGAGATGTAGTGCAATGCATGTGTGGATAAAGCGTGTGCTTAGTGTAAGTGTGCTTCTGTGGAGTACAATATGATGGCTGAAGTGTTGTGCTGCACACACATAGTGAATGAGTGTGCTGGCAGTGTGTGTGTTTGTAAAGAACACACTCTGGTTAAAAATAGAAACGTATCAGTGCAGAACAGTTGTTGTGGACAGAGTGTGTATGCTGAATGCATGTGTACATGTTAGGGTACAATGCATAAAGGTATTAGCTCTGAACTGAAAGTGTGCTATGAAAGTACACTAAGTGAATGTGCCGACAATGGTACATTGTATGGAAGACCCTGGTTTCCATTTTGGGAATCCCAGGCCTGCCTGGTAAAGACAGGAGGAGGAGAGGAATCCCCTTTAGACAGATTTGTGTATTGCTGCATTCCTGGGAGCTGGGTGGGGACACACTCGGGGTGGAAAGGAAGATACCTCTTTACAGTTCAAAAGATCGCTCTTTGATTCAGTGATAGATCACAAGAAAGGGGTCTGGGCACATCTAAGGAAGGGAGATGTGGCTGATAAGAGAATATTAACGAGTAGAGCTGGGGGTCTGGGATTAACCTTTTGATGCACATCTCGCTGTGGCTTACATCCAAGTGTTACCTCTGGTCACTCCCATGAATTGTGTTGTGGACAAACAGCTTCAGAATCGAGTCTGTGGCAGACCTATTTCATGAAGAAAGATGAAAAGGAGAATTGCCCATTACAAAAGAAGCAGAACCCTGACATATAACGTCAAGTAATTTGATCCTAAATACAATTTGATATCTGGAAAAGGACTACAGGAAGGGGAGCTGGAGTCTCCAAACATTTGTCATCTATCAAGTATCCAGACAGATTGTGTGAGGAGGGGAAGCTCTGCAAGATTTTCGCCTGTGACCAGGACTGGGGGCCCAGGCCTGCTGCCCCCCTGCTGGGTGAGGCTACATCACCCAGGGAAACCAAGATCACCTGCCATGGAGCACCATTGCCTGCATTTTGCCAAAACCTGTGTGCCCTGTCAGGAAGACGGGAGAGCTGGAAGGAATGAAGTCCAGTGGAGAGTCCTATCCTGAGGAATCTTTGAGCCAGGTGTGAGGAGAGCACCTGTGCACAGATTGTGTCATTGCCCACATGCAGCAACAGTCCAATGATCTACAAATGCCAGGAAAGAGCCACCGTGATCTCAGTTGTGTGAAGTATACCGTGTGGGAATCCCCAGGCCCTCACCGCAATTGCCACAGTGACCCCATATGCCACAAGGGGCCACCAGTGAAATTGATTAGACTGGAACGTGATACTTCTAACTGCCGTATTGAGGGAGATTGCACCAAAGATTCTGCACCCGATAGTGAGCAACATGGCAACCCCTTGTGCAAGAAGGGGCTGCTAGTACCACTGTGGCCAAAGATTCAGGTCGTGGCCCGGATGAGAGGATTTCTGCAGTGATCAGCAGGTGTATCCGGCCAACTGCATCAATTTCCCAGAGGATCACAGGATGCTGCTGAGGATGTTGCACCCTCGACAGAGCTCCCGTCAGTACCCGGAAAAATCCCCCACCTTTTATTAAGTGTATAGTAATTTACAGTCTGTGTCCACCAAGCGGGAGCAGCTCTGATCACTGGAAACCGACCAGTAGTGCTGCTTGACAGGAAGAGCCTGCTCTGCCGGGTGCTGCTGCGTCCATCCAGAGCAGACCGACTTCACCATACAGGATCTGAACTCGGAAGCATCCAAGGAGGGCGGGACTCACTGCACCGTTGAACATTGCCATACAGCCGGAGTGGGTAAGATTGAAACTGGTCCTTTGCTGACCTGGGGGACCTGGTGCTAACTGTGCTGTGGCACGATAGACAATTTTGACTAATTCCTAAAGGGTGAAAGGGAGAATTCATGAGTACGGCTAAATAGTTTGTATTCCATGGATACGGCCCACACTGAATGGTTAATAACCTTGAACACGTTGAGATCAGGACACATACTCGAAGGGCTGGCTCACTGCAAAAGGACTTAGAGGGATGTCTGTTCTGCTTTTCATGGCCACTGGCGGGCTGAGCTGTCTTCACTTGCTCAGCTACTGCTCCACTGTCCATAGCAGCCACTCAGGCAATGACGGGCCGACGTTCTTACGTCCATTTGGGTAATGTTCTCTGCCAATCAAGCCTCACCCGTGCATGTAGTGATTGTCTGGTGACTGTGAAGACAGCCAGAGGGCAAATGTGTAACTAGGATTTGCCAGCAACACCATCATTACCATTCTAATGAGGAAACACATCCTCTTGTCAATGCCTTTGATAAGGAGGCAATATTTCAACAATGATATTTATTATTATTATTATTATTATTATTAATAGGGTTTTGTAGAGCGCATAGTAACCCGTAAGCATCCCATCATTTAACGCTACACAGCTGCCACTCACTGTACGAGAGACTGAGGCACAGCATTTCAGGAGCTGTGGTGCTATAGTGTCAGATTAGCTTTATTCGATTTTGGTTTAAAAATCATAAAAGCAGCAACAATACAAAAATAAATACCTTAACATTTCATTACAAAAATTAATTAAAACAGGATTAAATGGATATGACAAAACAGCTAATCAAAAAAGGACATTTCATAAAAGGTCAAAGTAAAAGACGAGTCATGTATACAGTGCCACAGAATAGCCAATGTTAAGAGGAAGAGCGTCGGGTAAACCTATATCGATGTTATTACTTATTAATTGCTTACATCCGTGTCAAATCAGCTTTACTCATGAGTGGCCTCATAAAAATTTTTGTGATCAGAAAATACAGTTTTTAATCCGAGGTACAAATCTGTGAAAAGCTAGGTGGTTAGTGGCGCTAGATACACAGGGTCCCCTACCCCAGAGGTAGCGTTTCTTTGTCATTAATCTGGGTAACGGAAAGTATAGGGTACTTGGGTAAAAGTCATGCAAGTCACAAATGCAGATAGGGCCATCTCCTTCGTTGGGCTGGTAAGATCGTAGGTATGGGGTGGTGTTCTTATTCTTAAATTTAATTAACACCAAGTCCCCAGAGATGTTTTTGGGCAACGTGCCCATCCACCCCACCCTCCTGACGCTCAAGATTCCACCATCTAGACCAGGTGGCAAAGGTCTTTTATTCTGTAGCCATGAAATAGTCTTATTTAGCAGGTCCTGGTATGTTTCAAGATTTCCCTGGCTAAGTGGGGGAACCCCAGAGAGGACAGTCACGTATGGGGCTGCATCAGGGGGTAGGTTAATGTGTGGCGATCTTGCTGGTTCTGCTCTGGCCACTGTATAATTAGTTATCAATGGTTTCAATGCCACTTTGGGGCCTATTACGGTGGATAAATTAGACGGAAGTGTGTTGGTTTGAACGATCTTGCAAGTGGTTGAGTTGAGCTTAACCGGGGTAATAGGAAGATTAGAGTGGATGGGTAATACCAGCTTCTTGGGTGGTGAAGAATTCCTTTTCATTTGTTTCTCAATACTAGTCAGCCTGTCCCCCAAGTCATTAAGTTTTGTAAGCAAAGGTGAAATAACAGATAGAAACAATTGTTCGAGCTGCGCCAGCAAAGTCAGTTCGGTGGTTGGTACAGGGTCGTCTGTTATGTCCACATCCATAACCGCCTTAGGTGAGGTTGGATTAAAGGGGGATGAAATGGGGCTGGTGTATAACTTTTGGGTTTTAGGTGGGTTCTCCATGGCCTTTGCCCCATCATGCTTCCTTTTACTATTGGAACCCCGAGACAGAGCAATGGACTCGTTTTGGTCTTTGTTTAAGGGTAAGGGTGGGTCCCGCGAAGTACCGTTTACGTAGTCAAAGTTATTGCCAGCGACTGTAATGCTAGGGAGGGGTGATGCATCCGGTACATACTTGGTACCACACAAGGCGTTGAGCTCCTCCCAAATGGACATGATTAATATACGGGCCCCTGCAGTAAC
The DNA here is from genome assembly GCF_964261635.1 of Lissotriton helveticus. Lineage (NCBI taxonomy): Eukaryota > Metazoa > Chordata > Amphibia > Caudata > Salamandridae > Lissotriton > Lissotriton helveticus. The sequence goes on from NC_136065.1 coordinate 604,683,041, forward strand.
AACACTAAGCAGTACTAGGCAAGTCAAAACGTAAATGTAAAGTGCAACTCAGTACCTCATCCAGTGAACAGATCCAGTGGGGTAGCCCGTCCCGGCCTCCTCTGGCCTCAGAGGGCCACAGAGGGCCTGCCCTTTGCCCGGGCTTAGCCCGGCGCTCCCGCGACGCGGAGGGCAGTCCTTCTTTTAAAGCGCCTCCGGGCGCTCCCTGGTTACTGGAGGCGGCGTCCAGCCGCTAAGGATCCTGGGGAATGTAGTTCCCTGCCCCGGCGGCCGCGCTGCGGTGTCCTGGCAGCAGCGGCGATGGCGGGGACAGAGGGTCGCTGGGTTGAGGAGTGCGAGCAGGTGAGGGACAACACAATGGCCCCACAGTTTCAAACAGGAAAGCCTCCCCACAGCATTTCAGGAGCGGTGGTGCTATATATGAGACATTGAAATAAATGCTTTCTAGGATACCAGCAGTGGAGACACCCACATCTGCAGTGGCCACATTTAAATTCATTTTGTCATACTTGAATAAATAAAAAAAGAAACAATGCATTAAAACCGCAAACCTAACATGCATACACATGCTCGAGCATGTGCTGCAATCTAGGAATCATTAAAACATTTTTTGGATGTCATATATCAAGTCTAGACCGTGGTGACCCTGCTGTGCATAGGTAAGCATGGCTCCAGTTTGAAGATACGTGGAATAATTCTAGTTTAGGCCTCCTCTTCAATTTCTGTATATACCTTTGTGACAGTCAGCTGTGCTGTGACCAGGAGGTTATTTCAAATGCCGTATTTAGGAAGTTTCAGAATTGTGTTTTTATTCATATTTTTTTAAGAAAAAAATGTAAGAGTTGAATATTTATTGCACATCGTGAGGGAATGGACCTATCGCTTTTAGGGCAATTGAAAAATTTGGTGGGTATGTCTGCAGCCGGAATTCTAGAGGAATTCAGTGCTTAATTTGAGCAGGTGCTTTCAGGTGCTCAGCACTGGCACTTTTTTCACAGGGTCGGGGCTACGATTTCTGGTCTTGCAGGTGACGGTCTCAATATTAATTGCCCAATTTAAAATAAAAAGAACCACATACCTTGCATGGTGTTAGGCTGGTATGTTTTCATAGGGAGGCAAACATCTGTTCAGGCAGGCATGATTGTGTATCATCACTTTAGTGATGATGTCGTCACGTCGGCCATGAATCCAAGAAGTCATCACTAACGAATGGCTTGCATTCTATTCCCCATGTCTGCTGCACCCTGCCACTTCCTGGGCCTAATTGTAGTGGGGGCCTGCAGCCCTGCATTGCTACTATCCTCAACGTGCTTGATGTGGCTGTGGCCACCGCAACTTTTGTGCGCTATGGAGTCACCTGCAGTTTCCGTGTGCTGCCACCAAGCATGCTAATTGCTGAGTGTGCTTGAGCCCAGTAGGTGCAACAGCCATACTCACGTCTCACAGGCATTGTAGCATTACGGTTGGGGACAGTGCTTTCGCTGTAGCAGGAAGAGTCACAGCAAGCGGAGCAGTGGATGCCTATGCCGTTGTCATAACTGGACCAAACTAATTACAGGCAGCACTAGCAGTGACATGACCTGCTGTGCTCAAGCAGCCTCCTGACCTGCAACAAACCCAGTCAGACCGCACTGATTAATAGGTTAAAGAAAAGGATAGAGGCTGAGGCAGTGCGGGTGTTGAAAGTTGGGCACACCAGAGGTAGAAGTGAGCTTTAGCCTCCTTGGCAGCATTTCCAGCCCCGGCACTTCATGTTTTACAAATTAAGCACTGTTGATGGAATGCCTTGTTGTGGCAACCAGTCTGCCATGAGCACTACAAGATCTTTGACATCAAGTCCTTCCTTTATTAAAAAAAAATCATACTTTGTACTTCATGTATTATTTGACTACGCCTGTGTTCATTGCCTTTAGCTCTATAAATTGTGTTAGTAGATTCTGTTGGCATTTTAATTACTTTCCCCTGTCAAAATGCTGCCATCGGCTTTAAAACTCGTCTGCTGATGTTCTTTTTGCAGTTTGCCCCTGGAGTGCATGCTTTCATGGTAAATATTGCATTTAATTATGCAAGATGAAAGGGAATGGTGCAGAGGCCTCATGATTTCTGTTGCCCCAACTGTTAGTGGCATTTCACCTGTCATGCCCTCAAATGGTATGGTTGCACTCATAGTCCTACAGTATGGCATAGGATTTGCAGCTGCTCTACAGTATGGTAAAGGAGGTTGCTCCTTATAGGATCTTCCATATTTAGTTAAGCTTTGCTCTTCTTATTTGAACCCTGTTAAATCTTTAAACAGCTGAACTGTTCTAGAGTAGAAATGGTGAAAATATGTATGTCACCTGGATAGGCTAGCTTATATGTTCCATCTGTACTGTATAAAAAAAGCATCCTTCTGGCTAAAATAACTGAAAATAAAGCTATATCCTAGATCATTCCTATGTTATCTTCTTTGACGTTCTTTCTCGTGGTGATCCTCGATGCCGGCGACCTATTACAGGTGCTGTATTCCTGGCTCACGCCTACGTTAGGTCTTATTTGGACCTATAACATTTCGATTGTTTCGCGATATCCATTGGTGTTATTCCGACTATACTATAGCCTTACTGAAAGCGAGATCTACTTGACACGGAGGTCTATTAGCTACTTTTGAATTCTCCTTAAATTGATTACGAATTTCACGATAGTTCACAATTTGACTTTCAGAAGCCGTTTAGGAATTTATTAATAAATAAGTTCTTTCGACGATTGCCCGCTTCTTGGGCAATACGAAGCAATACCTTACTGTGGAACCCCTAGCGAATAAGGACGTGGTACCTTTAGGATTTATTCAAGAACTTTTAATCCAAGGACGTCCTTACCCAGAATATCCATCCTAATTAGTTACTCTGATAATCTGCTTCTCGCAAATTCATATTCATGCCCTGACGAAGTTCCCACAGCACTAAGGGAACGAAACGCGTTGGCTGTGCCCGTGCTCACAGAAAACTAATGATTTGAATGAAGAAGAGACATTCACAAAATGTTCTTCATCACATTATATGGGGAATGCCCGCAGTTATTACAAATATTAAAAAGGCTATCCTGCCTACAACGTTTGTAGCGTCTGCTCCTTGTTTCCTAACTTTCACTTAGGACCCCTTTTTCAACTTTCAGCTCCCTTTTTGGATTCAGCCCAGTCTACACAAAGGCTCTCAAAACCACTGACTTCGATGAGGACTCACTTTCCGGCTGGATGTTAAGGAATTATTCTGACCTTTTTGCTCCAATCGTCCTGTCCTTAGCTTGGAAATCGATCATCAATCAAGGTTTTCCTCCTTTCCTTAAGGATGCAATAGTAATTCCGTTAAGTACCCAGTCTAGGCCCAGCAGCCCTCTCCAACCTCTGGGCCGCCATCACCCTTCCTGTTGTCATTGTTACTATTGAAAAATATGTGTGACTCAATTTAGAATATATTGTGAGCATTTCAGCCTCCTTCGCCAATTCAATCCTGCTTTTAAATCCAATCATGAAACAGACAGCACAATTCTAAAGCATTGGGAAGGCTTCCGGTGGGAAGGGTTCGGTGGGGGAGGGAGGAGGGGTCTGGGAAACTTTGTTTGTTTTGCTTGACAGCAGTGATGCTTTCAACAAAAAGGACCATGAGATTCTGTTGGGTCGATTGTTACTAATGCCACCATTCTTAAAGAGCCAATCTAAGCCGTTTTTAAATCGAAGTCTACCAGCTGTGCTGTCTGGTTTGCGAAAGACATCTTGCGGAAATTCAGAAAGCATTCCGCTGTTGCTTACCATTGGCTTTGTGATTTTTAACTCACATTCTTTAGCTTTTTATTAGCTGACTCTATTTGTTTTAGGCTGCTCTGCTTAAGTTCATCTCTCTCTTTGCCCAAACCTTGTTTACTTTACTGTATTCTTCCACAAACGCACTTTCTGTAAGCAGACCTTTATATCTTGTTCTTATCTTGTCACACTTGCTGTGCATTCAAAGACAGAGCTCAAACGTCAAGTTCTCTCTTCTAAAAGCTTGGAGCTTACTTTCCTTTCTCTGACTTCAAAGTGAGAGAATGTATGTGATAATCCTGCTGAGTATCTATGTAAGAGGAGAGGATGTAGGATGTTTTTTTTCTAGCACACAACAAAATATGAAATGAGTTAATGTTTAAGAATATATCAGAATCAGTACAAATGAAGCACTTTTTTCGAATTCTGAAGTGTGGTGAAAAGAAATATTTGAATACAATCAAAACACTTCAATACACTAGGTAAATGGCATTTGCACACATTGTTTATGTGCAGTAAAACCATATTTTGTGATTGTCATTTCAGTTGAAAATGTGTTGTCTGTAATGGCATCATTCTACCTCACCATGGATACTCCCCATTATGCCACTCCACTCCACGCCCTTCTACTCTATGCCACACTACTCCATTCTATGACACTCCACTCTAAGACATGCCACTCAACTTCACGCCACTCCAATCTATGCTAATAACTCAATGACACAACACACAACTCTACTCCCCTCCATTCCAAACAACTTACCCCACTCCTGTCTACCCTTCTCCACTTCAATCTATCCCACTCCACCCCAATCTACCCCAGCCTTCCCCACCTCACTCTGCTACAATCTACTCCTCTCCAATCTTCCCCACTCCACCCAATCTATCCTTCTCCATACTAATCTACCTCTCTTCACTTCACTCCAATCCACCCCACCCACTCTGCCCCACTTCAATCTACCCCACTCTAACCCAATCTACCCCTTTCCACTCCAATCTACACCAATCCACTCCCCTACGATCCAATTCTACCCTACTCCACCACAATTTACCGCACTCCACTCCACTCCACCCCAACCTACCCTACTCCACTCCTATGTACCCCACTCCACTCTACTCCACATCACTCCAATCTACCCCACTCAATCTAACCCCATCAACCCCACCCTACTCCAATCTACCCCACTCCACCCTAATCTACTGCACTCCCATCAAGCCTACATCACTTTGCTCAAATCAACCCAGTCTACCCCACTCCACTGCAATCATCCCCACTCCAATCTACCCCATCCACCCCACTCCAATCTACCTGACCCCATTCCAATCCACCCCACTCTGCTCCACCCACTCCAATCTACTTCAGTAAAATTGAACCCACTCCATTCCAATTTACCCCACTCTCCACTGCAATCTATCCAACTCCTCTCAACTCTACCACACTCCAATTCACCCAATTTACCCTACTCCACTGTAATCTACCACACTTGACTTAACCCAAATCTGCCCCACTCCATTTCACTCCAATCTACCCCACCTCAATCTACCCCACTCCTCTCAAATATACCCCACTCCAATCCAATCTAACCCACTCCACCCCACTCCAAACTACCCCACCTCAATCTACCCTACTCCACTCTAATCAACCCCACTCTACCACACCCCACTCCGATCCAACACACTCCACCTCATTCCACTTCCATATATTCCATTCCAAACTACCCACTCTAATCATCCTTAGTCAATCTACCCCACTCCAATAAACCTCAGATCTTTCCAAAGTACCCTACTCTTATCTACCCAATCTACTCAATTACACTCCACCCTAACCTACCCCATTCCACTTTTCCCATCTCTGTCTCACTCTACTCCAAGCTCAACTCCACTCCAATATGTCCAACTCCACTCCACACCACTCCACTTCAATCTACCCCACTCCAATCCAATCTAAGCCACTGCACTCCATTCTAACCCACTGTACTCTAATCAACTCCACTTCACCCCAATCTACCCCATTTCAGTCTTCTTCACTCCAATCTACTCCACTCTCCCACTCCAAACTACTCCACTTCAATCTGTTCCACTCTAACACACTCTACTCCAATCTACCCCACTCCACACACTCCAATATACACCACCCCTTCCAATCTACCCCAATATATCCCACGTCACGTTATTCAGTCTACCCTACTCCTATCTACCCCAGCACAGTCTACTGACTCCTATTTACCACGCTAATCTAGCCAACTTCCCCATTCCAATCTACCTAATCCATTCCACATCACCAACTCCAATCTACCCCACTCTACCCTAATCCACCTCACTCCATTCTAACCCACTGCACACCCCGGGAACTCTACATCAATCTGCCCCATTTTACTCTACCTCAATTTACCCATTCCTTTCTACCCCATTCCACTCTACCCCAATCTACCCCATCATACCCCACTACAGGCCACTACTGCTTAGCACTGCTGAACAGTAGCCACACTGGTGTACGTAATGGCTAAAAACACATTGCCAAAGCCAATAGCTCTTGCATAGGCGAGACCTATTGGCTTTGACAATTCTTGTTTCTCTCAGCCATCTGTATGGCCTTGTGATACTCTGTAGGGTCCATCTGTCTCTCCTGCTCTATCAACATTTACATAGCTCCCCTCCGTAGCCAACCTGAAAAATGTATTGTGTGCACAGTCCATGTAGTGTTCACAATTGTCCACCTAGCAAAGAGTGGGTGCCTAAAATAGCTTTAAGAAGCAGCAACCACTGGCTCTTAACCATTCCATGGACCAGACTTAAAATCGAGAGGAACTGGTGTGTTTTGGTTCAGGCAGTCAAAATCATTGAATTTCCACCCTTTAGCTCTCCTAATCTTGCCATCATTTGCAGGCTTTAACATATCCTCCTTACTCTAATCTGCTTTTAAGTCAAAAGATGTTGAGTTCCTGGAGTCCTATGCACAAATGATCAGTTGTAGTAGCAGTAATAGTTGCCAAAGCCGATCATGTCCTATTTGCATGCTATGCAGAACATGTTACATAAATTTGTTTTTAGCATTTGAAGTTCATAATAATTTGCTGAGATGTGCTTGGGTTGATCTGCAATTTGTTTTCTATAGAGGCCTTTGAGTGTCATTCAGGGGTGATAATGCATATAACTTGAAAGTGTCTTTTTGATGCATACTGTTAGTCTAGTAGCAGGTAAAATATTGTGTTCTTTCAGTTTTATGGGCCTGTGTATTTTCTATGAATACCCTTCGAGCATTGTTTTGTTAGATCTGATTACTGCCATTCTTTCGACCATATGATGTGACTGGTTTGTTTTCTAGCTGTACCCCATCAGGTATTCTCATTTGGGTCAGTTACAATATACTCTCTTGAATACCTTCTCAAGGTGCATGGAACTGCTGTAGAATGAAGGGTAACTTATCATATTCTTGGGAGATTAGCCACATACTGCTGCTAGTGTATGATTTAATATGGCCGACATTAAGCAGACTGGTCAGATCAGATGAATACAAAGTTTTGTAGGCGTTGCTGCTGTGACGATGCTATCAGGTGTTTTAAGCAGGACTAGCATTGAAGGGAATCGTATGCTTCCAGTTGTTATTTCTCTTATTTGTTATATCAGGCTCAATTTATGAGTGGTTGATGAAAGCTATTCCTAGGTTCCAGTATAATGGATAGTAAGAGCTTACCTCCTTCAGCGTTGGCACCATTGGTGCAGTAAGTCCTCTTTCGATATGCGTTACAGTGAGTGCCTCTATGAGGCTACTTAGACACGGCCTGCCCCGGCCTTACAGTCTAAACCTTTCACCTCACTCCTATGACCTGGAATAATAGTTGATTCTCACACCCCTTGTGTTAGTTTAAAGCCTTATTATCCATGTGCAAAGTCTTCAGGATGTCAACAGTTGCCTCATCAATCCCCTACTCCTAAAATGCTTGGCATAGTTGAGTTCTACTTACAGAATGAAATTACCTCTAACTGAGTAACCTACATGAGGCCAGACATGTATAGCCTAAACACTGTTCCCCTATGACCTGTTTAATCAGTAAAACAGATTGGGCATTGAAGGTTATTGTGTTTCCAGACTTTCAGTCTTTGTGTGTGTAGCATCAGTTCACCAAATAATTATGCTGTAAAACAAAGAACGTGCGTGATACCAGGGCACGAGTCGGGGCTAACGTGGCTGGACAGCATCCACCTACTTTTTTCACAGGGTGGACGCCGTTCACCTTGCCAAGAAGTTGGGCCCCACTGAAAAAGATGCTTCATTCGTCCCGGTGTACACGTTCAGCAGCACCTGCACGTTGTCTGCTTTCGATCGACAACAACGTGCAGGTGGGGACGGGGCTCTCTTATTTCTGACTCCTGCTGGGCCCATAACAAAGGCCGAATCTGAGGGGTCACCAGGCCTCCTTTTGTTTGAGTCTCCTGGCTGGCAGCAACAAAAACAAAAATGCATACTGCACTCAAAATAATGGTGTAGCACAACGTGTGTCCATGTGGACACCAAGAAACAGTTGCAATAACAGCTGCTAGAGAAACAAAGCAAAGTCTTTAAAGTGAATCTTCGTTTTAATGTTCTTAGTGGCCAGCCGACACTTGTTTCGTCGCTATGGAAAGTGAATTTCGCGACTCCTCAGGGCTTACGGAAAATATGGGCCTTCTGAAAGGTCGCTTTGCCGGTGATAATTCCAAACCGGCTCGGCTCTTGACCAGGAAATGTTTCTGGATTACAGTGCGTAACGCACGTTTGAATTCACTGTCAAATACAGCACTCGAATGCGAGTGAAGGGAGATCCTGTAAAACGTGCAACGATCAAATGGACATAAGAACTAAGGTGCAGACGTCCTGGAGGGCCGTTTGAGATTCGAGGGATAAAGGCCTGCGGTCCCGCAGGGTTTGAGAAGAGTGTGGAGGTTCGTGGAGCGAATAAGCTCACGAGGTAACCGAGTCCCTGTTACGGGAAATACATCGAGGACAGCGGGACGCGCGTACTTCTCAGTCGTGTTCCTCAGTTTGGACTTCAGAGGGCCCATATTTTCCATAAGCCCTAAGGAGTCGCGGAATTCACTTTCCATAGCGACGAAACACGTGTCGGCTGGCCACTAAGAACATTAAAACGAAGATTCACTTTAAAGACTTTGCTTTGTTTCTATAGCAGCTGTTATTGCAACTGTTTCTTGGTGTCCACATGGACACACTTTGTGCTACACTATTATTTTGAGTGCAGTAGGCATTTTTGGTTTTGTTGCTTTTCGGTGGGTTGACCTCAACACACGATTGTAGAGGGGTTATAGGGCTCTCCCCTCGCCTACATGCACCATTTCATCACCCTTTGAAACACCACACTTATGATAGCCGAGCGCCCAACTTTTCCCTTACCCCAAAAAACCCTATTTGGAATCTAGTGCATTCCTGGCTGGCAGCAGTCCGGAGCCTCATACCTAGAAGCAAATGCAGCGCAGGGGAAACTGGCTCACACATTGGTAGCACTTCACACATACTTCGGAGTCGCAGTTTATCACTTTGTTCAGGGTCCGTTTAGGAGATATGCATGCACTGTAAGAACGTCAGATGTGCTGATCTTCCCCATTATTTGCACAAAATAAATAGCATGTATATAGCGCTTACTATCCCTGAGGAGGCGTTGTAATAATTTAAATATCTCTATTTTTTCTTTTAAAACACTATGTACGTGTAGCGTACAAAAGTGTGAATCTTCTGCCTAAATCAGGTGGGTTTGCGAGTATTTATATACCTGAAATATCCAGGGGTCTAAAACAATGTTCTAAGCACTATAAACTCTGAAAAGCAGACCTAATGTGTACGCCGCAGTAAGAGAGTATTACTTAAATTAATGGATTCCCATCACTCACCAATTGGTGACATGCTTCATCATCTGGGTCTCCTTTTAAATTCACTCTAGTGACACTATGGGCTACAACCCCATCATAAGGATTGCGGAGGACGAGGATGTTTTTGTTGTACTAGTCAGAGAGGAAAACAATATTCCTGTCTAAATTGCCAGACGAGAGCCGTTGCCTTGTGTGGGAAACGAGTGCAGTGCATAAGTGATGTGTGAATTTAAAATTGAACTACGACAGACCCTATGTTTATTATTGTCTCTCACAGTCCAAACTAAAAACAGTGCAAAAGACAGTTTTCAACAAATAGCTGTCTGGTGTTAGAAAAAAGGTCAGCATGTTTCAGCACACCCGGACATCGATCGTTCTGTCCAGTGCCTTCTTCAGGACTAACTAAAATGTTGCTACTGCCATATCACTTATGCAGCCTCATTAATCTCTGCGAACTCGACCTTAGGTGTTAGATCTGAGGGCTTTTCGGAGCTCGCCTTGGCTCACGAAGAATGCTGTAGTTGATGAAATAGGGACTGGGAGGAAGTTTGTGTCACCTGCGGTGGAAAGAATGACCCAAATTTTGGGGGAATTTTTATTGATCTTTCAAGCATGTGGGCCACTGGGGATATTAATGGCTGGTTTTCTCTTGCACTTTTGGCCTGGACTCTTTTTTTGGGAACCATGATTGGAGTTTCTTCTTCCTTTACACGACATGACCGCATGATGGAGTCTGTGCGGCTTCCAGTCCTTGTGAAGCCTTTAGGAGACTTTTGCCTTGCGGCCTTACAGAGCCTTTTGTTGGGGGGGGGGGGGATGGACAATCCAGGAGGGCGTGGCCCTGGGATTTGAAAAAGTTCAGGGGGTAACCTCTAAAGTAAGAAGACCCCCCTCTAGGGCTCATGAACTTATGTAACTGAGAGTTGCAATTTGGTTACTGGTATAGTTACGTTTGCAGATGCAGTTGCAGTGCAGTGGGTGGTTTAGGAAAGCAAAATTGGCAAAAGGTCCTTTAGCAGAGATCTTTCAAAATGTAGCAGTATTGAAGAATTGCTGGGCTGCTACTGGCAGAAGCGGGATGCAGCAGCAGCAGCTACGAACAGCCTTACATCAAGTCTTACAACAAGGTGCAGGTGTGGGGGAGCACACTCAAATGAAAGCCGCACCCAGCCTAGCTGGGCCACTTCCGCAAACACGAGGCTCAGCCTTCTGCAGTGGGACTACGCCACTGCACCGTCCCCTTCGAACGGCCAAACCGCCACTCACCAGTTTGGCACTAGTCTGCCAGGTCGCAATCTCCACCTTCTCCCAGCTGTGCTCCCTGCTGTGCGCTGCATGAGAAGCAGGGGGAGGAGGTTGGGGCTGCAGAGAAGGAGGCCTAGAGCCGAACTACATCCAGCAGTGCCCTGTCTGTGCCTCCAGGGGCTTCACTACTCCGGGTCTGCTGATTGCTCTGGTGGTGGTGCTGAATGGCGTCATCGGCACTTGCAGTGTGTAGGCACGGGTGCGGGTCCGGGATGCCAGATTCTAAATGGAAGCAGAGCCGCTCGGCTCCACTCGGCTGCCACGGCAAGGATCCTGACCAATCTGCAGAATAGAATAGAGCCTATGAAATTTAGATATGAGGGTACTCGCAAAAGGTTTTTGATTTGGGTCTAATTGCAGAATGCTCTATTTATTTAATGTAGCTTCCTCCAAGGTGTACTTACGGTGTGGTATAAGATGGAGCATTGTATTGTCACTCAAGCAGATCTGTTTCTTTGATTCTTATAAGTTACAGTTTTGTATACCAGCTTCTTAGTTTTGAGACAAAAGGCCATGACGTCAGGATGCCTGTTAGGATATTACTGATTCAGTGCAGAGACAAAATATCGATGAAAAAATATCGACTTGCTCAATTTCAAATTTTATTAGTTAAAAAAAATATATTGAATTTTGCGTTTTTAGTTCCGTAGTGGGTTGTGGGTTTACAGGGGAATAGGGTGGCAAGTAATTTATTTATATACATTGTACTGATAATATATAGTAGTTATTCATTTCTTTTAATTGATTTTTGCATTATTCGTTCAGTAGCAGGTTGTGGGGGTCATAAGGGAATAGGGTGGGAAGTAATTTAATTGTATATATTGTACTGAATATTTATAGTAGTTATTAATTTTCTTAAAGTTGCTTTTTGAGTTTTTAGTTCCGTAGTGGGTTATGGGTTTAGAGGGGAATAGGGTGGGAAGTAACTTAATTATATAAAATGTATTGAATAATTTGTATTTATTATTATTTGTATAATTGGAATGTTATAGTGTTAAATGTGTAAATTTATTTATTGATAACTGTTTAATATCAATGGTTTGATAATTAGTTATTTATTATTAATTAGTAATTAAATATGGTAATTGCGTAATTAATTTTAGGTGTATGTTGTGGTGTTTATAGGTATAAATAATGGGAAGGGTGGAAAGTAATTTATTTTTTATTGATGAATTATTAATTATTTGTTAATTAATTAGTAATCATTCGTAATTGTGTAATTAATTTTAGGTGTGTGTTGTGGATATCATAGTGTTAAAGAATGTGTAATTAATGAATGTTTATCTTTCTTTTAATAATATATTTTTCATTCATTACTAATTATGTTAATACATTTTAGTATAAATGTTGATGTCTTTTTTTTATTGGTGTGGTGTTTTAGGGTAGGAAATAAAATTAATATATTTATGTTTTAAATAATTTGTTTGTGAATATTTGTTTCTGGAGTGGGAATAGTAATTCTTTCCTCTCCGCTATTTAATATTTTTCCTACTGTTGCACTCACTGGAGTGGGAATAGTAATTTGTAACCCTCCGCTATCCAATACTTTCCTTAACGTTGCACTCACTGGAATGGGAATAGTAATTTTTACCCATCCGCCATCCAATACTTTCCCTACTGTTGCACTCACTGGAGTGGGAATAGTCATTTTTACCCCTCCGCTATCGAACATTTTCCCTACTGTTGTATTTATTGGGATGTGAAATGTACAGTTTATTTTTGTTTTAATAGTTTAAAGTTGTAGTTAATTATAGAATGGGTTTTTTATTCTAAATTATTGATATATGTATATATTTTCTTTATATATAATTTAAAAGTTTAAAAATTGAATAAAGATAATATTTAATAAATTATTTTAAAGTAAATATATGTATATGTATAAATTATTATGTTTGTGTGTTTATATTTTTTTAATTAAGTTTATTTTTTATATTTAGTTAAAATGTATATTAAGTGTAATTTATTCTATTAAAGATGATATTAATATTTTATAGTTTTAATATATACTATTTTATTTATATTTTTAAATCACTATTTTTTACCTTTATATTTTTAATTTAGATATTTTTGATTCAATATTTTTGTACTTACCTGTTTAAGTATAGGGAGTCGATGTTTTTTACTATCTTTATTTTTACTTTGATAATTTTACTATCGATATTTGTACTATCGATATTCTATCAGTGAACCCACTGATTGAGGATATTGTTTGAGTCATGTATTGCTGTACACCTGGAAATGATTTGTTTCAAATATTTTTTCCAGAGTTTTATTTTGTCCTAAGATGGATTTTGCAATGTGAAGCACTGTGCTGGCATATTTCACAAAGGTAAACGTGTACTTCTAAATATATGAACACAATGTTCTCGCAGGTTTGGCAATATAAATACAGTTCTCCACAGCTCCATCCGGCATGGAGGCGAGGTGCAATTTATGCAGGATGGAGGTGTGGAGGAACTGTATTTATATTGCCAACCCTGTGCGACAATAACTCTATGCACAGGACGTTGAGTGCCTATTTGGAGGTGAATGACAAATTGAAACATTGTGTTCATATATTTAGTGATTTTCAAACACACAATGGTGTTTCCAATCGGTTTTGTCATTGAATGTATCACACCAGCATGGTGGCTACAAACACATTGGCTCTGGGACGGAGTCAGTTCTTTCATATTGGCCACACCTCCATCAACCAATAAGAACAGTTCATGGTATTTTTAAACTGATCATGTGACAATGATTGTGTTTGTTGCACGTTTCAGGCCAGCATTGAAAAAGCATTGTATGCTTAAATGCGTCTGCTGATTAATACAAGGATTTATGACCCTGAGAGTGCCTTGTGTTGCTTGTATGTTTTAATATTTACGTGATTGCCACCCTCAAAACAATGAAGCACCCGCCTGTGAGTTCGGCGCAACGTAGTGGAGTCATTGGGACATGTTAAGTGCAAAGAGGCAGAACTGACAAATTAGAACATTGTGTTTATATATTTAGTGAATTTCAACACACCCTGGTGTTTCCAATTGGTTTTGACATCAAATGTATCACGCCAACATGGCAGCTACCATAACATTGGCTCTGGGATGGCATCAGTGCGTCCATATTGGCCACGCCTCCATCAACCAATTCATGAGATTTTTAACCCGTTCCGAGCTCGCGTCAGCCAACGGTCATCGCTACCTCGCTAGTGCTGCGCACATCCGTTAGCCGACGCAGCCCCGCACACTGATTAAAACTCCCACACCACGGCGGAATTTGCGGCGCGGTTAAGGAGTTAAACTGATCATTTGACAATGATCATGTCTGCTGCACTTGTCAAGCCAGTGCCATGTGTGTTTGAATATGTGAGTGCCACCCTCATGAAAATGAAGCACAGACCTGTATCCATCTATCTATCTATCTATCCATCTATCTATCTATCTATCTATCTATCTATCTATCTATCTATCTATCTATCTATCTATCTATAATATTTCACTGCAAAATCCAAAGGTTATAGGGACCTTCTAGTTAGGCTCAGATTTCACTCGTACAAAACCAGTGTAATTCAGCAGTCACCCACAGACCTACTCACACACTGACTCACACAGCCACTGTCACACCTCCTTAAGCACTCGCATATAGCCACTAACATACTCACACAGTCACTCACACAATCACTCATACACACACCAACACAGAGTAAGTGATACACTTATAGAAATTACTATAGCATATATTTGTATTAAATATGTTATTCTTTTAATATGTAATGTGTCCTTTTGGTTGGGAACGGATCCGCGGAATGAATACAACAAAAAGAAAGACTTGGTGAGTTGCATTTATAGAAAAACGACATAAGTTACCTTGCCTTAATTTTTATATTTTTATTTTCAAATTATATATAATAAAAATGAATGTGTGAATACAATGTATTAATAAAATTGTGAAAATATATATTAGCAAATTGAACTTATGGGTCAATTTGTAGTACAATGTATATTAAAATAACTGGTGAAATTCACTAAACAACCAAAGGTTACAGGGACATTGACTGCGGCTCCTCCAAAAAGAGTTATGAGAACTGCGTCAGGATAACGCCAGGGCCCAGGCACTTGCCACACAGCACAGACTATATGATGCCGGGGACAATGCAAATAAACTGCTAGTTTGGTTATATAAGAGGAGGCCAATGGTAGATGGGTTCCCGGACTGGTGGATGAAGAGGGCCATGAATATGTCACTGGGAAAGACGTGGCGGAGAAATTAGCAACTTACTAAGAGGAAATATATGGTTGTTGGAAAACATAAGAAGACTGTAGTGACTTTTTACAAGATATTACCTTGCCACAACTGTCAGAGGAAGACAGAGAGATGTTAGAGGGATTATTAATGACTGAAGAGATAGGGAAGAGTCTCTCTCACTGTAGTCGGATAGAGCAGCGGGACCCAACAATCTCCCAGTGGAAATGTATAAATGTATGTTGGGAGCGACAGAAGATCAACTGTTAGACATGCTGAAAGAGGCTAAAAAAGATGGCATACTCCCCCCCCCTCACATCAGAAGATGGCAGTAATTCCTGTAATACCAAAAGAGCGAAAGCCACCCTCAGACTGTGGTTCATACAGACAACTCTCCTTGCTTAACTATGAAGTAAAGGTCCTAGTGAAACTTCTATCCCTGCGCCTGGGCCGAGTGATTGCCTCCCTTGTACACCCAGATCAATAGGGGTTAATGCCCCATAGGGGAACCAGACTAAACCTGCCTAGATTGTTTGGGGTCCTTCATCTCACAGAGGCAATCTCCGACGATCAGGTGGCGCTCCTATCCCTAGATGCCAGAATGGCCTTCGACAGTGTGAAATGGAACTACCTCTTTTTGTAGAGCTAGATAAGCTGGGCTTTGGACCGGGATTCGTGGGGTGGGTTAGACTGCTCTATCAGCAGCCCTTGGCTGCAGTACGAGTCAATGCCACGGTGTCCCGGGTATTTTCTCTCCAGAATGGAACAAGACAGGGATGCCCATTGTCCCCACTCTTATTCGCCCTGGCTCTGGAGCCCCTGGCAGCATGGGTTCATCAAGATACTGATTAGGGAGGAAAGGGAAGATCTCATCTTGTTGTATGCGGATGATATCCTGCTGTACGTTAGGAAACCAAGATAGTCGATAGACAGAATACTGCAGATATTCCGTATCTACCGGGAATATTCTGTATATCAAATCAATTGGGGTAAATCACTACTTTTCTCATTGGCTGGGGGTGCCCCAGAGCTAACTTCCAGGTGTATGGTGCCGGTAGAGTTGGAGGGTGTCACATACTTAGGAATATATATATAACAAGAAACTCTCAGGAATTCTGTCGCCGTAACCTCGGATCACAGTTAACTAGACTCACCGTAGATGCTAAGCACTGGCAGACCCTGCCCTTAATTTTGATATAGCGGGCTGCTTTTTTTAAGATGATGGCCCTCGCCCATTTAGTATACGCACTGCAAAATACGCCATAAGACGTTTCTCCAGTATTTTTTCAGAAATAGAAGAAGATATGGGGAGCCTACTAGAGCTAACTATAACTTACGCCCTACACAATGCACTTCTTATGACATCACATATTACATCACTCCTGGTTTGGTCAGTGACATCACTGATGGCATCTCAAATGACGTCACTGAGTACATTACTGATGACATCATCCAGCAAAATAAACTTGAAAATACTTCATAAAATACCATCTAAATGTTTTTAAAATAAGAAAAGGAGACAGGTGAGATTTTATTAATGGGAGTAGCGACACCCCAGGGCATGGCCATCTCCTTTGGGACAGTGGAGGGAGCCTGAAGCCCGCATGGTCCTCTGCTGGCTCCCACCTCCTGCAGAAGCTGGCATTGCTTTTTACCCCCGGGGACCTGCTGACATGCAGCTTCATGGGGATAAAAAGCAAAGTGCTCCACTTTGAACAAGTGAGAGTAAAATGCTCTCTTTTGTTCAAAATTGAGCACTTGGTCATATGGGATGGCGGGAGCAGTGCTCCTGCCATTCATTGCAAACTGCAATGTCCCGGGGGCGGGTACCCCGGTACATTGCTGGAGTCGGCCCTGGGGGTGGCGGTGCCCAGGGCTATTTATGGCTACACGAGGGGGGATGTGTGGCCCCTTCCAACAATATTAAAGCCCCAGGGAGGTTACAGTCACCGGGGCTCCATGGGGGGGGCTGCAGCCCCATATGCATCTTTTCAATTTAGCCCCGGAGAGGTGGCGGTCTTCAGGACTTCAGAGTCACCATGTGGCCCCCGCATTTAACATAATTAGCACCGGGAGGTTGCGGTCCCCGGGGCTTCATGGGAGGAGCAGGAGCCCCCCCATGCATTTATTTAAGAAATAAAGCCCCGGGAGGTGGTGGTTCCCAGGGCTGCGGGGGCCCGCGTGGCCCCTCCACATTTAATAAACATAGCCCCGGGGAGGTGGCAGTCCCCGGGGCTGCAGAGGCCCATGTGGGCCCTCGCATACATTTTAAGGATTGCCCCTGGGACCTTGCCGGATTCATGGATCCAACACAAACCCAGCTGAACAGTTTTCATTAAAATCTTTTTTCTGGCCATGGGGGTCCCTGGAGGCCCCCTGAGCAGGCCTAGGAGGACAAGGTGTTTCTACCCTGCCCCCTTTGCTTATTTTTTCAAAGTTTTTTTACCTTATTTCTTGTGACTCCGTTCAACCGAGTTAAAAGATGGCTGCCAACACTTCCTGGTTTGAAGTGTTGGCAGCCAATCAGATCACTGGCTCGAGATTGGGAGAGTTTGCGGCTCTCTGTGGCCATATTTGTATATCTCAGAAATGTTTACATTTCTCAGGAGCTACTGAACAAATTTACACCATTTAACAACAACAAGATTGCACTAGGGACCAAGAGCTAACTTTCTGCCAAATTTGGTGTAATTCCATACAGCAGTTCAGGCTGTAGCTGCCTGGACAGTTTTCTAACGAAATTAGCATGGAGAAAAAGCATGTGGGACCCCCCCACCTTTTTCTTGGTCCCTGCTTGACTGATCACCCTGAAATTTTCAAGACAGCAGCTATTCGTTTTGAAAATGTCAAACTGTGCCAAAGATATTGGCAAAAGAAAAAATGTTTTTGGAATATAAACAAGGATCCTAACTATAACTACCTATTGGCAACTGCCAGTAAGGGGGGATTTATGGATATGGATATATATATATATTCACTGAAAAAACCATAGGTTTCACACCAGTTATAGTTAGGAATTAGCATTTAAAAAACCTATTAAATTAATTGAAAAAAACATAGGTTTGACACCAGTTATATTTAGCTGGGAATTTTACTGACATAAAACGATTGAAATTCCCACGTTATAGTTAGTTGGACTCACTATAACTTGCGCGCCTGCAATGCACTGCTGATGACATCACATATTACATCACTCATGACATGGTCAGTGACATCACTCATGACATCACTGATGACACCATCCAGTGAATGTGTCTTTCTGAAAAATAAATATGTTTTATATATGTATATGTAAAGGTCGATGGAAGAATAAATGTTTAAATAAGTGTCTAAATGGAGGTGTTTTTAAAAAAAATTGATTGGTTAACTGGCTAATTAAGTGTATCTTACTGAATACATATATTAGCGAGTAATGTTTACATATTTAAATATATGTATCAGTGTTTCACTTTGTGTATAAGTGACTGCATGGGTTGGTGAGTAGCTACATGTATGTGTATATGGGTTATTAGATGTTTTTTTAGTATCAGTATGAGTGTCTGTATGGTATGGTTTGGTGGGGTATTACTTAGCATACAGATGCATCAATGACTGACTCACTGTTTGTATGTGTTTTGAAGACAGCATATGTGCAGGACTGTATGGTTGGATGAGTGTGTATATGTGTGTGTTAGAGAGTGAATGACTGTCTCACTAGTGTCTTTATCAGTAACTACATATGTTTTAATATAGTATATGTGAGTATTGATGTATATAAGTGAGTATATATGAGAGTGAGAGATTGTAAGAGTTCCTGTTTTAATAAGTATGTGTTTCTATAAGTGATTGTTTAAGAGAGTAAGTATGTGTAAGTTTCCTTAGAAGTAAGGTGGTAGTGTGTGTATATCTGTATATGCAAATAAATGGATGTTCAATAGTTTATTTGCATGTGTGAGTATGTGTGTGAGTAACTGTATGGATGAGTATCGGTATGTAACAGGATGTATAGGTGTATCACTACATATGATGAGTGAGTATATGTATGAGTGACAATATAGAACTGTTGGTGAATGAGTGGATGTCTATATAGATGGTGGAATTACTGAATTGGTTTTTGTAACTGGTATAGGTATCTCCATTTTTTTGCAAATGTTAGTTTCTAATTTTGAATATGTGTTTCACCGGTAAGCGCAGTCTTGCGGCGCACCCCGGTGCGCGTACCGGTAAGCGTCCCGTTAGCGCTATTGCCGCGAACGAAAACAACATTGTGACGTATTGCGTCATAAGACACGTTTCGCGTAGCCGCGAGATGCGTCTTATGACGCACGGCGTAAGCGCACCCGGAAGTGCCCGAGCGCATACGATCGCGCAACGTAAGCGCCCCGACGCGCTTACGCTACGCGCCCCAGGGCACGCCCCCGGGCGCGTAGCGTAAGCGCGTCGGGTCATGTGACCTGAAAATAACACTTTTCATTGGTTGAAAACAGTTTTGGTTTCCAAATGATGAAAGCCCGAGTCATGTGATTTGAAAATAACACTTTTCATTGGTTCAGGACAGTTTTGTTTTCCAAATGATGAAAGCCCCCACCTTTTTTCCGCATTCTCACTTTGTCCTTTGATTGAGGAAGACCTGTTTACAGATCTATTTGTACCTATTTGTACTGAAAAATGGCTACAGTAGCAGCAGCAGCAGGAGCATCTGCACCACCACCACCACAAGGACCACCACAACGCCACAGTGGTGGAGATGAAGAAGAAGAGGAGGAAGAGGAAGAGGAAGAGGAGGAGAGGCAGCAGTTCCTGCCTGAACATACTACCCCCTATAAGCCAAAGGAGCACATTGTCTGGGAGTTTTTCAAAATCCCAAAGGACCAAAAGAAAGTTAA
This sequence comes from Lissotriton helveticus, assembly GCF_964261635.1. Lineage (NCBI taxonomy): Eukaryota > Metazoa > Chordata > Amphibia > Caudata > Salamandridae > Lissotriton > Lissotriton helveticus. Next base: position 604,703,072 of record NC_136065.1, read on the forward strand.
TGCGCCAAAGGTTACTTGTCTGATCTGTGGCACTGTACTGTCCAGGGGGAACCCTGCCAAAAAATACTCTTTTGGCAACAACACCATGATTCGCCACATGCAACGCCGGCATCCAAACAACTATTCTGCGGCAGAGGTCAGAGAACTGACCAGAAACCTTTCCCAATCTACACCCAGCACCTCCCAAAGTAAACAACCCACTCCATCGGGTCCAGAGACAAGGGAGATGGTCCCAAACATCCAAACCAAGTTTGGTGGATACAAAATCGTTTGTATATTTTGTGGAAAAACAATTACCTATGGTGAGCAAAGTATTACACTCATCAACCATGCTGGTGATAACCACAAGTGCCCAAAGAAACCTTAATTTTTTCCAGTTTTTTTTTTTTGCTCCAGTTGAGCCGTTTACAATTCCCTGTTTTTTGTTTGTCCTCATAAAAATTACAAAAAAAAACATAAAATTGTTCATAAAAGCCAAAAAAAGTAAAAAATGTTCAAAAAAACATAAAAAAATATAATACAACAAAAATAATAAAAAAACAGTTCTTTTTAGAACTACCTCCAATTTATAAAAAAATGCTACATTTTTTAAAAACTCTGTCATTCTTTTTTCTCCATGGTACGCCTACTGGTACGCGCACCGGGGCGCGCCCCCCCCCCCAAAAAAAATAAAAAAAATAAAGGATATAGCATGAGAGAAGGACACAGAGAGAGTGATGTTAAGAGAAAGAGAGCTAGAGGGAGCAACACAGAGGGACTGTGTATTAGATAGTAAGACAGACAGAAGGTGTAATACGATGTAAGTGAGAAAAGGAAAATGAATAAGGGAGCGAAAGAAGGGAAGAGAGAGGAAGAAGACTAAAGCAGAGGAACTGTGAGAATGTGAGTGGGTGTTGAAAGTAAAGGGAAGGACAGTAAAGGATGGGGAATGAGGGGTAGTGTCGGAACCGGAGTAAAGGAACAGCGGTGAGGGAGGGTGAGAAAAGAGCAGTGAGTGTAAGTAAAGAGGGGTAAAAGAGGGTGGATACAAGTGCATAAGGGTAAGACATGGGGAGTGACAGAGAGAAAGGACAGAGAGAGTAAAGGAAGGAGTGACTGAAAAGGACTGAGTGAAGCAGCAAAGAAAGGTAAGTGAGGGAGTGTGGGTGAGTTATAGGGAGTTAGCATGACAAAAGAGTAGTGACAGAGTGAGGGGACAGAGACAGTGACGGTAAGAGAGACCGAGTGAGGGAACGGGAGTGAGGAACTGTGAGGACAGACGGACTGAGAGGACAGACGGACTGAGAGAAGGAGTGAGAGGAGTGAAGTAAGTGAATAAGGGAAAGGGAATGAGTGATGGAGCGAATGAAGGGAACAGAGGGCAAGGGAAGTAAAGCAGGGGGACTGAAAGAAGTTTAATGTGGTAGGAGAGTAAGGGATAGAGGAGTAAACATGGAGGATAAGAATAAGTGAGGGAAGCAGAGTACGGAAACAGGAGTGAGGTAGGGTGAGAGAATAGTAGTGAGGTTAAAGCAAAGGGTGATGACAAACTACATTTTTTTAGTCACACTTACCATATAATTAATGTAAATTTAATTACATGTTTTTACTACACTTTGTATCTGTGAAAGAGAGAAGAAATAATAAGTTATGATTAGTAAATTATATATTTTAAAATAGAAGAGACAGGTCAAGAGGCTAAAAATCATAAAAGTTTACTAAGAAATAAAGTAAGAGTGAACAACACAGAAAGGGAAATAAAATAATGTAGAAGGACAAAAAGAGGGAAAAAGAAATAGAAGGAGAGCAAATTACTAAGAGTAAGGCAGATACATTCAGTGACAGAGAGGAAGAGAAGAAGAGAGAAATGAACTGAAGGTAAGAAAGATACTAAAAGAATGTGAGTTAGCAAAACTAAATCAGGAAAGAGGAGTAAGTAAAAAGGGAATGACTGAGAGTGAAAGGAGTCTGATTGAGGATGCATTTACAAGAATGAGGAATGGAAGATGACTGAGAGTGAGTGAAGGGGAGTCACAGAGTGAAGGGATGAAGGGAGAGAGGATAATATAGAAGGATTGAGGGAAAAGGAGTGAGGAAGTTAGTAGACAGAGGGACTAAGGGAAGGACTGAGTGAAGTGGAGTACAATGAGTGAGGAAAGGGAAATGACTAAGGGAGCAAAAGAAGGAAAGATAGGGGAAGAGGACTAAAGCAGTGGTACTGAGAGAATGTGATTCAGTCATGAAAGTAAAGAAAGTAAAGAGAAGGACACTGAAAGATAGGAAATGAGGGGTAGTAATGGAACCGGACTAAAAGAAATGGGGTGAAGAACGATGAGAGAGGAGCAGTGAAGTTGTTGTAAGAGAAATAATAGAAGGTAGATAAACACAAGTGAGCATAACACAAGGAGAGTGAGGGACTGAGGACATAGAGGTAGTGAACGGAAAATAGAGAGAAGAGGTCAAAAGAAAGGAGCAAAGAAAGATAAGTGAGGGAGAGTGGGTGAATTATAGTGACAGAGTGCGATAAAAGAGGCGAGTGAGTAAAGGGGAATTACTAAAAGAGCAAAGGAGGAAAAGATGGAAAAGGGAAGTAAGTTATGGAACCTCTCACCACCTTGCTACAAGCATCCAATGTTCAATTCCACATGTACGCCGATGACACCCAACTCTATCTCAAAGTGCAATCACCCAAAGACATTATGCTCCTGAATTCAACGATCAGAAGCACCCAATCATGGTTGGCCGCTAATCATCTGAAACTCAATGCTCTTAAAACGGAGTTCCTCCTGATCTCACCTCCTGCGAAGTCCAATACCACTCAAATCTGGCTTAAACACCTAACGGCACTCAATGTTCAACCCACCATCGTGGACTCAGCAAAATCGCTAGGCATAACACTGGACACCAACCTCAACATGCAGGAGCACATCAACAAAGCAACTAAGGGGGCAAACTATCAGATCAACACCTTAAGGAAACTCAAACCCTTCCTTCCAGCCAAAGATTTCCAAACTGCGGTACAAGCTCTAGTCATCCCCTGAATAGATTGCGGCAGCATCGCCCTCTGCGGTCTCCCACTAACTACCACGGCACCCATAAGAGCTTCTCTAAACGCCGCAGCGAGACTCATCACCGGATCAAAAAAACACTCACGCATTTCCCCCGACCTGAGAGCCCTGAATTGGCTGCCTTTTGAAGCCAGAATACATCTGAAAATCGCCTGCATCACGCACAAGGCTGTCCACCTGAGTTCACCCGGATACCTCGCCCAGAAGTTGACGATCTCTGGAGGCTCTAGAAAGACCAGAGGCACAAACAATCTCCTGCTAAAGCCCCAAATGTTCCGCAAGGAAAAAACGTATAAACGCTCCTTCTCAGGAATGGCGCCCAGGATCTGGAACTCACTCCCCCCTGAAATCAGGCTCATCTCCTCTACCATACTTTTTAAGAAAGAAGTAAAAGCTATCCTCATGGCTAAATACACTTGAATTGTTCTTGGGGATGATTTTACAGACGTTGTACCATTCAGTTATACTGATCTTCTATGCTTGTTGTATGACTCGTATTATTGACCTGCCTGAGTGTTTACGCTTTTAATTATTTGTATATGTTTCATTACTGATGTATCTGGCTGACTATGTTCCCACATGTATCTTCCCCACCCCAATTGTTATATACTCACACGCTGCTGCCTTTCTCTGTAAAGCGCTCTGATATCTGTAAAGATCTTGTTCGTGCTATATACAACTTTCAAAATAAATAAATAAATAAAAATAAAGCAGAGAGACTGAAAGCTGAAAAGTGGTGCAAGGGAGAGAGGGGATGCAGACAGTTGAAATGGGAATGAGGGGTTGTGAAAGAAGTGGAGTAAAGGAATGGGGTGAAACAGAGTGAGAGAAAGACAGTGTGAGTGAGTAAAGAGAGCTGAAAGAGGGTGGAAAAAGGAAAGTGAGTGTGAGACAATGGGAATACAATTTAAATTACACAATACAAACTATAGAATAACTTGTACAATATGTTAGATAGTTTATTTTTGCTGTTGTCAGAATATATTGAATTTCACTAAAAATAGTGAGTTCATACTACTCATCATATGACAGCGGAAAAAAAAACACAATCTAAAAGATTGTGTTTAAAAAAAAAAACATATAAACTTCCAAATCACATATGTACACTAATCTTTGATTCATTTACTTTTCTTTTAAGCCAAATAGTACATCATGAAGGTCCTTCTCGTTGGAAAATACTCTGCTGATCTCTAAAACTTCCATTTCATCGACTTTGTATAAGAAAAGCTCCAAGAACATGTGAAATATTTTTCAATGTTTTCATTTCCTTCTTGTGTTCAGTCATGACTCTTTGCTAATTCCTTCACTTTTCCATAAGGCCAAATAGTGTCAGATGTATCAGTATGTTTTCAAATTACTCAAAACAACCTCTGAAATTACCGTTTTCCCAACGTTCTGAAAGAAAAGCTCATACAACATTTTCACAATGTTTAAATATTCATATTTCCATCTCTGGCTCACTGATATTCAACATTTCCTATAATACTGATATCACTTACTATGAAATCCACTTACAGTACCTATATGACAACTAGAATTTTTATATTATCTTGAACACTTTTACTCACAATATAATTTTAAACAGCAGACTAACTTTTATTAACTGCTCCCGTCTTCATAGGACAATTACCTTTACTTAAATTTTGGTTGTAAAAACACTAGGTAAGATTTTTTTAAGTCAAAAGGCAAACGTTGTTTGAAAGTCAAATGAGTATCATTGCAGTAAGTCCAACCTTTTCGACATTTTAAATACATTTTATAATGCCCTGATGTTTTTGAAGGACCGTCATGATAAATAATAGCTACAGTTGCAAAAGTTCTTCCTGAAATTGATAACTGAGAAGCCACGAAATTTTTAATAGAAGTTGTCAATTTAGTTCCATCAGGTCTACATCGTTGGAACATTAAAATGACATACTGACCATAAGTTTGTATAAATAATGTGGACAGCATTGCACACTTACATTGGGTACACACCATATTGTGATCAGCTGCTTTAACTAGATTATTAAAAGACACTGATTTGCAGTCTGGTAAAGTCAAATATATAAATCTTTCAGTGTCTATTCTAGTACTACTTGATAAACTACAATTGTCACAGTCATGCTGCCATTGATAAGAAAGGCCAAAAATATTTTCTACATCTACACCTTCATCTTCCAATACACCAAACATATACATTAAAAATTCCTGACAATCCTGCTGAATATTCTGTGAAAATTGATTTTGACCAGAACATATGTCTAAAAGATTTCGAATTTCTGAAACACTTTCTATTTTTGCTCTATCACTGCTACATTTCTCAAACACAGAATTCAATAAACAGCAGAATGTTTGATCCCGATTTTCAACAATCTGTTCTTGTAAATTTTGAAGAAAAAAAACAACATTAACCACTACATTAGCATAGCAGTTGACACCATAACTGTTTTCAAACTGAAATCCAACAACATCTTCAACAGAATCCTTTTTCTTTCTGCTTACAATTACAGTTTCATCTACTTTTTGTCTTTTTGCAACTACCTCACTGCAATTATTCTCATTTCTTCTTTTTCGGCCTACCACACGTTTTTCAAACAGAGGATATTGAGGCAAATGTGGAGCATACTCTCTTCTTAACCTATTGTATTCTTTAACACAATCTAGATCTGCACAAATCTTTGTCTCATCACACTCAATCAAGTACAATTCTGATAAAGTTCTGACTCGTGATAATGCCACATATGCCATACCCTCTTTAAACACAGAACTTCCAATGTTCACCAAAGCACTATCTACACTTAAACCTTGAGATTTATGAATTGTGACCGCATATGCCAAACAAACAGGAAACTGTTTTCGGCGAACATATAAGTCTTTTACAAGCAAAAATCTAGCAGAACAACAACTGATTTGTTGTACTTCCTCAATGCCATCCAATTTAATTTTTAAAAATTCAATTCCATCTCTATTTCCGTAATTCAGAAATTCAACAACATGACCCATTGATCCATTTACCAGACCTCTATCAACATTTAAATTCCTTCTCAAAATGATACGACAATTTAAACACACATTCAGAGTCTTTTCAAAACCAGCAGTTTTAGCTATACTCTTCTCTAATGAATCCAATTTTGATTTCAAATTTTCTGAAAAAATAATTGTTGCTCCCATATGCTCTATTTTATCTATAGCTTCCAGTTTCACAATCTCTTCATTTTCTAACTTTAACATTTTGTTGTTGAAGATGGAACATTCTTTAAGAGTTGGCATCAAACATATCTCAGATTTGTTCTCAGTAATTTTCTTAAAAATACTTTCTGGAAGAATGTTTTCATTTGGATACAAATTTGAAATTAATCGTGCATGTAATGCTTCTTTCCCATGCTCACTTACTTTTCCGATTCTTACATCTTGTAGAATATTTTTATAATCTTCATCCTTTGCCTGTCGCATATTTTGAAGTAGTTCTGCATATTTGAAATTCAACCATATATTAACGTTTCCAATGCTTCCTAGGCACTTCCTGGTATCTGCATGCGTGAGCATTTTAAACACTGGTTGTCCTTTCACTGGAGTCAACTGCAGTAGATCTCCAAAAACAATAATGTGTTTCCCTCCAAATAACACATCATACTCTGTTCTAAGGATTTCTTGCATTCTCAAATGCACAAAAGCAAGCATTAGATTTGAGACCATGCTTACTTCATCAATGATAAGAAGTTTCATTTTCTTAAGGACTCTGGAAACTTTAGAACACGCATCTCCAGATAGCTTGTGGTATTGCAATTTATTATCATGCTCAACCTGTAGCATCAGTAAACGATGTAAAGTAATCCCTTTAATGTTATGTGCTGCCAGCCTAGTTGGAGCGGTAACAACACAAGACAGCGGTGATTCAGTCCTTTTCTGCAGATAAGTTGCAATTGCTTTAATCAGAAAACTTTTTCCAGTTCCCGCTTCTCCACTCACGTACAGTCGGACAGGCTTAAATGATGTACATGAGCACTCTTTTTTCTCATGACTGAATCCATGTTCAACCTGTTCTGTGACTTCGTCATATATCTGTTTCTGCTCAACGTTTAGTTGTTTCACCAAATCTTCTAAGTTAACTACATCCTCTTGAGCTTGTTCCATAGCTCTTTCCACCTCATCCATGGCAGTGGCAGCTTCATTTTGGATAATTGGTCCTCCTAGTGGATCCTGACTCAATGAAGTAGAACTCTGACTGTCTTGAGAACTGTCTCTAGCAATCTCTACAGCAATTGTGGCTTCTTGCTCTATTTCTTCGTTCAACATTTGCAGATAATTTGGAAAAACAGGACATTCTATGGTATCCTTGGTTGCATTAAAAGAATCTTCATAACAGAGAAAATCTCCAAATAGTTCCTCTTCTGTACGCCATGGCTTAAAGAGTTGCAAAAGAGCTAAATAGTAAAATTCCCTTTTGTCTGGAGATTCGCAACTCAATTTTCGATGATTAATCAAATGGCCTTTTCTCTGCTTCACTAGACATCCTTCACACCCAATGACAGCATATATTCCATTATTGATATCTTCTGTGATGTTCCTCTTATAACTATAGTTTTGCAGAACTTCATACAAACAACTGTTCTTAAGATGACTACTTCTATCTGGATAGTATGTATCCAACATGTTTGTCTTCAAAATATCTGTACTGTCTGGTTCTTTCCCCGCCAAATACTCAATTTCTTGTACAGATTTCAAAACTCGGTTTCGTGTTGCAGCAAGACCTAGACTCGCCCAAATGATTGTTCGAGATTTGGCATAGAGACTTGCTGATGATAACCGATCAGAACATTCATATGCTCCAATTTCTCGATGCGACAACATCTTCAGACTGAAACTGTATAATTTTTTACTTATACTCTTTTCAAGTGAAATGTCCTCCCACATTTCCTTCAGTTCTGTCTTTTCTTTTTTTGTGATGTAAGACGTCACATATCGAGCCACAGCAATAGAGTTGTCAGCAACGAACTGAATATCCATGTTAGCATTCCACATGGACAAAATCACTGGGTTGTAGTCGTTGATGTACTTGGACTCTTCGTTTCTTTTTAAATTGTATGTATTTTTTGGTGATTTCCTCGTCACAGTATGTCGCAGAGAAGACATCAAATTATTTACTCTTGCTTTAGAAATCACTGGTCGTGGAAACCCGAAACAACATTTTGTATAGAACTTGTCCTTGTTTCTGAATTTTCGACGACAGTACTTTCCACAACGATGGGATTGAAAGCGTAAAACTTGTTGGCTTAAACTGTTTTCTTCGGTAGTTTTCGGAACAACACATGGTGAATACTCTTCAATGAAGCTCAGCACTGTGCCATCTGAATCTGTTCCAAATTTGGGTGCATCTTTAATCCATAACAACATGTGTATGTAAGGAGCACCTCTCGCTTGATACTCCTTTCTCCAAAAGAAATCCAAAACCTCTCCAAGGGGAGGATTTTTTTGTTGGTAATAAAAGACATCATAGCTTCAAATCTATGATTGAAATATCTGCATACATTCACTGGATCCAAAGAACACAGTTCTCCAGGTGTTTTGAATTCTATATTTTGTATGTTTGCGTTTGCCTCTTGTAGAAATTGAAGTAAGTCGTCCCATGCATACTCAGCACAGCTAAGAGTGAGGAACCATGTAGGAGTTCCTAAGTTTCTTAGCATACATTTCAATTCCCCATGACGACGGAACCAATACTCGTTTGTACCACGTTGACATGCCATGAGATTGATTAGCTGAGATTCCAAAATACTGTCTTGCAGATTGATTTTCTCCAGAAAGTCCCTCGCCGAAACATTTTGCAGATGTGGTCCACTTTTCAGTATATGGTTCACTGCATAAGAAAGCCCAGACAAGTCACTTTCATACAGTAGATGAAACAAATACGGAATGCATTGACGAAACCTTGGATCTTCAGCATATAATCTTAAAGTCCGGTATGCAGATGCAGGAATTTGAAGTGGTCGATCATCATATCGTCCACCTTGACCTGTTGGAAATAACTGTGGAAAACAACGAGCTTCCAAACTTTCTTCCCATACACTAATGGGACTTCCTTTTGCTGCTTTCATTTGAAACAAGTCAATTGCATTCCCCATTACTTCTTTGGAATGCAAAGGATGAACAGTATAATGTTCATATATTTCTTCACTTCTAGTGGAGAAGTGTGGCTCACTGGTTAGAGGCGGCAGACTCGTAAGCAGAGAACGGCCCGGGACCAGGGTTTGATTCCCGACGCGGCAGGGTCGTGGACCAGGGTCAGCGGACTCGATAATTCTCGCCTCGGTGCCTACTCTAGTCAGAAACCACACTCGGCAACTCTGGGCATCAGCTTGCCTCATCTTCACAACGGCCCCCCAGACCGCCGGGGATGCTTGGTCGCACCTTAGAGATACCCATCAGGGAACATCTCTCAGGGTGAGCCAGGACGGGTTCCCCAGCGGTCGAAGAGTGGAGATACTCCTCCGGGAGTCGATTCCTAGCGCTATATAAACCCGCAATTAAATTAAATTAAATTAGACACATCAACTTTTTCAATTTGGCCGGCTGAACAATCACTGTCTTCTTCTGCAACTGTTTCCTCTGCACCAACACATACATGTTTGTAGTACTCATTGTTTTTGACCAAATACAACGTTGCCTTTTTGACTTTCCTAACATCCACTAAATCTTGCCAGATTTTCTTACTCTTTGTCGGAACCCCATTAACTAGAATAACCAGAGGTTCCTCTTCCACCTTTTCTACACCAATTGTATCAATATTTTTCTTGAAATCTAGAGGCAAATAAACAACTCTTCCCTTTAATCCTCTCTGTAAATCTGAAGGAGGCAATTTCCCTATCTTAGGCTCCATGCGAACAATAGCCTGAAAAGGATGCACACATTGAATCAGAATAGACTCATAGGTATTTAAATCCATCAATTCAGAAGGAATGTCTACCAACTCCAGATTATTATGAACAGCTCTAGCAGGCATTCTGTTTTCGTTTAATTTACTATAACAATATTTACAAATACGTTGATCGGAACCCAAATCAAAACAATTTTCTACCAACAAATAAGTTGCAAAATCCTTCCACTCATTATTATTTACCTTTTCGCTTTTTACATATAAATCAACTAATCTAGTCTGATGCTTATAATGAGTTTGTGACAACACACACAACTAAAATTTGGCCTTTCATTTGATTTCACCTTAAACTTGGACATTTCCTGGTCCAATTCCCGGCTCGGCGGGGTCTTGAGTCCTAAAATGTCCATGGATCGACAATTCTCGCTCCGGTGCCTACTCGATTCACGGGTTCACACTCTGCGACTCTGGGCAATAGCTTGCTTAATCTCCACAACGGCCCCTCGCGGCGGGATGCCTGGCTTTCACCTTGTGGATACCCTGCCTGGGTTATCTCACAGGGGAATACCAGGACGGGTTCCCTAAGCAAGCGCTTAGAAACCGCTTGGTGATTTGCGCTATATAAATTCCTGTACATTTACATTTACATTTACTTGAAATCTGTACATTGTCTTCCACATTACCTTCTATTACTGTGACAATTTCTACACTGTCCTCTTTTTCACCAAAGTAACTTAACTCAATTTCTTCACAAATGTTCTTCACATCTAATTCAGTTCCATGAAAAAGAGCACTGTTTAACTGTTTAAGCTTAAACGCTGGACTTTTTGCATAATACAACATTCTCACTAATTTCCTCATTTTAGTATGATGCACTGCTAACATCCTAAAATGATGAAAAACACTCTGACATACTTTTCTAGAAAGACAAGCCAGTGAATGCCCATGCAAACCTGTGTTTTCTCTCACTCTGCAAGGATCTAAGTCTTGCAACATCTTCATTTTCTGTTTTAGACTTTTCTTACTATATGTCCGTAAGAAATTACGAAGCAAATCGATTGTATCCTGTCGCACACTACAAATACTACTACACTTCCAAGTGTACACAGGACCCTTAGTACGTCTCCCTAAAACTTCATCAGCTAACACCTCCTCTGCATCTCTAGACAAAAGTTTCTCTTTTTCAATCGGACAACCGTCTTTCACCTCATGTGCTCGACCACTGGTGTCAACTGCATGCACCAAAACATTCTCCTGGAAGTAACTCTCCTCATTAAAAAATGGCTCACAACTTGAACTATGCATCCATTCACCAGAAAAAACTTTACAAAAATTAGTCCCATTAATTATTCTTTTGCATCTACTGTTTGATTTGAAAACATCAATTGCCTTGGTAAGTATCCTAATTCTATTGATTACTAAAATAAATAATTTTTTCTTAACTTCAAAAGCCTGATCAACAATCTTCTCTACACTTTTTTTTCTTGTAAAAAGCAGCTCTCTGTTTACCTTTCTTAATATTTTTTAACAAATTTAAAACTACCCTATTGCGAAACATTCGTCTACGAATGTCCCTAAATTGGTTTTGCCTTCTATTCCTATACATACTGTACTCTCCTGCTCCAGTATTAACATTTTTGGGGGGCCTCTCCTTCTTTTTCAAATTTGCTCTCTCCTTCTGTATATTCACATTTCCATTAACATTTTTTTTTATCTACATATGTTCCGAAAAAAAGACTTAGTTGTCTTAGCAGGAGCTTTTTTGGTGTTTTTTGAAGTATTTGTTATAGGGGAGTGCTTTAATTCCGTTGCTGTTTTTGATTTTTTTCGCTTGGCATCTTTCCTTCTCCTCTGCCTTGAGGGCATATTTCCTTACTATTGAATTATTGATTTCAATCTGTGGTAAACAAAAAAAAAACACATTATAGACCACTATTACCAAACAACAAAGCAATGACAATAAGCAAACGATATAAACACTAGTTTACAACATATCTAAGTTTATACCACAGCAACTATGTAACTAGGAGTAAGACAGAGAAAAAGAGCTAGAGGAAGTAACACAAAGAGACAGAGAGAGTCAGACAAAGAAACAGGTAGAGGGAGTAAAACATAGAGAAGGAGTAAGACAGAGAGAGTGTATAATATGTTGTAAGACAGAGAAAGGATGTAATAGGGAGAGGGAGTAAGTCAAAGAAAGGTAGAAAGGGAGTAAGTCAGAAAAAGGGTGTAACGGGGTGGAAGACAGGGAAAGGGTGTAAGAGGATGTAAGACAGAGAGAGGGTGTTAGAAGGGGAGAGGATGTAAAAGAGACTAAAACAGAGAGAGGCTGTAAAAGTGAGAGAGAGAGAGTAAGTTTGAGAGAGGGTGTTAGAAGAAGTAAATCAGAGAGAGGATGTAACAAGGAGTAAGTCAGACAGAGGGTGTAACACGAAGAGAGGAAGAGAATAAAAAAGTCAGAAAGATGTAATAGGGAGAGGGAGTAAGTCAAAGAAAGGGAGAAAGGGAGTAAGTCAGAAAAAGGGTGTAACAGGGTGGAAGACAGGGAAAGGGTGTAAGAGGATGTAAGACAGAGAGAGGGTGTTAGAAGGGGAGAGGATGTAAAACAGACTGAAACAGCGAGAGGCTGTAAAAGGGAGCGAGAGAGAGTAAGTTTGAGAGAGGGTGTAAGAAGAAGTAAATCAGAGAGAGGATGTAACAAGGAGTAAGTCAGACAGAGGGTGTAACACGAAGAGAGGAAGAGAATAAAAAAGTCAGAAAGAGGGAGAGAGGGTGTAAAACAGACAAAAGGTGTAATAGGGAGTAAGTCTGGGAGAGAATGTTACAAAGAGAAAGGTTGTAAGACGGAGTAAATCAGGAAGAGGATGTAAGAGAAAGTATGACTTACAAATTGCTGTAAAAAAGAGAGAGAGGGAATAAATTAGAGACAGGGTGTAAGAGAAAGTAAGTCAAAGAGAAAGTGTAAGAGAGTGTACACAGAGTCAGGATGTAAGAAGGAATAAGTCAGAGAGAGGGTGTTAGAAGGGGACAGGTGGAAAAATAGAGTAAGTCAGGAAGAGAATATAATAGAGACTAATACATTGTTGATAATGCTTGGTAAAGAAATGTTGGTGCATAAAGGAATTTTATTTTCTAAATGAGTGAGGTTTCAGTAGTGTGATGAAATGCTTATACATATGACCTGTGCTCTGTTTTGTAAATGTTATTTAAAAAAAGATTTTGGGCACATGAAGTGGTTTTACATTATTGACAAGGATTAGATAGTATCTGCATGATTAAAAAAATATATTAGCGCATTTCACAATCATGTCACCTGTGTTTCCTCAGATTAGTAAACAGATTTGCAGATAAGGTGAGGCCTGTCCAGGGGTGCAGAGGAGGTAAGTCCTGTGTCCAAAAGTGCTGTGGACAGAACTCACCTCATCTGACCCGTAGACAAGCCTCACCTCCTCCGTGCCCCCTGGACAGGCCTCAATCTATTGGGTATAATAGATGGTAACAAGATGCAGATGAGGTGAGACCTGACCAGGAGTACAGATGAGGTCAGGCCTGTCCTGGGGAGCAGAGGTTTTGAGGCCTGTGTCTAAGAGGGCAGTGGAATGGACTTCATGAAGCCTCTCCCCCACTGCACTCTTAGACACAGGCCTCACCTCCTTTGCACCCCTGGACAGGCCTCTCTCCCACTACACTCTTGAACACAGGCCTCATCTCCTCTGCACCCGTGGACAAGCCTCACCTCATCTGCACCCCTGAACAGGCCTCACCTCATCTGCACCCCTGGACAGGCCTCACTTCATCTACACCCCTAGACAGGCCTCACCTCATCTGCACCCTGTTACCATCTATTATACCCAATAGATTGAGGCCTATCCAGGGGGCACAGAGGAGGTGAGGCTTGTCCAAGTGTCAGAGGAGGTGAGTCCTGTCCACAGCACTCTTGGATACAGGCCTCACCTCCTCTGCACCCCTGGACATGCCTCACCTCATCTGCACAATCTACTTCCTAATCTGAGGAAACACCGGTGACATGATTGTGAAAGGTTCAAATATATCTATTTAATTTTGCAGACACTATTTATTCCTTCTCAAAAATGTAAAAGCTATTCATTTGCCCCAAAATCGTTTTTCCAATAACATTCAAGAAACAGAGCGCTTGTCCTATGTACAAGCATTCGATTAGTAAGCAGATTGTGCAGATGAGGTGAGACCTGTCCAGGGTTGCAGAGGAGGTAAGTCCTGTGTCCAAGAGTGCTGTGGACAGGACTCACCTCCTCTGACCCCTATACAAGCCTCACCTCCTCCGTACCCTCTGGACAGGCCTCAATCTATTGGGTAAAATAGATAATAACAGGATGCAGATGAGGTGAGACCTGACCAGGAGTACAGATGAGGTCAGGCCTGTCCTGGGGAGCAGAGGTTTTGAGGCCTGTGTCTAAGAGGGCAGTGGAATGCACTTCATGAAGCCTCTCCCCCACTGCACTCTTAGACACAGGCCTCACCTCCTTTGCACCCCTGGACAGGCCTCTCTCCCACTACACTCTTGAACACAGGCCTCATCTCCTCTGCACCCGTGGACAAGCCTCACCTCATCTGCAACCCTGAACAGGCCTCACCTCATCTGCACCCCTGGACAGGCCTCACTTTATCTACACCCCTAGACAGGCCTCACCTCATCTGCACCCTGTTACCATCTATTATACCCAATATATTTAGGCCTCTCCAGGGGGCACAGAGGAGGTGAGGCTTGTCCAAGTGTCAGAGGAGGTGAGTCCTGTCCACAGCACTCTTGGATACAGGCCTCGCCTCCTCTGCACCCCTGGACATGCCTCACCTCATCTGCACAATCTACTTCCTAATCTGAGGAAACACAGGTGACATCATTGTGAAAAGTTCAAATATATCTATTTAATCATGCAGACACTATTTATTCCTTCTCAAAAATGTAAAACCCATTCATTTGCCCCAAAATCATTTTTTAAATAAGATTTAAGAAACAGAGAGCAGGTCCTATGTACAAGCATTCCATTTCACTACTGAAACCTCACTATTTTACAAAATACAATTCCTCTCTCTTGCAAACATTGATACCAAGCATTATCAAAAAACATGACACAAACCAACAAGAATCTCAATCTGCTTCCTAATCTGAGGTAACACAGGTGACATGATTGTGAAAGGTTCAAATATATTTATTTACCCATGCAGACACTATTTATTCCTTCTCAAAAATGTAAAAGCCATTCATTTGCCCCAAAATCGTTTTTTAAATAACATTTAACAAACAGTGCGCAGGTCCTAGGTACTAGCGTTCAATTTCACTACTGAAACGTCACTATTTTCCAAAATACAATTCCTCTATCTTGCAAATGTTGATACCAAGCATTATCAAAAAACATGACACAAACCAACAAAGAAAGAATCTCAATCTGCTTCCTAATCTGGGTAACACAGGTGACATCATTGTGAAAGGTTCAAATTTATTTCTTTAATCATGCAGACACTATTTATTCCTTCTCAAAAATGTAAAACCCATTCATTTGCCCCAAAATCGTTTTTTAAATAAGATTTAAGAAACAGAGCGCTCGTCCTATGTACAAGCATTCAAATTCACTACTGAAACATCACTATTTTACAAAATACAATTCCTCTATCTTACAAATGTTGATACCAAGCATTATCAAAAAACATGACACAAACCAACAAGAAAGAATCTCAATCTGCTTCCTAATCTGAGGTAACACAGGTGAAATGATTGTGAAAGGTTCAAATATATTTATTTAACCATGCAGACACTATTTATTCCTTCTCAAAAATGTAAAAGCCATTCATTTGCCCCCAAATCGTTTTTTAAATAACAGTTAAGAAACAGTGCGCAGGTCCTATGTACAAGCATTCAATTTCACTACTGAAACATCACTATTTTACAAAATACAATTCCTCTATCTTGCAAATGTTGATACCAAGCATTATCAAAAAACATGACACAAACCAACAAGAAAGAATCTCAATCTGCTTCCTAATCTGAGGTAACACAGGTGACATCATTGTGAAAGGTTCAAATTTATTTCTTTAATCATGCAGACACTATTTATTCCTTCTCAAAAATGTGAAAGCCATTCATTTGCCCCAAAATCGTTTTTCATATCACATTTAAGAAACACAGCACAGGTCCTATGTACAAGCATTCAATGTCACTACTGAAACTTCACAATTTTACAAAATTCATTTCCTCTATGCAGCAAAAACATTTTACCAAGCATTATCAAAAAACATGACACAAAGCAACATTAAAAAAACACATTTTGCTTCCAAATCTTCTCCATAGAGTATACAAGTCTCTATCTATATTAAATGAATCATTACTCACCTTTACAAATGCTTTGGGAGATTGAGAAAAGTGTCAGACACACACACCAATATTTCTTTAGCAGAGCAAAAGGTATGCACTCCAGGCACTGCAACCATGAATGGCACAGAAAACCTCTAATTCTACACACATATCCCTCATGTTAACCAATTAAAACTCTTCCCTCTCTATTTTCAAACCAACACCCTTCACCCCCTCAGCCCTTTCTACCTGTTACCATAGCAACTCCCTCCTCACTGAGCTCTCAGGGTTAAAAGTTTATTCTACAATGTTGCAAATTAACTCAGCAAGGATGTTTGACCTCTCAATACACCAGCTTATCCGGTGCAATGTTTCTTTAAATGACTTTTTCTTAACCATTCAAATTACTTCTTTCACAGAACAGAACCATGCACCCTAACTTTCAGTTTTCGACTATCTGAATCCACCAATCATTGCTTGTAATTCAAGAGCACTGAAACTCCTCAGTTTTTTTTTTTGCAAACTCCTACTGTTCCAACTGCCATTTCATTCCTACACTTCATCTGACTGCACCAGAACCTCCTCTCACCATGTATTCTGTCTGGATTATTGGACATAGCTACATCCACTGGGCTCAAAGGTATGCAGCTATCAGAAATTTTCACAACCTTGATTTACCAAATGTGGACATCAAGTGGATTGGCCAAAGAGGATTGATATGTCATCAATTGATACCATTGGTGAAAACCTTTTACCATCTGCCACACCCTGACCTCATAATTTTGCACTGTGGTGGAAATGGCCTAGGCACTGTGACTGGGGTAGGTCTGGAAATGCTTTTAAAGGACACCTTTGGGCAATTGATGACACTTTTTCCACAAACTGCCTTGGTATATTCCAATATATAAACAGTTAATCAACATGGAGGGATGAGGATTTTGTGTGTCCGTTTCTTTCCCCAAAGTAATGTATTTTTTAATCAACAAAATTGGACACTTGTAACACTGCTCAACCTTTGGTTCAGTGTAAATAAGGAAACCCTCAGAGAAGTCAATGTATAGATGGAATTGCGGTGTATTTGTTTCATCCGCCCCACATTGATGATTATATTTTCCCAGAAGCAAACTCAGACAATGAATCCACCGGAAAAAAATCATCTAACAATTCTTTCAATAGTTCAGATGATTACAACCCCACTAGAGGCCGGAGTAACTTCCGATACCAACGCCCAAGAAGGGGAAACAGATGGCAACGCCCTTACCACCCCGGCTTTAACATGCCATATTACCAACCATTTGTCCCACACTACGGAGGTTGGGCTGATCCATTCCAGCAAGGGATGCAAGGGATGCAACAGATGCCCCAAATGATGGACCAACAATTGCCGGGACAACACAATACACACCAACAAGAACAACCTTCTTTTTTATCCCGAGGCCGCTCACAGCCCCGAGGAAAAAGAAAGTCACTGACCTGGCAAGACCAGCAGAGGAATGTTCAAACTCGGAGCATGGCAGCAGCACAACCCTCCACCAGCAAGAACAATCATTAATTGTCAACCTTTCAGATGTAGAGCTCAACAGTGACCAAATATCTGTCCTTAATAAAGGATTGGGCTTTGTCCCTACCCCAAAAATAGACACTTTCAAAATCAAAAGTGAACTGGCTGAATTTTGCAGAACTCTTAAACTTAAAGCATTCTTCACCAATACTCCTACCCAACAGCAAGAGGGCGACACAACCCTTCGGAAAAAATCAACTTTCAACCCCCCATCGTCCAGTATACCGCCGGAACTCCATACCTTCGAGCAAGCTCTCCTAAAAGGAATAGATAATATGGACACAAACAAGACCAAAGTTTTTCAAAATCTGACAAAGAAGCAACGTTTGGCAATGGAAGATCTGAGTAAAAACGACGACCTGGTGATAAAACCTGCGGATAAGGGGGGAGGCACAGTAATCCTAAACAAGGCGGGCTATAACTAACAATGTCTGGCTCTCCTCTCGGACACCAGATTTTACCAGAGAATCATAGTGGATCCCACTGAGAGACTCCAGAATACCATATCCATCATGGTATATGAGGCTGAAACTAAAAGGTGGATATCCAAAAAAGAAGCAGATTTCTTAATAAGGGAGCCAGTCATTTCATATTTCTAATCCCTTCCAAAAACCCACAAAAATAGGACACCACCACCAGGACGCCCGATAGTGTCCGGAATTGGATCAGTGCTTGAGCCCCTTTCGAAATTTGCTGACGAATTTTTGAAACCTTTGGTTCAAAAAACCCAAACGTATCTAAAAGATACAAGAGATCTCCTAACACAGATTTCAGACATGCCCTTTGATGCTGAAACAATGCTTCTAGTAGGCTTGGATGTGGAATCCCTATTCACAAGCCTTCCCCAAGATGCAACACTACAGATGTTAGAGGATGTCCTTTACTCAGAGGACTGGCAGTATAACACACCGAGGCACTTTATCCTGGAATGCTGTAAGCTGGCACTCAAAGAAAATTTCTTCAATTATGACGACAAGATGTACCTCCAAACCCATGGTACCTCCATGGGCAGCGCCTTCGCGCCTTCAGTGGCAGGACTCTACGTGAGCCAATTTGAAACACAATTTGTCCTCAACGAAACCAACATGTTCTCTTCCAGTATCATATACTGGAAGAGATACATTGATGACATTCTCCTTATTTGGAACACTGAACAAGACCTGACAGAGTTTATGTTATGGCTCAATACCCTGGACCCTTGGTTAAAATTCACACACACCTCCAGTAATAACCACCTTGACTTCCTGGACCTGACAATTTTCAATGACAGGAGAATCCTGCAGACGAAAACATATACAAAACCAACAGCTAAAAACAGCTTGCTGTCATACAAAAGCCATCATCCCAAGCCTCTTAGAGACAATTTGCCTTTTAGTCAATTCTTGCGCCTCAAAAGAAATTGTAGCAAGAATAATGATTATCAAGAACAAGCAATGGGCCTATGTGAAAAATTAAGAAAGAGGGATTACACCGAAAGAGTCATCAAAAAGTGTAAAAAAAGAGCTGACAACCAACCACGTGTATGCCTCCTCCAAACATATCACAAAGAACCAGTAAAAGATCTAACTACGTGTGTGACTACCTTTAATCCTGCTACCTATGCCATTCAGAAGTTGATTAAAAAGAACTGGCATATAGTGAACACTGGACAGTTCGATTGGCCAAGACCAAGGTTCGCTAATAGAAGGACAAAAAACTTAAAGGACACTTTTGTGCATACTCGCCCCAGGCCCAATACCCGATTGCCAGTAACTAACAGTGTTAATATGGCCCCTCTGTCAGGACATTTTCCCTGCGGAACCTGTGTTGCCTGCAAAACAACAACAGCCACAAAAACCTTACAACTAAAGAATAACTTTGTTTGGAAACAAAAGCAGTTCACAAATTGTAACTCATCTCATGTTATTTACATGATCCAGTGCCCATGTCAGAAGCAATATATTGGGATGACCTGTCGTAAAATTAAACTCAGGATAGGAGAGCACAAGAGTAACATCAGGTTAAAAAAGAACACTACCAAATTGTGCTCCCATTATGTGGAAATGAACCACACCCATGAAGAAATGCAGTGGACAGTCATCGAGATGCTGACCAACAAATCTGGCAATGTGGAAAAAGTACTATATGAAAAGGAGCAAAGATGGGTGGACCGCTTACGCACTTTTGAACTTGGTTTGAATGACAATATTGCTTGGCACCACTTTGCAAAATAAGCAAGAATAGAATTAACTGAAAAGATGTGAAAATCTGCCCGTTGCAATTTGACTTTTGACTTTTGAAAAAAGGTTTGACTCAAAAGATGAAACCGGTCCTATATTATATCATATTGCATATAAATAACTAACAATTTTCGAATCAGCATTCTCTTGGGATAACATATTGTAACTTAATCCGTGACCCATTGCGGAGAATCTTAAGTTCTTAACTACAATCATGTCCATAGGTAATACGACTTGTCAATGTGCCTTTAAATCTGAACGACCTACCCCCTTTAAAAATGAAACTACAACGCGACTTCCGCACTCCGGGGGCAGAGTCAGCACAAGGCTAGAGCATAGCCTCCACGCAGGTAATGGCGGCACGATATCCCCGACCTTTATCACGGGTAAGACGTATGATTCCCTTTTCCCCATACTTATAGAGGTTTCTGCTCTACTCCAGCTCTGCATTTACAAGAAGTGGTCCCCCGCTGGAAGCAGAGTATTCTTACACGGCAGGTAAGACCTAACTACGTGTTCTAAACTGCTAATACTGTTTGTCTTGAGAAAAACGATAGGGCACGTATTCTAACCACAGTGCGACTAGAGTCACCCAGTAGCATGAGCAATGTTTTTTAAGTAAAACTGACCGTTCCTAGCTCCCCCAACTCTAACATAGTCAGGTTGGGCAGATCTTAACAACATTTTTGAGCAAAAAAAGTTAGCGGTCACAATTGTAAAATGTGAGTCTCACTACCTAAAAAAAACTACAGACATATCTGCTCGCTCCACATGTTCACAATACATAACGCACATCATACGGTGCCGACAGAATGTGAGCTGAGATCTCTGAGTCTGCACCTACGACATTGCAATTACTTATCACTCTGAATACAAATTAATGTGATTACCTAGCGCCCACTCACATTCAACTAAGGTGTATTGATAGCTTCCCTATTTTTCCTTCCTTCATGAGTAATCCCAGTGTTAATAAAATTATTACCTGTGACTCTGCACAAACCCACATAAAAATTCAAAAAAGCCAATGTTACTAGGTAAAACGTTTCAATTTACATTCTTCCATAGATCGTGAAGAGCACACTTCTCATATAATTATTATGAGAAAGGGATTACTGCACAAGTTGTGTGAGTAGTATTATATGTGTATATAAATTTATGTTTATTTTGTTTTTGTTAGTCCTGACGAAAGCTCTACAGACCTTCTGGCCCAAAGAGCTGAAACATGTCGACAACCTTCTCTTTACAATACTGCATGGCCCAGTAACTCGGCCAAAACTTAGTATATACAAACTTTTTTAACTAATGGAAATTTGCCTTGCAATAAACTTATTTTTGGCATATTTTTTCATTTTTAATAATTTTTTGTGGGAAAATCCTTTTTGTCTCTGGACACTACACTCGAGACTGGAGGTGCCTCTGGATGAGGCAAGCAGTACACACAAATAGGAATAACCCTATGATAACTGCGTGAATGTCAATGTGGGGCGGATGAAACAAATACACCGCAATTCCATCTATACATTGACTTCTCTGAGGGTTTCCTTATTTACACTGAACCAAAGGTTGAGCAGTGTTACAAGTGTCCAATTTTGTTGATTAAAAAATATATTCCAATATATGCCAAAGACAGAAATGGAAGTGGTCCAACCAATTTTGTCCACAATTCGAGAAAGCACGGAAACATGTGAATAAATCTGTTTCTGCTTACATGAGAGACTATGGAATGGGTTCAATATACAACAATAACTTGCGTTACAACATGCAAGATATCTACAGAGGAGATGGTGTGCACTTCTCAGATGAGGGGAATAGAATATTCCTCCTAAATTTAAGACTGTGCATTGGAACCTACTTGTAGGTACCTAAATCAGCCACAGAACCCAAAAGCTGTTTTCAGGGCTACCCTACCTCTGATCACTCAAAATGATTACTTTACTCTAACTTTTTTCACTGTTTTTCACCAAAGTACGCTCCCCGGTACACTTTCCGGTGCGCTTCCCGGTGCGCGTACCGGGCGCTCACCCCGCGAAAATTTAAAAAAAACTTTTATTTTTGGCCTATATGGGCCTCCTAAGCCCCCCTCAGAAAACCTAGGGGGTCAGGGAGTGTCTACAGTGCCCCCTTTTACCCATTCCCAACGTTGTTTATATGTATATATATGTTATATGTCGTATACTTGTAAAGCGCACAGCTGCCCCAGCAAAGGGGCGTCCCGGCGCTGTATACCGCTGGGGAACCCGTCCTGGCTTTCCCTGTGGGATGGTCCCTACTGGGAATCCCCAAGGTGGAGCCAGGCATCCCCGGCGTTGATGGGGCCGTTGTGGAGATTAGGCAAGCTAATGCCCAGAGTTGCCGAGTGGGAGCCCAGGTTAGAGTAGGCACCGAGGCGAGAATTGTTGAGTCCGCTGACGCTGGTCCACGACCCTGCCGCATCGGGAATTGAACCCTGGTCCCGGGCCGACTTCTGCTCCCGGGTCTGCCGCCTCTAACCAGTGAGCCACACCACTCCTCCATCTTGTGTCTCAATTCTTCTGAAACACAAGATGGAGGACTCCCGTAGCGCTGCCGGTGCGCGTACCGGGGCGCGCACCGGTAAGCGCTCCCCAAAAAATGTTGAAAGTTAATTTACATAAAAACCACTGGAGAGACTTTCACCAAATATAGAATAGGCCCTACTACATACCAGTCCCTACCATTTTCTCAAATTTGGTGGAATTCCATTGAGCCATTTGGGCTGTAGCCCTGTCTAAATATCCTGAGG
Source organism: Lissotriton helveticus (assembly GCF_964261635.1). Classification (NCBI taxonomy): domain Eukaryota; kingdom Metazoa; phylum Chordata; class Amphibia; order Caudata; family Salamandridae; genus Lissotriton; species Lissotriton helveticus. The sequence continues at coordinate 604,725,844 of NC_136065.1, forward strand.
TAAATTACATGACAAAAACACATATAAAGTGTTAGAATTTACAACCAATTAAAATGTTACTTTCATTTTCTACTTTTATTTCCTGACATTTGATTGGTTATGTACATGAATATAAATGAAAAATGAGAGGGAAACACGGCCATTTTGACTACAACTACCTGAGGTACATCTTTAAAGGATATTCTCATAAAACTTCAACAGCTTTCTATAAGGTAAGTTGTTAATATGTATGGGGCACTTTAAGTTAATTTGTAAAAACGTTTTCTGATAGTTATTTACTGTCCCTATGTTATAATTATAGATTGAGATAGGCTTCTCTGTTATAGTTATGGATTGAGTTAGGCTTCTCTGCTATAATTATGAATTTACTTAGGCTTCATCACATGCACTTTTTTATATTTCTACTTCCTGCCTGATACCATACACTGCCCAAAGATAACTTCACTGTTGAAAACTCAGAAGTACCTGTCTGAACTTAAACCCAACAGTGCCCTAACTCTACTGATATAGTTATTTTTTATGCAAATTACAGCAAGAAAATGGAAGGAAAACAAGACACAATTAATATTTCTTTCGAAATTGTGGTTGCGAAAAATCCTGAGAAAGATATTGATGACTTGGAATTTATGGATCAGTCTCTGGACCATGAATTATTTGACTGTGTTGAAAGCATAGAATCATGGAATCAAAATGAGGAGATTCCAGATGATCTAATGTTGGAAGTTCTTTTAAATTTTGAAAAATCAGAACAATAAATGTATATTTAATAATTAAAAATTGTTTGAGACATTATTCATTTTTATATGTAATTCATGAAATAGTACCAAAATGATTATAATATAAAATGAGACTTATAGTATACTGTGCAACTTTTTTGTGCTTTCCTGACAGACTATGGTATGGATTCCATATACCACAATCACTTCTGTAACAACATGCAAATTATCTACAGAGGAGACGGTGTACATTGAATTTAAGACTCTGCATTGGTACCTACATGTTGGTACTTAAATCACCCACACAACACAACAACTCTATTCAGAGCTACCCTACCTCTAAGCACTTTAAATTATTATTTTACTGTTTCACTGGGTTTTCCCCATGGTACGCTCCCCGGTACGCTCCCCGGTGCGCGTATCGGCCGCTCCCCCCGCGAAAATTGATTTTATTTTTTTGCCCCGCGGGGCCCTTTTATGGCTCCCACATCAAACCTAGGGGGTCAGGGGGGGTCTACCCTGCCCCCTTTTGGTCATTTCCCCCTTTGTTTTTGCCACCTCTTGTGTCTCGATCCTACCGAGACACAAGATGGCGGCCGCTCCGGACTGTTTGGAATGTTGACAGAGACCCGAGAGCTAATCAGCTTTCCGCTCGCGTACTCGCGTAGCGCGCCGGGTGCGCTCCCCGGTGCGCGTACCGGGGCGCGCTTATAGATATATATATTTTTTGGAACCTAAATTACTCAAAATCCTCTGGAGCACATATCTTGAGACATAGCAAAGGCACATCGGGCTACCAGTCCCTACAATTTTGCCAATTTTGGTGGGAATCCATTCAGCCGTTCAGGCTAAAAGTGAGTCCAACCGCCCTATGGAAATGAACATGGAGAAAAAAACGTTTTGGGACCCCCCTTTTATCTCGGCCCCCACTTGACGAATCCCCCCAAAACTTTCAGGGAAGGAGCGGAGCGGGCCAACTTCTTTGAGAAATTTGCGAAAATTCGTCCACCGGTGCCAAAGTTATTCTCAATAGAATGTTGCGGATTTCCTATGGAAACTAGGTCCTAATTATAACTACCTACTGGCGACCGCCAGTAGGTAATATATATATCGAAACTACCTCCTTCGCAAGAAAAGAGTTGAGGCCACAACTGGGGACAGCAGGGAAGCATTTTATTCTCACAGATTTTGGCAATTGCATTTCGGCATTAATTTGCCTTCCTCAGCGCCACAAGTGTCCTGGATGCTTCCCTCCACGCAAAGGATACTGTCCTGCTGCCTTCTGTAGCCATGTGGCTGAGGCTCCGCCCCCAATGTGAAAGACCCACCTGCTGCAGTTTCTAGGCATAGTCCCGAACTGCAACTCCCAGAGTGCAGCGCTTAGCCCCCAGGTAGGTGATGGAATGCGATGTTGAACCCAGTGGTCAGGCGGAAATGCAGGCTTGCGCAGATGGAAACCCAGTCCTGCTTGTAGTAAAAACAATGTGCCTCCTTATGCCCCCATACCGCTTCAGCCCAGAAGTTCAGGTCCGATTTATCACGGGGGCAGCAGTGTCAATACACGCCGCCCTATACAAGGATAATATCCTTGCAACCGCTTCCTTCATCTCCGAACGTCGTGGCGGGCCCAGGCCGTACCAATCCCTTGGTGACACAACAAAGCCGAAGCAAAGCCAGAAAGGTCCGGGCCAGCTTGATGAAGCGGGGGCCTCCATACTGTGTCTCTGGCACATACGCAGAAAACATCGAAACTACCTCCTTCGCAAGTAAAGAGTAGAGGCCACAACTGGGGACAGCAGGGAAGCATTTTATTCTCACAGATTTTGGCGAATGCATTTCGGCATTAATTTGCCTTCCCCAGCGCCACAAGTGTCCTGGATGCTTCCCTCCACACAAAGGATACTGTCCTGCTGCCTTCTGTAGCCATGTGGCTGAGGCTCCGCCCCCGATGTGAAAGACCCACCTGCTGCAGTTTGTAGGCGCAGTCCCGAACTGCAACTCCCAGAGTACAGCACTTAGCTCCCAGGTAGGTGATGGAATGCCTGTATATATATCGAACGGAGAAACTGACACTTTCTTGGTTTCAAGTTACAGGTATTTTTTTTCGTATTTTTCCAGTGAATTGCATGTGCAAAAGACAAAGACGCGTTTCGGCGAGCTCAGTCGAGCTCAGTCGCCTTGTTCACTAAACGTCAGTGCATTCAAACCCAACAATATTTAAAACACCACTAAACCAATCATGTGCTATGGTGTCACCTGACAGGTATTAAACATGGTAAAAAGACTTTGAACACCAAGCTTATTCTACCCTAGGCACTGGCGCCTGCATATCATATCAAATAAATCAGTATTATTCACAATGTTAAAGATGGATCAGTGACACATATTTCGACAATTGATTACTGTACAAATACATTCACAATATTGCATTTGTATATTTTTGTACAAAATTATCTCCAATCGTAAAACTGTGCCAACAAAAGTAAATATCAAAGCATGATGCGTTATATACTTCTCATCCTTAAGCTTGAATTTGAGTTTAAGCATGGTTTATCCATTCACATTGCAATTGAATTAGCGATTCTATTTGGATTGGCCACAATCGTCCTGTGATAAACCATCGTATGCTGAACGCCCTACCAATTAGATGACAACCAAAAATTGCAAGTGCTAAGGTGCATACAACATTACAACATATAAATTATAAAACATTTTCTCAAGATGTTTTAATTTTCCAAAAAGTCCTGTCCGGGAACTATGTATGTGAATTTAGATGATGGGCAGGGAGAAAGAGCTAGGAACAATATCTATTATTAAGATTTCCCAAAATATGAATCTAATCAAAAAAGTACTCTGAAGCCGTTTTCATAATTCTTAAATTAGATACAAAATGTAACAATACGATAGAAGGGAATCCATTTCATATCCAAAATCATAGGTATGCAGACACTCACGAAGTAGAATCTCATAAGGAGCCATATTCTCAACAGTACTGTCATGCTAAGGTTTCAAACTAGTTCCTACGGTCTATAAATCTGTGCAAATGCGCCAATAAATAGCATAAAACCACCCATTCATAAAAGATATAAATACATGGTAAAACACACATCAATTGGTCACACAACAAAGATCTAAAAACATTTCTTATAAGAAAACTAAAAGCATGATTTGATGAAGAAAAAAGGTCATATATAACCAAAGTGCATATGTACTGTGGTCCGATTATATTTGCTGAAAACATTACTTGACAGGAGGTCTACAGAAAGTGGTGCAAATCTTCACAAATATTGAGCCCTCTCGGATTCTTTGTATCGAGCTCAATAATGTATTTAGTTTCAAGTTGTCTGAGGATTCTTTCCCTGTTGCCACCCCTTTTGTTTTGTGGGACACTGTCAATAACATAGTATTGTAGAACATTAAGATTGTTATTGTGTTCTGTTTTGACATGTCTAGCAACAGGATAAGATGAATCCGAGTTAACTGTGGCCCTCAGATGTTGTAAGATTCGAACCTAAACCTGGAGCTTTGTGCTCCCCACGTACTGTAGTCCACAAATGCATTTAAGGACATAAACAGCGTGCTCTGTCCGGCAAGTAAAATGCCCACCGATTTTAATAGGGACATCAGAAAAAGCATTAAAATAAGAGTTGGTATTCCCCCAAACTTACAGGCCCGGCATGTACTGCATTTGAAAAAGCCTTTCTTGGGGGAAAGTCAATTGCTTTTATTATAAAGTTCAGGGCATGTTTTCACTAGATCACTTCGCATAGAATGCGCTTTACGATACGTAAAATTTGGTTTATTGGGTAAAACACCTCGGAGAACAACATCCGTTAAAACTATTGGCCACTGGGTATTGATGATCTTTCTAATGGTCTGCGACTATCTGCTGTATGTGGATATAAATCTGCAAGAATCCACTGTTGGTCTCTCTTGGTTGTCAGCAGTGACAGTAGCTAAGGAGGTATTAACGGTGACCTTGGGCGCTGCATTTATCAGTTCTGACCTCTCTTTTTTATTTTTTATTTTTTATTGCCAGATCTAATTTACGTAAATCATAGCCTCGCGCTAAAAGTCTAAGTTTGGCTGTTTCTTGGGCCTCCTTCAGTGCCATCTCTGAGCTGCAAGCTCTGTGAATTCTCAGAAACTCTCCGTAAGGTAAACTCGCAATAGTGTGATGTGGGTGGAAACTAGAGGCATGCAGAAGTGTATTTCCTGCCGTTGGCTTCCTATATAGACAAGTTTCAACTCCCTCGTTATGAACTGTGACCTTAATATCGAGGAAGTTGGTAGTTAGGGGGTCAATATGGGATGTAAATTTTAAATTAAGTTCATTCACATTGATAAGATCTACAAATCTCTTTGCTTCATCTTGGGCCCAATAATAAAAACATCATCTATATATCTCCACATCTCCATCATGTGTTGTTCATATAGTGTCTTGTGCTCAATCTTCAGGACATGCTCCTCCCACCAGCCTACATGTAAACATGCATAGCTGGGGTAGAAGCATGCCCCCATTGCCACGCCTTGCTTTTGTTTATATATCTCGCCATCAAACATAAAAACATTGTTAAAAAGGCACCAGTGTATCATCCTTAATAACATTTGGTTGTGTTGGTACATATCAATACTTCTGTGCTTTAGATATTAACCTATGGCACGGAGACCGTCTTCATGCTTAATGCTAGTATATAGCGAAGCAATGTCAAGAGTTAAAAACAAATAGTCTTTGGCCCACTGCACAGTAATTAACTTAAATAAAAAGTCCCTAGAATCTTGCGGAAAAGTAGGCAAAGTGGTCCCATATTCTTGAAGATAGTAATCCACATATCTGGAGGTACATTCAAATGCACTGTTAATCGCTGATATACTAGGTCTACCTTGCAATGGGTCTAAACCTTTATGCACTTTTGGAATAAGGTAAAAAGTGGGTAGAGTAGGATGTTCTTTATATAAAAACTTGAATTCATCTTTGGAAATTAAGCCATATCGTTGCCACTTTAACAGCTCATTCTTGAAGCCCCCATTTATTTTCTTAACAGTGACTCCATTGCTAAGTTCTTAGCATTGCGTGTATTCAAATGTTTAAAAGCCTCTGTTCTGTAGGACAACTTGTCCCAAAGAACAATATTACCTCCTTTGTCTGCATTGTTGATAACCACTGAGTCGTTATTCTTGAGTTTATTCATCAGTTGGAAATACTCCTTATTGCTGCCTTTCAATTTGGTTTTGGATTTGCACGTATTTTTGTGTAGGGATTTCAATTCATCGGTTATGCGTTCATGGAAAATGTCCACTGCATCCCTAGGCATGATGGGAACAAACGTGGAGGAAGCTTTAAAGGGGCTACAACCCGGTGATGAAATATTGATATCCTCATCTTGTGCTGCCATTTGTGTATTCATCCCCTCGAAATCAGATTCTGGTTTGTTCCCTCGCAATGCATGTAGTGTGGTCAATTTCAATTTCAATTTATTTATTTATGATTACGGAACTCTTACGAGGTCCACATAAAAATACACAAGGTATACATTCAAACAAATCCCAAATAAAAATTTATAAGAGAAATACAAAGTATGATAAAACAAACATCAGATAAGCAAAATTACACAAAATCTCTATTAATGCCTCCTTAATATAAATTCAAAAAACATTTAAAAAATGTATATAATTTAGAACAAAACACTTCATTAGGGGGATTAATCATAGCAGAAATAAAATCAATGCATGTAGTGTGGTCAGAAGTGGGATCTCCCAGGCAGTGAGGATCCCACTAGATGTATGCACTGGAGCCGTTGTTTTGCATTGTCCATGATATTTTGATGGTAAAATATTTCTTTAATTTTAATTTCCGAATAAATTTATATACATCAACACGAGTTTGTACAAAATTAAATTGCTTTTGGGGCAATAACTCAGACCAAGTGCCAACAACTGTTTTTCAGCATCATTGAGTTCAATGTTAGTCAAGTTGATAATGTTCTAATTGCCCGGTGTAATTATTTGCGCCAGTTCTTTTTCTTGGGTTGCCCTCTGCCACGTGCGCTTTGAACACTTTCTTCTTTCTCTCCTCCTGCGGTTCCTTTCTTTGTTTGAGGGGACTGTGGGTTTCTCGTCGTAATGACTGCTTTCTTTGCTCCCAGATAAAATCCATCTCTTCAGCATAAGAAAGGGGGCCCAGTGTTGTAGTGAAAGTACCGTCTGCACAGCTACTTCGGTCTGAGTCAGTATCACTGAGCATGGTGCTGAAATCAGAACTTGAGGGTATAGCACTTGAGGCAGATGTCTGTTCGCTGATATGTGAACTCCCTGGCTGCACATCAGGTCTGTTGAGCACTTTCTGTTTTTTAACAAAATCATATTCATGAGCAAAGGTAAAGACTTGCCCTTGCTCGTGGTCGTTTTTGTCCCTGGCAAATTTCCATACTTTTCTAGTTTTAATGGTCTCTTCGTATTTATTCATCCTTTCATGCATTTCTTTCAGATTTTTATCAACAAAATCTTTATTGTTCATGTTGGTGAGCGCATCTATTTCACTCTGGATGCGTGTTATTTGTTTGAGGTCGCGTTCTCGATCAATTCTGGCATATTTAATAAGCAGGCACACGAGTCTCATGGACGTCTCGAGGTTGCTTTCCGCCCACTTTTTCAAGAGTAGCGGATTGGGCTTTTCAAAGCTGGGTGCCAGCATAATTCTTAGTCCCCTCGGCACTCGCCCAGCCTCGTGATATTTTTCGAGAGATTTAACCTCCCACCATTTCGTGGTTCACTTTTTTAATGTTTTTCCAGCAATTGATGAGACTCCTAAGGTCTGGATTCTGTTCAATTTCGTCTGTGTTTTGGATGGCCCTTTTGTCGACTACAGGCAGATTAAGAAAGAGCTCCTCCGCTGCTTTCTCCCTGTTTCTGAACGTTTCGTCCATTGTAATGTACTGCAATTATCTCGCTAGAATAAATTCCACGTTCAACCAGTGTAAGAGGTTAAACACACCTTACACTATTGTCAACCGCTGCCGTGCACCTGAACAAGAGGGGTGCTCGTAAGTCAGATTCATAACTCCACTATTCACGTCTGCACCAAAAACAAGGCATTAGTACACCGAAACAATTCAGTGCTTGTGATTTATTGCAATTGTGCCATATTCTGCCATGACACGTTTTGACCGTTCTTCAGCCATGTTGACTTACAGGGGGGGGCCATGATTAATCCTCCTTTTAAACTACTCATAGTGTAAACATATAGAAAATACTACAACATTGCATTAATTCATGCCATCTTTCTGTGCATTTACACACTATGTAAATAGAAAATAAGTATTAAAAAACAGTCTAATTACAAACAGCTTTGTTTTGGTGCAAGTTTTTTTGGGAAGCCACTTCTACAACTGTTTCTACAATGCATTTCTTAGATATGCTCATACTTCTTCATTACAAAGATGCAAACAATAATAGAAACCTTTAAAAATGAACTTATTTATTGGAAATAATTATATACATAACGTTTAGAAACCATAAAAAATATAAAACATTTACTTTAGGTAGATTTTTAAAAATAATTATTATAAACATAATTTTAATTTAATATGATGTTTTTAAATTAAGTATTTATTTCAAAATTAATGTTTCTGTAGATTTTTTTTAAATGTGTCCTACTTTTAAAATATCCAAACTGCCTCCCAACTCCCTAAAGAAAAAAGCATGTGTTCTCTCTTCTTTAGGGAGTTGGGAGGCAGTTTGGATGTCTGAAAGCACTAGTGGTTTGTGCCAGTACACACTCCACCAGCAGTCAGGTGCGCGCTGGTAGAACCATGACTTCTGTGTGCTGTACTTTTAAAATATTAACTTACATTAACATTTAACAGAAAAAAAGTTTTTTTAACTTTAATAAACTTTTCTACATTTCTCTATACTCCGTAATAGGGAGGTCTGCACATTGATGGCGGAGGCCTCTGTCAAGTACATCAACTATGGTTGTAAAGCCTCTACTAGTAGTCATTTTGTGGTAGAATATGACATTGTTTCTGACTGCACCTCATCAGGGGTTGGGGACATGGAGTAAATTTACACTTGTAAATAGTAAATAGACAAAAGTAGTATGGTTACTCAAAAGTGTAAGAGTAAACTTACACATGTAGATATACTCCTGTGTAATTTTACCTTGATGGATAGCCCTCAACCTGTTCACACTTACAAACAACTACATATTCTGGGTGTATACTTAGCACACACACAGATAAATAATAAAAAATCAAGCACCAATCCCCACATTTACACACACACACACACCCACACACACGCATTCACACACACTCACCCCCACACACACATATACAGTATGACATGCATCAAACCAAATTATTTTACTGGTTCCGAGATAGCTATTTGTGGAAAACATTATTTTTGTTCCAAATTATCATACATTAAGGGTTCGCTGATCTCATTGCGTTAAAAGTTGCATTTTCAACTTGTATTCATTTGTATAAAAATGGAAAAGTAGTTTAAAGCAAATAAAGTAATGGAAAATATGTACTCTGGAGTCAGGTAATAAATAATGCAAGAGAGCAGAAAGTCTCTCAGTACTAGAACGATGTGACAATAATGAAGTAATGTTGACAGTAAACTGAATGTCAGCTGTGGTGAAAAAGGCCAGTCGGCTATGAAAAAGGCCGGCTTAGCCCGAAGACCGTCATTGCTGGTGCTGTAGCATCAGAGTCAGCTGGTGCCTTCAGGCAAGAAAAATGTGCATGAGGTACTGGTTTGAAAGTGAATGTTTCAAATTTTAGACCTGTTAATTGTTTCCCTTGTTTTAATTCCACTTTGTGGGGTAAATTTAAGAATAAGATTGTTTGCTGTGTAGTTTTTAAACCTGCATGCTGTCTAGGACAGTTCATGGTCATTAATTCAGTAAGACTCGATTCGCACAAGTCAGTGGCTTTGGTTTTAAATCAGCAAATAATATTGTCAAAATACTTTTGTGATTTGGGAGCGGAGGTTGATAGAACACAGGAGGGAAAGAAGAACGGGCCACCACAGCATGGGGCACAAGGGTCGACTACCGGGCCGTTAGGATCCCCTGGGGGCCACTGGAATTGCATGGATCAATCTGTCTGTAAGCCCAGAGCCCTGAGCCCAGAGGAGGTGTGCTCAGTACCCAGGGCAGACTCCCCAGGTAGCGTTGGCAGTGTACAGACTGCGGCAGCTTTTCAGCTCCACTCAGTTGCCTCTTGGTTTTGGAACGCTCCTGTCCGCCAGCTGGAGGAGGGCCCACAGAGCCTTGGTTTTTTTCGCCTGACCCTGCACAGTGCCTGCATCCTCGGCAGCTGGTCCTTTGTCGAACACCCAATCCAACATACAATACTCTTGAGAAATAGTAAGTGTACAAAATAACCTTTAAAGTGCAGGAAAATCAATAAAACACAGTTCTTCCAACTCAGTAGTTCCTTGGAAGGCTACTGTGATACTGAATATGACAGAGTCTAACAATTCCAGCCGACAGCGTCGATACGGGCCAGCTAAAGTGTTGACAGACTCAGACACAGTAGCTTTCTTGCTGTGACCAACACATTGGTGCGTGTCGGTTGGGGCAAACGTCATTGTACGTTGTGAAACAGAGTGTTGCGGCAAACGATGTCCTCACGATTCGGTGTAGGCATCGGCTCGTTGATGGAGTCGGTGAGACCAGGGCTTGCGTTGAAGGGTGAGATGAAACTCGATGCGGTGCTGGCAGGTCACGGTGCCGCAACTGAGCCGGTCAATGTTCTGTTCAGGCAGCGACAGAGTTGGTGACATCCTTGCAGTGTGTAGCGAAGCGTTGCGGAGTGCCGTGCCCTCAGGACGCGGTGCAAGCAGCAGCTCGTTAACTTAGTAGGTAAAATCAGGGTTGGGTTGCATGGCGAGGCTTGCTCCCGGCAGGGCTTTCAGGACATGGAATCCTGCGACGGACTCGATGACAGAGTCGGTTACCCTTTCCTTCTGCTGAGACGATCAGAGACGGTGCCCACAGACACGGTGAGGTCTTTGCTGTTCCTGAGTCCTCTAGAACAGGGGGCAAGCTGAGTTCAAGCCCTTGGAGATCTTTTCTTCAAGCAGGGGGACAAAGCAAGCAGCAAAGTCCTATTCTCCTTTCCTTGGCAGCAAGTAGCCACTGCAGGCCAACCCCAGACAGAAACAGCACAGGGGCAGTATTCCTCCTCAGCTTCTCCGGCTCTTCACCTTAGCAAAGGTTGCTCTTGATTTCCCAGAAGTGATCTAAAAGTCTGGGGTCTGGGCCCCTCTTTTTATACACACAAATCATTTGTTATCTGAAGGCAGCAAATGTCTGTACCCTGCCAAAACCAGTTCTGTCCTCATTGGTGCAGCTTCCTGGCAGGAGATGGAGATAGCATTGTTGAAGGCAGAACAGGCCCATTTGAGTAAAAGGAAATCTACTTCCCCTACTCTAAATGCAGCCCAGGTCTATTTAGCCCATCCCTGACTCATCAGACTTCTAGAGCCACTGCCCCTCTCCAGCCCCTGTCACCCAAACACCAGATATGTAATACACAAACCTAGCAGAGGCACACTGGACGGTTAGGCAAGAAAATACATACTTTCTAAAAGTGGTATTTTCAAACACAGAATGTAAAAATCCCCCTCACTAAAAGATGCATTTAACATTCTGAGTTCAGGCATACTAAACTTTATTTTTCTACCTTCTTTCCAGGGTACGTTATGTTTATAAGATGTTCTAAACAAACTCCCCATTCGGTCCTATGGGAACAGGCAGCCTTGCAATAGTGAAAAACGAAATTGGCAGTAATTCTATTGTAAAGATAGATCACTCATGAAGTAGATTTGAAGAGATTTAATAACCCAGCAGGGAGACAAGTCATCTACATCCAAGACCTTGAGAGTAACTGATTAACCATATAACATTCCCGAGATGACATGGTTGCATTCTCGAGAAAGAATGCATAAACTTAAAGGCATAGATACAACACATCTCCCTTATTATAATGACAAATTGAATTAATAAAAATAGAAGTAAACATTCCTGTAACAGAAAGGAAATATTAATAAAAATAGAAGTAAATATTCCTGTAACAGAAAGGAAAATTCAAATGAATTATTCAGCATAACATCTCCCTTATTATAATAACAAATTGAATTAATAAGAATTAGAAGTAAATATTCCTGTAACAGAAAGGAAATCTTCAAAATGAATTATTCAGTATAATAATCTTGGAGATACATGGGAGGTCTTCTAATTCTAGAGTTTGTCTCACGTGGAGAAACTGGTACATCTTGAGAAGGTGAAGGTGTACATTTTCTTGAAACAGGTTTCCTAATACATTTGCTAGGGTTAGGTGAAAGTGTACATCTTCCTGATACATGTTTCTCAATACATTTACTAGGAGCTGGAGCTTCTGTAGTAACAGGTTTTATAATGCCATTATCTCCTTCTATACATTTTGCCAAACGTGACATGCTCCAGACATCTCCCCCTGCAAGCATTACTACATTTTTCATAACTTTGACTATACGTCTTGGTCCAAAGAATTTTGATTTACCTTTGGGGGACCATACACCTTTTTGACAAAAACAAAATCTCCAACTTTCCAAAGAGGATTTTTTGCTCCTTTCAAAACATCAAACCTGTGCTTGTATTTATCTTGGTAATTCTTCAATCTGGAATCATTGAGCATGGAACCTTTATCTCTAATGGACAACCATAAAGGATTAAGCTTGGAACCAGCAATTCTACCTCTAAGTTTCTCAAAAGGTGAATTACCAGTCACACTATTGGGAGTGTTCCTGTGTGCCCACAGTTTTTCTCTGAGGATGGGTTTCAAGGGAAGTTTTTTCTCGTAAGCAGTCTGAGCACACGCCCTTATCAATCTATTCATGCTTTCTACTAATCCATTCGCTTGTGGAGAATAAAGGGCAGTTCTATGATGGGTGATAGATAGATCTTTGAGAAAATCAGACATTTCTTGGGAAGTGAACTGAACACCATTATCAGAAACCAAGATGTCAGGAATCCCTTCACAGGTGAAAGCATCTTTTAAAAACTCTATTACATTCTTACTTAACACAGTTCCCATACAGGAAGCAGACAACCACTTTGAAGTGTAATCTACTAGAACAATAACAGATTTTTCAGAAAGACCAAGGTTTTCAAAAGGTCCAATAATATCAATTGCAACCTTAGACCAAGGACGTTCAGGTATGGCAACAGGGGAAAGAGGTGCTGTGTTCATCTTCCTTGATTTGTCATTTCCAGCACATATGTGACAATCTTTGACAACCCTTTCAACTTCTCGGTCTAGTTCAGGCCACCAATAGGATTCCCTGACTCTTGCTTTGGTGAGGCTACGACCTAAATGTCCCTCATGAGCTAAATTAATGATCTTTTCTCTCATACCAAGAGGGGGAATCAGTCTGTTGCCTCTGAACAATTCACCTTGAATTATGTTCAATTCATCTTTTATATTCCAATAGCCTTTAGCAGGATCAGGAACTTCCTTCAGGATAGGCCAGCCATTGACTGTTTCTTCTAATATAAAATTCCTGGCTGGATCATCAGAAAAACATTCTTTCCATTCTATCTCATTCAAAGCAGACTCTCTTACCCATGAAACAGTGGAAATATCTGGATCATGCGTGACTAATTTATCAACTGGCAATCTTGAAAGAAAATCAGCGGGAACATTCTTCGGACCCGGTAAGTACTCAACATAAAAATTGTACTCCATGAGTCCTTCAACCCATCTCTTAATTCTGGGAGTTGTACATTCAACATTCCTACAAGAGAATAACTGCACTAAGGGTTTATGGTCAGATCTTACCACAAATGGTAAACCCCATAAATAAAACCTAAAGTGTTTGATGGCCCAAAAACAAGCTAAAGCTTCCCGCTCGATGACTGAATATCGTTCCTCCGCACCCTTCAAAGAACGGGATGCAAAACCAATAACTTTTTCTGAACCATCCACAATTTGTGCTAGAACAGCTCCTAAACCACGTAAACTTGCATCAGTGGATAAAATGGTCTTTTTGTGTACATCAAAATGCCCCAAGGTTGGCATCTTTGCAATCTCTGATTTGACTTTGTTAAAAGCATCAGAACACTCTTTGTCCCAATTAAAAACTGTTCCCTTTTTGAGGAGACATCTGATAGGTTGCATGACACTAGCAAAATTTGGAATGAATTTAGAATAATATTCCGACAACCCGTTAAATGACTTTACATGGTCTTTGTTAGAAGGAGGTTGTGCTTGAAGAATGGCTTCTGCAAGGTCAATTTTGGGACTGATGCCTTCTCCAGATATATTGTGCCCCAAGTAGGATACTGATCTGACTCTGAATTTGCATTTCTCTTGTTTTAGGGTTAACCCAGTTTCTTTGAGTCTAGACAAAACAGCAAATAAGGTAATATCATGCTTGCTAATGTCAACACCGTGTACCAAAATATCATCTTGGAAGAAAAAGATGCAATCAATGCCTGAAAGGACGTTTTTCATAATTCTCTGAAAACAAGCAGCTGCGCTGGCTAAACCGAAAGGCATCCTGATGAATCTGTATGCACCAATAGGGGTGACAAAAGAAGTCAAGTGTCTTGACTCTTCATGCAAAAGGACCTGGTGGTAAGCTGCTGATAAATCCATAACGCTAAACATAGTAGCACCACCCAATTTGGTCAAAATCTCATTGATATTAGGTAGGGGTTGCCTGTCAACCCAAATTGAACTGTTCAAACTCCTGAGGTCCACACACATCTTAATTTTGGTGCCTTTGTCTTTTGGTGCCAAAACAATTGGCGCAAGCCATTCTGAGGATTCTATTTCCTCAATAACACTAAGTTTCAACAGTCTGTCAATCTCAACTTGTAGAGGTTTCAGCATGAGATTGGGTACTTTCCGAACTTTGTGTACTACAGGGTTGGCACTGCCTTTTAAAATTATTCTATGTTTAAACCCTTTCAGTAAACCCAGGTTCTCTGTAAACACTTCGGGAAAGTTTTTAAGAATGTCTGTAATGTCTCCCATGTTGGAAACTAGCATGACTTGTTCGGGTGCATTAGGGTTCAGAGTTATCCCTAGATTCCTTTGATGACGCCATCCTAGGAGATTATCTCCTCTCTTCGCGATATAAACTTTGCCAACAGTTTCTCTGCCTTTAAACATAATGGTTTGGATGGAGTATCCTAAAACTTCAATCTTTTGTTTAGCATACCCCACAGGATTGATATCAGGAGTCATAAGTTTAATTTTGTCTCCATCGAAATTTGCAAACCAAAATTTATCACTGATAAGAGTAAACAGAGAACCTGAATCAGCAAGTACAGGAACAATCTTGTTAGCAATTTGGATGTCACAAGAGGGCATACGTATTTCATCATCATCAACTTGACTCACACCATTAACAACATCATCTGTAATACAGTGGATGGAGTCTTGGAAATAGACTTCATCATCATCTATGCAATTAACTTTGTTACTCTTGCACATCCTAGCATAGTGACCCTTCTTCCCGCAATTTCTATAAACAGTACTTCTAGCGAAACAATTTGGATAATTTGGTCCATGCTTCTCACTACCACATCTGGGACATCTGAATTTATTCTCTCTATTAAAATTATTAGCATTATAATTTTGTTTAGACTTTTCTGTTTAAAATGTGTTTTTTTCTTGTTTTGGTGAATTTTTTACTAACAGCAGCAACACTACATTCTGGTTGAATAACTTGTCGATGTTCCTGAGTGACACTGGAATGAGGATCATTCTGTGAAGGGCCCTTCCTAATTTCTTTGACCCATGTAGAGGTATGTTCAACACTTTCAACAATTAATATGGCTTCTTTTAAATTGGGATTTTTAGATAACAATTTCTCTTGTATTTTGAGGTCATTAGTGCAACGGACGAGCTGATCACGAATGAGGGAGTCAGTCAAGAGTTCAAATTCGCAAGTTTGTGCGAGGGATTTAAGTGCTGCTACGTAATTCCCAACTCTCTCGCTTTTAGCCTGAACGCGCATGAAGAATTTGTGTCTTTCCATGACCACGTTAATGCGTGCACCAAAATGATTTTTAAGGAGGAGTACGCTCATCTCATATACATCTGAAGGTTCACCTGCTCCCCTGCCAATGGGTATCGGGTCTAGACTGTCATAAATATTTCTTCCTTCTATACCTAGATTGTTTAGTAAAACAGCCTGTTTCCTGACGGCAGAACATTTCTCTCCACCAATTGCAAGTAAATAGGAGTCAAAAATGGGTTTCCATTTTTTCCATGGTAATATGGGTTCACCTTGCTCGCTTAAAAACTGGGGAGGTTGATTCATTCCGCTTGCAGAAGATGACATGCTGAAAGGGAAAGTCAACTAAACAAACTAACACAATAAGTTAACTAAATAAGCTAACACAACAATCTAAAATAAGAATTTAAAATAAAGAGTTAAAATAATAACTAAGAGGTTCTACAGTCTTTCTTTAGTGTAATTGGAGTTTCTCTTTAGTGCGTAAATGTTTTGTTTCACTTGAATATTTCTTGTAACTCTTTTCCTGTTATTCTATACTGTGTTCTGCGTGTTGTTGTTACTCCTGGAATCGCATGGAAATATTATTATTTGGTATGTTCCAATGTATAAATTAATTTCCAGATGCTTCCAATCTGACTGTAGTTATTCAAAGGTCAAATTGCTTCAAACAAATATTTTATGACTTGCCTCAATTTAATTGTAAATGTGGTATTATTCGCTTACTTGAAGAAACATCTGTAGACGAAATCGGAGTCACAACGCACTTTGTATTCTGTCTGATGCGTTTCCGTAAATGCGCCTCCGTAGTTGTTTGAAGATAAAATGCGTCGGGACAGCAAACACGCGGTTGCTAGGTGATTGTGCGTCAAGCAGCAGGGACGCGCTTGCTGAACACCAAGGCAACACGTAGCGTGTGGCGTGAGGCTGAGTTATGACGATGTACGTCGTTTAGAAGAGACGTCACCACAATGGCAGGCTCGTTCTTCAGAACTCGGACATCTCGCGCATAGGATTCAAAAGATGCCGGGTAACGAAGGTAGGGTTATTTCGCAAATAAACCCTCTTTTGACAATGAAAAATTATGATAGTACTTGCCGCTGGGTGCCGTTTGTGGAATTCGTCACATCGATTCTGCGTTAAAGGTGTAAAGATGAACGAGTTTTTTTTTTTTAAAGTTTTTCTTTTGAAAGTCTCACCTAGTAAAAGATTCTTGTCGCGTAGGGTTCGTAGTTGCCTGCTGGGCTCATCGTCGCCAGTATTGTAAAGATAGATCACTCATGAAGTAGGTTTGAAGAGATTTAATAACCCAGCAGGGAGACAAGTCATCTACATCCAAGACCTTGAGAGTAACTGATTAACCATATAACATTCTGAGATGACATGGTTGCATTCTCGAGAAAGAATGCATAAACTTAAAGGCATAGATACAACAAATTCACTATCAGGACATGCCACACACATCAGGGCATGTCCTGCCTTTCACATACACTGCACCCTGCCCACAGGGCCTACCTTAGGGGTGCCTGACATGTAAGAAAAATGAAGGGAAGGGCCTGGCAAGTGGGTGCACTCACCAAGTCGACATCGCAGTACCAGACTGCACACAGGCTCTGCAATGGCAGGCCAGAGTTACATTTACAGGCTGCTTCTGTGGGTGGCACAATCAGTGCTGCAAGCCCACCAGCAGCATTTGATGTACAAGCCCTGGGCACACACAGTGCACTTGCCAGCAACTGACTAGTAAATCAAATAGCCAATCATGGAAACAAAAATCCATAACAGTTAATTTACAGAGGGAACCCTTGCACTTTGGCGCTGAACAGAAGTGGCAAAGTGCCCACAGCATCTAGACCAGCAAAACGAAGTACAATACACAGCAAAAACACAAGAGGCAAAAGCAAAAAATGCAGGGAAGACTCACACCAATGGTGCCAAGTCCAACAGCTGCACAAGAAGGCCCAATGTGAGTTATCACTCGCAGGCTGAGGTGATTATGTATTGTGTGCACCAGCGGCTTGCAAACCCAGGGGGGCTATGAGTAGAGTGAGGTAAGCTCAATCAGTTACACAGCAACACTCCAATAGGCCCTAATCGTCTATATAGGCTTCACCTCAACGTCCAGTTTCCGTTATTCTCGTTTTACTTCCTATTATATAGGATCAGCAGGGCCCCCGCCACTCCTCTCACAGCTCACTGCTGCTCCGCGGCCTCGGCTCTACAGTCCCCACTGCACCGTAGCAATCACCAGTATTGCTCCAGCGAGGCGACAGCAGATCGTCCAGGTAGGCCTCCAGATGCCAACCAGAGCCCCGCGGCCCCATGAGTCACCACAGCCCGCTCACCTTCCATCAGCAAAGGCGCTAAGGACTCCATAGTGCCACTGAGCCCTGCCCGCTGCTGCAGCAGCCTCAGATCCCACAGCGGAGAACGGAGCAGTGCGCGATTCTCAGCCTCGTCCAGCAACCACCATGTTGTCTCCACTGTCGCACCGCACCAGGCCGGATTCTACTCGCTGTCTCACTCCTCGCACTTGGGGCAGCTCCATCTGCCGCCAAGGCACATTAGCAATGCCGTGCCACAGTGTCTGGAGTTGGCAGGCACGTTATTATGCAGGATAATGGACGTATTGAAGGTTCGGCCGGCAGAGCTGCACTAAGGCACAGCCATCTTGCCGCACGCCCTCTAGCTCCCCCCCCATTTGCTTGATACTTTCTCACCTCTGACCTTACTTAGCAGAATTCTTTTCTGTCAGCAGGAGCAGTGCTGATCTTTTCAGATATGATTTAGTAAATGTTTCTGATGTTGAAAACCTAGAGGCCTGGATTCTTATCCTAGCTTCATTATTTAACCAAAATATGTGTGATTCTGGCCACATTTCAATTTAACTTTATTCGGTCATACGACCATTAAAGTGCACAGTAAACAATAGATTAAAACATTGAAAAACTCTTTTTTGCTATTCATTTTAAAACACCATTAATATATACAGTGATGAAATTAATTTGTCTAAAAAATGTTGGCCGCATCATTTAATGTTCATGTGCCTGAAATAGTAAATATGCATAAGGTAATTTGTGCAGTGTAAGAAACCGGCTGAATAAAGTATTTAAAACCCCCACGTAATTCACAGTTTCTCGAATTGCCTTCCAATATCCCTCCTTGTACCTGGATGAATAGAGCTCTAGAATACATTCTAAGTGTAAGATACCTTTAATCAGCTGTCCTACACTCTCTGCATCCTAATCCATTAGTAACCCTGCTTACACCCTTACCAAGCACCTGAGAAAGGATTGGAAAATGTTTTAATATAGCTTTACAGACATTACATAAATGCTAGTATTTTAAGCATGCATCTATATTAGTAGATATAGAAGCAGGACTATCATCTGCAAGATATAAGGCAGTCTTTCTAGTATGTCCTTTGTGTCACAGATATAATGCAAGGACTACCTTCTGCAGATTCTTCTAGTATGTGAGAGTGCTGGAAGACGATAGTAGGGCCTGGCACTGGCAGTCGTGAGTGGGGGTCACTGGATGGGTAGGAGAAATAATGTTTAATCCTGAAGGGAGTGTACCTGTCACGCTGAGCTTTTTTCTTTTTATTTAAAAAAAAATAATAATGAAAAAAAAAATGGACCAGTGAACTTTGTCCACCTAACTTAACTTTGGAAAAATCGACAGGCATTTGAATCCCTCATTCACCTTAATGAGTGACTTTAAGTTCATTCAGATACGCTCTCCCACATTTGCTAATATTTATTAAGTGGTGACAGAAGAAATAGCATAACGAGAGAATGTTAATATTGTTAACACCTCGATCTCACTTGTGTATTCTAAGCTGCCATTGATATATATGGTATGCTACAATAAAGGCTATGACCCGGTTTGAAAGCTAGCCATTTTGCTTCAGAAAATTAACTGTTATGAACAATTTGTATTATAGAGGTGTGCTCAAATTCACCTAGCAGGGGCATTTGTTGCATTTCTAACATTATTTTATTCTTTCTGTTTTTTATGATTTCATAAATGTTGCAGAGAACACTCAGGGAGATCAGATTGCTTAAAGAATGACTGACCATAATCTACTGTAGACCATGCTAAGAAAGGTTGCAAAATGCACTTCAAGGACAGTTCTGTTGCACTCCGTGCCCAACCCCAGCCTGCTCAAACAAATAATGCCTGCCACTGAGTAGCGCCAAGTGACTTTCCCAAGTTGGTTGCACCTCCTGCCTCGGGTCTACACCCGCAGTAAACAGCAGGTCTCTGTCATGCCCACAGTGCCTCTGATAGACCGCCTGATGGTGTTGTCTGCTCCCTACTCCTCCTTTCACCCCCTCCATAAAAGGTGGTGAATGGAATACCAGATGGGCATCTTTTTATATATTTAAGTGTGATCAGGGAGACGTTGTCAAGAGTATTTTATGTATTCTGCATGACACTTTGTACCCTGTGTGTCAAATCCACCACTTGTCCAACAGGTCAACAGTGGGGGGCCAGTAGGCGACTTTACGTAATGTAAAATTGTATGTAACTGCAGAGTTTTAGCCAGGGACTTCAGGCTAAGGAGGTCATTCACTTTGGAGCAAAGGTAACAACCCAGGACAAAAAGCATAAACTGAAACTGGCTTATGTGAGAATACAACAATAAAAGGAAAGTACACAGTGAATCACAATGATACACAAAATTTAATAAAATTAGTAAAACAGATTGATATGAACATATACAGTAAATTCGATAAAAGAGAGAATATTTGTTAAAAAAACACAATTTTTTTAAAACATGATGGTTTTACAGAATCCAAGGAATCATAGAACATATATTATTCCTTGAATTTAAAGAAAGAAGCTGATGTCTGTCTGTCAACGCGTTTCGACACTAGACGTGTGTCTTCATCAGGACAATTTACAGCCAGATTCTGAAAAATTGGATAAACGTGTTTTAAAATTTGATCTCCTGACATATTACTTTCACTGAATACATGATTAACCTTACTTAATTCATAGCCAGATAGTGGATAACGGGGGTCATTCACACCATGCCAGTCAATCCAGCAGCCTGTGGATCTCTGTAATGAAAGTACAGGTACTGCAGATTAGCTTTTTCTCACAGCTGATGTTGAATGAATGTGATGTTTTATACAGCAGCTCAGCATTTGTTTTTATTTTTCAGAAACAAACCCTCACACCAGGGATTTGTTTCTGGAAAAACAACTCAATGACCTTGTTGCACAGAGTTTTATCACTGTGTGTGAGGACCGTTGGGGGTTCTTCCAATAGGTTCCTGATCAGGCAGGAATAAACAGTGACCACACCTGCCCTACATTTGGCAGTAAGAGTGTCTCTGTGACCAAGCAGCCCGGTAATGGATTACATTCTGCCATTGAAGCCATCTGAGGCTCACTTGATGGAGACCCAGCTGTTTTCACACCTCTAAACTCTAAGGAGGTGGGTGAACCACAAGATTGGTGGACAGAGTATCTGCCGTTTATGGCAGATGCCCTGTGTCTGCCAACCTTTAAATGCGTCCCGTCAGTGGGCAGTATGCAGTGCCTATACCCAGAATGCACCATAGAAAAAAGGGTGCATCCCAGGTCAAAAGACGCTCAGTGGACTGTGGGACACCTCAAGCTAATATTTCCAAAGCCAGATAGTTGGGGAGGTGCCCACTGCCAGTTAATGAACACCACATTGTTCCAGTTCAAATGAAAGGCCAATCTGGCAGGGTTGGGCTTTCATTCCTGACTGGAGTCTGATGAGGTATTTTCCAGAGAATGTAATAGAGAGTCCTGCCTAGGTATACATAACCCAGAGCCAATTACATTAGTGCTCAGCTCCTAATAGGCTTTGTGATAAAATGGACACCAATGCAGTTTGCCCTAGTTTTACAACTCGTGTCCTGCTCTAAATTCTCCCCCTCCCGGTATTATGATAGTACATTAGTGAAAAAGATGATCTTTGAGTGGCCTGACCACCATGTGCTCTCGTTTACAGGTTAAAGATGGGTCATGTATAGTGAAGTCTGCAAGAAAAGTGAAAGAGGACAAGGGTTAACAAATTAGGGGGTATGTTTCCTGAGTATAAAGTATATGTGAATTTTTAATTATGTGTAGTTCTACACCAAGGTGTAACTCTCCACTTATTTGCCATTCACCATTGCCACCATTGCCGAGTGGAGATTTACGTCTAGATGTAGACATATGCCTGCCCCCCATTGAGTGAGGGAGTGGGCTCCAGCAACGAAATTTATGAGTGGAAAGTTACCACTAGTAATGTTTCACTTGTTGGTGGTGATCTCTGCCACCAGGGTGGAGATCTCT
The DNA here is from genome assembly GCF_964261635.1 of Lissotriton helveticus. Taxonomy (NCBI): domain Eukaryota; kingdom Metazoa; phylum Chordata; class Amphibia; order Caudata; family Salamandridae; genus Lissotriton; species Lissotriton helveticus. The sequence continues at coordinate 604,747,898 of NC_136065.1, forward strand.
TTCTGAAAAATTATAGCACAATAATTGACGATTATTATTTTTTAATTAAAAATAATTTGAATATATTATAATCCTATAAATACAAAAAGAATAAAGTAATTATTTATAACCTAGAACTAATAATATAAAAAGCTACAGCCCCATAACCCCTCAGAATTAAATAATTGCAATAATTTACAAATAGTAATGTATATTATTCACTTTTTAACAAGTATTGAAAAAAATACCCATCACTAAAAGTTTTTTTTGTTTGATTTCTATAAAACTTAGTTAAAAAAGTATATAATTAATTAATTTGAATACTTATTTTTTTTACAAATTTGTTTAAAAGTTGTATATTGTATAAAGTAAGTTTATTATTTACATTAAAAAGGAAATGGCCGTGGCGCACAGCGGTTTATATCACTGCATGTGGACAACATTGATATATTTCTCTGCTGGTTCCCGACCGGGTAGGATAACCTAGTGACCATCGCCTGCCTTAAATTGGGCAGAGCAAGTGTCTCTCTGACCTAGAAACCCAAAACTCTGCCACTGATTCAATTGTACCTCTTTTTCCACAAAGTGCATATCTTTGTGTATTCTTATGTAGTTGAATGTTTTGTATTATTATATCCCTCCTAGACCACTCAAAAGTTGCCTTCATCCAGCTTTTAGTAAATATTCCCCATTTCTCACCTCTCTTCTTCGTACCTTCAACATGTACTGTAAATTCATCATATACCAATGTGTGTGGGGATCTCTGCCACAGTGTTAGACATGTCTGCAAAGAAAAGATAGGTAAGGCGGAGCTCAACAGTCATAGGTTTGTGAATTGTTTTACGTAGTATATGGGTAATATTACCAGATTACTACTTTGTGCACTACAAAATGCAGTTTCTGAATCAGACCCATTGTGTCCTAACCAACTAATTAACTTGTAGTTAATCATGGAAAATCTGCACCTATCAGAATGATATTTTTTATGAATATTATATAGTGTGATATTCATGTTAGGCGATAATTCTGTGTGTGGTGATCTAGCATACAAACAGCCAGGCATCGTATGTGATTGTTTGTTGTATTGCTGAGTTGTGCCGAGTTTAATGTTAGAGATAAACACAATATATTGATCAAATTTGTGGTGCTATTTATGATGTATGCCCTGTATGCAGGAGCTGTATTGTAAATTAGGAGAAACATAGCGGCAACAGGTGGGAGGCAGAGAGTACAAAATTCCATTGGACCTTCCACCTTTCCTGCTTCTGTTCCTACTCTAGAGACTTGCACTCTGGACGGAACCTCGATCATTCGTCCAGCTGTTTGACTACGGATGATTCTCCTACCAAGGAAGGTCAGAGAGAGGTCAGAGAGGCTGGGCTAGCCATGACCTGCTTTCGTACTCTGACAGCCTTTTTGAGGTTTTGAAGAAGGCTTTGTCCTTTCCAGCATCTGTTGTTTAAATTCCATACCACCCCAAAGTCTGTGCCCGGGGAAAAAGTAGGCATGGACTGACACAAAGGGGTTTTACTTCACAGCATCCTTGCCACCATATCTATCCAGAGAGTATAACATATTTTCAGCCTTCGGCCCTTAATGGCCATGTCCCACAAATATGTTCACCCAACAGGCCTCTGTGCTGGGCAAAATGCCCGAAGAGAGGTTCTCTCTTTGAGGTATCAATGGAGGTAAACTGGTCCACCAATACAGATCACGGTCCAGGATCAGTCCTAGATGAATGCAGTTTAACGGTGGACAAGATAGACCGATGGCAATGCTGCATGTATTTCAATTAGATACATCTCTTATATTGAATAAGACAAAAGTGGCATCAAGGATCATTTATTTTAAAAACTTGATATTTTGGATCTTGGGCCAGACAACACGTGTTTCTCCCCTTGTGCTGCGGGCAGGCCTGGGACTTTTTCAAGGCTAATAAAAAGACAGGTTGGTTTACTCTATCATGTTGTTGATTGAGGTAAAGATATAGGATAGAATCTTCAGAGCCAGTCTGTCTGCCAGGCTCAATCCAATAGTAACAATTAAAGTGGTGAAAAAAACAGGTTAAGGACTATTGCTTCTATGTTGATGTATTCAGGGTACCGCGTGGGTCCTTTAATTGATGGGGATCCTTCGGTTAGGTAAATTCTGCAGTGCAAACGCATTTTTTCTCCAAAGCTTATTTGCAAATTGTCCTGCTTGTGAATACCAGATATATTGGTCATACAGTGTGGTCCATGTAAGACTGACTGACATGAACTACGCTGCATGAACAATTTAGCACCTACAATTGGCTCGCAGAGACCTGTTGTCTTAATGTTTCTTCCACCTATGGCCTCAAAACCATCTAAGTGCAACAACATTGCATCTCAGATGCTCAACTCTGATGGAGCAGTGCACTCCCAAGGGTGGAGCTACCCACAAGACTGTATTAGCCCTTGTTGTAGTACTGCATATAGTTGCCTATTGTTGTACCGATTTCATCCAGGTACAAGGACTAAGCCTGTGTTTCAGACTGTTTCTCTGTGATCAATTGTTTAGTACTGCTTTGTGTTGATACTTATATTAGTACTGTGCAAATATTAGTTTGCCATACATCCAGGACCACTGGAATTATGTGATTGTGCTGCGATTTTCTCATAATTACAGATTTGCGGCATTTGCCAAAATAATCCATCATCTGCCTCATAATCTGCAGATTTTAACAAAAGATCATTTTTGGTTCCAGCTCTAACGGTTCAATCGTTACTAAAAATGCAGCAACACGAGTTACTGCGCAGTGAAAGGCCCTTTGCAATGGACTGGTCACCTTACTGTTGCTTATTGCTATATTTAGGCGTTAAACTGGTACTAATGAGGGGCAACCAATGCTCCAACAGCGTTACCAAGTTTAAAAGTTATGAAGTAATACTATTACAAAATGTGCCGCATTACTTGTGTGTTTATATGCTTATTGGTAGAGGGTCTCTAAGACAACTTTGCCCACATATTTCTATGGAGACACACACTTTGATATTTGCTTATATGCATTTATCATTCTGGTGATGATTTGAAGGGCAGATCCCCTGGGGGCCATGTTACAAGCACTGGGAGGGTGGATTGATTTCTGGAAGACACTGTCGTTATTCATTTAGGGCAATAGAGCACTAACTAAAATGGTGAAATCATCTAGACTACTGTACCATTTTAGTAACTTATCAATATGGGGCTACGCCTTTTTTCGGAGAGCTGGATGCATTATTTGTGGATTTGATCTGGGGCAGTGGATGGTCCTGGGTCAAACTTTTTAAACTGCGACTCCTGATTTGCGCCTTACTTTGAGTTGTATTATTTGCTGACCCAACTATAATGGGCTGTCAGACAGTTTATTAGCGTGAGTTTGCGTGAAATGAGTATTCCAATTAACAAGCAGATGAAGGGTACTCTCATTAATCTGTTTATTGGGGCAGACTCAGGAGTTATAAATCCACCTAACTGCTGTGGGATGAATGTATGATATTACAATGCATACATTTACAACGCATGTCTTTACAACGCAGTTTTTACATCGCAACATTCTTTACAACACATACATTTACATCGCATACCACTACAACAATTTTTTTTAAACGTATTCCATTACATCCCATTATACCTTTAGAACGCATACCATTACAACGCATACCATTACATTGCATTTAAGGTAAGTGTTGGATAGTGTAGGGGTAAAAATTACTATTCTTACTCCAGAGTGTGCAACAGTAGGGTAAGTGTTGGATAGTGTAGGGGTTAAAATTACTATTCTAACTCCAGGGGATGCAACAGTAGGGTAAGTGTTGGATAGTGTAGGGGTAAAAACTACAATTCTAACTCCAGGGGTGCAACAGTAGGGTACTTGTTGGATAGTGTAGGGGTACTATGCGTTGTAATAGTATGCGTTGTAATGACATGTGATGTAATGCCCGCGTTGTAGTGACATGCGTTGTAGCGTTATGCTTTATAGTGACATGCAATGCAATGGATGCGTTGTAGTGACATGCGCTGTAAAGGATGTTGCGATGTAATGGCTGCATTGTAAATGTAGTGCGATGTAATGACTGTGCTGTGAAGGTTATTTCTCCTGTGGTATAGCTTTGAGAGGTCCCTTTGTAATTTTTCCCCTGCAAGTGCACTTCTACGTAAGAGTAGGTCTGTTGCTTTGCAATGTTGGTGCACACAGACAGTTCAAAATTGTACGTGGAAGATAAAGGTAGTAGGGAACGCCACTGCATTTGGTCCCCTGCAATATGGAAAAAAGAAAGTGAGCCGCCAAGACTGTGCTGTGATTGAGAGCTAAGGTTCACTTCTCTCAAACAGTACTCTACAGATAGAAAGGGAGGTGGGTGCACGGATTTAGTGAGAGTCATGTTGGTAACTAGAAATTGTCTGTCCTGTGGGACCATTTTGGAGAACTGTCAATGGGGGCAATAAGTTATAAAAAAAACGTAAACAAGAAGACAGAGAGCTAGACAGGCACATATGTAGGCCCCAACCCTACAGTGCTGTGGTTTGCTCTGTTTAGGCCCAATGAGTTTCTAAGGCTGCTTAACCCAATTCGCATTAAGCTATGTAACTGCTGTTTAATTTTGGAGATGGATGGAGGTTGGTGACTTGGTTGAATAGATCCTTCCTTAAGATTTTGGCTACTCTGACAAGTCTGAAGTTAAATTGGGAGACTGACTTGGAGAAACATCTAAAGGGCAGAGAATGGAAGAAATGTGTTGAATATGTTTTTAAAGTCTTTAAAAATGCATGCTATAAATGCGCCCCATTCAAGTACTTACATTAGAATTATCTGAAATTAAAATGAATAGCAACATATTTAATATTACCATGGCAAAATGCCGTAGATGCAGAAGGAAAGATCTAAGACTCTATCACAAGGTTTGGGACTGGGTTGTAAAGCAGCAGTTAGAAGGTGGTTACAGAGAAGCTTTCTGGGACATTGAATAAATAGGAGTTTTATACCCGAGAACGTTTGTTGGGCCTTTTCATGTGCTCTAAGACACTTCACAGGTTTCTAGATTTAGTGCTACTGTTGGCTACAAAAGTGATAGGCAGGGCTTGGCAGTCAATAGTTGCTCCTTTAAATGACCATTGGTGTAAGGTAGTGGAGGCATACGCCAATAGCAAAAGTTTAACCTTAAACAGAGAAAAATTCAATAGGCAAGTGGACGACCCTTACAAATTGGTGGGATGAAATGCTCATCTCACTTGTAACATGGTGAGTAACAAGGGAAACTATAGAGAATGAACAGGTGGTTAATGCATGCAGCTAAGATCCTTACACTTTAATTGTTTAATGCTTAATCATATAATTTTAGTAATGGTTGATAACATGCCACTCCCCTAACTCAGAAGACGCAAGTCATACCCCATACAAAGATGCTTCTATCAAGGATTGATGAATATTCCTGAATATCAAAGATGTAAATACGAGAAATGCAGGAAGTTAATCGTTTGTGTTTTTTAATGGCTAATCTGTTTAATGGTTATGATAACATTTTGGATACGATGCACTGTCCTGGAAATGCACTTCTGACTCTTTGATACTATAATGGAATTTTTTTTAATTACAACGGTGTATACTTTCTAACATACAACCATTGAAAATGTCTATTGTAGGAATCATATTCAACGCAGCGGTGCGGCTATCAAGGGGATCAGTTACGGCTCCACTTAAGGCCTTGATTTACTTGGTGATTATCTTTAAATAACACTAAAGGCATTCGAAATTTCCAATCAATAATCGCTGTAATATGTAAATCTTTGATTGAGCCTAAATCTGTGAAAAAACATGTCATTAATATGTACAATGCACGTTTGAATATAGTTGTAGACTGAGACTATTTGCTGATTAAGTATTTCAGCATTTCTGTTTGAGATCTATCAGAGCGTTTTTTGAACAAGCCGTTGTTTGTATGATCACTGGATGCTTTGCGACCAGGATGTGGTTAAATGCCCAATTTAGAGTTTGGTGGGGAAAACAGTCATCTGATTTGTAGAGAATGTCCTATATCCAGAGACAAAGTTAATAGTGTCATTTCTACTACCACTTTATCCATATGTTGTTCAAGGTGATTCTCTTCTGGATTTAGCAGTTCCTTCAGAAAATGAGAGACTTTCTGCTATCCACCAATTGTCAATCAGTCCTCAAGGTTTTAAGTTGGAGACTGGTGCCACTTAGAGTGTGTACAATGTGATCTAGAGTAGTGTTGTATTGTAATCCTGAGATATCATTGTTGAGTGAAATCTGGAGAAGTTATGAAAGTGGTTTCTTTGGAAGGCTGATCTTGTAATGTGTTGGCTGTAGATGCTACATGTAATAACAGGTTGTGGATAGTAAATCAGAAGAAAATGGCAAAGCTATCTGTCCAACAGCTAATTATGCAGATGAGCTGCTGTGAACTCACTCTTTAAATAATGACCATAACAAATATATTGCAATAATAATAACTCGTTTTATGCTTGATTTTAGGAAATCTTTTAATATTGGTGCATGCATGTTGCGAGTGCCTTAACCAGCCACGCAAATTTGCTCCTAAATGCTCTTTAAGGTTTTTAATGAAAGTACATTCAGGTGCTCTCTTCTCTGTTGTTAGAAGGCTTTGGCTGCCATCCAAGATCACAGGGAGACCATCTGGGATTTAAGTTAATGTTTTGGTTTGAGAAGTGTGCATGTTTAGAACAAAGAGCTTTGCATAATTTTGAATAGGACAGAAACGTGCAAGGTAAAGATAGGTCAACTTTTCTCACTAATTGGAACCAACCTGTAACCAGAACTTGAACACAAATAATGTTTTTTTGGTCAGGGAAATGTTAAATTTTTAGGCAAATCTACCTCCTACTTTAATCTGATTAGATGGGATATATGTTTGATTAGATCTGAATGAATCACAAGTCCAGCGGTATTGCTATCAGACATGGAAGTGAACCTAATACTCTTTGTAAATCATTGACTTTTGAAGCTAGAGGGAGAGATCTGGGAAATGGCCAGGATGCTGCCCAGATGTTGTATTGGATATTGTATTGAATGCTGCTTGGAATGATGCCAAAGGGAGACGCAAAAGCCTGGATTTTTCACTGGCACTTTTCTCTCTCACTTGAATGGAGTATCTGTAGCTAAGGACCATAGAAAAGTTGCATTCCATGAAAGTGACTGAATTATTTTTATAGTATGTGAATAGCCTGGAATGACCAGATCATACCAGTATACCATCAATTGTTAGGATATGTGGAATGTGAGTGTGTTAGCTACTTCAGAGCTGCCCTTGTTTTAGATTGTTTTTATCATTACTAACCAAATCACTAACATCTGATTTAGAACACGAATGAAGACTAGTTAATATAGCATCTTAGTTGCTAGTGAGAAAACCAATTAATGAAAAGATCTTAAATTTAAATGACAAATATGTCATCATTTTTATGTTTAATTGTGTTCTGTTTATTAATTAGTATAATTTGTATGATTTATTTTGTAATAATGGTACATCTCTTTAATTATACAGTTAATTTAAACCGTAACATACAAACATCATATTGATACTTAATAAAACTTAAGGATTAAAAAAATGGTATACACATTTATGAAATCTGGCAATACGAAATAAATGTCAATTCCAAAAGCAGCATTTCAGGTTGATGGCAATATATCACAATTAGCCGTTTAGTCCAAAAGGGAAGTGTATAGTATAAACAACAATAGCAAAAGTGTCACAATGCTTATTACTGATGGTTAACTTTCTTCAACGTTCATTTGTGCAATAAGAATAGAACTTGTCAGTTTCTTAGTGCTGGGCATTATGCAGTGCATTTAAAATAATGTTAGCAAACTTCCCATCCCTTGCTAGAACTTGGGCTGAATTATTACTGAAGCACACATCAGATGCTTCCCTGCAATGTCTCAGTAACATTTCCCAATAAGCTGGGACCAGTAGACGTCGGGGATCATTGGCAAGATGATGGCAACAACATAGCAGATGTAACCAGGGCTCATGTGGATAATTGCAGAGCCTACAAGTTAGCTGACCAGTCCTCCGAGGCCACAGCGGGTTAAAGTAATGAATTGGAAGGGCTAACAGCCTCATACAAATAATTTTATTACGAGTCTGTGATTGGAGAGAGTAATTGAAATATGGTTGAGGTTTTCTCTTGATATCGAGGCATCCAGAACTGTAGAGAGTGTTTTTTGGGAAGCCAAGCAATATCTCTCTCGAATGATACTAGAGTAATTTGGCTTTTTATCGTTTTTTTCCACGTTGACAGGGTAATAATTGGATTAGAGAAGTTTATGATTTCAATCTTCAATGTGGAAATGGCCAAGTGCAACTGTCTGTACCAAGGAGCGACTTCGTCCGTGAACACTGATTGCAATTGTTCTTTCATGGATTACATAATGGTACATCAAATACGCGTACTAATCATATTTAGATCTTTTTAAGATGCGGGTAGCGGATACCTCTCTACATATATATCAATGTAGTTGTTTGCCTCTTTTTAGAGTATATTATTCCCAGTCTATAATTTTTCACCTATTAACCTGTGAGTCTTTTAACAATTATAATGCCTTGACCAGTTGTTATACATTATATACATATCTATTTAGGGATATACCCCTTTGATTTGCTATCCCAAAGACTAGAATAGGCAGCAATGACGTAATACTCTCCTGAGTACAAAAACTTGGCTGGGATGTGCTTTATTCCTAATAGGGCTATTTAGGATCACAAAGAGATATCAAGAAGACTGAGTGGTCATTGGTGTTTGACTAGTTGTAACAGTCTCAAACTTTGTGTTTTTTTATGCAGGATCAGGCTGTAGGTTGATGTCCCAAATCAATTTGCAATTCTCAGTTTTAAATGTTATTGGGATGAATTTGACAAATGGTCAGCAATTAGGATATTTCGCTTGGTGGCCTGCAGCAAAAAAGCAACTGTGTATGATTTATTGAGGGCTTATATGATGCTGTGGACTATGAGTTTCTTGAAAGTACACATTGGCTTTATTTCAGACTTTGGTGAGGTTTAAATGTGATTTATAAATGACTGGTCTCCTCTTCCGATACAAAACACAGATGTCAAACAAACTACTAGAGTGAATGGAGTTCTGCTTGGAAGAAAATACACATACCATCCATGTTATCTCCTCCAACAGAGACCACAATTAAACTTGAAATGAATTCCTGCTCTTAGCTTCCACAACTGTCATTTTACCAAAATCATACTACTGGCCAAAATTCATTGAGTGTCCTAGCAAATTAGCCCAGTGAGCAAGGCATATTTTGTATGGGTATTCAAACAGAAATGGCGCTGCAAACACTAAATATATTGGTTACTTAGCCACAAGATTGAGATATAATTCTGAAGGGGAGAACATTTTAATAACCAATTCTTCAAGGTATAGTTTCACCTACATGTCCTGATGGCCTAGTGGCTGCTGCTTCATGGTGCAGAGAGAAACTAGAAGGATGGCAGATGGAAAGGCGCATGCTGTGAGTAGTGATAGAGAGTCATCATTATTTTCTGCCTTGTGCTCCAGCTGTGCGCTCAGCTTTCATCACTGCCCTCAGTCTCTACTCTATCAAGGTCACAATGAGAGCCTCAGCTTCTGCCTAGGTCCTTATACAAAGACAGGGCCACATTCTGATCCCTGTGCAAGAGATTTTGCACAAGGACCAGAATTATAAGTAGTGTGATAATTATTACATGTTTTCAATTTTCCCTTGATAAATCCCAGCAGGTAAATCTCATCAGAAATTCATTAGGGCAAAAAGCCTAAAAAGGTGCACAATTCTGTTGTTAAATACCAATCCCACATTCTATCACTAATTTATTTTCAAGTTAACCTCAAATTATAAGGTATTTACCATGCCAAATAGGGACTGTGATAAATAATCCACCATTTTCTTCCCAGCTTGTAATGAGGGCCTAATGACCAAAAGTGCATTTGCCAGTGCAGTGAATAAGTAGCTATTTTGAGTGCTAGTGATGAGGCAAGGTGTTGTTACTGCCTGGAAAGAGAAGGCAGGTATCTTTAAAGCCAATCCACGCTCTCCTTCTGTGTCTGAAGCCACATTATTGTTTGAGAAACTGGGGTTTATTCAAGCAGATCATAGCATAAACAAAGTGAATGGGGTCACAGGCATTAATGGTGATTACAGTGTAATGGAATGCTTACCCATCACATTTGTATCTATTCTTGTAAGGGGTTGGTGGTGCACAAACATTCTTGTGCATGTGTCCAATGTTGTAAGTGACTCAGGGTATGGAGAAAACTGTAATTTCAGGATTTACAAATGCAGGCATGAATATCATTAGTCAATGCATAGGGCATAAGTGCAGAATCCTTAATGATGCAACTGCTGGTTTCCATCCAGAGGAACCAGATGCTTTGGGTTTTAAAATGTTCACCTGTTATGGTGGTTTGCGCAGTTCAGTTTATCAGTTCCCATTGCTTCTCATCTAAAGTCTGAATATATGTCTGTTTCATTGTTTCTATGATCCTGAGTAAAAGTAAAACAAGGTCTAGACCCTTATTTCAAGTTAACATAAAAAGATGTTTACCAAGCAGAAGGGAAGCGAAAGAGCCCCAAGTAGTCATATTAATTTTTCCTAGGCTATTGAACCCACTGGTAATAAAACCTATTACTTCTGTAACAGAGAATGTTGGGGTATATTTCTGTGCTAATTGTATCTGAAGACCTTATTCAGAACGGTGCAGACAGGTACTGTGTCACAAAAACGACAGGCACCCTTTACCGCTATAACATATGCATTAAGATACAATATACAAGTGTTATTACCCACACTACCCTCTAAAACTAAGCCTAAACTGGCCAACCTCACTACCTACCACTGGCTACGTATTAAAAGTTATAAGCCACAACTTTGGTGGACTGTTTAGCCTTGGATAAAGCCAGCAAGATCCCTTGGCTGGCCTACATTAAAACAATGTTTACAAGACTAGGGCGCCCTGAGCTTTATTCTTCCTCGGACTGTATCAAGAGAGAGGACGTGAGTTGGACTAAAACTAGTCTTTTAAATATGTTAGTATTGGAAAGGGAGGAGCAGGAATTGAAGAAACCCCTTGTAAAAGCTAATCATGTATTAGTAACCTCTCCTACACTTGAGCCTTATCTAAAATTAGTAACTAGACCCTTCCATCGGTGTCTTTTGATCAGATTTCGTTTTAATTTAATCCACTTAACATTGGGGGTTTTTCCAACATGGGGTAAACCAGAAAATTCTAACCCCTGCAAGTGTGATAGCTTTTCTGCACAAGACACTTTACATTTTATTATGTTCTGCGAGCACTATTCAGACATTCAGGAAAAAAATGTGTTGCCTATTCTGAGGGAGGCGGGGTTCATACAGGTTAGGCCTGCCCTCATTTATCTGCAGATGCTAAGTAGTGCCCGTGATATATTCCATGTTGCAAGTTTTTTAGTGCTGTGGTACGGATTAAGACTAAGAGTTTATGTGCCCCGAATATCCTTGTCTGATTTTATTCTTTTATAAGGAGACTTTATGCGTAATCTTATGATCTGTTCCCCTGCACTAGATGAATTTATAGGATTTTAAAGTTTTGATGTATAATGTCTATTGTATATATGATATGAATTGTTTGTACCTGTGTCTTTTTATGATTTTAAATAATCGAATAAATGTGTTTTGACTGACTGACTGACACAACTTTGGTGTGTTCACAGTAGGTACCCTACAGACTTGTGCTACCCAGGAAGAGCTTAATTCTATTGTTGTCCAGGTCCATGAGGATCTTTTTTTAAAGCATAAAGGCTATTTTATTGCAAAAAGTAAATACCCATGATCAATTCCGGCTACAAAGCTGCCGCCTGGTATAATACTTCCTGCCGTAAGGCTTATAGGAGCTTAGCAGTGGCAGTTAGGTCCAAAGATAGAGAGACATTTGCAAGGCCAGGGCTGCATATAAGGCTGCTCAACATCGTGCCAAAAAGGACTGGGATGAACAACATTGGGCGGAATTGCTCAATGCATGTTCGGGAACAAATATGACTGCTTTTGGCACTTGGTTAAGTGGGGCAGAGGGCCACCCAGTAAGGTGCCCATGAACCACGTAGAGCCAGACCAGTGGGTTTCTTATTTTTTAGCACAGTTTGCAAGTGTTGGAGATACACTAGACCAGTTTGAACTGCCTACCTTTACTTCCACTTTACATTTTAGCAAGAAAGAAGTGGAAAATGCACTACTTTTAGTCCCAAGAGGTAGGGCACCGGGGCCGATTGCATTCCCACTGACCTGTTCCTCCATGATATAGACATGTGGGCATTATACATTCAGCTTCTTGCGAATGCCATCGCTAATAGAGCACCTATGCCCGCCACCTGAGCAGGAGCAATAATCCTTCCCATCCACAAAAAAGGGGATTACTCCCTACCTGGGAACTACAGGCCAATAAGCCTTATTGATTGCATTCAAAAGGTGTCAGCAAGGCTGGTATTGGGTAGAATCCAGAAATGGTTGGAAGAACGTGTAATCCTATCCCATCTCCAGGCGGGGTTCCGGCCCTGCACCAGCACTGTAGATCAGGTGCTAAGGCTCATCCTCGTATACTGGCGTACCATAGTACTAGGGAGAGGTACAATCTATGCAGCATTTGTCGACCTCAAGTCGGCATTTGACTTCGTCCCCGCATTAGGATGTGGTGTAGTTTCTTGAAGATTGGTATGCCGCTGGATATTTTGGCTTTACTGATTAAGTTGCACACTGACAATTTTGCGCAGGTGAGATGGGATGCGTGGGGCAATACTACCGACAAGTTTCCAGTCGAGAAGGGGGTGAGACAAGGGTGCGTCGTAGCACCCACCCTCTTTTCAATATATATTAATGGGGTAGTGCAGTACTTTGAGAACTTTCCTACGGATGCACCATCCCTGGCTGGATCTAAGATCCCCCTATTAATGTTTGCAGACAACACCCTTATTCTTTCTAAGACGAGACAGGGCCTCCAAAGTGCCCTCACGAGGTTTGAGGAGTTTTGTGAGGATCATGATCTCGTTAATGTCGATAAAACTAAATATATGGTCCTACAAAGCAATAAGAATACTGTGGGTGCTGTCAAAATGAAGGGTGGAACTTTAGAGCAAACGGAGACCTTTTCTTATTTAGGAGTTACATTTGATAAAAAATTAGCTGGAAGCCCCAAATAGACCTGCTCACTGTTAAGCACGCGCAACTGTCTGGTGCTCTGCTGAAGGAGCAGAGATTATCACACACCAAACCAATTGCTCCTGTGCTACACATTTATACCTCCAAAATTGGCGCCTCGATCCTATATGGGGCAGAGTTGTGGGGTTATGCCAACCTGGACCCTTTGGTGGTAGCGCAGAATACATTTTTGATGTCCATAATTGGCCTCCCGCAGTCTACCCCGCTACTATCCCTATATTTGGATCTGGGTTGCCATTCAGTTAGAGACGTGGCACACTATAGGCCAGTTGCCTACTTGAGGAGGCTTTAGGTGACACCTGAGCTATCACACTATGCACTGGCCCTGTTAGAAGTTAGAGAACTGGACGTCTCCAGGAAAATTCTGTGGCTACTGTGTGTTAGAAATATACTCAGCGAGAAGGGGATGAGCCGCCTCTGGACAGCACCTGCCGAAAGTACATTTCCATCTAAAACCGAGTTAAAGGCAGCGTACTGGAACATGAAAGTCATGAGGTGGTTCCCAGCCAACATTAACCCCTCTCTGTCTAAATGGTTACTTGACAGCAAGCATGAGGCTTCTTATGAGGGTTACTGGGATCTAATCACCACGCCCAGAGACAGGAAACTGTATCATCAGTTTAGGGTGGGCTCGATTGCCACAAATGCTTTGATCAACAAATGGTGCGCTTCCAATAATAGTAACTGTCCCTTTTGTGATGATAAGAAGGAATCAGTGGCACACATTTTTTTTGCCTGCCCATTGTACCATAAACGCAGGTCCTAATGGTTGAAACCCATCTGTTCAAACATGGGGACCAGGTCCAGCAGCGAGGCATTCAGGATCTTAAAAACATCTATGGAAGGTCCCATAGTCATCGCTGTTGCAAAGTTCCTGGGCTGGGTATGGGTGATCCATTGCAAAGCAAGAACGACTGGGTAAATGTTCACGCCTATGTTTTGTAGGCTTATACCAACAATCTAGCACTATGCACTTTATTGTATGATGTTGCCCCTAATGGTGATCAATGAAGGGTGGTTCTGCAGAAAGTAGTGTTGTTGGGGTGAGATTTAGTGTTTTTAAGGTATTTATTGTAATATCATGACATTTTAGGGTGATTGTTTTAAATCTAGTCAAATATTTTTTTAATGTATGTTGGACACCCTCTGTTCTTATTCCCTTGTATGTTGTTCAGACTTTTATGATTTTTTTAAATCGAAATAAAGTTAGTGATTGTCTGACTGAGTATCAAGTTTCTAGATCTTGTTCCTTTTATATAAGCAATTACTGGCAATACTAGTTACCATGATTACCCAGTAGCCTCTATGTTCACAGGCCACAGAGAACTGCTATAGCACTCAAACCCAAAGTTCCTTATTGTTCTCTATCGCCAGTTATTGCAGTTTTTAGGACAGAGGTTAAGGGGGTTATTCAGAGTACAGTGGTCCTGGGACCGCCATACTCGTGCTGGCGGCCTGACAACCACCGCCCCTGCGTGTCTGCCTGCTGTATTCCGAGTGTGACAGTCAGACTACTACATGACGACCGCCTCCCCGGGATCCTGGTTCCCATGGCAGAGGCAGTGTGGAAACGGGCAGGAATATGCTGGCGGTGTTGATTCCAGCTTTATTTTTTAAGAAAGAAACCCCCGATAAATATTTCTCAGGCCCAGGGGCCAGGGGGAAAAGAAAAAACAACAACATCAAAAGTGCTCCCGCCAAACCTATATCTATTATCTGGTGTGGCCTACAACCCGGGCTGTCCTGCAATAATCAATCTTACCATACACGAGAGTACAAACTATAATTATTTTTATTTATCATTTTCTTTTTGATAAGATCTCTATTTATAAAAATGTAAACTAACTTGTAATGAACATTTCATTTTTTGTCTTAATTAACATGTACAAAACATATTCATTACAGATAAAAGACAGAAAAAAACATGTACATTCACCCTTATCATACATATGTAGTGTCCCCAAGCAATTCATCCTCACCCCAAAAAATTTCACCTAACATACCACACGCTGACAGTCAATACAATCACACAAAAAAGGAAGCCCTCTACTCCAACTATGACATACACCAATGACAGGGTAGTGGACTGAGCATACCACTATTTGGTCCACTATGGTGTTGTCCTTTTAGAGATTCCCAGCAATCTGGCACCACTGAGCATATTCAGAGGTGAATTTCCACCACCCATTTCATTGCGGTGAGCCCGCCATAAAAAGGGTGGCAGACATGCAAGTAAGGCTGCCCTAACAAGGACCCTGGGCTAATTTGCCTATGGAGGTGCTTGCGGGTGGGCACATGTTGTGCCCCCTATATCTGCATTAGGCACTATTGCGCCAATTATGCTCTCCTATGAGTCTAACAGACCGCCATTATGACACTGCTGCCGCACCACCCGCCCGGCTGGATTCAACACGGAATCCGGCGGGCAGGTGCACCACGGGGTTGGCGGTCTGCCTGGGAGCACAGTGTTGGTGGTCCTCGTAATCGGCCCCTACGTCAACAATATCTCTTTGAGGATCCCATGAAGAAAAACTTACAACACATTCCTTGATGCAACAATCCCCAGAAAATAAATATGCCTAATTTTATTTGGGCAAGGAAAGGTACTAGTGGATGGACTATTATTTTATTAACTTTCACAAAGAAGGTTATACGAATAATAGCGAACTGATTTGGTCTATGGAAAAGAGTCAGGGAAAGAGAAATGGTATTTCACCAAAGGTTACTCATAAAATAGAAAAAGACCAAGAAAACCATTGAAAGTCAAAAATATGTTAGAATAACTTAATCATTAGCTGCCCCCATTAAATTCCCACATCTTTATTGCTCACAAATAGAAGAGGAACTCAAACACAAACCTGATCTGTATACCACAAAATGTAATACTACTTCTAAAAATCATTATTAAAAAAACTATAATGAATGGCTAATGGCAAATCACAATAATTCATCTTCATGTTCTACATTAAGGGCACATTTGAAAAGCTGGCTTTAAGCTTTTTACCAGACAATAAAAGCTAAACATAAATCTTTGAAAGACTAAAACTCAACAAAGAAAGGAAGAGCAAGTGAGCAGGAAATTACAGGGATTGAACTAAATCCATATTATTTTAAAGATAAGTTCTCTTCCAGTCCCACGTCAATATCTGCATTATGAATTAGCGAGTCAGTGGAAGAGTGTTACATTCTGCTTTTTCAGATCAGCCTTTCTGGAGAACAGTTAAATATATAATTGGATCTGGGGTAATAAACATTATCTGAAGTGTGAAACAGCAGGAAAAGAAACTATTTGTGAATGCTCTGTGTTCTGCCCTAACTAAATAAATCAATGGAAATTGACTTGGATAAATTCCTCTTTGACTTTTAGTTCAAATGTGAGGAACATAAGAATTTTATTAGTTGATTTAAAAATAGATTAGTACCCAGGTATCTACTCTTAGAAGAAGGGGAAATCTTAGTTATCCACTCCTAGAAAATACCAAATCAGTATACACGTGAGCAGGACAGGAAGATGTGGTGCATAAAATACTGAGACCTCAATTTTCTATGTCTTTGCTTGGGTGCTCAGACAATGCAAAGCGGCGCAAATGATAGCATCTAACAATCTTCAAGCTCTAACGTGTATCAGCCTGAAACCTGACGTCTATACAGTATCTAAACACTTTGCACAGTGAAGGGCCGACCCTTTACTGATGCATTCAAATGGGGCATGCCTTGGGCAGACCAGCACATTAACCCCTAAGCAAAAACCATAGCAACTATAATGGCCTGGTCTGACCTGGTGTCAAAAAACGAATGCTAAGTTAAACCAGGCACAAATTAGGGTGCAAGCTATATTTGACATATAGAACCTACATGTGACGTCTGTTTTATGTAACAGAACACATTTGATGAGCCATTTCCTTCTAGTATTGTTTTTGCAGGAATTTGAGCTGTAGGGTATAAACTTCAAGTGCCTTGCCTACCTTAGACAGTGGTAAATGGTTTCCTCTGCCCAACATCGTAATGAGGCCCTTAATTGTAATTCTGATCATGTGGTATTGCCTCATTTGCCCATGTGAAAAAAATACATAGGAATTACAACAAACATGGCAAAAATTAGGGAATTAGTACGTATGAGGGCAATCACCTGTCATGATGCAACTTATCCAGTTGCTACACATTTTCAAACACAACATAACAGCAACCGTGATCTTTTATGATTTTTCTGTTTAGATCAAATTGGGAAAGATGAGAGAGGAGGACACTGGGTGAGGAAATTGAGGCAGATGGAATCAAAATATATTATTACTTTAGAGACCATGGGTGAAAGATCGACATATATTTGTTTCCCTTTCTTACCGGTAATTGCAATATTTTTAGAAATAGTAGGATTGAAATTAATTGAGGGATAACAGAAATTCAGTATGATGAGATTTGATTCAACCATTGGAAAGGGACAACTAACAAATATATGGTTAATTTATGTATTGGAAGAAGTCATTCATAGGTATGTAGGCCCATTCAGGGCACAATTGTGAGCTGTGTGAAAATATATCATGCCTTACCCTTTCCTATGTCAATATAAGACTTGATTAAGTGTAAGGGATTTATTTATTGACAAGACATTGCCATATCTCATCCGTTCAAAAATATCATATGAATTTATAATGAGTTTGACAACCTTTGGAAAAAGAAAAAATTGTCAAATGAAACACACGATTAATTTTATAGATTATTCTGAGAGTGCTATTCCTTTGTGGTTATTAATATTAAGATGATAATATATACTGCTGCCAAATATCACCATGTGTTCATACGTACTTGAGATGCAAAACGTTTTTTTATGTTAAGTGCTCAAATACAACACATTTCATGTGATATTTATATAAAAAGAAATATGGCACAGATCGCATTGGCATTCGGAATAGGCACAGCCGAAATGTGTTTGCGAGAGATATGCATGTGTATATATGTATTTAATTGGCTAAAGTCCCGCCCAAGTGGGCGCACGGCATCCTGGTACTGATAGTCCATCAAATGGTTGCCTGAGCTTTTGTGTAACTTTTTCTCCAGTGGGCTCCGCCCACTCTTGTAACTTCAAACCCAGTGGAAAAATAAAATAAAATAAAGTCCATATTGTCCCATGTGGGTAAAAGGTGTAGAAGGATGCTGGCAAACTCCTCAATCATTTTCCAACACCGAGACCTCCTGATGTCCTGGTGGTGCCTGCTGTTGCCTGCACCAACCATTTGTTGGACTATCAGTACCAGGATGCTGTGCGCCCACTTGGGCGGGACTTTCATCAAATAAATGCAGTAACAATCCCAGTCACTCTTGCTTTCATTAATTTGCCACTGACGTAGAGCACAGCAGTTATAGTTAGCTGAGCTAACTATAGCTCGAACCCCCGCATTGCATGGTTTATGACCTCACACATTACATCAGTCATGAGATGGTCCGTGACATCACTCTTGACATCATACAGTGACTCTGACTGGTTCTAAAAAGTTCATGAGTGTTAAATATATATATACCCCAAGGCCTATTGATAAATCTGTGGTCGTGTGAGTGCCTGTATGTATGATTTAGTGGGTGCGTGACTGACTGTATAAGAGTGAATATACGTATCTCAGTGAATGTATAGATGAGTGACTAATATGTGTGAATGTCTGTATTAATCGGTTGGTGTGTAAGTGGATGTATGGGTTGGTGAGTAGGTTCATGAGTGGCTGTATTGGTTATTGATTGGTTGTCTGAGTACCTGTATGGGTATATGAGTGTCTGTGTGGGTAGGTGAGGCAGTGTGTGTCTGCATGCATGGATGAGTGAGTCAGTGGCTGTATAGGTTTGCGAGTGCATCTCTGAAGGGCTGTATGGGTGATTGAGTGTGCGTATGGCTGTATCGGTGAGTGGATGGATGTGTCAGTGGTATATGGGTGAGTAACTGCATATGTGAAAGGCAGTATAGGTGAGTGTTGGAGTACATAAGTGACTGTGTGAGTGAGTGATTGTGAGAGTGGCTGTATGGGTGAGTGTGTGCTTGTGCCAGTGACTGTATAGGTGAGTGAGTATGTGTTAGTATCTGTATGAATAAGTGAGTTGGTGTGTGTATAACTGTATAAGTCAAAAAGTGGCAGTGTGATTGACTCGATGGTTGAATAACTAGGTGTGTGAGTAGCTGTTTGGGTGGCTGAGTGTGTGTGTGAGTGGCGGTTTAGCTGTATGAGTAGATATATCAGTGACTTTATTAGTGAGTGAGTTGGTGTATGAGTGGTTGTATGGGTGACTGAATGGATGTCTGTATAGACCTATGAATCAGTGAGTGGGTATTTAAGCACTGGTATGGATGTGTTAATGGTTTCAAGAATGGTAGTGTGGAAGTTGGAGTGGGTGTATGAAAGGTGACACTGAGGTGTGAATGGGTGCGTCAGAGATTTTGTGGATGATGTCATCAGTGATGTCATCAGTCCATGTGATCAGTGATGTAATATGTGAAGTCATAAGCAGTGCATTGCAGGGGCACGAGTTATAGTTAGCTCAGCTAACTGTAACTGCTGAATTTCTCTGGTTTTGTATGAGTTAAATGTCAGCCTAACTATAACGTCCCTGTAACAATAGTTTTTTCACTGAATTTCAAAGGTTTTTTAAATGCCTAATCCTCACTATAATGTCCCTGTATCCTTTAGTTTTTTCATTGAATTTCTAAGGTTTTTCGAATTCTATTTCCCAACTATAATGTCCATGTAAACTGTGAATATTTTATTGAATTGTTAAGGTTTTTAAATTGTATTTTCTATCTAAAATGGTTCTATACAAGGTATTTTTATAAGCTTGTATTTTCTTCAGTGGATCAACTAGCGTTTTTCTTTACTTTACATTTTTTATATTCGCGACTATGTTGCGATCCCCGTGAACACTTTGCAAAAACAAAAAACAAAAGCAGACATTCAATGACCCCCAACACATCCAAAAATAATATGTGAAAAAAATCTATGTTTAACATTGCCCTACACATATTACTCTATACGTACTTCTTACAAAGCATGTTTAAACTCATATTTTGTACAGAGTTTCTTTAAAAAAACATATTGAAGACATATTCTTTGTTTTCGCTGTTATTTGGGACTTCGTGATGAGGTCGTTAACTTCGACGATTATGCCTTTTCCATAAAGTCAAAACACATATATGCACACATATTACAGTGTTTTCCACATTACGAGTTCATTACTGTACACTTCAAACTCATGTTTTTCTAGTGTATCTCTAGAACAACCATCTCTAAAACCTATTTCCCGTTTTCGAGGTGAGGCTGGAAATCGCGATGATGTCTGTAATCGTGATTCCCAGGGTTACGTCGCGAAAGCAAAAGCAGAAATTCAATAGCCACCACGTCATTAGCAAATTATAATTGTATATTAATTCTAACCATTTCAGTAGATAACTCACAATATAATTAACTCTATAAGAGTATTTATCAAAATCGCTATGACAATTTTTCCACCAATATTCGCAGCACCGTTGCTAGTCATGATGTCCCTGCGATGGTACATGGGGGGGTGCGCTAGTTGTCGTGGTGTTATAGCAAATATCATGCACGATTAAAAAATATATATTTTGGACACATAACTTGTGTCACTAACACCCCCAATTTTTAAACATGGGGTCAGAGTACCTCTACTCTGCCCCCTTATGTTAGATTTTTCAGAAATGTTCAGCCCGGGGAACCGTTGTTCCCAATAGATAAAATGATGGGCACAACGTTCTATTCAGTTTGCGTCCAGCCAATCAGAGCATTCCCATTGGCTCATGCATTCGGAATTCATCACAAAACCACTGCAAAATATCCGCGTACAGAGATATCACGATAACTGATATTTCTCAACTACTACTGAACAAATATACACCACATCAGCAAAAGGCACTTCCTTGAACCAACATCTACTTCCCTGCCAAATTTGGTGTAAGTCCATTCAGCGGTTCGGGCTGTAGCTGTGGCTAAATGTTCCTACGGGAATTAACAATTCAAACGCAACCTTATTTTGCGGCCCAAATTCTCTATCCCCATCCTCACAAGTTCCGCTGCGATTGCAGTGACGATTGAAGTACTGGAGAAATTTGACCGACTTGGTCCTGCCGATGAAGTATGCGCCGCCCCACAAAAGAAGCACCAGAGTTCTCAAACAGGGCTCAGAATGGAATATATATATATATATAAATATTCCAGGATAGGTGTCAGAGGTGTTTCGGCACTGATGTGCCTTTGTCAAACAATCACAAATATAAGGACAACAATGGGTTTAAGTGTGACACGTAATGAAAAAAAAATAAAAGATAGACATAGTACATTCCTCCAATCTAATGGCAACGAACAATCCAATGCAATATCCTCAAGTAATCCTAACAAATGCAAAAGTTTACCATGCAAAGAGGACTTCTTTCAAACTTCCATTTTGGGGAAAGTGTGAATAGACATAGCCAATTAAATATTTTAAATATTATATATTTTAAAAATCTTACCCGTATAAATCCAATAGCTCACTAACAAAAAAATAAAAAACTAACCACAAATAAAAATCATTATCCATTTACTCAAAAACGTTTTAATACAACGACAAGAATTAATAATTTATGTATACAGTAAAAGCTCATATTTGGTAAATATTAAAACATAAAAAACATTAAACAGTACAACACACTTAAAACATAACAATAAATCAATGAAAACGATATTAGTTCCACCAACATTATTAAAATAAAAATATTTAACAGCGAAATATGAAAAAAAGTAAAAACATTATACTTGTACCATTTCATCCCTGTCAATGGCATTTTGAACATCGCAATATTCTTATGATGATATTCCTGCATCGCAATATTCTAAACTCAATCTTTTGTCCAAACAGCACAAAACATAGCAGCTCAAATAACGACACATCATAGTCAGAGCAAAACAAAATGCAGCAGAAAAATAATGCACAAATATTATTGACAAACACCATCTTCACAAATCTGCTTAATTTATACAGTTGTAAAATATGTTTGCACCAAGCAATCCCTTACTTAATGATAAAGACGTGGAATAGCACCAGTACAAAATGTGTTGTGAACCAGCCCTCACTGTAAGACACTTCCTTGAGGGAAAGAGGCATTCACACTGTTGGTAAAATTCTATAGTATTGTTATGATGCTTTTGTTTCTGATCTGTTTGTGGGCACACAGTTGCACAGCTATCTGTGATCCGTCAATCCTGTTGAGTCTCTGGCACATTTTCGGGCTCATAAGGGTGAAAAAGGAAACAGTGGAATCTAGTAGGCCTTAAGTGGGTTAAAACAATGCTTCAACCTTATTATTGACTGAGACACAGATCTTTATGATTTAGAACATGTTTGTCAGATTCTCCTGGTGCGTTAATCAAGTTACATCAGCCTGTGGGTAGAAAAAGAATGTGATGTATCATACGCAGGGACACTTTTTACATATTTTCTGGGTAGGTAACCACTTTTTTTGGCAATATTTGTACATAAGTTATCTACAAACTGTGATCAACTTTGACATAATATGATTTTTGTTTTCTCTTTTGACTCCTTTGGCTATATCTAATACATTTTTTATACTGTTTAGTAAACTATAATATATATTCATATGATCAGAGTCATGAGCAAATGGGAGGCAGATATGGAAGGCAAGATCAAAGACAGTGAAGTACGTTCCAAGGGATATAATGAAAAATATATTTAACTGTATTCTTTACAAATATCTGATGAGAGCAGACTTTATTCCTAGAATGAAGTACACCGTACATCAGGCATATTAACTTAAGTGCTCCAGATATGATGTGGAACTTTCTAAGTTATGGTACATGTGGCTGTAGGTTAGTGGTATTAATACAACTTGACGAAATAACATCCATTGCCATCTTTCTGGTTTCCTGAGTTGGGTACAGGTCAGGACCGCAAACTTATTCCACCTGCAAACAATACCTGCTGAAAGTAATCTCTGAGCCCTGTTCAGATTTTTAGCTTTAGGATAAGTTTTAGCTAGATGAAAAATTGCCACGCGTTTGGGGACACTACCATTCCTCTTAATGTAGAGAAATGAGTGATTGTAAAAAGAATCGCAAGGCTACTATTAGCGGTGTGCTATCCGACTGGTCGGAATACGACTGGATAATAGGAGGGGACTACAACGCGGTACTGGATCTCTCTCTTGACAGATCCCATCCTCCCCTGCACGCAACAGATAGCAAAAAACAAGCGGAAGCGCTAGCACACTGGGCGGACAGCTGGGACATGTCTGACGTTTGGAGAATCAAGCATACACACCACAGAGAATACACGTTTTACTCCCCACCCCAAAAGTTACACACCAGGATAGATGGCATCTTCTGCTCCAACACTTTGTTGGGATCAATTGAATCTGCCACTCACATGGGGAAGACGTTCTCTGATTATAACCCGGTAGAGCTAACAATGCAATGGGGAAGGATTCCAACTCCGATACCGACATGGCGTCTGCCGCTGGGATTGCTGGAGGATACAGTTTTTAGGTCCACACTGTCAGACGCCATCACAAAGTTCTTTACTAATAACGCAAACATGGCTAGCTCCAGGCAGATAGAGTGGGACGCTTTTAAGGCGACCATACGCGGAGTGGCGATGGGTACGAAGGTGGGTATCAAAAAATCAGTGGTGCAGAAGCTTAGGGACGTAGAGGGTAGACTGGCGATGATGGAAAGTGAGGCAGCGGGTACGAAGGACCACCTTACACAACTTCAAGAGGCCCATATCCAACACGCAGCACTGCTAGAGGAACTGAGGGTAATCAACTATAGAGAATATACAAGCAGGCAACACACTCAGGCTGATAGGTCGAGACCTTTACTGGCACGTTTAGTGCGCAACGCACCTGTGGGCACCCCTATAGTAGAGGTGAATGATCGGCATGGGACGACAGTTCGGACACAACTAGACATAAACGCCACATTCAAAGATTATTACACAGAACTATACGGACCACACACACCGCTGTTGGACACGGACTTCGAGTCCTTCATGACTGACCTACCTATCCCACAACTAACGACAGTGCAACAAGAAGACCTAGCGCGACCCATCACGACCGCTGAAATAATACAGGCCATTAGAGCACTGCCACGAAACAAAACCCCCGGGACTGACGGCTTACCAGCCGAGTTCTATGTGGCATATATCGATATACTTGCTCCGCAATTACAAGTTCTATACCGGGAATCGATGGAGTCCAGTACTTTGCCACCCACGACACTACAGGCACTGATAGTTTCCCTTTTGAAAACCGGTAGGGACGGACTACAACTGGCGAATTACAGACCGTTGTCACTGCTGAACACGGACTACAAAATCCTTAGTAAGATATTAGCGACACGACTGGCCCAATATATACCATCCCTTATACACTCGGACGAATGTGGCTTCGTACCCGGCCGGAGTACGGCGCTGAATCTAAGGAGATTAAGTCAGATAATACTACATGAGGAAGCGAAGAGCAGTGCAGAGGGATGTATATCTCTAGATCTAAAGCAGGCTTTTGACGCACTGCGGTGGGATTATATGTTCGCAGCGTTGACTAAATTTGGAATACCGCCTGACTATATAGCTTGGGTAAACCTACTATATCTATATCCAACGGCACGTGTTCGCACTAACAAATGTGTCTCCGGACAATTTAGGATAGCTAAGGGCACACGCCAGGGCTGTCCACTATCGCCACTGCTGTTCATATTGGCTTTAAAACCTCTACTACATAAGCTCTGGACTCTCGCATTACTGAGAGGGATACGGAGAAACTTGGTGACGCACATAGTGTCGGCCTATGCAGACGACATAATACTATACATAAAGGATATGTCGGGCTGCCTTGACCCCCTGCCGGAGATATTCAACGACTTCCGAGTAATATCGGGCCTTATGATCAATGAAACTAAATCGTACGGCTACTGTTTTAACACCACTATGAGAGACACTCAACTACAGTTCCCTCCGTATGGGTTCCAGATGTCACCCATAACATTTAAATATCTAGGGATACAAATTTACCGGGACGCCCAGGACCTCCTGGATGGTAATTTGGGGAAAGCGCTCACTACCCTTAGGACACAAGTGCAGTTCTGGAATACACTACCACTGTCTGTAGCAGGGAGGGTGGCAATCTCAAAGATGGTGGTACTGCCCCGGATGATATATTACTTTACGAATCTACCACTCCTAGTCCCGATACGCATTTTCAAATCACTGGACACATTATTGACGGACCTGATATGGGGGTCGGGAAGACGGCGTATCAGCCTCGCCAAGTTACAGTTGCCGACCGCCCAGGGAGGTATGGGAGTCCCAGATATGGCTGCGTATGGGTACGCTTGCCAACTCCAGTGGCTGACCTACTGGATGGCAGGTCGTAACCTCCACGATCTGGATATGTCTGCGACAGATAGGGATAGTGGTCGTATACACAGACTATTGTTACCAAAGGTTAAGGTTCCCAGCTCGGCGCCGCACCTACTTAAACTTGCAATCAGATGCTGGAAGAAAGCTATCAAATACACGACTGCGGCGACCTCTTATGCGCCCACTATACCTTTATTGAGGCTCCCACTTGGGATGGGTACGCTATCAGAACGCAAACTCAGAAAATGGCATGACGCAGGCGTTCTGCAAATAGGAGACTTTTTTGCAGATGGAACCCTCATGACGCATGCGGACTTTGCACGTACACATCAGATCCCCCGAACGTTATTCTTATTACATGCACGAGTCGCACACTATATCACCACGACTTGGGCACCAGCCGGTGCAGAGCCGCCCACGAACTCCCTGCTTACAATGCAATATTTAATGGGGACAGGCAGTCACTTGACGAAATGGCTAACGAGTGGCATTAGAACTGGCAGGGCAATATCGCTACAACCCACCTGTGACCGCTGGGAGACAGAAATATGGGCCAGACACTTAGAGACAAGGAATTGGAGAAGGTCCTGAAGTTCCCTAAAAAGGTGTCACGGAATCCCAAATTTAAATTTATCTAAATAATGATTGTACACAGAGCATACCTAACCCTTCACCAGCTACATGCCATGTTCCCCGAAACGGCAGACACATGCCCCCGATGCTGGGCTGAAGACGCTGGTCTCCTACACATGTTGTGGGACTGCCCCAAACTGGGTTATTACTGGGGAATGGTACACAAGATTCTGACAACGGTTGCACCTACAAGGCCCTACTCCTCTCCGGCATATAGCATATTAGGACTGGGCCCCACCGAAAAGAAGAAAAGCACAGCCACTCGCTTCATAGATTTGGCCCTTCTCTTGGCAAAAAGGACCCTTACGATGAGGTGGAAATCAGCTAGGCCACCGGACCCTGAGGAATGGCACAGGGAGGTGCTGCGATGGGGGAGGGCGGAGGAAAAAGAGCAGCAGAGGGAGGAGCGCAGGGGTCTCCGCAAAACCCACATCTCGTTGGAATGGAATGCCATACTGTTAGAATTTGAAATGGGCACTGAAGGTGGACTGGGTTAGACGACTGCTGGTGAGACTAAGGCCCTAATGTATCACCCCCTCTCCCCTTTTACTCCCGCCCTGCTCACCCTGTGCCTTCTTCCCCACCTTTCCCCCCCTACTGTTTTTTTTCCCTACAACCAACCAGACCGCACGTATCTCTACCGGACGCACATGGAAGGGTGCAGAAGTCGATACCATTGAGACAGTCAATACTGGGATGTAAGTAACGTTAGCAGAAGGTATAGCAAATATTACCGAATTGGGTACTGCGAACAAGGTACAACGCAACACGTATGGACGACCTTAAAAGTGCTAGGGAAGTTGAGGGAGGGGGGATCTTGAGTTATAAGGGAACTACGAAAAATAAAAAAGCTGCAATGAAATGTATACAGTACAAATATATATGCGTATGACCTGTAATGTGATATGGGTACTATGTAACAAATATAGTAAATGTTGGTGTAATGTTGCAGCACTAATAAAAAAAATTTTTTTTTTAAAAATCGCAAGGGAAGAGACACATCCCAGTGGCTCAGGTAGGATGTGATGATGCAAGTTTGGAGGAGTAGACTGGGGAGATAGATCTGAGAGACTTGGATAACAAATCCTGACTCAGAAATACATTACTGAAGCAGGGATGTGAAATCCTATTTGCTGACTACCTTTGCTCTAATGATCTTTCAGTATGTGTTCTGCTTCTCTCTAAATACCCCAATATATTCTGATCATTACTCATTATTCGTGAACAGATTATTGCATGATGATGTCAATATTCCATCAGATGTGCTTCGAGAATTATGGTATATTGCTCTCTGCTTCTTTTGTTGACTCTTTGGTAAAAGTCAATTCTATGTCACATTTTACTTTAAATGTGTTAAAATATAAATGCATTTACATGTGTGTGTATTTTTGTAAGTATACGTAGTATTTAAGCAGATGTGCAGAATGTATTTTGCCATTTATTACCATTCTTCAGTATTAGGAGCGACTATGACTCAGGAAAGGCTCACGATACTTCTCACTCCCTCAATATTATTCATAAATAGAAATTTACACTTTGTGTAGCTACATATATGGTTTCACGCTGTGGTATTTTTCCATGTGTATTTGTTTTAAAAAATTGCTCAACTAAAACCAAAATTGATGGATTAACTTTTGTGCAGTAACCGAACATTAGATTTAGGAGATATCACAGTTATTGATGTTTGCACTGAAGTAATCAATAAATGTATGAATATGAGTTTATAAGTACAGTATCTGTGGGAGAGACAGCGAGAGATATGTCATATATATATATATATATATATATATACATGCACATAAATAGTTATGAATATAGCGAAATGTAAATACATAATCCTCGTGAATTTTATTTTGTTTGCTGTTTAGAGGATAATTGGATTAATAATAGCATGGCACTGATATTTGATTACACATTCTCCAGGTGTGAAGAAGATCTAGATGACATTCAAGAAGATGACACGTCTAGCTCCATGCACAGGTAGAAAGCACTGCATGCAATAGACTTTCAATGTATGCATTTCTGTTGTGCAACACCTTAGCTCTCAATGTGATAGAATGAGCCTGAGATGCTTCATTATTGTCAGAGTCTTAAACAGAATTCAGACAGCAGTGTTATTTCATTTTCTACTGTTAGTCAGATTGTTATTCCATTCTCAGACCTTATATAAATGTTATAACTGTGGGGCTCAGTCCTACACAACAAGAGCAAGAGTATATGACAGCTGTTTAGTCTTCAGCACTGGGCAATATATTTAAAAAAAATGTATAAGAAAGATTGATTTGCAGCATGAAACCAAATGATTTCCAAGGAGCATGTAACCCTGGAAGGACTCTGATTCTAAGATGTGTTAGCCTTGAAAAAAATTCCTTTACACCCCTAAACTCATAGGGCTTGATTATGAGTCTAGTAGTCCACGGACCCCCAGACTCGTGAAGGCGCATCAGTGGCAGTCTTCCGACCACCCTATTACAATCAGGGAAGCCGGACTGCTATTGCCCTGCCGGAGCCGCTATTCCCTGGTGCAGGTGTGACGGTGCAGAGGCAGCAATATGCTTGGCGGGACCACCGCATCCTGCCAAGCATATTGCAACTTTACTTTCCCCACGGTTTTCATGGCAGTTTCTCTTCCATGAAAAACCGTGACAGAGACAAAACAAAGGGAGCCCTACAGGGCCCCTTGTTGCCTCTGGGCCATGGGATGCATGCAGGGGGACACAACATGTGCCCTCCTGTGAGCATGCACCCCAGTTCCTGCATGGCATGGACTTTACAGTCCATGCCATGGATAGAAACCGTTTTTGGCGTTCCCAGTGCAGAGGTCATTTTCTGAGGCACCAGCGTAGGAACGTAAAAAAAAAAAGCTCGCCAGACACAAGAAACACTAGTAATCTGGTCGGCAGCCCAACCTCGATTTTGGCGGTGCGGTGGCTGGACGGACCCAGTGCTGCACCGCCAAACTCGTAATCAAGCCTATAGTGTTTAGTGTTTACTACAATAATGGGGAGGTGCAGATCCCCATGCATGTTTGACCGGTGCTATTCTCTAAAATAGTGATGACCAATAGAATCCTATTTCAGTAATTTAACTCAATCCAAAGACAACCAAACTTGTCTTATGCAGTGTTTGAAACTTCCTTTGGTATGTCAATTATAGCACTCATAGCTAACCTGATTTTGTATTTCATTTCCAAAAATCAGCATAAAGAATGCCAGCATATAAATAGAATGTATTGAGCTTTACAACCAACTAGGTTCATTAGTTAGTCATGAGAAAGGCCCATTAAACGTAGAAATGGGCCAAAACATGTTGACCTTAAAGGTGCAAAAAGAAATGATGTGATAAAAACAAGAAACAAACAATTAAGAATTATATGAAATGCCAGTTGAATAAATACACAGCAATATATGTGGCAAACACAAGCACCATAGGAACATATTACCGTAACACTGCCAGACTGAAACGTTACAATATTTATATTATAATGTTGTTGTTCATTCACGTTTATAACCCATAAAACAAGCAAACAAGGTTGCATGAATATATTTAAAAAATAACATATTTAGGAAATGTACCTGAACTGTGACAATCAATTAAGTTAAAATATTGTAAGACATAGTAGGTTTCAAATTTGAATTTAAAAACAACCTGCAGAATATTAGACCAAGCCAGCTATCTTGTTTCTAATACGCCATGTTTTCAGTAAAAATCTAAATATGGCAAATTCATAAAAAACATTTTTCAGGGCTTACAATATGCTGGATAAAAAAAATGATAGGTGGGTCTCTGTTTCTACAGCAACTGAAGATGAAAGACAAAGTGCTGAGGAATATGTGTGGTTAGACCAATTACAGCAGAAGCCAGCTAAGGGTAAAACGTCTAGTGTAAATTTCATTTAAAATGCTTAAGCTACTGTCATTCTCAAATGTCATTGTCTGCTTGAAATCTAAGAATGATTTAATTAGCCCCCTCCCCCAAGGGTGCCTGCCATCCATCTTTCTGTAACATATGTCCAAAATTTTGCTTTCAACACTTTGAGGCAACTGGGAGATATGGAACCTGGATCAGACCAATAATCTGCCAGATCTAGCAGATTTAGCCAATATTTAATATTTTTGATCTAAGGGTTATTGGATGCATTATCATATCAATAATTTCTGGTAGGGCTAGATATGGGTCTAAGGCATTATTGGACCAAATATGAATCCAATGCAAGAGGGGATAGGATTAGTTATATCATACTGCACATCTTCTACCACCCCCGCAGGCCAGAATGACACATTCACTGACCTCCTCATGGAAATCATTACGGATAAGGTTTCCCCCCACTCCAATGACATTTTTCTCAGTGACTTTAATCTGCACTGGAATGACCCCAATGACTCCCAGGTCAATGCCTTCAAAGTCTTCTACGCTGACCAATCACTCACTCAAGCCTGCACGAAAGGCTCCACGCTGGATTGGATCATCGCAAAGGCATTGGCGGTCAAGCTTAATTCAATAGATCTGTGTGACTGGTCAGACAACCATGCCATCACCTTCCTAATACCGGACTACTGCATGAAAAGGCCACGGCAACCTGTGAAACTGAAACGCTGACTCAGAGACACTAAGAGCCTTGACCTCGAGAAGCTGACTGCTCACTGTGAAAATGAGCTACACTTTCCACCTCGAATATATCTTAGGTCAACGGCCCTACAGAGGACTACAACTCGACTATGTTTAACATAATTGATGATCTGGCCCCATTAAAGCTCAAAAGGTCCCAAATCAAAGACAAAAACAGCTGGTTCAGCGGACCCATCAAAAACGAAAGGAGAGCTCTCCGACTTACAGAAAGAAACTGGAGACAGCCCCCCTCAGCCTCCCAACTTAAACTTCTCCATCAGTCCAGAAATACTTACAACAGGGACATTCTCAAATCCAAAAAAGAGTTCTTCAGATCAGAACTGGAAAACACAAAGAACAGACCCCACAAGCTCCTTGAAATAGTCAAACACCAATCTTACAAACTACCTAAATCTTCCAAAGATACTAAAAAATCCCTAATAACCTGTGAAGCGTTATCGTCCTTCTTTACAACCAAAATTAACTCTCTAGGAAAGAAACTTAATTCCGCCTCTAACTTCCCACCTCCTCTTACCGGGACCCATCTCTCCTCTCTTCCCCACCCAGTCGACACCCAAAAATCAAGCTCACTGGTCCAACTTCGAACTATATGATGACCACTCCATCTTGAAAATTCTATCCTCCTTAAAACAGAATACCCACTTCAACGACCCTCTCCCCTCCAACTGTTTGGCAGCAACCTCCTCATTCATCATTCCTGCTTGGACTAAAATTATCAATGCCTCCTTTCTTCAAGGTTCCATACTTGACTCCCTGGAAACCGGGCAAGTCATCCCCATCCTAACAAAAAAACACTCTGAATCCTGCAATTCCAGACAGCTTCAGACCAATTTCCAATATTCCTCGTCCTGCAAAAGTGCTGGAGAAATGTGTGCAGCTTCAAATAAACCAAAATATCGCTAAATTCAACTTGCTTGACAAATTCCAATCTGGTTTCAGGTCTGGGCCTTGCACTGAAATCACTATTCTTCACATTGTAGATGACCCTCTCCAAGCTCTTGACCAATGCAAAACCTGTCTCTTGATCCTACTGGATCTATCTTCAGTATTCAACATAGTCAACCATGAGAAACTACTTGAACGCCTCGAACACAGGATGGGTCTAGGAGGTACCGTCATTAAATGGTTTGGTTCCTTCCTCCAGAACCGCTCCCAGAGATTCTTAGACAACGGTATCCTACCTGCTCCTTCCCCGATAACAATCGGTGTCCCTCAAGGCTTTACTCTGTCCCCTACCCTCTTCAATCTCTACCTTGAATCGTTAGCTCAAATACTCTGCACTGCCAACCTATCCGTCCATATGTACGCCAAAGATACTCAGATCTACATAAAAATCTCATCTCTACAGGAGATTACCCATCTGAATAAAGCCCTAAATTTGGAACTCCATCCCAGCAGACATCAGAACAATCCCGTCCTTCAATAAATTAAAAATGTGCCTTAAAGCCCTCCTCCTCAACTCCATCTGACTCATCACAGCCAAAACCGAGGCTTCCTCAGATCTCCTGAACTACCTCATCAATGCATGCAACAAGACCACCCCAACTCTACTACTACCTCTAGAATTTGCAGCACCATTGAACTACCTCTACAATTGCAGGCAACAAAACCTCCTCAATACTCTACTACTACCTCAAGAATTTGAAGCACCCGTGGACTTACGAGCTTTTGCTTGAGACTGCTTTATTAAATATCTCCACTGAAACACTGCTGTAAAGCGCTCCGATACCCCCGGGTCAGGATAGCGCTATATAAAACTCCAAAAATAAATAAATAAATGTTCCTTGTCATCTCCCCCCCTAAAACACCAATGACATCCTGGAATGGACTAACTCGATCACAGCACTTAACCTCCATTAGCACCCATTAGTACGTGGACATTAGTCTGCGTACCATTACTACGCAATCGCTACAATGCATGCGATGTAGCAACATGTAGCCTTTAGGAAGCAAGTTCTTACATCACATGCATTGTTACAACGCATGCATAGTCGTGAGGGGTTGTCCATTTACAGGAAGAGGGGCTGCTGCGTGAGCCTGCCCTCTGGACTCCTTATTCTGCCTGCCCACGACAGAGGAAGCCGGAGGAAGCAGGAAGGGGGAAAAGATTGGAACCAAGCGTGGAGGTGAAAAGAGGAACCATGAGGAGAGAGAGGTAAGAGGGGCTGTGTAGGATCGTGCAGGGTTGTGTACTTATGTTTGTGTAGTGTGGAGTAGTTTCAGGGGTTTTGCAGGGTAGTGTACTTGTGTTTGGGTAGTATAGAGTAGTGTAAGGTTGTACAGGGTAGTGTGTGGTAGTAGGGACAGGACTCGGGTAGGGGCAGGGTCGTGCTGGGGGTAGTTTTGAAGGGTTTAGGGTAGTGTTCTGATGTTAGTATAGAGTACTGTTTTAGGGTTAAGGTAGTGTTCTGGTTTTAGTGTAGTGTAGAGTAGTGTTTTAGAATTTAGGGTAGTGTTGGGGGTCATGTAGGGTAGTGTTTGGGACTAGGGACAGGCCTGGGGCAAGGGTTAGGGTTGTGCTGGGGGTAGTGTTTTAGGCTTTAGGGTAGTGTTGTGGAGTTTGTGTAAGGGAGTGTTTTGGGGTTTATGGTAGTGCTGGGGGGTCGTGCAGGGTAGTGTTTGGGTGTATTGATCGGACTAGGGCTAGGGGCAGGGTAGTGCTGGGGGTAGTGTTTTAGGGTAGTATTGTTGTGTTAGTGTAGTATAGGGTAGTGTTTTAGGGTTTAGGGCAGTGTAGGGGGGTCGTGCAGGCTAGTGTTTGGGAGTAGGGACAGGACTGGGGCTAGGGGTAGGGTCGTGCTGGGGGTAGTGTTTTAGGGATTAGGGTAGTGTTGTGGAATTTGTGTAGCGTAGGGTAGTGTTTTAGGGTTTAGGTAGTGTTGGGGGTCGTGCTGGGTAGTGTTTGGGAATAGGGACAGGACTGAGACATGGGGCAGGGCAGTGCTGGGGGTAGTAATGTAGGGTTTAGGGTAGTGTAGTAGTGTTTTAGTAGTGTATGGTAGTGTACTTTTGAGGGTTTTGGTAGAGTTTCTAACTTTTAGATGTGTAGTGTAGTGTATTTGTATGTAGTGTTGTTGGTTTTTTTTTACTAGGCAAGTTTTTAGTTTGCATACATTAACACTTTCAATGTAATGCTATGCGAACTATAAACTTGTGTAGTAACGGTTAATGCTAAGAAAAAAACGCATAGTAATGGCATGCCAACTAATTGCATGCGAAATAACGAGTCATATTCCTTAACTGCACACCGACCATAGTGGATTCTGCCAAATCTCTCGGTATAACCTTGGACAACAACCTGAATATGCATGAACACATCAACCCGATGGCCAAAACTGCCTGGTTCCACCTGAGCTATTTGAGAAAACTAAAACCCTTCCTTGAAGCTGAGACCTAAAAACACAGTTCAGGCGTTAGTTATCTTCAGAATTGAATACAGCTTCACAACCCTATCTGCCCTATCTGCGCGCCTAGAGACTTGTAGGTGATTGGCGCGATATAAATCCAACATACAAATACAAATACAAAGACATCCACAGCCCCTCTGAAAGGTTGCCTCAACGCAGCAGCTAGATTCCCATCAGCCTCTAAAAAATTTGACCATATCTCACCACATCTGAAGGTCTTGAAACAGCTTCCTTTTGAAGCCAGAATCCAGCTCAAACTGGCCTGTATAGCTCACAAAGCACTATAAGCGAACTCCCGGCATATTTGCCCAGAGAATCGTGGTATCTGGGGGATTCAGAAACTCCTGGTCCGCCAGAGACAATGTGCTCCAGCCACTCTGCTTCCGTAAGGAAAAAACTAATAACCCTGCCTTCTCTGGGGCTGCACCAAGAATATGGAACTCGCTACCGGGAGAGCGCTTGAAAGCGACTGTAACATGATCCAAAACAGATGGCACCCTGAGCGCCCCTGCTCACTCCCGCAAGCTGGATGCCGTGGGAGGAAACATTTACTGGAAAAGGTGGGACGTGCACCCGCCTTTAGACAATTACGTCCTTTCATTTTTGAAAGCCACACGCAAAGGACAATACAATGTGCGGAAAATCGAAACACAAACGCACAAGTTATCAGAAAAGCTGGAGTGATTCAAAGAAGCCCTCTCCTAGAGCGGTGCATGCGTACTGCGCTAGGCTCGACCTAAAAAGAAATCTCAAGAGTACCAGGTGGTGGATTAAAGAGGTATGAGGTGGAATCAAGACTCCACCTATTTTGTGTTCGGAAATCGTGTCATTTGGCAATGGGGGGGGGGCTTCAATAAAAGCTTTGTGTACCGGTATTTATTATTTTACAACTTGATTATTGCCTGCTTGTGTGATCCATTTGTACTTCTGAAAAAGTATTTCAAGAGAGCAATTTGATGTGCTAAATTTTTGCGATGACATATTTTTTATTCCATTTATGGTTACTACAGAATGAGCCTCAGCAGTAAGTGTACAGAACGTGGAAATTGTTCAGTTTCCTACTTCCTGTGAAGGACAAAACTGCTGCTAATTCTGAGTACATTCTATTTGTCTCTGCAGCTGGGCCCACTTGATGCACAGTGTCTCTGATGTATCTCGAATTCCTCTGCCATAGGAAGCCATGTGATTATGCTTGTGAATAAGCGACCTCTGTAATATTTGTGTTTATCGGTTGATACAAAGACAGCCGAAAAGAATGACTTACAGTCCCATGCATAATGCAATCTTCTTGACTAGGAACCAGTAAATTCTGTCCAGCAGCACCAGTGGCATAATGTAAAACTGCCCCCGACCCCCTTTCTTCCTGTGATGAGCGCCCCCAGAGTCTCCCATCCCTCAGATATTCATTGACCTGGGACTGAAGGGTTGGGGCGGGCCCCTAGTGCCGCAGGGCTGAAGGGACTTGTTTTCCGCCTCTGTGCAGCACACCCACGCTGAAGCAGGGTTCTCTTTACAGATCTTTGTTGCAGTATTACGTTTCTCTTTCGCTCTTTGTTTCTTTTTACCTCTACTTTTGTCTCTCTTGCATTCTCTTTCATCATATGTTTACTCTTTTCTGTAAACCGTCATAATAACGCTGGAGGAGTTTTTAAGCATATGATTTCACACATGTTACGAAACCTGTAGAAATACGCTGGTTAAATGCTCAACAGCTACACTGTTAAAACAAAATAATTTCATTCTCAAAAAATGAAATAGACTTTCAGCAATATAGTAAATTGAAACTTCCAATTTCATGTGGCAGAAATAGGACCGTGAATTCACGGAAGACCTTTCCATTAAGCCTGTGAGAGCATCAGTCGTAGCTCGCCACCTAGTGGCAGTGCTTAATTACATAAAATGAACGAGACTTTGCCCTTTAGAGCGTTGTGCACTCCAGCTGGCAAAATGCCCTTTTGTCTGAAGCACTGAAAATCCGTGCACCTTTTTGTGTGTCTTTGGCATCCGTTAAATGGATTTTTTCTTTGTGAAGGAAGCGATGTGGCATTAGAACTTGTCGCCATTGACCTGTGTCAAAGTCTTTTATAGATATTCAGACAAAGTAATCTCACTGACTGGTCAGAAACAGCATATCCAGAGTCTCTGGTGTTCATTATTTGTAAAGCAAGACGTGTACACGTTCTAAATTATGCATGCTTCTTGATATTTTCACCAAAGAGATACTGTCTCAGAGTGATTAAATGTAATAGTAACAAGTGCAGATGCCAAAATATTAATATCCCTCCTATTTTCTCTAACCCTTTAAGTGCTGAAGCCCCCAAGTGCTGAGTCCTTTCTTGGCTATGACGAGTAGGTCACGCTTAGGCCTCCATAACGTTGTTTTACCCATAAGGTAGCCACACCAAATTTGGGTCCGTTTTTTCCTATAAAACCCTAGGGTATACAAAGGGTCCTAGGGGTTTGTGGATTCCCTTAGAGGGGACCGAGAAAATAAGAAAAATATAGCTGCATTTTGAGTTTTATAGGGAAATAGGAAAAAAGTGCTCTGCAAAGAAGTGTCTGTCTCTTTCCTTAAAAATGGGATCAACAAGAGGCTTGGTGTGCTAAAGTCACTATCTTTCAAACTTTCTGGAATACGCAGAGCTGAATATAATTGTATAGATCACTCAAGGTTTTCCTTAATAAAGTAACTGCTGAAATAAAGAAATATTGAAAATGAAGAAAAAAAAAGGCCATTTGTGACAATGTTTTCATCATTAACTTTAGGTCATGATGACTGATTTACAAAATGAATATGACATTAGGTCCACTAGACTCTTCTGAATATGGCAACATACATAGGGTTTGTAGGTTCTCAAAGAACCTGAGGTACCCAGAGCCAACAACTGAACTCTATCATGCAAATCTTTTTTTATATTTAGGGCTCCCGGTTTTATGGTATTTATTTTTTGGCCATTTCTGTCAGTATTTATCCATATTTATTTTTGGGCCATTTTATCTGTATTTATCCATATTTATTTTTGTGTTTTCCATATAAATGAAGTTGTAAAACTGTACCTTTCCATATCTATTTAACTGATAGACGCACACTCATACTGTTATGTGTGTTGTATTTTAGCTATTTAAGTGGCCAAATATTACATAACAATATATCCACTGGTAAATAGTAGCATTATGATCTAAGAGTATGTTGACATATGCTTTTATTTAAAGAAATGTCATCCTGTTTTTTAATTTCCCATGCTGTCCATCTACTCAGCTGATGGCCTATAATTCATGAAAGACAGCATGGAGAGTCACTTAAAAGAAGCACAATTTTCTGTGTTTATCAGCTTTTAAAAATAAATGCAGACAGAAAAAAACATTGTTTTCTGTCTGTATTTATCTGTAAAAATCCGTAAAAATGGAAAACAGGGAGCCTTATTTATATTGTACCAAGTATAGGCCAATTCATATGGTAAAATATGTAGAGTGAAAAATGGGTATCAAGGAAACCAATGTATTTCTGGAATGGGTGCAAGATATGGAGATTAGTAGGAGTGGTTATTTGTACATCTCTGAATTTGTGGGTACCCATACCAGCATTTGATTCAGAGGCCATTTTTCATAATGTCTTCTTTCTTACGCACTGGCTTACATTTGGAAGGCATAAATGCAGTGAAATCCAATTGATAATAACAATTGTTCTACTAGTCTATATTCCCACATGTCTTATGATAAAAAAAGGTTCCTCACTTGTGTGGGTAGGCCTAGCTCCCACAACAGGAAATGGGACAAGATGCAACAAGGACATTTCCCACTGAAAACTGACCCTTTTTTTGCAATATCGAGAGCTGTGGATTTTGGACCCTAGCTCAGCCCGCACCTAGGGAAGCCTAGGAAACATATACATTTTTAAAACTAGACATCTAGAGGAATCCAAGGTGGGGTGAACTGCTAGGCTACCACCAGCTTTTAAGTACCCAGAATACCTCCAGACCTCTAAGTTTGACTGAAAATCAAATTTTCGTGAACTTTCTGTGATGGAAAGTTCTGGCATCTGTAGCGAGCCACAAACTTCCTTTCACCCAGCATTCCTCCAAGTGCCCCAGTAAAAATGGTACCTCACTTGTGTAGGCAGGTCTAGTTCCCACGACAGGAAAGTGGCCAAAACGCAACAAGGGAAAATTAGCATATCTGTTCATTTATTAAAACTAGACACCTAGGGGAATCCAGGGAGGGGTGACTTGCATGGCTCTCATCAGAGCTTTGTACCCAGAATCCCTTGTAAACCTCAAACATTGACTAAAAACACATTTTCCTTACTTTTTTGTGACAGAAAGTTTTGGAACCTGTGGGGAGCCACACTTGTCCTTCCACCTAGCATTTCCCCAAGTCTCCCTATAAAAATGGTGACTACAACAGGAAAGAGCCCAAACTACAGCATGGACAACACACAATTTTCAACTCAAAACTGACCCTTTTTTTGCAATTTGGGTAGGTCTGAATTTTGGTCCCTAGCTCAACTGGCACCTAGTAAAACCTAGCAAACCTGTAACTTTTTGAACACTGGACACCAAGGGGAATA
The DNA here is from genome assembly GCF_964261635.1 of Lissotriton helveticus. Lineage (NCBI taxonomy): Eukaryota > Metazoa > Chordata > Amphibia > Caudata > Salamandridae > Lissotriton > Lissotriton helveticus. Next base: position 604,786,741 of record NC_136065.1, read on the forward strand.
TAGTGTACCCCACTTGCGTTGGTGACTTACCCAGAAGTCTTAGCAAACCTTAAACCTTGAATAAAACACACATTTTCCTCAAATGTTTGTGCAGTAAAGTTCTGGAATATGTCTTAATTTACAAATTTCATAGCACCCAGGGTTCCCACACATCTCTCGATAACAACTGTACCCAACTTGTATGCGTGGGCCAAGAGACCACCAGACAAAAGGCCCTAAAGCTCTATGTGTGTAAAAGTCGACCTTACAAGGCACTGAAGGGACCTGATCCTCTGCAGGACCATACTCAAAGCTGGGGGAGACACCCCGGACAGGAGAAAAAACCTGAAGGGAACGGCCGGGATCCTCGCTGGCTGATCAGGAGAGACATAGCGCAAACCCACCTGGTGCCCGTTGTGGTAAAATCCACATCTACTCGGGGAATATCCACGGTAGGCATGGGGATGCAGGGATAAGGGGGTCACTCCAGAAGCATTCTGCAGACTTTTGGAATCTGCCCCTTCCACCTCTCCCCTCTCCACTCCTGACCTAGGGGCGAGCTGGAGAATGAGGCAGATGTTGTTTAGCAGCAACACCATGACTGGTGCTCCTGATGGAACTTTAACAATGCCCCGTGGGCGGTGACCAAAGCTGTCTATACTTACCGCGGTGGACGAGCAACTTTGGCTGATGCCCGGTGGAGCTGTCATATGCAGCTATAGAGGAGTTTGGCTATGGTTCACCCCTCGGCCAGCACCTACCCAACCTGACATCGGACATCGTTTTCCTTGCCTCCCCGTTGTGTTTTCCTACCTGCATTCCTTACCCTCGTTTACCATCCCCCCTCTACCGCTTCACTCCCCATAAGAAGTGTGTATGCGCTAATAACCCCACATTATTGTGTAATCTCATGTTTGTTTGTTTTTCTTCTTTTCTCCTATGTCTATACTTGTTTATGTAATTATGGAACCTGTAACTCACTGATCCTCATGTCAAGCGCTCTGATACCTCCGGGTCTAGCCAGCGCTATATAAAACTTTGCAAATAAAATAAACAAATAAATCAGCAACTGCTGTATTTGGGGCCGAGCTGGGACACCTCCCATGGAAACCTACCAATCACAGACATTTATGAAAACTAGACACAAAGGGCATTCCATAGTGGTGTGGCTTGCATAAATCCCACAAGGTGTTATTACCCACACTGCCCTACAAATCTCAAATTTTGGATAAAATTACACATTTTCTATACATATCTGTGACACAAACTTCCGAAATCAGGAGAATGGGGATAATCACTCCCATTACCACCCCCCCCAGTGGGGGCAGAAAGACTATCTTCATTTTTTTGTAGTGAGGAATGACCATAAAACATGTGTACGCACTAATAATCTCACAGTATTGTGTAATCTCATGTTTTTTTTCCCTTTTCTCCTATGTCTATACTTGTCTGTGTAATTATGGAACCTGTAACTCTCTGATCCTCATGTAAAGCGCTCTGATACCTCCGTGTCTAGCCAGCGCTATGTAAATCTTTGCAAAGAATACCGCGGTGCCCGAGCAACTTTGGCTGATACCCAGTGGAGCTGTCATTCGCAGCTATAGAGGAGTTTGGCTCTGGTTCACCCCTCGGCCGACACCTACCCAGCCTGACATCGGACATAGTTTTCCTCGCCTCCCCATTGTGTTTTTCTACCTGCATTCCTTACCCTCGTTTACCATCCCCCCTCTACCGCTTCACTCCCCATAAGAAGTGTGTATGCGCTAATAACCCCACATTATTGTGTAATCTCATGTTTGTTTGTTTTTCTTCTTTTCTCCTATGTCTATACTTGTTTATGTAATTATGGAACCTGTGACTCACTGATCCTCATGTCAAGCGCTCTGATACCTCCGGGTCTAGCCAGCGCTATATAAAACTTTGCAAATAAAATAAACAAATAAATCAACAACTGCTGTATTTGGGGCCGAGCTGGGACACCTCCCATGGAAACCTACCAATCACAGACATTTATGAAAACTAGACACGAAGGGCATTCCATAGTGGTGTGGCTTGCATAAATCCCACAAGGTGTTATTACCCACACTGCCCTACAAATCTCAAATTTTGGATAAAATTACACATTTTCTATACATATCTGTGACACAAACTTCCGAAATCAGGAGAATGGGGATAATCACTCCCTTTACCCCCCCCCCCCCCCAGTGGGGGCAGAAAGACTATCTTCACAGATATCAGCAGACCATTTAGAAAAATCTAGGTAAGGCAGCCTCTCATTAAGAAAAGGCATCAGAAACTGAAAGGCAAGTCTACAGTTAGAGAGTCGGGGAAGGAATACAGAATCTAACCAGCTACTCAAGGAACACAAACTAATATAAACACACAAATGCTATGTTGCAAACATATTTTCTTTTGCCTTCTTCATTCACCATTAGAATATCTGCAACCCTTGGAATAACAAACTCCCCATTTTCTCAGAGATACAGAATAGGCTTTCAGACATTAAACCTCAAATAGTTACATCGGTGATGTTTTGTAGTCCAGACATGTCTTCCCATGAATCATTCTTCCAGTCATCTCCTCTTCTCTTGGTGAGAACTCACTATCAGTTGTCTAATACATAACAAACCCCTATTCACTAGCTAACAGAAGGATTCTGGAAAAATACAGCATTGGAAATAATCAAAATACTGTGCACAAACAACTGTAGAAAACAAGCATTCCAGTGTTTATGCATCATTTTTCAGTTAACATGACAAGGGCAGTTAGGCTAACAAATCAGCATTTCTTTTCAATTGCAGGATGAATTTTACATCAGGAGGCCCAACAGGCAGAAGGTTGAAATGTTGAGGCAGAACATATTTTTTAATTATTGTTAAAAAGTTATGAAGGTCTGTGGTTTTAAGTAATATGTAGTGTGTTAAGGAGCCTGAGGTAACTTGGGGCCAGGTTGTTAATTGATTTGAATATTACTATTAGTAGTTAGGATTAGTTAAATTTAGTTTTAATCATAGTTTGGGGAGAGCCCTTTTTGGGGGGGTTAGCCAAAGACATGGTGTTGGCACTCTAAGTGGGGGTGTAGCAAAGGTGGGAACCTTATCTTGAGGCTTGTAGGAGTAGTCTCTGAGACCATGCAAAGGAATGTTGCAGCAATAAAGCCTGCTAAACCATTGAGTCAATTGATATTTTGGCTGTGTTGAATAGTAAGAATGAGTGGATGCTGCATATGTTTAGTAGTTATATAGGCTCCCATCTCTAAATATGGGCTAGGGAGAACCCATTGTATTTAGCTGATGGGCAAAGTTTGTGGAATCTACAGGAAAAGGATGGTGTTGGCTCAGATTTGGGGACATTGTCATTGAGTTGGAGAAGTTAAAGGGTTTTACCATGTTTATTAAACTGAAGGGATTCTTAAGGTTTCTTTGGATGCCATTTGGCCTGGTGTCCGTGACTTCAATATTACAAAAGGCAATGCATCAGTTGTTCCAGTTTGTGAAAGGGTTCTATTTTTACAAAATGACATTTTGATTGCTCGCTATAGCAAAGTGGAGCATGATGTAAGATAGAGAATGGTACTAGAAATTTTGAAGATGAAATATCTCAAGGTAACTTTGGAGAAATATACATTTTTGGAAAGCCTAGTGAATTATCTGTGCCTAGAAATTAGTGAAGCTGGATCTAAACAGAGGGTAGTGATTACCAGCATGAATTACAAGGCAAAAGGACAAGGAGGAAAAACAGTCTTTCTTGGGAATGATAGATTTTTATTCAGAATTTGTGCTCCACATGTTTGTTTGTTTTTAATATATTTTTATTGAAAAATTTTATATAAACAGCAAGGCAGAATATAATACATACAGTACCAATTCCAAGACGGGCAAGGAAAAGCAATACAAGGAAATCAGCAATCAATGTAGGAGAGGGGGAGGGGGGAGGGCAAGGCAAAGTTAAAGCATATACAGCATAGTAAGTGGAATGCAGGGTTAGGGGGAAATAGGGACATCTGGGACATCTAGAACAGGTAGCGTACATATATCTCCACGGTAGCCATTCCAGGGTCCCCACACTCTACACCATTTCCGGGGTCGGCCCCGGGCCAAGTACACAGTTTTTTCCCTGAACATGCACCAGTCCATGTTTTCCTTCCATGCCGCGACCGTAGGCGGTCTCGGAGACCCCCACAATTGAGCAATATCCCTCTTAGCAATCATGGCCCCCAGGGTCACCCATTGTGTTTGTGCTGCGTTGTGGTCCGTCGGCTCCCAAACATTCAGTATACTGCGTCTAGCCTCCGGCAAGAGGGCAATCCCAGTCACCTCACTCATCACCTCATGTACCTCGCTCCAGAAGGTCGCAACCTCATGACATTCCCAGATAATATGAAGGAATATCCCCACCTGCCCACATCCTCGCTTACACAGACCATCCTCGGAAAAACCCATGTGGACCAAACGAGGGCCAGTGACATAAATCATATGCAGAATCTTAAGTTGAACCAACCGGAGTTGAGCTGGGATTGCGACCTCCTTTGGAGAGGAGATCACAGATTGCCAATCCTCGTCATCCAGTTCAAGACCGTCACGTGTCCACAACTTTTGAAGATGCAATAGGAGGTCTGATCTATCATTGATTAGTTTTTTATAGACTAGGGAGATGGTGCTATCAGGCACATAGCCATGCAACAATCTATCTTCGAGCCGAGACGATTCTGGAATTATCTCCCCGACCGGGAAAACCGACATCAAAGCATGGCGAACCTGGATATAACGGAAGTGTTCCGAGTTACTTAAGTCAAACTCCTCCTGCAACGACTCAAATGATTTCACCTGACCCTTGACCCAGAGGTCCCCCACCTTACTAGTACCAATCAGGTCCCATTTGTCGAACCCCTTGGTATTCCACAGTTTGCCAAGTTTATCAGAACTAAATAGCGGGGTTGCCCGAGTCAAACGATCCGTCCATCCTGTCGCGCTAGTCGCATCCTGCCACAGTCGCATCACTGTCTTCGTAGGTCCCGACAAAGTCTTGATCACCGATTTAGAATATAATGCCCTATAGTAGTTGCCACCAGGCAAAAGCCATCTATCCATAGCGAAGGCGGGGTTCTAGTCGGGACCAAACATACCATGATTAATCGCTCCCAAGTGGGACGCCCAATAGTATCGCTTTATATCAGAGAGAGCGATACCCCCGTCGTACCACGGGAGTGTCAATTTAGCGAGCGAAATACGAGGCCTGCCGTCCCATATCAATTTCCTTTGAAGATCCTCTATTGCCCGAAAATAACTAGCGGGAACGATATCGAAAGTATTCTGAAGAGCGTAGAGAAAACGAGGCAGAGACATCATTTTGAAAAGGGCAGCACGACCAAGCGGTGAAAGAGGAAGCCCACGCCAACCCGCAACATCTTGTTTCAATCTAGACAAGGGCGGAAGGAGATTACGTTCGTACCGAACTGTAGGGTCCAATGAAATATAAATACCGAGGTATTTAAACTTGTGCTTGCAATCTGGATGGGACAGTTGTGTGGGAGAAGAGGGACATCGCCCGAAAGGATTTATAAATAGGATTTCGTCCAATTAATAATGAGGCCTGAGTTATGACCGAATGAATTCAAGACATCGCATAACACTATCGAAGATTTTCGTGGCGAAGTCAGATACAGTAAAATATCGTCCGCATAGAGCGAGATACGATCTTCGAATTCAGAGGACCACCGAATACCTTTCATCGAAGGCTCCCACCGGATCCACGCCACGAGGGGCTCAAGGGCCAAGGCAAACAGAAGAGGTGTCAAAGGACAGCCCTGACGCGTCCCCCTCTCGAGACCAAACGGAGTTGAGACGCGGCCATTAACAACAATTTGTGCGAGGCGGTCCTCGTAGAGCAACCTAACCCAACCAATAAAACCTGGTCCGAACCCAAACTTAGCCAACGCGGCCCATAAATATGACCATTCCACGGTATCAAAGGCCATCGTAGCATCCAAAGACGCCAATATGGCCGGCTCACGCAACGACGATGCTCTCGCGAGAACCCCATGTAGGCGCCGGAGATTCAGGGCGGTGTTCCTATGCGGGATGAAACCGGATTGATCCGGGTGTATCAACTCACCAATGATAGTGATCAATCTATTAGCCAGGACCTTTGCAAGAATTCTAGGCTCGGCGTTTAATAGGGAAATAGGACGATACGACGCACACCTGTCTCTGGGCTTCCCCTCCTTGTGAATCACCACAATGGTCGCCAACCGCTGATCACGGGGGAGAGAGCCACACTCCCGAGACTCCAAAAAACATATCTCGCAGATAGGGAGCAATCTTATCAGGTTTCAGTTTGTAGAGTTCAATAGGTAGGCCATTAGGACCTTTTGCTTTCCCTGACCGCAAGGAGCGAATCGCTAAAGCTACCTCATCTGCTCTTATTGTAGCGTCCATTTGTCCCTATCAATATCGGAGAGTCGCGGCAAGGATATATCCCGTAACAAGGGATGTGAGTCCTCCTCCGATCTAACAGAGACAGAGGAGTATACCGTCCGGAAATGATCCGCGAACTGCAGAATGATCTCTTTAGGGTCAGAAACCCGATCACCACTAGCCGTCTCAATCACAGGCACAACCCGACTAGCTCTATCCTTCTTATCCAACCACGCAATTAATTTACCAGCCTTATCTCCCACATCATAAACGCGTCCCTGCTGCTCTCTACTCATGGCCTTGGCTGCGTCGGTGACCAAAGCCCTGTAGTCAAGTTGCTTCAGTCGTAATACATGCATCGCAGCGTGGGTCACCCCCCCCTCAAGGTCCAGCTCCAAGTCTGCTATCTCTGCCTCTATCTTGACCACTTCCTCTTCCTTCTGTTTCTTAACATTCGCTATCAATGACAGGGCCTGATCCCTGAGGACGGTCTTGAAAGCCTCCCAGAGAGATATGGCCGAGGAAACCGAACCCTCATTCTCCGAGAAATACTGGTCAAGGGATTTTACCAAGGCCGTCTGAGTTTTGGAGTTTCGGAGGTACCAGGGATTGATCGGGGCCACCCGGCCCTCAGTCTCAGAGCCCAGCTCCATCCGGAACCACAAAGGGGAGGGGTCGGAAATACCGCGGGCCAAATGTTTAACCTCAGTGACGGAGAGGGCCTGCGCCGCCGGTACCAGCACATAGTCAATTCTGGAAAGGCTACCGTGCGCACCAGAATGGAAAGTGTACTGCTGCTGAGTTGGGTGCAGTATTCTCCAACAATCAACCAGACCCAGGGTATCAAGGAAATCAGATAGCCAGTTTTGTGCACTTCTCAAATCCCTGGGCGGGTGCCTATCCAAGATACCAGAGACCACTGCATTAAAGTCACCACCCATGAGCAGTGATCCCTCGGGGAGAGCCAGGAGAACTTGCCCCAAGTCCGCAAAAGTAGTCGACTGCAGGCCAGGGGGAACGTACACAGAAACCAGAGAGATGGTCCGGCCCTCCCACCTACCCGTAAGAGCAACATAACGCCCTCTATCGGCGAGGACCGTGGAATCAATTTCAAGTGGGAGAGAATTCTTGATCAGGATACCCACCCCTCTGGAGCCAGAGGAGAACCCGGCATGTGCAGCCAAACGGTATCCCCTCCTGTGCATAGCACGACAAGTATTGCCAATCAAGTGCGTCTCTTGATGGAGTACCGCATCTGGGGAAAGACGCTTCAACAGTTGCAACACAACACTACGTTTTATCCGATCCCCGAGACCATTTACATTCCAACTCATCAGTTTCAGCCCTCTACCCCCAATCCCGAAAAAGAAAGAGGATCCAACCCCGGGTAGAATACAGCACTTCAGTCCAACTAGACATGGATACATTGCCTTGCAAAGAGACACCCCACCCTGCACCCCTGCGGAATTGTAGAAAACCACCCAAACTTGCAGTGTGCCTGTCGCCCCCCCATCTAACTAGGCTAGAAAAAGAAACACAGAGGATGAAATAGACCCACCACTGACCCCGCAACCCCCAAGAATGTAGATCAAGTCAATTGTCAGGATTATCGAACCACAGTTCGAGGCCGGCAAGAGACCCCAGGATACCTTCTGCCGGTACCTATTCTTGTTCTGTCGGGCCCCCCTCCGCTCCACCAGACTGTTTCTCCGATGGAGGCTGATTCGAGAGAGTGTCAAGCCAGTCCGCCACCACCTCCGGACGATCGAAAAAATAAGTCCGCTCCGCATGTTCAATTCGTAACTTGGCCTGAAAAAGCATGGTATATTTGAGGCCCATGTCTTGCAATCTTCTCTTCACACCCATGAAGCCAAGTCTTTGCCTCTGAACCGATTGAGTCAAGTCCGGGTAGAAGCTGACAGTGGTGTTTTCAAATTTTGTAGGGCCACTCGTCCGTGAGGCCTGCAGGATAGCGTCCCTTTCTCGAAAATTGAGGATTCTGCCTATTATAGGCCGCGGCGGGGCACCCAACTTCGGCTGGCCACCCGGAACTCTGTGGGCATGTTCGATCGTAAAGAACTTGCTCAGTCCCTTAGGTGCAAGGTAGCGAACAATTAAGTCCTCAACAAAGAGGTCAGCTGCCGGATCCTCCGCCTTTTCCGGAACCCCAATGATACGAACGTTGTTCCGGCGAGCCCTCCCTACATAATCCTCGAGACGACGTAGAATGAGATCGCTGTTGGTCTTCAAGCGACGGACATCGGTCTGCAGATCAGTGACATCACCCGTCAGACTGGATGTCTTAATGTCCAAAGATTTAACTTTCTCATTAGTTTTGCCCAGATCTGCACGGATCAGATCGACATCAATCGCAACAGTGTCAAGTTTATGTGCGAGAGCCTCAATTTGGAGTCCTAATGAGGACTTGATTCCATCGATCGCGGCCATGACATCTTGTAGAGTCGGCTCGAGCGCCGAAGTAGGCGGGTCCCTCGTGCCAGCTCCACCGGGAGAACCCGTAGGCTGGGTATAGCGATCCATACTGTTAGATTGAGTGGAGCCACCTCGCCGAGTGTTCTTAGGTTTCAGCCTGTCACCCTCCGATTTCCCCGCCATTAGGGGAGATGGGCCAGCGTGATTCGATGAAGCCAGGCAGGAAAATGGCGACCCCCCTGGCCACTGTGGGCGAAAACAGCCCCGGCCAGAGGGCCCAAGTCGAAAGATCTCCAAATCCGGCCAAAACAGTCAAAGTCACATTCATGGGGGACCAGGCAGCTGTCTGTAGGCACAGGGGTAGGCTCGTTCCCAGTCACAGGTCACTTTGAAGGCAAAACCGAAAGTGAAACCAATCGGACCGGTCGTGCCAATCCCCTGAGGCCGATGTTGTTCAACTACAGCTCAGGTAGCGTGACCACTCCACAGCCGGGCATCACGGAGGCATAGGCCGCAATCTTCAAGGCACCGTAACTTCGGCTCCCGGGGTCCGATTAAAAATAGGAATGCAGATTTTGCCTCACGCGTGGTTCGTCTTCACGATAACATCGATGAAGAACAAGATAGAGGACAGGATATATGCGGGAGGTTGCGAGGGTCTCGGGAGCCCTAAGCTCACGCGGCCATCTGGGTTGCGCGCGAAGCTCCTCCTCCTCCACATGTTTTTTAAGTCACTGAAAATAAGGAATGTGGCCAAGTAGGGAGCTAAGATTGAATGGAAAGATAAACACAAAGTGGACTTTGAAGAGCTGAAAGGAGATTTAGTGGAGACTTCTCTGTTTGGAATATTTGGTACAAAAATAGCATTATTACCATGGATTTGAATCCTTTTGGCAGTGTTGGACTAAGAGGGATAGAAAGGGTGTCTCGCTATTGCTTTTGCCTTGAGGTTGCTGAAGGGGTCAGAGCTGCTGTAAAGATTTATAAAGGAAAATGCTTTACAGGTACGTTGATTGGTTGAACATTTCAGTATGTTTTAGTGGGGAAGTTAACTTGTCATCCAAACAGACCACAAACTGCTGAAATAGGGTTTTTTGCACAAGAGTTTGGGCAAGGTATCCATGAGAACTGGAAAATTAATATTCCTATACAAAAGCATGATTTTGAAGTCAAATACATCCCTGGAACAAATAGTCCAGTGAAAGATTGCTTCTAAATATTGTCTGCAGAGTAGAAAGAGTAGGATGAAGAAGAGGAAGCAAAAGTATTTTGCATGCTTATTGTCAATAGTGGGTTAGTAATAAAGGAAGAATTGACAGCGGTGTTAGATAGGATCAGGTTAGGGTGTGGGTTTAATCTAGATGACTATTAGACAAAGAATGGAAGAGTAACGCTGGATGGAGAGTTGAGAATTATGGACGGAAGGAAAAATGATTTTAGATGGTATAGACAGTCCTTCCTCGTGATTTGAGGGAAAAACTCTTGGGAGAAACACACTTTGGGCACTTGTGGATGGCGAAACACACGCAACAGCTTCAAGAGAATTGTTGGTCACCAGGGCTCGACATGGAGATGGCAAGACAATCCTATGAATGTGTAGCATGCACGGAAAGTGATGAGTGTTAATGTTCACATTTTCAAAGCTATCAAGCTGTTAACCACTTGAAGAGCAATGGGAACGAGTGGAGCTGTTTCTGAGGTTCAGAATGAGTAAACAATAGTATTAAAGTTTATTAGTCTAAATGGTCAGAATGCAAGGTGAAGAAATAAGCAACCACCTACTATGTAACAAAGTGTTTGAATTTGATTTCTGTCAGAGAAGAATTTCCCAGTGCTCGAGTTCCTGAAAATGGAGTGCCTTTAATGTCAAAGGACATGTACAAACTCGATTAAGAAAAGTGTGGAACATATATGTTCTGCTTTGCATCTTCCCAGATCCCATGGGTTGGTAGAGAGGCTGAATCATATGTTGAACAAGGGGACTGAAATTGAATTGCGAGAAGGAGGTGATTGGTGAAAGTGTTTGGAAGAAAGATTGCAAGCATGGAGGTTAACACATAATGATTCCTCCTTAGGTGTTGAGGGGAAAGAGGCCAAATGTTAGACTGTGTGCCTTCTTTGGAGTTTTGCAGACAGGGTACTCGGTCTAAACATGGCGGGTGTCCTATCCGCATCCACCATATTTCATGACATTGACTTTAAAGGTTACCATGCCCACCAAACTCTAAATAGGGGTCTATGGCTGAGTTGGATAAAGAGAGTAAAGAAGTTGGTGGTAGTTGACAACATTTTGTACGAGAGAAGTGACCCAACCAGAAAATGCAAAAGTAAGGGTTGATGTTTGTAAGGCAGCAAATTATATTGAAATAAGTGTGAGGGATTAGGTCAGAGAAATATTCCCTTAATGATGAAGAATGTGAGGAGTGCAGTCTTAGAATCCGTCTAAGTGATGGAGAATGTTATGGAGCCATGTGACCAGAGATTATGGTTTCAGGAATCAGTTTCAGACTCTGGGTCATTCAAGGGTCAGGCCTACAGAAATGTATTCCCAGACAGTTATGACATTGTTTTCCAAATGCCCAAACAAGTTGTGGCAGTGGCATAAAGATGCACAAGTCTTGAAGCTCTGTAGAATAGGTAGATGGAAACTGGGATAGCCATTTACAACTGGGCTTGCGAAGCTCAGGCCTGACGGGCAAGCTATTGGTTTCTCTTCAGGGCTATGAGAGACAGTGTCATTTAAAAGCACAGCAACTATTGAGGATGGTGCTTGACAATAGCAGTTATTGGGCTTCATCCACTTTCGATCCAATTCTCACTCATTTGGAATTCCCTCTCGACTTTTGAGTTCTCCCGTCACTCGGTTCCCTCTGTGGTTATCTCCCTTTTAGGCAGGCCTCTACCCATTCTATCCTTTTCCTTCATTTCCCTACAGTTCCTTGTGACTTCACCGTCAGTGTTCCTCTATTGCTGATGCTCTCCTGCCAATCCATCTATAGCCAAAGTGCCACTGGACCGATGCTCCCTTCCCTTAAAGGTTCTCTGGCTGTGACTGGTAGCTGTGGGCGGGGGGCTAGTTACGGTGCTATCCTTACTTTATCCCAGTAAGCACAATATTGAGTCTGAGCTTTGGAGTAATGCACATGGCTGTTAAGAAATTGTCTCAAATATATTATGTGCTTTTTGCTCTAGAAACAAAAGGTCTAGCCAGTATTTGTGAAGGACTGACCCGCATTACCATCCAGACCTTTCTCTCTCTCTCTCTCTCTCTCTCGCTCGCTCTCTCTCTCTCTCTCTCCCTCCCTCCCTCTCTCTCTCTCTCTCTCTCTCTCTCCCTCCCTCCCTCCCTCTCTCTCTCTCTCTCTCTCTCTCTCTCTCTCTCTCTCTCTCTCTCTCTCTCCCTCTCTCTCTCTCTCTCTCTCTCTCTCCCTCCCTCCCTCCCTCTCTCTCTCTCTCTCTCTCTCCCTCCCTCCCTCCCTCCCTCTCTCTCTCTCTCTCTCTCTCTCTCTCTCTCTCTCTCCCTCTCTCTCTCTCTCTCTCTCTCTCTCTCTCTCTCTCCCTCTCTCCCCTCTCCCTCTCCCTCTCCCTCTCCTCTTCCTCTCTCTCTCTCTCTCTCCTCTCTCTCTCCCTCTCTTCCATGAGGTATTGTTATTTTCAAGTGTGTTCTTCCTCATTCTAAGGATGCGCACTCTTAAGGAGAGAGACAGATTCCCACTGCTCCTAGAAACTACAACCCATCTCCAGTACTGACAGATGTTATGTGAAATTTGCAAAGGGTGAGAGGAGGGAAGGTAAAGCAGATAAAAATGCATAGTGAAGGTGCATGGAAGGTATATGATTTTGAGTCTATAAAGATTCCCAAGAGTTTGGAGGACTTTCTAAAGCAAATCCAATGAGCTGTTTTAAGCCCTAGTATGGTGTGTTTCAATTCTCTATCTTCTGGGCCTTAACACAAGCTCCTGAAGCCACTGCTATGTGTGGGGGGGCATCCAAACCCTCCGGGCCCCTAAACCAACAGGGGGCCGCAAACCCTTCAAGGGGGCCCCATTCAGCCCAAGGCAAATGAACATTTGTAAGATATTAGAGATTCGTGGGAGGGTCCCTCATCACATTCTGCAGGAAGGCCTGTCACTTTGTGTTACTCCAGCATAAATCTTTGGTATATGACGCATTTATATGTAGATTTTCTCCTTTCCAGCTACAATCAAAGTTTGTTTTGTCAAAAGTGTTTCGATGATCTTTTTATAAGGTGAAAGGTGTGTAGTTTCATCTATAAACTCCTCTAAGATTGATGGTAGATATTGAGAAAGATTTACAGCCTGATTCATCAAGAAAGGAAACAGCGACTCTCAACTAGCGAATCACAGCGAATCGCAAATGGAAAGGCGCAGATCGGAATTCATCATAGATAGCGAGTAATCTAAGCGATTCGCACACGGGCGCTAAAATCGATAGCGAGAAAATGAAATCGCCGAAAAAGTCGCAAAAACCCAGATATTCCGTCTCTATTTAGCGCCACGCAAATCCACATTTGCGACATCTCGCCAGTAGCGAGAACTCACCAACGGGAAGTCGCTTTACGAGCGCCGTGATGACGTCGCAACCAGGAAGCAGCCAGTTGCCACACCCATTCTGAACTGCGAGGCTGACCGCGAGTCTGCAGCGAAACTGAGAGCTCCTACCGGGACACCTCCAAAGTAGCGCTAGTCACCCTTTAGCGACAGTAGCAATGACAGAGGAGACTGCACCCGGGCCCAGTGACAGCGGGCGCAAGAGAAAGCTCAAGTTTACCGAGCCGGAGTTGGAGCACCTCATCGAGGGAGTGGTTGAAAACCACGCTAAACTCTTCGGAAAGGACTCCCGGAGGGTGCCAGAGATGGAGAGACGTCGCATCTGGCTAGGAATTTCTGCCAAAGTGAACGCTGTGGGCGTGACACACAGGTCACTGGACGAATTAAAGAAGAGGTGGTACGACCTCCGAGGTCGTGCCAAGGAAAGGGTGGCAGAGAGGCTGGGCGAGACATCTGGTACTGGGGGCGGAGACCCTACTGTCCCTCCCAATACCCCCATGGAGGACCGCGTGGAGGACACCCTCGAGACAGAGGCATGCATAGGTGTCACCAACCTGGACTCATCCCGACCCAGCCAAGACAGCCAAGGTAAGTGGCATGCGACTGCGACCCTGTCCCCTACCAATGGCCATGGCCCTATAGCCTCCCATATGCATTCCAAGTCATACAAACAATGCACATGAGATCATGGCCACAAGCAATGTCGGACATGTACACTGCCCATAATGTAAAATAAAAATGTAAAATAACCCCAAAGCAGCCAGACGTAACCCAAAATGAGCTATCGCTAAGCTGTACGTGTGACAGATACATGGCATTAATGTAAGTCCAATTCCCCTCACAGGTGGCGGCGACTACAGCAGCGACAGCGACATGCTGCAGATCGCTGAGTCAGAAGAGGATGCGGAGGAGGTGCCAACACCAACACCTCATGCACCATCAGGCGTAGCCCCACACACCGCAGCCAGGCCAACACCAACAGGTCCAGCACCATCATTGGCAACACCAATCCCTGCAGCCAGGGCAAGACCTACAGCGCCAGCAACATCCGGCGCTGCACCTAACCCTGCAGCCAGGGCCAGACCTACAGCGCCAGCAACATCCGGCGCTGCACCTAACCCTGCAGCCAGGGCCAGACCAACAGTGCCTGCAACATCCGGCGCTGCACCTAACCCTGCAGCCAGGGCCAGACCAACAGTGCCTGCAACATCCGGCGCTGCACCTAACCCTGCAGCCAGGGCCAGACCAACAGTGCCAGCAACATCCGGCGCTGCACCTAACCCTGCAGCCAGGGCCAGACCTACAGCGCCAGCAACATCCGGCGCTGCACCTAACCCTGCAGCCAGGGCCAGACCAACAGTGCCTGCAACATCCGGCGCTGCACCTAACCCTGCAGCCAGGGCCAGACCAACAGTGCCAGCAACATCCGGCGCTGCACCTAACCCTGCAGCCAGGGCCAGACCTACAGCGCCAGCAACATCCGGCGCTGCACCTAACCCTGCAGCCAGGGCCAGACCAACAGTGCCTGCAACATCCGGCGCTGCACCTAACCCTGCAGCCAGGGCCAGACCAACAGTGCCAGCAACATCCGGCGCTGCACCTAACCCTGCAGGCAGGGCCAGACCAACAGCTTCAGCACCATCAGGTGCTGCACCTTTGCCAAGCACAACTCCACCACCCGTGGCACCATCTACTCCTGGTGCATCAACTGCGGTGACTGTGCACACACCCACTGTGGACAGCCAGCAGAGCAGCCATGTCAGGGCTTCCCACCATGACACATCACACAGCAGCAGGAGGGGGATGGCTGTGCGCAAGCCAGGCATGAGCACTGAGCGCCGGATGCTACGCATTCACCAACAGCAGGCACGACGGCAAGCGGCCATCCAGCTGCAACTACATAAAATTGGCCGCAATGTGGCCAATGTGGGTGATAGTATTGAGCGCATGGCGGCGGCCATGGAGGCCAACACTGCTGCAGTTATATCGCAGCGCACCTCCGCCCGCCGACGCCACCGGCAGCTCCTAACGCGCCTGACAGCCTACACCCGCTCAAATTACATAATGGGGAATGCCACCTCCCAGCTATCACGACGGTGCCTGGCGCAGCAGCAGCAGCTGATACAATGTGTCGAGGATGTTGGACGGGTGCTGGAGCAGGTCACCACTGCCGTACTGGCACTCCATCCTACTGGTGAAGGCAATGTGGGGAGGGACGACACCAGTGAGTGCGCCTCCAGTGCCAGCAGCTTGTCTGCCTCAATGGTTGGCGTGTTACGCCGCAGCACCAGGCCCACTGCAGGGACACGTGCCGTCCCAGAGGAAGAGCCAGAGCGTCGTTTGGGGGCTGCGCGGCGGAGGCGCAATTGAGTTCCTTGCAAGTTGCCTAGATAATGCTGATGATACAAGCATGTCCAGTGGCTAGTTAGGAGCAGTATGGCGCAATACTGCTGCAATATTATGAATGTATACTTTACGTTATTATTGTGGATTTAACAATAATATTTATTCATGCAACATACATGGGCCTCCTGTCATTTTTTACATTGCCATGCAGGAGTGAATGTTGGGTGAGTGGATTGTGGCCTTCAGAAACTGTTCATAGTGATGTGGTTGCGCCGTCTGTGTCCTTCAGCAGGGTTCTCCCCGCGTGCATGCCGCACATGTGCTGGTGGACGGTCGTCCCCTTCAGACTCACTGCCAGAGATCTCGACTGGTATCCGGCGCTTGGTTGCAATGTTGTGTAATATTGCGCAGACAGCCACAATGCGGCAGCACACATCAGGACTGTAGTACATGGCCCCACCTGTCTTGTGCAGTATGCGGAACCGGCTCTTGAGTAGGCCGAATGTCCGTTCTATACAATTCCTTGTCCGTATGTGAGAAACATTGTACCGCCGTTGCTGTGGTGTAGCCGGGTTGAGGTATGGGGTGAGGAGGTATTCCCGGAGGGCGTAGCCGCTGTCACCTGCATGTGAGGAGCAGAGGGTGAGTGCCTGAGCTGCGCAGCTACATCATTGCAATGTGTAATTGTTGACAATGTGTACTTACCAAGTAGGTGTCCTTCCCCAAATTCTCCCCTGGCCAGTCGTGTGTGGAGGCCGCTGTGCCGGAATATAAAAGAGTCATGGGTACTCCCTGGGTACTGGGCCACGATGTCAGTTATGATAGTCTTGGCATTGCAGACCATCTGTATGTTGAGGGAGTGGTATGACTTCCGATTCCGGTACATGTACTCCGTCGCAGCTGGGGGGCAGATGGCAATGTGGGTGCAGTCTATGCATCCTATCACAGATGGGAAATGGGCCACATTGTAGAAGTTTAACTTTGTCAAGTCCAGTTCCTGTTGGCTGGTGGGGAATCTGATGTGTCGGTGTAGCTGGGTGAGCATTGCGTCAACAAAACTCCGGAGGCAGCGTGACATGGTGGGCTGGGATATCCCCCCTGCTGCGGCTACTATCCCCTGGAAGCTACCAGAGGCCAGGAGGTGCAGGCTACACAATACCTGTACATGTGTAGGCACAGCATTGGTCCGCCTTGTTGGGTGCTGCATCAGGGGGTCAAGGTCGTGTATGAGTTGAATTATCATGGCCCCATTCAACCGGTACTTCGCATAGATCTGCTCCCTGGTTTGTCCCAGCAGGGTGATCCGCTGGCGGAATATCCTCTCCTGTATTCTGCGTCTCCTCCGTGCTGCTCGCTGTAGCCTTCGCCGCCTGACCACCATGTACATTCCTGGCATTGTGAGACACCAACTGCTGCTGCTGTGTCTCCTTATGTGTGTTTGGTCAGCCCTGTCCCTGTTCCTGATTGGCCAACAGTTTTTCAAAATTTTCGCAAATCACTTTTATGGTTACCACCTGCTTTGGGTTGTCCTTAATTTGCGCGGCGCTAATGGAGATTTTGAGGTTTTTCGCTATTACAGAATTTTCATGAATTCCGATTGCGCTAGTATTGCGAATTCGCTAACTTTATTCTCTAATTCCGTGCTTTGGCGCAAATTATTAGCGAATTCGCAATCTGTGTTTTGCGCTTTGGTTATTTTCTTCATGAATGCCGATTTGGGTAATTGCGGGCGCAATGCCATTTTCGCAGCTATTGCGCCCGCAATTTAGCTTCATGAATCAGGCTGTTAGTTTGTTCTATGTGGGGCTAAGTGCAAGATGGTTGCTCCTAGATGCTGGGGAGTCATTGTATGTGTGTACATTTTTTTTAACCTCATTTGTAATGAAGTCTAATTTGTTTA
This sequence comes from Lissotriton helveticus, assembly GCF_964261635.1. Classification (NCBI taxonomy): domain Eukaryota; kingdom Metazoa; phylum Chordata; class Amphibia; order Caudata; family Salamandridae; genus Lissotriton; species Lissotriton helveticus. The sequence continues at coordinate 604,804,386 of NC_136065.1, forward strand.
TCATTGTGAAGTAAAGGATGTTAATCAATACTGGCATTCTAAGGGAAGCATTGTATTAGGAGGTTTCAGTGAGAAATCCCCAGATAATCCAAAAACAGAAACATGAAAAACACACAGCTAAAGAAAACACAGTCACATGGGCCCCATTCTTTACTTATTTACTCTGTGCAAGACGTTTGCTGCTAGGTTGTGAACATGAAGGGTGCATGTCCAAATGGCCAATCCTCCTGTCTACAGCATTACTGACATATATGTAGATGGTTCTCAAGTGAGAAGCGTGAAAGTACAAGACAACTTTTAATAAAGGAAAGGAGTATTGATCGCTTATCCAGAAAGTGAAAATAGTTTCTGCAACAGTAATTATCTTTTTTTTACTATAGTTCACTTTTATATCTAGATATTGCTTAAGCAACAGAAACCAAGTAAATAGATAAGCAAATAAATGATGTATCTTGGATATTGTTCTCATTTCATTGTTTGCTTAGTAAAATTCCATATAACATGCCTCCTTATCTGAGCTGCTGGTTGCTGTTTCTCTTTTAGTTTAATTGGGTCCTTCTCTGAGTTATTCTTCTTTTATTGAGAAGATTCCTTGAGAGCATCTTGTAGCCATCCCCTTCCACTGTGGGAAAACAACTTTGTATCAAACAATCCCAATGTTGTACCTTTTAATAAATTCACATAAATGCTAAATACTGCCATAATTTAAAGAGAGCCTTTCTTCTGCATGAATTTGGGAGCAACATAAAATCCCCTCTCTAAGAAAAAAAGATCTCTCAGCAAGACATTTGCAGGAGAGTGGTTGACACTTTGTACTTATGAAGCATTCTCTAAACATCCATGCTAAATCAAAGGAAGAAACAGTAACAAAAACACCAATGACTATGGAAAGAAAGGCAAATTCAAATTATCTCTGCATTTTCATAAGAGACTTGTGGCAGAAGAGGACCTCTCTGTTGTACTGTTTTCATTTTTGTAAATGTTGCATTTACCCTAAATATATTTTTTTCTCAAAATGGCAGAGATGAAAATAACAAGGAAAACTACATGCAGAGAGTCACAATCTTGGATGAAAAAGAGCCACCTATTTGGGATAGCCAACAGCATGTAGAGAAGAACATCTTTGATAGCACGTCATGGGCTGGAATGGGCCTCTTGCAAGGGAAGAAGACAAGACCCAGCATCATGGCTGACAACGGAAAAGGCCAGCCAGATGGGATTCAGGTAACAGACAGTCACCTGATCATCTTCTCTCACTATTTTTTGGCTCAATTTTTCATTTTCACTTTAACAGTATACAGCTTTGTCATGATCCTACGTTGGATTGGATTATTTTAGTATTGCTTATGTGTGATTGGAGAATTTTATTTTTGTGTTATATATCTAATTGTTTCATCAGATAGGATTAGAAAAAGAAATGCATGTGAGAATGGTATTAACATACCTTCAATACTAGTATCAGGACTTGATTCAGAGATTGTTAGTTGAAAATAGCACTGTAATTTGCTTTTAGAAAATAGAAAAAAAATCATATTTTAATGTTTTGTTGATTGTCTAATAAGATCCCAAGTTTTGTTGAGCCCATGTAGATGCCACTCGTTTTCACTTCAGGCACCATTACCCTGGCAATCCTAACGGTTTAATTGAGATTTATTTAAATAGGTGGAAGTAGCAGGAGACTCTCGGATAACAATTTTAATCAACAGAGAAACACATAAATGCAAACGTTTATGCAATTTATGGCATAAAAATCCAGGTCGTTATAGCACTTACTCAAGATGATAGTATTGATGACATATATGTGTGTGTGATTGTAGCTTTGTTTGGGACTTTAATATTTTCATCATTACTTACTTTGTCGTCTTGTTGATTAGTATTTCATATTTCTTCAGAGCTAATGTATTACTTTGCAAAAAACTGGTGATTAAGCTATTGTTTCTTGCATTACTAGTAAGACATAAATTGATTAGTTCATATTGTAATGCCATAGACAGTTATGTATAGATATTGAACAGCATGTGTAGGTAAATATAAATACTAAAGGTCAGTTGGTCATCTTACACATATATAAAATGTTAGTTAATAATTATACATTTAATACAAAAATGATTGCACAAGGGTCAGTGTTTGTAGTCTTAGCATTTCTAACCCCCTTTGTGTTCATTTTTGTCCTTATTTATTAACATTTAAATAATTTCCCCCTCAGCAACATAACAAACTTCCGGTTGTGGAAAAACCATTAGAACCAATAATTGTAATCATATATTACTAGGCACAGTTCTGCAATATCAATTCCCACACAAGGCACAAGGTATGAGGAGTGGGAGGATCAAGGCATGTGGTGTCTTAAAACATTGTGAATGCTAAAACCTTGTGAGTTTGTTACCATTTACAAACTCCCCTCTGACCCATTCCCACTGTGGATATAAGTGTATATTTCCTCTAGAAAAGGGAATAAATAATTAAGCTTTCAAAGTAGGAAGAGTAATAGAACACCCTCAAACGTTGTACGGATGATTAGGGAGTGGTCTCTTCTGCAAATAACACACAATATTTCTCGTAGTATGCCTGGAAAGCTGCATGCTGGAACAGGATTAGATTTACAGGTTTACTACTCAGAATGTTTGCGAATTTCCAACATTTATACATCTACACTGATGTCTAGGAGTAAACATACTGGTTTAAATTACTTTTCTTTATCTTTAAAAAAAAATCACAGGGCGGGCATCCGAGATGGCCGCTTGAGCACAGCGCTCTCCGGACCCTCGCCGCTCCCGGCATTTTATCCTGGCTGAATCCTGATTTCTTGCAAGAATTCGTGTAGGGGACGTTTGGCTGATTACCCTGGCACTTTTCAGAAATCGATTTGGATCTCGTATTCCTGAGATATGGTGCTCTGAACTTTTGGGCTCCGCCCTTGAGGTGCGCCCGGGACGGGGTGCGGTACTGTAGCCGTCCTGCAATTGAACAACAACGGCAGGAGATCTGGCCTTGTGGGTCCCCCCTTCCTAAGTTTCGGTTTCGATTCCGTTCCGACTTGGGCCACGGATGTGGATGTCGTGTTGCGACTGAGACTTGGAGGCAGATCGGCTGTTGGGCTTTCATGTGACCTATTTGCTGGCTTGGCGACCTCTACCCGAGTTGTGCCCCCTTTTTATGTACTTTTGATCCTGTACTTTGGGTGTCGGGCCCGTCGAACCTGGTGGCTTGTCCTGTGACGCATCTTCAAAATGGCGGGCAGAGGGGACAGAGAGACGCGCAAGACGAAAACACCTCTGCGCGGAGCTCCAGTTCAATCAAATGTCATGGACCGTTATACCCATTCTAAGGGGTCCCCCGGAGCTGCCCTGCCTGGTTCTAGTATAGCGTCCGAACGAATTTTGGAAGAGTCGGCGGAGCCCTCCCTACAGGATATCATGGGCGCCATCTCGGGTGTGAGGGAATCCATCGGCCTACAGTACGAGGCCTTGGCCCACAAACTTGACACCGTGGCTATTGAGGTGAATCTGATTCGTGCTGATCTCGGCAAGACGAATGAGAGGGTACAATCACTGGATATTAAATCCTCTAGCCTTACGAATGACGTCTCGGAGCTCCAAACAGAGATTGGAAATCTCCGTCGGGGGAACGACTTCATGACCCGTCGCCTGGAGGACTTTGAAAATAGGGCGCGTCGCTGCAATGTTCGCCTGGTTGGTGTACCGGAAAACCCTGAACCCCACTCGGTGGATCTCCTGGTTGAGGATCTGGTCTTGAACCATTTGGCCCCTTCTGGTCTCACAAAATTTTTCACGGTGGAACGTGCACATCGTGTTCCAGGGGGCAAAGTCAAGCCGGGAGCCCCGCCGAGACCCATTGTAGCGAAGCTTTTTCATTATAGAGACCGGGACGCTATCCTGCAGGCCTCGCGGGTGAAGGGCCCGGTGGCCTTTGAGAATGCTACGGTGAACTTTTACCCGGATTTTTCCCAACAGGTTCAGAGACAACGTATGGAGTTTCGTGGTGCCAAGAAACGTCTCCGGGATCGGGGCCTACGTTACGCCATGCTCTTTCCCACTAGACTCCGGGTTGAATACAATGAACGTACCCTTTTCTTTGATCGGCCAGATGCTGTTAATGACTGGCTGGACTCATTGCCTGACCGTCCTCCTGAGACAGACTCCGCCGCTCACCCTGGTGGTGCCGAAGGTGGTGTGGAGATCTAACTGTTCGGCTCTTTTGTCTTATTTTGAATACATTCTCAGGAGTGTTGGCCGGCGTCCCTCTACATTGTGATCATTCTGTCTTTCGTTTGTTATTTTTGTTCTTGCTGAGGTCGGGGGTGGATGGAACGGAGACCTTTCCTCCTCCGGGGTCTTTGTGTAGAATAGGGGTTCTTGGGCGACAGGCACACTGCAGGTTGGGGTGGCTCTTTAGCTTTTTGCAGGGGTGCAGGGTGGGGGGTGTTTCTCTTCAGTTTGGGGGAGGGGGGTTGGGAAGTGTTTTCTTTTCTGTGTGTTGTTTTCAAGGCGAGTTGCTCCTGTGTTTGCTGCTGTTTCTGATGTCTAGCTCATGGACGAGGGGTCTTGGCTCGGACGGTTGGGATGGGGGGTAGAGGGTTGAAATTTCTTTCCTGGAACGTTAATGGCCTGGGAGATCGTATTAAGCGCAGTGTGGTCTTAAAATGTATACGACGTTTGTCACCGGACATTGTTTTCATGCAAGAAACCCATTTGATTGGTAATGTTTGTTATGCAATGAATAGATGGGGCTACCGCCTTGTGGCGCACTCGGGGTTTACCTCCGGATCTAGGGGTGTGGGTATTCTTGTTCGAACCTCCCTCCCCCTGGCTATCGATGAGGTGATTCATGATGACCGTGGGAGATATACTGTCCTGGTGGGTAGGTATGAAGGCCGCACCCTATCTCTCTTCAATGTTTATGTTCCCCCGGGTTTGCAGACCTCTACTTTTACTGACTTGGGCCGTGTTTTGTTAGATCTCCCTGATAGCACTCTCTTTCTTGCCGGTGATTTTAATTCGGTGCTTTCCGGCCTTCACGATCGCCATCCCCCTAGAGATACCCCGCAGGCTCAGCAGTGGTTGGGTGGGTTTTTAGATACCTTTGGCCTTGTGGACTGCTGGCGACTGTTGCATCCTACTCAGCTCCAATACACCTTCCATTCTGGGGCCCATGGCAGTCTGTCCCGGCTGGATTATTTCCTGATGCCCGCAGCCCAATCATCGGCGGTTCGCGAGATTTTACATTTGCCGAGGGGTATTTCTGATCACTCGCCGCTCTGGCTTCGTTTCGAGGTTGGGGTAGAGGCGGCGGGCCGAGTGGCTCCCATTAACCCTTGGTATCTTTCCTCCCCTGAGACTCGTACCCTCTTGCTCAAGTCCATGGATGCATATTTCCTGGAAAATGAGGGGTCGGTCTCTTCGGCTGTGTCCCTGTGGGAAGCTTTTAAAACTGTGATTCGTGGACAGGCCCTTTCCTTGATTGTTGAAGCTAAGAGGGCAGGGAGGAAGGAGGTGGTGGACCTTGAGGGGGAGATCTCTGCTTTGGAGGACGAGTTGGAATCTGGTGTCACGCCTGAGAAACTCCATGCCCTGGGTCTAAAACAGTTTGCATATAAATCTCTGGTCACTGACGCTGCAAAGGTGATGTTTCGTGAGCAGCAGGGCAGATTGTACGATGTGGGTGACAAGGCGGGCAAACTCCTAGCGTGGTTGGACAAGAAAGAAAGAGTTAATCGTGTGGTGCCCGTGATTCAGTCTGCGAGTGGTGAGAATGTGATTGATCCGACCGCCATTGTTGATCGTTTTGCGGAATATTTCCGTGTGGTATATGCTCCCGTGTCTGTGAGGGATGTTGCCGACTCCCGCCTTCTTCTGCGTGATATCACTTTGCCCTGTGTCACCGACTTGGACCGTATTGCTTTGGACTCCCCTTTTACGAATGATGAGATAGCCAATGCAGTTCGATCGCTCCGTTCGGGCAAAGCACTGGGCCCGAACGGTTTGCCTATTGAGTTGTACAAATTACGCCCCGATAAGGTGGCGCCGTATCTCCGCGCCATGTTTCTAGAATCTCGGGAGCGGAACATACTTCCTTATGATCAGCGTCTGGCGACAATCGTCGTCATTCCCAAAGAGGGTAAACCGCGTGACCTCTGTTCCTCGTATAGGCCCATATCCCTATTAAATGTTGAACCTAAGGTGTTGGCTAAACTTTTGGCGACCCGTCTCCTTTCGGTTCTTGGGGAGTTGGTCCATCCGGATCAATCTGGCTTTATCCCGCATCGCAACACTGCTCTGAATTTACGTCGCCTCCACGGCGCGCTGGCGAGGGCGGGGCTTTTGACTGAACCGGCCATTTTGGCGTCCCTGGATGCCTCCATGGCCTTTGATACTGTGGAGTGGCCCTATTTATGGGCGACACTTGAGAAATTTGGATTCGGGTGCGAGTTTATTAGCTGGGTTAGGCTGTTGTACGCGGAACCTCTGGCGCAAGTTGTAGTGAACGGTAGAGTGTCGGCCCCCTTCTCCTTGGGCAGGGGTACCCGTCAGGGTTGCCCCTTGTCCCCTCTGTTGTTCGCGCTCGCTCTTGAACCGTTGGCGGCCTGGCTCCGTTGGGAGCCGTCCCTTAAAGGTATTCGTTGGGCCCCGGACTTCGAAGACCGCGTCTCGCTTTATGCGGACGACATCCTCTTGTATCTTACTTCTCCTCGCAAGTCTTTATCTGTTTTATTTGACGTTCTTGCGTCCTTTGGCGCTAACTCAGGCCTCGTCATCAACTGGTCTAAATCCTGTGTATACGTTTTATCTGGTATCTTGCCTCCGTTGCCTAGTAGACTTCCTCTTCAGGTGGTCCGGGATGGTTTCAAATACTTGGGGGTTTTCGTTACCTTGGATCCGTCCCTTCGTTTTGATCGTAATCTCCTTCCCCCGTTGCTTAGGCTCCGTTTGGACGTTGCCCGCTGGCGCAAACTTCCCCTGTCTCCACTGGGTCGGGCGGCCCTGTTTAAGATGATGTCACTACCGCGGTTTCTCTACGCTCTCCAGAATTATTATGATCCTATCCCCAAGACCTATTTTCGGGAGATTGAGAGCCTTCAGAGGCAACTTATTTGGGATGGGCGACCGCGCATTGCTCTCGCGAAACTTTCCATCCCGTGGTACGATGGGGGCATGGCGCTCCCCGATATTAAGAGATACTACTGGGCTTCCCATCTGTCCGCTATTAATCACGCTATGTTCTCTCCGGGTCGTAATCCGGCGTTTGAGATGGATAAACTTCAGCTTCCGGGAGGTGACTTTAATAGAGTGCTCTATTCTCGCTCCGCTGGGCGCCATCTTGTGGGACCTACTTTGACTGCTTTGACAGTGTGGCGTGCTGCGAATGTGAGCCTGGGCTGGGAGGATCGCTTGACGTTGGCGACGCCGCTTTATGCTTCAGAACGTCTGGGCGGTCTTTGGTCTTCCAAGGGTTTTGACCGTTGGGACTTGATTGGGATCTCTAAAGTGGGGGATGTATATTCTAAGGGTTCTGTGCGCCCGTTTCAGGCCCTCCAGGCTGACTACGGCCTGAGTAGTCGGGAATTCTTTCGTTATTTACAGATCAGGCACGCTTTGGTTTCGGTGTTTGCTCCTGGTGAGATTCCGCCTGACTCTTCCCCACTTGAAGACCGTATCCTTGACGTACATCTTCCTGATAGCACTATCTCCCTGATCTATAAAAAGTTGATTAACAATCGGACTGACTTATTGGCCCGACTTCGGGAACAGTGGATGGGAGATGGGTTGGAACTTGATGATGAGGATTGGCAATCGGCCCTCTCCTCTCCGAAGGAGGTGGCTATACCGGCTCGACTCCGTCTGGTCCAATTGAAGATCCTTCATCGGGTGTACGTGACGGGACCGCGACTGATGGTGATGGGCTTTTCCTCCGATGGACTGTGTAAGCGTGGATGTGGTTTGCGTGCTACTTTCCTGCATATTCTTTGGGAGTGCCCGATGGTGGCTGCTTATTGGGTGGCCGTGCTTGATCTGATGACTGTGGTGACAGGGATATCCTTGCGACCGGAACCTCGTCGCTGTCTTTTGAATGTTTGGGAGCCCACGGACTATTCGGTGGCACAGACTAGATGGGCCACCCTGGGCTATATGATTGCGAAGCGAGATATTGCGCAACTCTGGGGGGCCTCCAGGCCCCCTGCCCTCTCGCAATGGGAGGATAATATGGATTGGTCCATGTTCCGTGAGAAAACTGTCTATGTGGCCAGGGGCAGACCCAGGGCATGGGTGAAGGTGTGGGGTCAATGGAACGAATACCGTGGCGACATTTGTACTCCTCCCCTTGTGGACACCATCGAGATTACCCTATCTCCTTAGGCTAGCGTTCCCGGAATCTTCATATAGGGACTGAGCTGGTGTCTCCGGCTCTTCCCCCCTTCTTCTTCCTGATCTCTGCCCCCCTCCGCCCCCCCCCCCCACTCCATACTCCTTAGTGCTTAGGATATTGCTACTGCACCTCCGCTGCTGTCCCCCCCTTGCGTCCCTTGGGCTGACCTTCAGTGATACACTCTCGCCTTTCTGTATGTTTGTTCTTTCATATATATAAAACCTGTTTTGGTCCTGTATATAATGTGGAATATTGCATTGTTGATTGACGGTTACCTCTGCGGGCATATATGATATGTGTCTACTCCTTTTTAGCGGCTGGCCCGTGTGGTTGTAGGCCCATCCTTGTACCTTTCTGCTTGCTCAAATAAAGGTTTTTAAAAAAAAAAAAAAAAAAAAATCACAGACCTTTAAGTATTCTTCAATTTAGAGATTTTGGGCCCATCCCAATTCACAAAGAAGTCGGAGCAGCATACCAAACTGAGCATAACCCCGCTCAAGGGGAACAGTGCCGGAATTAGCGCTTTCTCTGACACAATCCTAGCCAACTGGGGCGAAATGGAGATCGTCACCCTAATGATGGAAAACAAGGAGCAATGGAAAGTTGCCCTCCTCTACAGGCCCCCCGGCACTAAAAACAACTTTGTCAACAAGCTTGTGGAGACAATAGCCCCACATGTCCTGGTCTCCGGTAGTTTTATATTACATGGGGATTTTAATTATCACGCGGAACTAACTCAAGACCCCCACACCAGTGATCTTATCACAAGCCTTAACTCGTTGGGACTAAATATGTTAGCCACTGGCCCCACACATAAGGCAGGCCATTCACTAGATATCCTATTTACAAACTCACCAAAAGTCGAGATCGATCACATTCTCCACATCCTATGGTCATACCATCACGCTATTAGATTCAACATCTCCATAAACTCAACACAACATCAGGTCAAAAAACACGTGAAATGGAGTAGGCCATGGAACAAGATCGACCCCGACTCCTCCTCAACTCACTTCTCTCCCCCCACATCACTGAGCTCACCGACCCTAACAAGGCAGCAATTGACCTAGAATGCGCCATTACCTCCACCTTAGATATAATTGCCCCTAAAAAGGTATCCAGATGTCCTAACAAACTCTCCCCATGGTTCACCCCCAACCTGGAAAAAACAAAACTCTCGGCCAGGGCAGCCGAACGTAAATGGCGAAAAACAAAGAACCAAACAGACAGACAACAATACAAAGCAGCTCACAGACACTATATGAATGAAATAGCCGCAGCAAAAAAAACTATCTAGGGAACAGGATAAATATGGCAGCCAGCTCACGTAGAGTGTTATACAAAATAGTTAAAGATTTTACGACCCCCCTGCCTGCCAGCCCCCACTCACCGAGTCACAGGAATGGGTCAACTCCCTCTCATCCTATTTCCAGGATAAAATTAATGACATCCATTAATTCTTCCGCCAGACAACCGACACTATTTCAACCAACTTTCCCCCCAAACAGGTTGCTACGGAACCACCGCCCCCTCGCACCACAGTCCTTAAAGAATTCCAACTGTTCTCAGAGACAGAAGTAGCCTACTCATTGAACAAAATTAAGTCTGGATCACCAGAAGACCCAGCTTCTTCTCAAATCCTAGCAAAAATTCCACCTGCTCTGATCCCCGACCTTACAAAAACTCTTCATCTTTCATTGTCCCATTCCTCTGTCCCCTCCCACTGGAAGGAGGCCATTATAAGACCAATCTTTAAAAAAACCTCTGCCGACCCCAAACAGCTTTCCAATTACCGTCCAATTTCCCTTCTACCAATGTTTGGAAAGATTATGGAATCATTAATAAATAAGCAACTATGCAAACATCTAGAGGCAAACCAGCTGCTTGATCCATCCCAATCAGGATTCAGAGCGTACCACCGAATTGAAAGGGCACTACTAGAGATTGTGGACAACATTAGGCTGACCCTCGATGCAAGACAATCCGCTATATTGATCTTGCTCGACCTGTCAGCGGCCTTCAACACCATCTCACACTGCATTCTTTTAGTACGCTTGCCAGAGATGGGTGTCGAAGGTCCAGCCTTACTCTGGATCAAAAGCTACCTGACCGAACGGCGCTCAAAGGTCCAAATCGGGTCTTTCACCTCAAAAAACTAGGACAACGATAAGGGTGTGCCCCAGGGATCAATACTGAGCCCCACACTTTTTAACTTATATGTATCCCCCCTAGCACGAGTAATCAGGGCACACAGCTTTGATATTATGTCCTACGCTGACGATAAGCAGCAACTGATCACCCTAGGCCCCGACCCCAGTGACACCAAAGTGAGATTCCAATAATGCAGGATCTCAATTAGTGACTGGATGACCAACAACTTTTTGATGCTCAATGCTGACAAAACCGAGATCATGCTTTTTGGAAACGCCCACAAACATTGGACTGACGAATGGTGGTCACCAACGTTGGGACCCTGTCCCCTTCCCAAGACATCACTCCAAAATCTGGAGGTGACAATTGATGACAAGTTGTCCATGACGAACCATGTCAACAAGATAGTGCACACCAGCTTCGGACTGATGCCCAATCTTAAGAACATTTTTAAATGGATCCCCCTTCCATTACACAAGCCCTTAGTCCAAGGCCTAATTATAAGCAGTTTGAATTATGGCAATGCATTATTTGCTGCCATTAACGATAGTCTACTGGCAAAACTCCAGGTCCTGCAAAACACCGCGGCCAGAATGGTGCTTGACCCCCCCCCCCCGCACTCCCTCTGTGCCCAGTCTTAGGACACTTCACTGGGTCCCTATAAAGAAGCGCATTAACTTCAAGGTATGCTGCCTAGTTCACAAAACCATCAATGGCCAAGGACATAAATATCTAGAAAAAAAACTCACAAGCCATTGTCCGGTCGGAACTCTCCGGTCTACCAACAAGTCTCTCCTAACTGTCCCCAAAGTTCGCACAGTTAGAAACGGCGACAGGTCCTTTTCAAAAATAGCCGCAGAAGCCTGGAACGCTCTGCCCCTATACATCAGGACTGAACCCAACCACCTGAGATTTCGAAGACACTTAAAAACTTGGCTTTTCTAGCTACTTCTTCTGAGCATCTGTCAAGCGCTCTGAGACCTACGGGTGATTTATGCCGTTATGCGCTATATAAACACACATACAAATACAAATACATCCAGGGTCTCAGCTGTTATCAGAGGAAGAAACTGTCGTAAAAACCCAAAGGCCAGACCCCATTTTGTGCCTGACCGTTAAGTTAGCCTGTAAACGTTTGACCCAGATACTTCATTTTCCTCATATTTCGAGGAACTCATGCAAGTGTCAAATCATCGAGCCAATGACATTGATAATCATCTAAGATAACATAAGTGTGATACAAGTTCCCTGTTATCTATGTTTCAAGGTCTGACAGTGAATGTATAATATAAAAAATGTAGTCTGAATAGAAGCACGTTTGTCATACTGGTTTATACTGTTTTGTCTTGAACTGTCATACTGGTTCATACTTATTATGTCCAGAATTAAGTGCAAATCCCCAATGTAGGGTAAATGTCAGTGGGCATTGCTATAAAAACTCCATGAAGTGGTCACTGATTAAGTGAGTTGTTTGCCTCAGATTATCACCAAAGGCCCTGCGAGAGGTCCTGTCAGAGACTGCCAGACTGCCACACTTCTGCAACATCCATTCCTATGCTGAGAGCTGATAGTGAGCCAATTCCCAAAGGAGAGTAGCTGAGCCCAGTTGATGTGTGTTCTCCTTTCGAGGGAACACTCTCTCCCTGCTGAAGTCTGGTAATCACAGCTTCTTCACTGTGAACATGTATGCAGTGCACTGAATCCCAAGATACTCTGGATGCAAGTAAGCTTCTCTTTGCTCCCTAAATAGGCATAAGTCCTTGCTTTTCCCACTGGCTGGACTGGCTGGACTGTCTGTACTGCCGCCGGAGAGACTTCCAAGGCTTTGATTGCGATTGGAGACGGGGCACTTTTGATATCTGGGAGTACGGGTGGCACTTGACGACTGGCAGTTGCTACAACTTAATGTAAACGGGGTGATCAAAGAATTGAAGTGATCAGTGGCTTTCTGTAACACCCTGCCGCTCTCTCTCATGGGCAGGATAGCAGTGTCTAGGACGGTTGTCCTCCCGCGTTGCTTGTATGTGCTCCAAAACTCGTCATGTGGTATCCCAGTGCGAGTGTTCAAGTAATTGAACTCAGTACTGGTGTCCCAGTATTGAGCTTGTCGTCGTAGTAGAGTGGCTTTGATCCCCTCATCGAGACGGTATGAAGAAGTGAGACTAGAAGTTCCCAGGTTGGATTTACATTACATGCAGCTCCCTTACAACATGCGGCCTGGGGATGAGGGAGACAATTAGGAAAAAGATTATTGAGGGGACGAGTCCAGCCAGATAGGCTCCAAACGGCACAGACGAAGGGTGCGGGTGCCATAGGAGATATGCCCTATGTGGTCAAACAGACCCCGAATATATGACAGTCTTTTGTAGAATGAATACTACGAAATGCGCCATTTCACCGGGAGCTCACCGCATGGATACTCGCCCCAGTGTGGAAAATGATGGAAAGTATGTCATTCCAGGCATGGAGGGAGGGCGGGCTGCCAGGTAATGGCAGACGTGTACCCTAATGAGATCATCATCTCGTATGAGCAGGACTGTGAGTGTTTTGGACTGGGTCAGGGCCAATATTTACAGTACACTGGACTCATGGACCTGGCTAGAGCGACATGGCTCACATATCCTAATGTTCCACAGACGACTCAAACACTCAACATAATCAGCTTATATTGCTAATATACAGTGCCATGAGGGCCGACTTAATCGGATCTCCCTCTGGAGCACGGGCAGCATGGGATAGGGATGTGAAAAAACCCCTAGGCGATAAGAAGTGGAAAGCAATAAGTGCACTCACACACACCGTATCCTGCAGTGCACGTTTTAAGTTGATACATTTCAACTACTTACATTACACTTACATGTCCCTGGCAAGACTGCATCGTATTGACCCAGATCGATTAGATGCTTGCCCTAGATGTGGTACAGAAGGAGCGGATTTTCTGCATCTAGCATGGGGTGTCCTGGGGTGCACCAATTTTGGACCCAGGTGGTTAGCGGGTGAGGGGGGTACCAGTTTCCAGGTGGAGCTATCCCCATTTCACTGCCTACTGGGGCAAGTCATGAAACCCAAAAAATGCAAGTTGGTATACAAACTCTTGCAATTACTCCTTGTTTTAGCAAAGCGCAGGAACGCCGTGATATGGATGGTGATGCGATCCTCCACTGTCGATGAATGGTTGAATGATGTGCATGAGTGGACGCTTGCGTAGGAGGCCCACATGAAGGCCAGCAGAAAAGATGAAAAGCTAAAAGAGAATCTCTGGACATGGAGGGAGCTATGCAGAGTCTTTTTAAACCTGGAGGTAAATGTGAGTAATCAGCATGTTTCAGATGCGAGTGACAGTATGACTGAGGAAGAGGAGAGCTGATGTCCTGGATATACTCAATGTCAGGTTCTTAGATATAAGGCAACTGGTAATGCAATCAGTGATAATGTACTGTTTAAGTAAATGCACTTTGTCCTTGGACCTCATCTGATTGCACGATTGTAACTGTACACCCACTGTGACTTTATTGAAAAGCAATAAATAAAGGTTATTAAAAAAAGCTTCTCTATGCTCTCCTCGCGTACCGCATAGAAGGAGTGTTTAGGGTGTTAGGTTCCCAATGACAATCCAACCATGTTAGAAATTTTAATATTGTTCATGCTATTAGTGGCTTGCATTAGTGCTGTTTTAATTATATTCTGCGTGGTTATTACTAACCCTGGGCGGAGTTCGCGGAGTTGCACTACGCGAAACTCTGTGAAAAAAATCTCTGCCGCACTACGAGGAGCTAGCTCCGCAAGCGGCGGAGTACGATAGAAAAATGCAGTTCGCGGTAATTGCACAGTGCCGAATGCTTGTCAGCACTGTGCAATCATTGCGAATGACACCATGCACAGTTCAAGCGGTCCCTGCTTTCCTTATCTGCCGCTCGAGCAGATTTTTACTCGAGCGGCAGATTTCTCAATGTGAACTGGCAGTTTGTCAACACGAGCTGTCGCGAGCACTCGCAATGAGAAACCTGAGCCCCCCGCGTTGGGAAATCTCACCGGGATGCTGACTTTCCACGCTCGCGCTCGCCAACTTGATGTTGGTGAAAGCGAATGAGGAAAAATCTCGCCAGGAGGTTGATTTTCCTTGCTCGCGGTCGCCAACTTGACGTTGTTGTACACAAGCAAGGAAAAAAACGGAACTCAGCGGTCTCCGTGTAACGTGGAGTGCAGAAAACTCCACAAACTCCGCGAGCGGGGCGGAGTTCACTGCCCAGGGTTAGTTATTACTCGTGCTAAGAAACAGGAAGAGACGGTTAAAATAAACACTTTTAAATATAACATTTATTTTCTTTAGGACAGTTATTGTGTGTGATGTTCTAAAGAGCGAAATTGAGTTTGAATTAACTCTGTGTCCCTTTTTAAGGGACTTTTGGTAACCCCAAGGACACATTGTGCAGGGCTACAACCTGGACTTTCATGCTCAAGCGTTGGTGTGCTGAATCAAGTTAAGAAATCCATGGGAGGAAAAGCCAAACCTGTAGAACTAAGCCAGAGCGAGCCTTTGTTTATGCAACATTTTGCCCAATGTGTGGCATTCTGTGTTCTTTTGGGGTTTTTGAGTAGCCTTTGAATATACACACACAACAGAACCACAAAGACTTCTGTAGTCATCATGGTTACCTCCTTCAGGGAATAAGGAAGCACATATTAGAGCAGGTTTGTCAAGCTTGAATCTTAAAAGGGTATTCCCCATCTGTGGGTCTTCTGTGTTTATTGAATCACATGTTTTTTTTAATCCGCTCAATTAAAATGGTGGCTCCTGCTGCGATAGGAGTAAATTACTGAGAGTCAGTCACACACCATTTCAAGAATAGAGGTGTCCCCAATGCGAAGGTAGTTACATTTGTAATAGTTGCACACATCTCAGGGCTTTTTCATGCTTACAAACTAGAAGTACCGCCTGCACACTGTAGGGCATATGAGTATCTGGAAATTCCTTTAACTTACTGAGAGCACCAAAATTGGTTTGGTGGTAAGTTACCATACACACACAGGAATATTAGAGTGGGTCTCCAGAATGATGGGGCGACATGGCCAGTACTAGCTGGATAAATACCTGAGTATTGTTACCCACAGACTCCAGAGCTGGAGTGCGGCTGCCACAGCGGACTAGATAGATAGTGGCGGCTGTTTCATCACTCAAAAAACGCCCTCAGAAGGTGGATCAGTGGCATTTTTCTACCCCTTTCACCCTTTTTCTGTTGGTGTGGGCCACAAGCACACGTAACACAGTGCTGAAAAGAAAATGACGGACCACTGATTGTCACTGGAAACAGCCAGAGAACAGAGGTAAAAGTCTTCCATGTTGTACTGTTGTAGAGATCAGGTTTTCAACTGCAGGAGCTGCGCAGAGAAGCAAATTGGGGCCTGACTGGTGGCTGGTCCGATGGACCATCACTGCTGAGCAGCAGAACTGGGTGGGCCAACCGCTGTCTGATGAACAGCTAAAGTAGGAAGACTGTGGAACAGACAGACACAACTAAAGTGTAGGGGTAATTAATAGCTGTGTGGCAAAAGATTATCCATGTGGCCCTCAACTTATGAAACTAGCCCCCAGGCAAATAGAGAATGGAAATAAACCATTTGGGGACAGTTAAATGCGCACATCAACTAAAGAAGTGAGTGTGTGGGGTTTCCCTCACCGTTCCTTGATGAAATAATGTTAAAAAAGGTGGCAAACAAAGGTACTGTGAAAAAGAGAGAAGGAGTAGTTTGCTGCTGCAATAATGTGCTGGTGAAAAGAACACCTTACGCGATAAAGGGAGAACACCCTATTGCCCTCCACACCACTATAGACACTGTTATTTTATGTTATGTTATGTTATATTCGTATTTGTATAGCGCACGGCTACTCAAAAAGAGTGTCCCGGCGCTTTTGAATAGGGAGACCTACAGCAACATAACACAACAACAGTAATAAAAAGCAAAGGGAAATACAGAAAAGAACCGAGAGAAGACAGCAGAACAGCCTAAAGAGTAAACAGCCAGGTTTTGAGGCCTTTTCTAAATGCAAGCAGACTGGTAGCTCCCCGGAGTTCTAGCGGCAAGGTGTTCCACACCTGCGGCGCCAGCAGTCCGAAGGAGCGACCTCCAATGCGGGCTCTCTTCACTCGTGGCACTGCCGCCAAGAACAGAGATTCTGACCTGAGAGAGCGAGCGGGGTGGTAGAATACAATTCTCCTTTGGAGATACTTTGCTCCCACCGCATGGAGAGCTTTATAGGCCAAAGTTAATGCCTTGAAAACAATCCGTTTACGGATGGGCAGCCAATGTAGAGTCTGCAGCAAGCCTGCAGCACTGGCTCGCCTATTAAGGCCAAAAATGGCCCTCGCGGCCGCGTTCTGCACAACTTGAAGCCGCTGCAGCAGGTACTCTGGCAGGCCCAGGTAAAGAACGTTGGAATAATCTAACCTAGAGCCGATCAGAGCCTGCACAATCAGCTTCCTATGTTCCTCAGACAGAAGAGGTAGAAACCTCCGCAGCATCTTAAGGAGGCCGAAGCAGGTGCCCGTCACACCAAGGATCTGGGCTCTTAACGTCAGACCCCTGTCCATCTTGACCCCCAAATTCTTGGCAATTTGGGAAGAACAAGACGGAGGAAACATGTGACTGGGCCACCAAGCTTGCCAGTCTGGCTCCGTCGCACACCCGAAGAAGAGTACCTCGGACTTATCGGAATTGCACTTGAGGCTGTTCAGCTGGAACCATTTAAAAACAGCCCCAAGGCAATCCCGGATACTCTCTCCATCAAAGTCTCCTCCCCTCTTACAAGAGAAGAGGAGCTGGGTGTCGTCGGCGTAGGATACGATCTGGGCCCCAAACGACTCCGCCAGTGCCGCCAGAGGGGTCATAAAGATGTTAAAAAGGGTCGGGCTCAATATAGAGCCCTGTGGGACCCCGACTCCCAAAGGCGGCATCACGGCGGAATCTGGGGAGGCCCAGACCGTTTGCCGGCGGCCAGCTAAAAAGGATGAAAACCAGCTGAGCACCGTCCCCCGTAGGCCAATCTCATAGAGTCTTGCGAGAAGGTCGTCATGGGGGACGGTGTCAAAAGCCGCCGACAAATCCAACATCACCAGCATGGCTTTGCCCCCAGTGTCCAGAACCCCTTTAATGGTTTCTGAGACCTCTAAGAGCGCGGTCTCTGTACTGAGATTCGGGCGGAAGCCGGATTGGGTGGCGTGCAGAATCTCGTGTGTTTCCAGAAAATCGGAGAGCACCGTGTGTACATGCTTCTCCAAGATTTTCGTCAAAGCAGGCAATAAGGAAATAGGCCTATAATTGACCGGAGCCTTAGGGTCAAGACCAGGCTTCTTCAACAAAGGAATGACCATTGCCTGCTTCCAGGCCTGCGGAACCACTCCCTGGCACAGCGAGAGATTCAGGAGTGGATTCGCCAGCGGGTTAATTACTTCCGCCATTTTTGCCAAAAATTTGGCCGGGCAAGGGTCCAAGGGCGACCCTGATTTAAGATTGCCCATGAGCGCTAAGGAAGCAGGGGCTGAGATAGGTGGAAAGACGGCCAGCACCGGACCTAACGGGGCCGGAAGGTGCAGATCATCCTCAGGATTGGACTGCCCCGCAGGCGCCACCAGTGGAAAGGAATCCTGGATATGTTTAATCTTGCTGGTGAAAAAATTAGCAAGATCCAATGCCCAGGATTTGGAGGGCATATCTTGAGAAGTATTGGACCGCGGGGCCATGAATTCTCTCACTATGGTAAAGATCTCCTTACAGGAGTTGGAGGCGGCTTCTATCCTCCCTGCAAGGTAGGCTTTTTTTCAAAGGCGAATGTCTCGGTGATAGGCCTTCACCGCCATCTTATAGGTCAGCCTAGCCACTGGATCGTATTGTGAGCGCCAGGCTCTTTCAGCTGCCTTACACTGCTGTCGGGCAGCTGACAGTGCCGCAGTGAAGCAGGGAGCCGAAACCCGTTTCGATGTTAGACGGGGGGCCAGCACCGGGGCAAGATCGTCCAGCCTATCCAGAAGCCATGCTTGCAGAGACTCCAGGTCCTTCTCCAGGTCGCCTGAAAGGGGGCAAGGGTGATCCAGGGCAGCCTGGGCTAACATTGCAGGGGTCACTCGATGGTATGCCCTAGGAGCTCGTCCCTGCTGCTGGGACACAGAATTAAAAGGTTTAACTGTGCCTCTGATCACAAATTTAGCTAGCCGATGGTCTGACCAAAGCACCGGGATAATCTCTTTCACCTCGAGAGGAGATGTCGAAAAGACCTGGTCGAGAGTGTGTCCCTTGTCATGCGTGGGCCCCTGAAGATAAGGGATCAAGCCCAAAGGGGCCGTAGCCTCCAATAGCTTAGTGGTGTCTGGGTCCGACGGAACGTCCATGCGGACGTTGAAATCCCCGGCAACTATGCAGTGTTCTGCTTTAAGGGCCAGCCCCAGCAAAACTGAGTCAAAGTCTTCAAAGAAGGATTCAGGTGGGCCAGGAGGTCTATAAACTAATAAGCCTTTAAAAGATTGGTAGGGAGCCAATGTGATGGAAAAGGCAAGGGCCTCGGAGCCATGGATATCATCCACTGGCAGAATAGCACATGGCACGCATTTCTTCACCACCAGTGCCACTCCACCGCCCCTTCCCTTAGCTCTATCCTTCCTGAAGATATTATAATCAGGCGGGATGGCCATGGCAACATCAGGATTTGAGAGTTCCCCTAACCACGTCTCGGTCAACATAAGACAAAGTGGCTTTTCCATGTCAAGGAGCTCAAAAATGTCTTGTGCGTGTTTGCACGCAGATCTAGTATTTAACAGCATGCAAAGATACCCAACACTATCGATCTCATTGTTGTGGGGCGGTAATAGAACGCGGTTGGGGTGCCAGCCACAGCCAGGGCAGCAAGACTTACCCCTATGGCGTCCGGGAAAAACAGTACAGCAGCCATCCACCAGCTTTTGTAGGGAGCGCAGCTCACCAGATGTATAACGGTGCGAGGGGGACCCAGGAGTACATGAGCCCTGTGGCTGATCCCAGCCCGCCGCCCCGCTCGCCTCCGGGACGCTGACGGGCGCAGACGGGCTGGACTCTGGCGTGACTCCGGCAGTGATCCGGCGTACCCGCTGCGCGTGACCGCTGCGCGTAAGCATGACTCCCTTTAAGAGGAGTCCGTCGCCTGAGCCACTAGAGCGTACACCCCTCACACAATATGGCCGCCACAAAGCACTCTACCACACACAGCCCGCCCACAGGAACCGGGACCCGCAAAAGCGCGGTGGAGGAGCCGATTATAGTGCAGGTGAGTGGAGATGACCTAAAAGCAGGGGATAAAGAAATAATAACAAAGTAAATGAGCAAAAAGGATTTTAAAAAAGCGCCGCTATATTTGAAAAAATGCATTAGGAGTGGAGGGATGTTTGGAGGGGGCCCTCATCACTCTCATGAAGGAAGAAGTAATAGGAGAAAGTGGTCTACTCTAGGCATACACATAGACAATAAGGTGTGCAGAGAACCCAGGTGCAAGCAAGTGTGACATTTAAGAATTGCAGCCACAATAAAGAAAGACAAGGATGCAAAGGCTCACCTCCACAACGTTCTTATATATTTTTTAAATACTCATGTTATGTGCACAAAGGTGGGGATTGTTACTCCGGGAGATGTCCAGGAGGAACACTATGTGTTTTTAAACTACTCCTCACACACTATGAGTCCCATAGTGTCATGCTTCATCATGGGGGTCTTCCTGTCCCTCTACGGGGCGGGGCGTGCTGCGACCGACGACTACGTGGGAGCACTATATTTTGTGATAGGCTATGTGTGGTGGGGAATTCACCCTTTACAAAATAAATTGGCCATTTGGCCATATAGTTCCTCAATTAAACAGGCCCCATGAGCTCGCCACGGAGGGGAGGGTGTCTCCAATAGTAAACAATGACCTGAGATACGTCCTCTCATTCCCACTGGCCTCCGTGCTGCCACCGGAGCAGCACGGAGGCCAGTGGGAAGGAGAGGACGTATCTTAGGTCATTGTTTACTATTGGAGACACCCTCTCCCCTGTAGCGAGCTCATGGGGCCTGTTTAATTGAGGAACTATCTGGCCAAATGGCCAATTTTTTGTAAAGGATGAATTCCCCCCTTTTTCAAAACAGATTAGCCTATTTTTGCAATCTGTTTTTAGGAAAATAGGCATTTTACATATATTTAGATTTTTCTGAGTGTAGTAGGGATCACTTATGGTCCTGATGAGTATAGCAGGGGGGACTGCTTACGAAACATGTCGACCAGGGAGGGCATATTAAAGACACCCGACCTAACCCCTTTTAATATTGCCAGCTGGAGAAGCGAAAACAATTTATTTTTCTAGTCACCACACTCCCCATTACCCACACCACACATAGCCTATCACAAAATATAGTGCTCCCACGTAGTCGTCGGTCGCAGCACGCCCCGCCCCGTAGAGGGACGGGAAGACCCCATGATGAAGCATGACACTATGGGACTCATAGTGTGTGAGGGGTATTTTAAAAACACATAGTGTTCCTCCTGGACAACTCCCGGAGTAACAATTCCCACCTTTGTGCACATAACTTGAGTATTTAAAAAATATATAAAAATATCTAAGGATAGAATCTCTGTGTTTATAAACTTTGTACTGGAGGCGGATTCTATCCATTACCTCTATACTCCCTATTTTGTTGTTTTGTCACCTCCACGGCAGACTGGAGAAATACGCACTCAAAGCCAAGATGCCTGAGGCCGACAAAAACACCCCCCAACAATAAATGGCAGCAGAAGTAAAAGACAAGGAGCCCACATTTGAAGACATTTTGGCAGCCATGCTTGAAACCAAATAAACACTTGAAAACAAAATAGATACAGTATGCACTGACCTTAATCTACTGAGATCAGATTTGTGCAAAATCGCTGACAGAGTGGGAAAAGTGTAGCAGATGATGCAATTCAAAAGACACAGTGGTCCTGAAACGAGCAATCACAAACTGCAAGACCTCACAAAACAAATGGCCACCAAACTGGAAGATGCTGAGGGATACTCAAGGCACAATAACGCTTTGTGAGGGTTCCACAGAAAATGTGAGGACAGTGTGTGGAGGTGTTTATGGAAGATTTGATATTTAACACACAAAAGCCTAAAAGGCTTTCCAAGTTGTTCCCAGTAGAGTGTGCACACAGAATACCTAGACCAATACCTGAACCAAGAATCCCCCAGGGCAATAATTGCAAGAATTCTCAACTTTAGAGACATAGAAGCTAGTCTACAGATATCCAGACTAAGAGATCCACTACAAATTGAGGTTGCAAGAATCTTGTTCTTCCTGATTGCTTGACATTTAGAACAGCAGCAGCAAAGGGGATAGGAGGGGAGGGGACGGGAGGGGAGGGGAGAGAGAGAGAGAGAGAGAGAATAAGAATATATGAATATGCTATTGTACTCTGCAAAAATAAAAAGTGAGAGCAGAAGAGAGAAACTGGTTTTGCAACTCCTGAGGATGTTTGGGGGGAATGGGAGGATGGGGCAGATCTGCAGTGTAAGAAGAAGGAGCAATGAATGTCTGGAGATGACCGAATCAGATGGCAGACAAACCACAAGACATTGGTTTGTAAAGATGGAGGGAAGAGGCGAGTTAAATATTGGAGGGTACACAGTTGTAAGTACAGGAGAAAAGATGGTGAGTGTGGGTCCTAAACAGTATGAACAATGGAATGTAATGAAAATGTTTTAGTAAGAACCACATTAGTTGATGCTAGCAGCAGCATAAGACTGCAATAGGAAGAAGGGGAGAATGATGATATCAATAATTTAATGCCAAAATATAAAGGGAAACTCTGAGAAGAAGAACTGCTAAGGCACTAAGAACAATAAAAGAGGAAGCCTGCTGAAAAGTGAATGGATGGGGTAGAGGAGAAGGCCAGGGATGTTTACTTTAAGGCCACTCATCCTCTTTCAGGTCTGACAAGTATTAAAATGCACATCTGAATGTTAGGGATATTACCACAGTTGGGACTACAGTCACCTGGGATAATGGGGGCATGTGGTTTAAGGCCAGTTAGACAAGGTTGTGAGGTGGGTAGGCAGGGGGTGGGTTAAGAAATGTTTGAAATATCTGAGTCTAATGATGTTTTTTTTCAATTTTCATTTATGCAGTTTTCCATGCACACAGTGCATAACAACCACAAATAACAATTCCCAATAGTCACGGCTTCTAACCCATTGTCATGCATACATGTAGAACCATAATATTACATTTGCATGTTTGATATATTTCAGCAATGGTGTGCATGACGTATTTTCCTGTTCAATGAAAATATAAAATACAGTATTGTGGCACTTCACCTCCTTTAGAACGAATAATTGTATTATTATTCATAGATATAATAATCCCAGCTCTCTACTTTTGAAGGGTTTGTTACTAAACCTCACGTTTCCTTACACCTCCCTTACCTGAGACCATCTTGTATCCCAGTCTCCATCACTTCTTTGCTCCTGTATGTCTACTTTTCAGGCTAGTCTTCCCTAGCAGCTAGCTCTGGTTTATCCCGCTCCGTAGCTTTACTCATGTGTATCACGATAAGGTGGCAGGAACCCAACTGTATGAGCGTCTCCAGCATATTTGTAGCAGTAGGGGCAGCAGGAAAATCACTCCAGATTTCTCTCCCTGTCCCAGCAAATGTAGTGTATTGTAATAAATGGCCACTCCAAATGTGTCCTGCGATTTTTGTAAGGTAAGGAAGGCCTCTCTTGGATATAAGTCTTCCAGGGAGCTACAGCCCCCCTCCTGCCATCTGCCCATGGTCATGGTCCTATCTATGCATTTAAGTGTTTGCAGAAACCATATGTCCAAACATCTAACAAAGGGCTGTAATTTTACCCATACATTACCAGTATGATGCACAATATATGAGTACTCCTCCAGGAGATGACTACCTCTCATAAGTAACTCCATAAGGGAAACGTTTCCATGTATCCCTTTTAGCAAGCGTTTTTCCCAGTTATCTTCATCAGGCGCCCTACTAGCAGCATGCTGGATATGTGCTGCATAATAATATACTTCCATATCTGGGAGTCCGAGAACTCCCTCCTCTAAATCCAGTTTCAGGACGTCAAGTGCCCCCGACTTCTCTTTCCTGTCCACACCAGGTTAATCAATAATTTGTTGAATGCCTTAAATATATTATGCCATATTGGACAAAACTAATTCAGGAGAGCATAGAGACACCTTGGAAGGAAGACTGCCTTTTCATTTGCCACCTGACCCATGGACAAAAGAGGGAGGGAAATCCAAAACCTCAGTGATGCCTCCCCATATTATAGTTGTACTGCTCCTCAGGGATATTCGCTACCAAAGTGAACAAGTACTGAAACTTCCCCACTGCCCAGCGTAGTCCAAATTGGGCAGCCCCACCCCCAGCGTAATATTAGCCAACAATCCTAGTGGATACAGAAGACTCTCCCACTTATTCACTTGCAGGCCAAAGACATCCCGAATCCTCTCCAAACACGTCAAGAGCCAGGCTACAGAATTCCGAGGAAGCAAAAGATTGAAGAGGGTATTATTCACATAAAAGGAGGCTGAATGTGTGACATCTTCAATGTTAATCTCCCATTACTCCAGCTCCATTTGAAGCCAGATGGCACTTGGCCCTGCGCAAATAACTGGGGAGTGAATACACTCCTGTCAAGTTCTACATACCACTTCCCAGTGGTCGGACACCACTCTGCCATTATGCACCCATACAACGGGTGTTATATGCAACAAACTCGCCCGTCTGTGAAAGACTGGGCCAATCCATACACTTAAAAACTTCTTTTAAGTAGTCCCAATTTAAGGTGTCAAAAGTTTTTTCTAAGCCTACTATTGCGTTTTGCCCCTCTCTATCTGTTACATAGTGTATAACATATGTCAGTCTTCTTATATTCATCATCGTTCTGCTGGTAGGAATAAATCCACACTGGTCTTCATGGACCAGATTACCAAACACTCATCCCAATCTGGTGGCTAATCCCCTACATAAAATTGTTGTATCTGAAATATCCATGGTCAAGGGACAGTAAACTGACAGATCCATCAAGTCACCCCTGGGATTTAACAACATACATATGGCTCACTCGCTCATTGTGGGAAGGAGAACCCCATCTGAAATGTCTCATAGAGTGTTACCCACTCGTTTTTTAGGTCAACTGGGATACAAATGATCGATATATCGCCACTGGGAAACCATCACTCCTAGGAGTCTTGTGATCAGCTTAACAGCTTTCCTCAATTCATCTAGGGTAATTTCCTCTTCTAGTTACTTCCAAAGAGATTCACTAACCTTAGAAAAATCAATATTATTTAGCTATCCTGCCAAATATACAGGAGACACTGAACCTGTACTACAGTAAATAGTCTGTAAGTGAGCGACTAGTGTCCTATTTATGTTGTGGCAACTATGGCGTCTGGATTACATAACACCAATATAAGGGAATTCCTGAGACTCCTGTGGCAGAATCCAGATCAAAAGCTTTCTTGGTTTATCCCCCTCTCTACATTGTTGCGAGCTTCAGTTTTTTCATTTGAACCTATCCAGCCTATCCCAAGTGTCCCTCAGGGTCCCTAGCTGATAATATTTTGGATGCAAATCCAGGTGAAGTACCTTTACCAATTTCTGTTATTGTTCTTACAATTCCCTTTGTAGTTGCACTCTAACCAATGTACAAATCCCAGAAATTACCCCCACAGTAGTGCCTTCATTCCTCCCCATTAATTCTCCTTGGAACCTGTAGTGCTCTAGTTGCCTTCAAAGTAGCCCCAATTGACGTCTCCAGAGAAGGAGTATCTGTGAGAGTTGCTAGTGGAAGCCTCCAAGTAAATTTTGCTTCTACCATTCTTACTCTAGTATCCGATCGCACTGCAAAGGCTGCCATCCTCGAAAACTAAAATACGATCTGGTCAACTAGAGATATTGTGAATCAAGGAGTGACAGGAATATTCAGTAGATGCTGGATTAAACGCTCTCCATATGTCTGTGCATCCCATGTTCTCCATGACGTCTCTCAATGCTTTTGTCATTTCCACCTTGGTACCCTGCTTCCGAGGAGACCTATCAAAGACCCCATCTGTTCTGCAATTGAAATCTCCCACTTGTATTATTGGTATGTCAGCATATACTGTAAGGAGGCTCTCAATCTTGTAAAAACAAACTTTATCTGAGTTAGAAATGGGGTCTCTAGTTGGCAGTGGTATGCCCCCAGTCCAAGTAAGGACCGTCACTTTAGTCAAGGTGAGTGAGTTACACACCTAAGATAACCCCTGCCACCCCATTGGCAGCTTGGCACAGAGCAGTCAGGCTTCTTGCTAAGGCAATGTGTAAAGTATTTGTGCACACACACAGTAATACAGTGAAAACACTGCAAAAGGACTTCACACTAGCTTAGAAAAATAACGGATATTTATCTGAATAAAACAAGACCAAAGTGACAAAAATCCAACACACACAAGTTAAGATACGAATTTTTCAAAGATTAAATAAAGTTATAGTTCTTAAAAATCAATGGTTGCGCTTGATCAGGACAAAGTACCTTAGATGCGCCAAAAATCAAAGACGATGCGAGGCACAGGGGAGGTGAGGTTTAAAAAAAGCATGTGATGCATCGATTCCATACTATTACAGGGGAGATGAGGCATTGTTCCTTACTGCTAGTTAGGGTAGGTGATGCATCGGTTCCTTACTGCTACAGGGGAGGTAAAGCATCGGGACTCACGCAGGGGCAGTTCTCCGGAGGTTCTGCAACGAAAATCTGGGGCATGCGTTGTAAGCATCAGTAGTTGCGTCAAGCGAGGACCGCGCTTCAGTGCAGGTAGCAGTGATGCATCAGGTTCTGTCGGTGCTGCTCCAATTTCTAAAACTGGCATTTCCAGACCTGAAATTAAAAAACAACTCGCTAAAAGTTGTGCTTTTAAATTGTGAGTCAGAGACGCCAAACTAAAATTTTCTATCAGCTCCCAATTGGCAGATACACTTGCAAGATGTTACAAGGCAGCTCCAATACTAACCTACAGGAGAAATAGTTCTTGCTGTAGTGAAAATCGAAAGTAGCGGTATTTCACTACTAGGATATGTAAAACACAGCAGTACATGTCATACCTTTTAAATACACTTCACCCTGCCCATAGAGCTACCTTGGGCCTACTTTAGGGATGCATTACATGTGATAAAAGGAAAGATTTGGGCCTAGCAAGTGGGTGTACTTGCCAGGTTGAAATGGCAGTTTAAAACTGCACACACAGACACTGCAGTGGTAGGTCTGAGGCATGTTTGCAAGGTTTCTCATGTGGGTGGCACAGTCAGTGCCGCAGGCCCACTAGTAGCATTTGATTTACAGGTCCTGGGCACACAGGGTGCACTGTACTAGGAACTTACTAATAAATCAGATATGCCAATCATGGAGAAACCAATTACCATTACATTTTAGACATAGACCACTTCCCTTTAGCGCTGGTCTGCAGTGGTAAAGTGCCCAGAGCCCTAACACTGGTGATACCTACATTCTGCACAGTCAAAAACACGAGATCAGAGGCAAAAAGACAGGGAAAACCACTCAAAAAGATCTAACAATCTCTGATAGGGATATATTGTTTCACTAGGCATACTTCTTTCCCAACAAACATGCCATTCAGAAGGAGATAAAACCCCTCCACATTAGTCTCAGAGTAACTTAATTTGAAGGGCACCCTTGCCATACTCAGATCTAAACTCCCCTGGCATAAGTAGAGCACAAAATGGCACAATGGGACTTAAAACAAATTAAAAAGGAATTGTGACTTAAAAAAATGGAAATAAAACACAAAAAAGATCAAAAGTAGTTCTCCAAAAAATTGTTTAAAAACTAGTTGTATCAGCAAGAGACCAGGTTATTCTCGACCCTCCTTTGTTAATGGTTTAATGACGGGTCACAGAGGTTGTATAACAAACCCCTTGACCAGGCAAACAAATGGAAATGAGAAGGGGACTGTGGTCTTCATAACAGGTCACCTGTACAGAATAATCAGTAGCACAGATAGACAGAGCCCTAGGTACATATATGTAATCTAAAATATAAGAACAGCCTATAAAAGTTTGAATACTCACATGATCGGGAAACAACTTGTGTAAATTATTAAGAATACATTCAGTTATAAGACCATAAAATAAACTAAATCAGCAGGTGGGGCAAAAGACTCATTATCATGGCCTAGAAAGGATTAGGAAAGTTGAATTAGTGCCAATTTTAGCATTGAAACCGCTGCCGAAGATTACATACATAGCAGTTGAGCTGCAGTCACTAACAGACAATGGCAAGTTGTCCACCTTCTTAAAAAGCTTATAAAAGTTATTATAGTTGCATAATGAAAAGCAATCATTGGAAAAATAAACAAATAGAACTGAAAACGTTTTCCCAAGAAACAAGAATTTGCTGAATGGGAAGTGCTAAGAATGCTGCCAGAGCATTTAAGAGATACCCTGAGCAAGGTTGAAAGTCCCCTCTTAGGTTGCTCAGAAGTTGATGGAGAAGCAGGCAAGAAATAACAGACAAACTCCTCACATACAACATCCAATACCGTCAATGATTCGTGAAACCTAGCAATGTCAAAGTCTCCCCTATTGGACAACCAACTAACCAAACTCAGGTTAAAGGCTAATGCAGCTAGGTTCCAACTGACAAATACACCCACCAGGCCAAAAGATCTGAAAGAAGTATTAGTACAAGGAAGAATATCATGTGTGAGGACGTTATCCGTGATGGGGAGGACACAGGAATACTCGAAGTAGCAATAATGCTATTGCATGTGCTAGAAAGTCAGTCATTGTAACCTAAGCAATCAAGAGCCTCAAAGCGGTTGACAAGATTGTATTTTTGTACCAGCTCCAGAGTCACATAGGTCTTCTGATGCTAACATTTTAGCCAGGAAGAAGTAAGATCACTCATCTTTGAGAATTATCCAGATCACTCGCCTTTGAGAATCAGCCTGTTACCAGCAAGGGCAGTAAAGACAGAGGATTGGAAGCTTAACGTCTGGGATTTAATCAATAAGAATCTGATACCATCTATTATACAGACCACCCAACAATAAGAAAATGCGGAGATCATTGAACTGGATGAAATTATATGGAAAGCATACAAAACAGTTGTGAGGGATAGATTACATTGCAAGTCGAGGGAAAGACGAGCAAAAAAACTTGAGAATAGCCAGAAAATAGAGGCAGATCCTAAATCTTAAGAAACAGTTCATGCAAGACCCATCAACAGAAAAGGCGTGTAGAATTAAGGTTAAGAGAGGAATATCGGACGACCTATGAAAATGAGGCAAAGAATATAGATCTAGTTCAGCAAAAAAAGTATGACGTAGGGAACAAAACAGGGAAACTATTAGCCTAGCTTCATAAACCTGAAGAGGGCAATTGCAGGTAGATCTGGGCGGTGGTGGACGAGATGGGGAAAAGAGTATGGATAATGCAGAAATTGCTGCAGCATTTGTGTGGTTACTTTCAAGCACTGCATTGCTATTGAGTGGTCTTGCCTTGATGGATGCACCCGTGAGGGATTTGCCTATCCTATGAATGTCAGTCACAAATAATGAAATAAGTAAACAACTGGCCCGAATGTGGCACCAGCAGAATTATTTAAGAGACTAAGGGGTCTATTATAATGTCGGGCGGTGGCGTAAATTACCGAATCCTACTATTTGGCCACATACATCTGAAAAGCCTAATTCCGGTCGGTAACGGACGAAATTCTGTAATTTCGGCCGTTACCGACCGGAATTAGGCTTCCTACATCTGGCCCTTAGTTTCGCAGAGGAAGGAGTGATGGAGGAGAGATTGTAATGGAATGATATAACTTGGAGATTTTGGTAGTGAGAATTATGGTGATATTATCACACAACACATGAGAAATGCCAACGTCTGAGGTCACAAGGGGAACTATTAGTCCTATGAATTCTGGAATGAAGGATCTCTAATTAAGCTAGAGCTATTAAAGCACATGTCGTTTGTGGGCATGTTGGGTATGGGTAAAGTAGGAGATAAGTCAATTTTCAGTTTGTTTCACCCTTGTTAAGGGAGAAAACAGTCATGTAATTTGGGGTTGCATGAAAATGAGGGAATTAAGGCAACTGAGAGTACTATCCGGCTCCCAAGTGAGGTTCTACACGAGAGCCCCAGTGTCATCAGAATCCAATATTTCCAAGATGTCTGCCAGAGTAAGTTTATCATTTAGGGCTCCAGCTTTATTTAGGTTTTAATAAACGCACCCATGACTGTAATTGGGAAGGTTGATATGGGGTAAAACCTGCTGAAAGCTTTGAGGCTATATACTTCAGTTCAGTATTAGGTACATAGTTTTGGGAGAATTAATATGTTTGCATCAGACACAAACATGGTCTAACGTGTGTCTGCTTTATGGGGAGGGGCAAAAACATTTGTTAATAAAATATTTAAAAATATACTACAAGTTCTGGAGAGCAATGTCCTCAGTCCATACGTTAAAGTCACTTAGAGCATGATTTAGGCTTTGGTGGATGCTACCTTGTCAGGATGGCAGAAAACATTACTTCTACCACCATGACGAACTAACGTCCACCAGATTTAGAGAGGACATATATGTGCCTTGAAAGGCACTGAAATCATGGTGGTTTCCTACAAGGTACAAAAGGTTTGGTGGATGCCGCTGTTTGTTTTGACAGCCATTCAACAAACTTTTAAACGTTGTTGTTTTTCAGAAAGAAACTCCCAAAGCAAGAGTTTTGTTTCTGAAAAACTAATAACTCCCACACCCTGGGAGTTTTCTTCTATGGTTTGTTGGTTATTATTTGTTTTTTTTCTGTCCGCCACCATCATGTTTTGTTTAACTTGCTGTGGCGGACAGAAAAAAAGACATTTCACCATCCAGCCTAAGTAGGGCATTTGGTGTAATGCCTTTCCTCTGACATTCTGTACGCCAATGAGGTTTCGAAGGAAGCTTTCCGTTGATGGAGTCAACAGGGGTCCGATGATGGAAAGCTCACCTTCCACCCGTCTCTAAATGAGGCAGGCACACCATGAGTTTGGCATGCAGGTTACTCTAGGTACCCTTAGTATGACTATGGCAGCTAATGAGGCTGACAGTTTCTCAACGACGTCTAGTAATGTTTTTAGGGAATCATTATTTAACCCCTTGGGCGCGGCCGCGATTCTGCGCCTGTGCGGCAGTTTTGAAGAGTGGGCGTGTTCATGACGGCCCCCAGCCATCATCAGCACACGAGCACTGTGATGCATGACGGACGGGGCCGTCATCAGCACACAAGGGGGTAAAGCAGGGTCCTAGCGATCAACTGAAAGATATCAGTCAAAGTTGTAGATAGTGTACCAACAGACCACCTCTTCAGTGGGCTGAGTATTGGTACCAAGGCAAATATACATGTTGCATTGTATAGATCTATTATGCAACAGAAACCTCACTGCCACATTGCTCGATGTGGTCAAAGCAAAAGATATAATAGCCTTTACAGTACTCGATCCAAGCAAGCACTAAATGAAGCCAGGCTTTCACCACAAAAACAGATCCCAGTTGTTGTTATGAATAAAAGAGTCAATATCACACTTATGCCCAGGGCTCGAACATGCGTTGATAAGGAAATTATACAGGTAGTATATAAGTATTATACAGCTTCTGGTAATTCAGAATCATTAGGGGGCAGTGCACATCATACAAGGCGCATAGTTTTAGCCTCTAAATGAGAGTTTTATCTGTAGGTGAAAGTTAGGAGATGTAAGTGAGGAGTTGCAGTGGGCAATACGTCCCCTACTTAAAGGCAGGATTTCCAGCACCTCTAGCACGTCCTTTGCATGGATGGAAGCAGATGGGTTTGCTTTTGCTGCGCCCTCTGTGTGCATTTGAAGCTTCACCAAAGGTTCATTTTAAAAGGAGGTGGTTGTGGTGCTCTGGTCATGTCAATGCCCAATCAGATTATGAAGCAACTCCACCCAGAATGGTGGAAGATTAAAAAAATAAAGTTATGTATGTGGCTCTCATTTAGCATTCAAAGAAAACACCAAGGTGTATAAACCACTGAAAAGCTATCAAGCAGTTAGGTATTAATGAAAGCAATGACTCAGTCAAAAAGTAAATGGAATAACTGTATAATATAAGAACAGCAGAAGCATCGTTTCAGTAAAAGACGAGGGAAACCCTCAACTAATGATGCAAGGTCAAAAGAAATCCGACTAAAATTAAAGTGCAATAGCGTGCCACACTTCCAAAGACGCAAGGAATTGAATTAACAGCTTGCAGATGGTTTTGTCGTGAAACCTGCCAGAACACTTGACAGTGAAGTAGGCGTATTAACTTGAAAGTAGATTATTTCTATCCTCCTGGGGAAGGCATTCCATTCAGAGCTGACACTGTTTTACATTTTAGCAATCAGATTTATGTATTGGGGTCGATGTTTGCGAATGAATACTGTTGAGGAAAAAAACGAATGCAATGCTCTGGCATTTGACATCCTAATATGCATGGAGGTTACCCTGGCTTGCACTTTTGTACCTCCAACACTGTCCATGCCACACCACGATCTTATGGGTCATGAAGATAGTGAACGGAAATAAAAGCAGAGCTTGTATATGATCTAAGAAAACCTGGTCTGTAAAAATGTTATATTTGGACAGTTTCCCTATACTCTTTTAAACCACTAGAATTCCATGCAGAAATTATGTTTTTAGCTTGTATATTTGTAGAAACACATGCTCGGCATACTCCTGACATATAGAACTGGGCTCGGACGTTTGCAACATGTTTTGCTTCATAGCCACTAGGTACAGTGGCTCCTCCTTTAGTAGGTATTTATACCTGGCATTGACTCCCTTGTTAGATTATGTTTTTTCTACCTCTATTTCGCCTCACAGCTTCCCGCACGTCCCTCCCGTGACAAGTAAGAGCTGTGGTGGATTGGCTATGAAGCAGTCATGGCTCGCAATACAATACTCACGGGGGGAGTGCGGGAGTGGGGGCCGGCCAGGGGAGTTTAAAATTAAAAGAAAACTTACCGGATCCGCGTCAACCCTGCTCCTGGGCCGGGGCCCCGCTTTGGCGCTCTTCAACGAACAGGAACAGCAGCGTCACTGGTAACCCCGCTCACAGCCAATACTGACGCTGCTCCAGCAGTGCCAGGATTGGCTTGAGCAGAGATACTCCCAGCCCATTAGGAGGCCGGGGGCTGCAGCATGAAGCAAACCTCGCTCTCCTAAGAGGAAGGCAAGTGTGCATGTTCGGGCTGTCGTAAAAATTACCAGCCCAAAACCAAACATGTGCTCTATTGAATGCTGCTGCGGCCCAACCCCCTTCAGCTTCCATCCTGATTGCATCGGGCGTAACCGGCCGGGCTGGCCAGGAATAGCGTCAGTAAGTTATAACCAGTACTGGTTATAAGTAACTGTCTTAGAAGTATATTTGTTAACGATGCAGCCATGTGGCATTAGTAGGGCAATGCCCCAGGGCCCCAATGGATGCACTGCCACTGCTATTTCGGACATGTACCGATTGGCTCTTTGTTTGGTGCCTAATAGCACTAGCCCTGGGCTTCTTTGATGCTTCGATTCCCACTGCCATGAAACAATCTACATGGATCTGCGATCCCGCCTCATCACCGCTCAAAGAACTTTGACTTCTTCCCTAAACACTACGAGACCACAGGCTAGGCTTGCCTCACATTCCAGTCGAAGAAAGCCCTTCAATACCAACGTGAACAGAGGTAGGCCTATTGAAGCACGCAAGGAAGAGAAGTGGATGTCACGCCTGACATCTTTTAGAAACACAACATTGAGGTGGAGGAAGAAGGCTGCCTTTCCGTGACCCAGCTTCTAAAGTCCAGTTCAGAGGCAACCTCACCCTCCATGTCATGCAAAGGGAGCAAAACACAATCCTGAGGCCTAACAACCCCTAAGACTTTGATTGTGTGTATGGTCACTTACCAGTCACAACCCATGGCCACACAAAAGCCCCATGGACAGTCAGAGAACCACCCAAGTGGAGGTCAGGCATCAAGCCCAGAGTATGAAAAAAAACCTGATGGTCCACCTTTGTCTTACTGCAATGGCCGGTCACCAACAGAAGCAATCAGAGCCAACACCACTCCCTTTTCTGAGCACAGAGGCCCGGCATGAGCCACAATCTTCCTCAGAGCCTTCAGGCTCTTCGACTCCGGCACTGAAAACAAAGTTGAACCAGCACCAAAATCAGCTTCAGCACTGAGGACCTCAATGTCGAAGACACCAGTGACTCCAAGAAGCAGCTCTTTATTTACCCACAAAAAGGGGAAATCTTTACCAAGCTCCCACCAAAGCCTCAGGACATGCTGCCAGAGAAGAGGAAGTTGTCCTTTGAGGAGCAGGACAGGATAGGGACACTAGCCCCCTCCTTGTTCTTTTCCTCCTTTTCCTCCTTCTGCTCCTCCTCCACCTCCTCCTCCCTTACTGCACCACCATGTATGCCACCGCCTCCAGCTTCATCAGAGAGGTCACAGCACTCTTCCAGGGACAACACATGGGTCTTCTATGATGTCGATCCCTCAAGTGATACAGACCCTGATCTCTATCTGACAAAACTGGGGCGACGCTCCTCGGCCCCAGTGGAGGAACAGCCCCAGGTCATTACACCAAGGGTCAACAAAAAATACAAACCCTCACCCAACGACCCGCACTACATCAGTGGCCACATTCTACCATCCTTTCTGGTGGTCCATACGGCACAGAAACATGCCCATGCCCAAAGTACAGGGATTCCCCACCTCCTGACTCTGAAAGCAAAAAGATTGATGCATTGGACAAGAGGGAAGCAGTGTAATCAGCCGACTCTCCCAATAATACAGGGTGCTTTGGTGTGAGATGGAGTAACTCCTCCAACTCCACCCTGAGCAATACAGACAAAGGGGGGTAACAGCTGATTGGTAAAGGCAAAGCCCTCTCAGATGCCACCATCTTCTGTGCTTTTGAAGCAGTCGACACTGCGGCTAGTGGTGTTAATGCTAGCATCCTGGTCAGATGCCATACCTAGTTCCATGTCTTTGAGTTTAAGCCAGAAGTACAGCAACATCTTCTGAACCTGCCATTTGATGGTGAACACCTGCTTGGACAAGAGGTAGACCAGATAATTGAAAAGCCAAAAAAGATACGGATACATCCAAGGCAATGAGTATCCTTCCCAAAGATCCTTAAGGGTTCTTTCATTTGTCACAATGTAGGAGAGGATGTAAAACTACTTCCTCAGACTCTTCCACCTCCTACCAAAGGCAACAATAGCAATTCTACAAGCAGTCAAGACAGGGGTATTCATGAGGAGGTTACAGATGTAGCAAAACCGGAGGGAGGACAAAAGAATGCTCGGCCAAAGAAGCCACCTCCTCCAAGAAGTGACTTTCTTTCATTTCCTCCGATCATACTACACCTGTCAAGGGATGACTACAGGGGTTTCTCAGGAGCGGGAAAGAGATAACCTCTGGCCAATGGGTCCTCGATCATACAACACAGCTGCTCCCTACAGTTCATTGCAACCCTGCCAAACATTGCACCCCACAAGCATATCCTCCCCGCAAAACACCAATGCCTTCTCCAGGAAAAGGTTCAGTTGCTTGTCCACAAAGTAGCAATAGAACCAATACTACCGAAACATAATGGCAAGAGGGGCACTCCCTGTACTTGCTCATCCCCAAAAAGGACAGGTGTCTATGGCCAATACTCAACCTGAGGCCCCTCAACAAGTACATCCTCTCAGAACATTTCTATATGGTCTCCCTACAGGATGTCATCCCTCTGTTGCATCAAGGCAGCTTCATGTTGGCCCTTGCTCTGAAGTATGCCTGCTTTTACATGCCCATCCATCCTGCTCATTACCGCTACCTGCATTTCGTGGTAAGTGGTCACCATATCAATTCAAAGTGTTGCCATTTGGGGTCACCGCTGCCCCCAGAGTATTCACAAGATGTCTCACTGTGGTAGCCACCCACCTCAGGAGAAGTGGCATTCATGTGTTTGCGTACTTAGTTGATTTGCTGATCAAGAGTGCAACCAAACGTCAGTGTCTCATTCACATGCAGATCACTTCCTACCTCCTTCACAGTCTTGGCTTCATGATAAATATTGCCAAGTTCGACCTTCAGCAACTTCAAATACATCCTTTTTTTGGAGTGGTACACAATACAGTCACCAACAAGGCGTACTCCAGTCAGGCAGGAGTGCAGACATTCCAGAGGGTTGCTGCCTCTTTTTCAGCCTAATTGCCAATGATGATGGTCAGAACAGTTATGCGCCTTATTGGAATAATGGCCTTGTGTATAGCCATAGTTCCACATGCCAAGCTTCACCTGTGCCCTTTCCAATAATGCTGGTTGGCACACTGGTCATAATCTTAGTGCCAGTGGTGGGATTTAGTGTTGACACAGGCCAACAAGCATTGATTGCTGCAATGGTGGAATAGCAACAACCTGTTGCAGGGCCAGCCCTACCAAGTGAAAAAAATGTGTCCACTACTGCATTCCTAAGTACATAGACCCGCTTAAAAATGCAGTTCGGGATATCGCCTGCTACCTCCTTCATTTACAAAAATCAGGCCTCATCTATACTTCCAAATACCTTCATTTCATCACTGTTGTGGCTTACATACAGAACAGGGGCACTGTTCCTTGTTCAAAATCCTTGTCTTTAAGGCTATCATGGGAGGACTCAAACTGGTTATTCCATTCTGGGTACCGCTGACCCTTCCTGGAACCTTAACGTTGTCCTTACTTGTCTCATGCGTCTTCCTTCTGCCCATTACAATTCCTTTCCTGGAAGGTTGCTTTTATTGTCGCCATCACATCTTTAAAGTGTGTGAGTGAACTGCAGGTCGATAATGACAGAATTGTCCTTAGAACCAATCCTAAATTCCTTCTGAAGGTGCTATCCCTGTTTCACTTCAATCGAATCATTGAGCTCCTGAAATCTTTCCCACAGACAGACTATGTGGTAGAGAGGGCCCTTTATCACCTTGATGTCAAGCATGCCATCATGTCATTACATCAATAAGTCCAAGCCCTTTCACAAAGCTCAACAACTTTTTTGTTAGTTTCACCAAGTCACACAAAGGACACACTCTATCAAAGGCTGACATAACAATATGGATTGTCAAATATATTCAAACCTGCTACATTGAAACTAGAAGGATTATGACTACCCCACCCTCATCTCATTCCACTCACAAAAAATAAGCCACTACGGCTTTCCTTGCAAACATGCCCATAGTTGATATTTGTAAGACCGCTACATGATCCATGATCCATTTCACACACATTCACCACGCACTACTGTGTGAATGTCCTAGCACGGAAACAAGCAAGAGTTGGGCAAGATGTCCTAAGAACTCTGTTGCAGTTCTCTACAACATCCTCTGACTAGCCACTGCTTGGGAGAGTACTGCTTTAAAGGCTATGCAAAACACGTGAATCTACAGCCACACATGCTACAAACAGAATATGTCACTTACCGTGTAAGCATCTGTTCATATCATGTAGTACTGTAGGTTCACATGCGCCCACCTACCTCCCCTGAAGCCTTTAGTTGTTGCAGAGCTATATTTTCTTTTACCTAAACTCTTTGTATGTACCTTCTTAAATGGTCATCACACTTTTCCTATTCTATCACTCCATCTTTATGCTTCTC
The DNA here is from genome assembly GCF_964261635.1 of Lissotriton helveticus. NCBI lineage: Eukaryota > Metazoa > Chordata > Amphibia > Caudata > Salamandridae > Lissotriton > Lissotriton helveticus. The sequence continues at coordinate 604,841,620 of NC_136065.1, forward strand.
TGCTGTGCAGAAAACGATATAGCAATAGAGTTGATGTCCATGCACATTACCTACTAAAGGAGGAGTCACTATACCTCGTGACTCGAAAGACTTCTTCAAAGAAAATCAAGTTGCAAAAGTCCACACTCAAGACTAGGTGGCAGGAGTATACATAGCATGTGAATCTACAGCACTACACGCTATGAACAAATGCTTACAAGGTAAATAACACATTCCTTACAAAGTAAGTCACATATTCTTTTCTACACCACACAGATGTTTTGTTTCTTTTTTACCTCTTTGTCCATCCTCTTTCTTCCACCTACATCTCTACTCTGTTTGGATCCCGCTCTTCATCACCCTTCCTAGATGTGAGCCGGTGCCCCCCCCCCCCTGAACAACGTTTATGCTCTTCGGCCCTTTCACTACTCCTGCCTAGACCATTGTGCCTCTATTCTTGTACCTCTACACTACTTTTTCTCTAGTTTCTACATCCATCATAATGCTTCTTCCCCTATCTATACCATTCTTTTACTGATGCATATACTCTATCACCTCTGCTCCCTACCTATACCCTACTTTCTCTACTTCTGCCCATACCATAGTGTCATGCTGCTACATTCTGGAGAGTGTAGCTTTAGGTGGATGACCCGCATTTCTTTCTCCTCATGGTTGGTCACTGCATTTCCCTTTATGAGTTACCTGGAGGCAGCCGGCCCGCTGGTATGGTCCTCCTTTGCGGCATTCCTCTTTGTAGGTGCCACCTTGCAGACAATGCGTACTATGCCATGGGCTTGTTCGACCTTTGCCTTCCAAGGGTTCCTTGGCGAGGTCGTTGGGGAAGGTAACATCTGTCTGTCTCAATCTAAGATGGAAGTTGCCCTGAAAGTCTTTCACAAATCAATATAGGGAAGACATGAGTTCCTGTTCCCTGTCCTATAAAATGAAGTTGATCTTTCTCCTCTTTGTTTTGCAATGCTCCAAGCAGTTGCTCATAGGGGTCCTTTGCTCCTGGATTTCTTCCTTAACTGTTGTCTGTTTTTTTCCCCTTCTTTATCTGTGCTTCAGAAGCATTCAACTCCCTACCTTGCCTTTTCTATATCATTGCTCAGAGATTGCAACTTCAGGTTAATCCGTCCATCTTATCTTCAGCTCACCTCTTGGCGACTTCTGGGGTCAAGTCTTCTCAGCCTTCCAGAATGTTCGTGGATTGTTTTTGGATGTTTCTAACCATTGGGCTTTTTTTTCTCTTTGAGGCTACTTCTGGAAGGCACTATCTACTAGGTTATTTTCTGTGTCAGCACAATCATGGTTACTGGAATGGGTACCCGTATTTCTGGCAGAATAAACCTCTCAAGACGAGTCTGGTGAAGCCAAGAATTAGCGTAAGATACCAAACCAGGCATCAAGACCGTGACACTTAGTATATCAGCCCTTGCCTATACCCTATTACCCTTATCACTACCGAAGCCATTTCACCACTGCCACTTATATCATAGAATGGGTAGGAAATGCCTCCAAGGGAGTTTGTTAAACAGAAATAATTAGTTATTTGAACACTAATTTAGTAGGATACTTAATAATTATTAAGTATCCTACTAAATTAGTGTTCAAATAACTAATTATTTCTAATCATTTCCTACCCATTCTATCATTTTACACCCAAGCCCTCAAGGGTATATCGGGTTGCTCACTGTGTTGAACTTATATCATAGCACATCTACCCATCCATACCCTAATACCTGTACCCCCACCTATACTTTATCTTTACTCTGACATATACCAAAGTACTTCCTCCCCTATGTATGCCCTATACTTCCACAACCACCTGCAGCCTACACCCCTACCCTATACCCACAACTACTTACCTCTCTCTATGCTCCTGTACTCCTCACATACACCATATTACTTCAACCACTACTTATACCCTAGCCCCCTACACCTACTCATACCTTTTTTGTTACTCCATACACCTTAATATATTTAACCCTACATATATCCGTACCTCATGCCCTACCTATATCTTAGTATCTATGCACTTACCTATACCCCAGTAAGCCATGCCTAGATATGAGTATTTATTTCACCTTTCCCTTTTCATTATTCCTGTTCCTTTGACTTTTTACCTGTTTTCCTGCGCCAATTGTTTGTCCCTCTTCCCCTCTTTCAGATGTTTTTGTTGATTTTCTGTAATTCATTTTGAGGAATTTGGAAATTCACCTATATAGAGTTTGCCAGCCTGCTGTATCTAGGATGGGGTTTTTCCTTTTGGATTTTCTGCACAATGAGGCATAGCTGCTACACTTCAGCAGCAAGTAGTAGGCTTCTAAAGGCCTCAGGGTGGAACAAGGGACAAGTCTATGATGTAATTGCAGACTAAAGGGCATGCAATTCCACTTCCGCTTCCTGGCATTTTGGTGAATGTAAATCTCAATGTGAAAGTAAGTTAGTTATATAATGACCACTTCTTAAAATGTGCCTAACATAGAGATTATCCTTATTTGCTTTCAATTACACTAAAACATTGTTGCCCTGATTATGAGTGGGTCGATGTTTTTCAACACTGCACAAATCCCTATTTGCGCAGGAGTTGATATTCCAAATTAGGTAGCATTTATCACACCAGGTAATTACCAGGTGCATTAAATACATGACCCTTCTTTAACTTAAGGCAGGTGAAACTTACGGGGATTTAACCAGGGGAAATTGTACAGTATTTACCAAACCTTGAGGATTTTTGTGCTTTAAGCACCAAATTTTCTGAGGCCTGTTAATCCCCAAAAACTCATTGGAGGGGCTGTTTGTCGTACCTGATAACTGTCGTACTCAGGGATATCGTTATTTATTAGGCGCAATAAATAGTACTTATACTTGAAATCAGTTCCTTAGAAGTGGTGTCAGGAAATCTGAAAATGAGGAAAAGTTTTATAACATATTAACTTGGCTCACAGATTTGAGATCAAAATCAGCCCAGACTTAAACAAGCATCTGCAATGCAATAGGTCTCGCATTATTAAAGTTTGAGCTATTGGTGTTGCATTATTTAGCAATGCCAATAGCTCAAACGTTAATAATGCGAGACCTATTGCATTGCAAATGCTTGTTTAAACTCAGCTGTCACCACTGCAGCAATGCTGTATTCCACTACACAACCCATCTTTCAATCCTCATTAGGCACGGGCACCTCCTCCAGAATGTTGGTTGGCCCGCTAATCATCCAGAGCAGCTCACTCCAGCATCATCTCTAGCTGCCATGACACCATGCCGGAGGACAGGAGCACAACTTCTTCAGAGTCTTCTTCCATACTACTGGCAGCAAACTCTTCTCTTCATTAAAGTGTGTAGCTTCTAAGCCTCTTTAGCTGAAGTTCTTTAAGTTTCCTGATCATCCTTGTTCCCTATTATTTTCCTGGGGTGGCTGACCGACCGTACGAGGCATTGGTGAGGCCTGTAATATTTTGCTGCTTATTCTATGGTGTCTTCCCTAAAGTCTTTTAATTTTGTTGCTGGTGTAATAAATTCTACATGGGCAGATACAAAGTACTCCTTCATTCCGTGTTACATGCAAGTTTCAGGTAGCTTCTACATATGCCCGCACCAGGAGCCATGACGTCCACTCTGCTCAAACTTTCTCATCAAACATACGAGTCAGTGAAAGCCCCTCTTATTACACACCCCGGCCCTGAGAAGAGACAAGCCCGTCATACACGTGACCCAGCACATGGAGATACCAGTTACCTATACTTCTTGTAAAAGAATGTAAACAGGTATAGTATGTCTGAACTGTAATCTACTGCTTCCAAGTTTTCTTACTCATGCTAACCTAGCCTATACGCCGTGCTTGTGCTGCATCTTGGCAACAGAGGAACGAAAATTGCTCAGCTGAAGCGGTTTAAGTTTTGCCACTCTAGAAGGCCATGTACTAATTCTCATGAGCTCAGCTAGGCACCTGCTAGTTCTCTTGGTGGGAATGCGAGTGTGTGATCGATAATGAAACAAGTATTTAGCGGGCTATATATTTGATTTCTGCCTTCTGTAAGAGATCCTGTCTTCATAGCTGATATATGAAGGATCCCAATTGCAGTGATCGCTAAGATTCTCGAATTACCCAGTTTTGAGAAAACCAGAGATGGAGTTTTCTTCAACATCTGTGATAAGTGCAAAACATTCACATTATCATACTTACAAAGACTTGTGCCAATAAATACCCATATACATCTAATAGACCAAGTGAGGTTGAATTTTGGAATGCATTAAACTTAGCAATAATCAGGAAAGTACCCAACGCCGAAATGATATTTCTGCCTTGGTGTTTGTGTGCACGCCACGTTTCTCCAGAACTCGTTCCGCAACAGGTTTTAAACTAGCCGCACCCTGGAGCGCCCTCAATTCCACCCCTTGAGTGGGATCTACAGGTACGGAGATCTATGTCCCTCTAAATGGGCTTATGCTTGCCAGGGATCCCTTTGTCCGTTGCTGGAAGGCATAACCGAGGTAAATGCAGACAGAAACTTTAGTTTGCAGCCAAATATACCTTTGAGAATAGGCCTCTAGTATGGGCCTTGTGCTACACAGACTTGCAAGTTCTCGAAAGTTACTTGGGTATATATGGAGGTTTGTAATTGTTCATCATTCCCAATCATCTAGGTCATTTGCTTGAGTAGTTTGCACATTTTCAGAAACGCACCACCTTGTATTTTCATGCTTTGAAGGAAAATGATGGTGTTATGTATGACTTGAATGCTTTTCAATATTGATGGGCTTGCAACATCCTGATGTAGCATCTCTTGGCTGTCTTTTTATTTTCATTTTAATGTCTAATGTAGTAGGCATGAGATGATCTCCTGTTGCAGTTATGGGCGTTATAATCTTTTTAATTGATATTGCATATTTTTAAGTTATTTGCCGAATGTTTAAATGGACAGTAATCTAGCTACTAAACTTTCCTTTAAACATAAACCTAGAAAGCTACATCATTAAGGATGCTGGCTTTTGTGGAAGGCTTTGGCATTGTATGCTCATCGCCTTCCTCCCGCTGGTTACTGCCTGAGCCTACTGTGTCTATTTGAGGACGCGCGGCCGGAGCCCGCATCACACTGCCGTGGAGCAGTTACTTCCGCTCCTCCCACCGGCCGCCTCGCTAGAATTACAGCGACCCGCTGGGGCCTGCCAGCTGCCTGACCCCGCTGATATCCCAGTGAGTGGCGCTGCCATGGGGGCTCCTGCGGCAGGGTTGGGTGCGTTCATGCTGCACCGCGGGGCCTGGGCATACCTCTCTCGCAGCTGGGGCTCTCCTGCTCTGCCTCTCTCGGTCAGCCTCACTGCACTGGCCCCTTGACGAGGGCTCCATGACCCCGGGTCTCCCCGCTGTCTTTGCCCCCGTGGCTCTGCAGTCTGCTGAAGCGCACACGGCGGGGACTGACATCCATGCGGCCATTCCTCACCTGCTAATCACTGGCCTTGCTGATTCCTCACGCCACCTCGCCACCCTCCACACTGGGGACCTGCCATTTTACCGACGGTTAGCTTCGCTCACCACTTCTGGGCTCATGACCTCAATGCTGCACCCTCCGTTCATTGCTGGCTGCCACGCTTACCTTCTGGATCACGCGGCGCACGCGCGGCTGGAGCCCGCACCTCGCTGCCTCAGTGCCGCTTCTGCCTCTTCACCTTGCTGACCTGCTGGGACCTGCCTGCCAGCCGGCCGCTGCTGATTCCTGGTGAGTGGTGCTACTGTGGTGGTGCCTGCGGCTGGGGTTGGGTGCGTGCTCGCCACACCGTGGGGCCTGGGCCTTTCTCCTTTGCAGCTGAGGACCCTTGCCTTTTGCCTCTCTTTGCTGGCCCCGCAGCTAGGGCGGTGTGCCCCCACAGCATTTGCTCCCACGGCCCTGATGTAGAAGGGGCTCTACCAAGCGGCGGTGACCTCATGCTCTGTTTCACGGGGGCTGCTCCCATATTCCCGTTTTAATTGCAAACTCGCAGCGGTATGCAGGCGCCCTTTGAGATATTTCCATTTAGCGCTGGTTACTGAGGAGATGGTGGGGGCAGAGGGTAGGGGACCAGAGGAGAATCGGGAGGGAGGAGAAAGGCGAACGCGAAACTGAAAGCGATCGCCTTTGTGAACAACAAAGCCTCGAGTGGTGTGCGCGCGCCCATATGCGTTCAGTTATCCCGCCCTTGTCTGGGCACGATAATTGAAACCATATGGCAGGAAATGCGCGTAATAGGCACCAATAGGCCAGGGGCGGAGCTATGCGCCCCCCTCTGGCCTATTGGTGTCTATTTTACTAAAGAACACGCAGGGAAAGGCCAATAGCAGGCCACAAAGGTAAAATCACACGCACAAGCGTGTGCATTTTCCAGGTCCATTTTCAAAACCCGGCCAAAAGGACTCTCGTTGCGTGAACACTGCTGCGCAGTGTATTGCTAGGGGCGAGACCTAAAAATGTAGGCCTTGAACGTAAGTATAGACTCATTTAACAGGGTTTTTTTTATGGTGGATGAAGTGATCTCCGAAAAAGATGTTCAAATTCCATTTAATTGACAGTGCCTATCTTTGGTGATGTTCAGAAGTGGAATGTAATTTATTGCATGCATTTTATACGCCTTATAGGTTGCATATATCACCATATATGGCATGGCACACAGTGTACGCACAGCAGTGCATGGATAGGCGGGAACAAAATGTGCCCCCTTGCACTACTCCCCCTGGGTGAAATCGCCCAGGGCCCTGTTTGGGAACCCTTCTTTCCCACCATCCTTTTCATGACGGTGTTCCAGACATTGAAAAGACTGTGGAAAAAAGAGCTCATAATCCTGAGGGCGGTGCCTGCCTTGGCACCACTGCCATTCACAGGCGCCTTCGCCTCCGTGGCACAGTCTGCATCCAAGATCCTGGCGTGTTGGCGGTGTTGTGTCGGGCTGGTGGTGGTCCGACTGCCAAACTTGTAATTGGGTGGTCAGACCACCTAGATTGCGGCAGTAAGACCGCTGTCACAGGTGGGGTGGAAACCGCCATACTAGTAAGCACCCCATAGTCCGAGTTGGTACCCACCTCATGGTCATTTGTCACTGGCAGTTGTCGGAATGACTCTTTTTCCTACGTTTCAAAGTTTAAGATTTCAACATTCCCACCTTTAGCTGCTTGTCTGATTATTATAGAAAAATAATGTTGTAACGAGTACAGAGCTGTTATTTCCTTAATATTCAAGCTGTTTACATGATAATTTCTTTGCATTTCCGCAATTTAGTTTGATACTAAATCAAAAAGACATTAATCACACTAGCTTTAGGCACCATTGGTAGAAAACAAGACTTTTTGGTCAGATTTCTATATTCAATAACATGTTCCTACATTTCATGGTCATTAGCCAGGTCCTCAATATCTGGAATCTCTGTATCTGGGAGGCTCATAAGGGCCTCCATGCAAATCTTGCAGAGTAAATAAGCTTATTTTTGTAACTACTGTGTTAGCTCGGTGTCAACATTGTACAGGTATATCAGAATGTCATCAACATAGAGGGAGACAGCATGCATCTTTCTGTCACTGTTAGCCCATGCCTTCCACCATGGGTCTGTAGCTTACATGCCAGAGGCCCCAAGGCAAGTGTGAACAACAGTGGTGACAATGGGCAGCCCTGGAGGGTACCTCTGTCTATCTGCCTTTGATCTGAGTGTGCGCACCCCACCCTGACTCTTTCCTGTGGGCCACCTATAACAATAAGATTCAGGCCAGTAGTTTGTCCTTGAATCCCATGTAACAGAGCACTGTGAAAAGATAGGCCCAGGAGATGCTGTTGAAAGCCTTCCCCAAGTCCACCCCAAGATCAGCACTGGTCTCTGGACCTCTGCTGAAAAACCGTCCATTATTTGAGACAACCATCATATATTCGGTGATAACCAGGCACAAACCCTTCTTGTTCGGATGGACAAAGGACAGCAAGTGAGGTTGGATGTGATTTGCATTGTTCAAGTTCAAATGTATTTATGTTTATACAAATGTCTTTAAAACAATAGAGATATACATGGAGAAAATATTACACTCTCCAACCCCTTCTCCACCCACCCTCTTCCCAACCCCAGTAACCCAAAGAGCCCTACCATGACCGTTCAGCACAGTCTACAAAGTTTCAATGTGACTCTATATGGTGCTAAGCCAGCCAACCTATTTTACATCATTTTGAGCCCAACATTGTGCAAGATCAATAAATTCCATGTTCATCGCAAGTGCTTCAGTCTGACAAGCAATGTTATATTTTATAAAAAGTGGTTTGAAAATCAGACAGCGAATCCTTTAAAAATGTAGACAATCTAATAGAAGATGAAAATTAAAATTTTGGAAACCTAGACCACACAAACAATTATTCTCAATGTTCAAATTGCATTAAGCATCTCGGGCTTTAAATTACAGATATTCAGAGCAACTCAAAATTTTCAAAGTGATTAGCGTAACTGGGCATTTGGCAGGGCAGCTACGGGAACACTCTCTGGTTCTCCCATGATTCCAGCATGCAGATTGCTGAGATTTTGTTATTTTGCTACCTTAAGTCTGCCAACCTTGATTCTCTTCTACATTCCTTTTTCCATTCACCTTTTGATAAACTGATGTCCTCCGCCAGCTTAAAACTTTCTGTTGGACTTGGCCTTTTTTGCAGGGTTATCCCCTAACTTTTTGCTTCTTCCTCCTATGTTTCTTCTTGACCTATGTTTGTTGGCTATAGGACTCTGGGCACTTTACCACTGCTGATCAGTGCTAAAGTGCACATGCTCTCTGTGTAAATTGTTATCATGATTAGTTATCCATGATTGGCCCCTAGTAAAGTTCACTGAGTGTGCCAGGGCCTGTAAATCAAATGCTACTAGTGGGTCTGCAGCACTGGTTGTACCACCTACACACGCAGCCCTGAAAAGGTGTCTCAGACCTGCAACTGCTCTGCCTCTGCTCTTTTGTAAACTGCCATGACTACTTGGCAAGTGCACCCACTTGCAAGGCCCTAACCTTCCCTTTTCTTACATGTAAGACACCCCTATGGTAAGCCCAAGGTACCCCCGATGGGCAGGGTACAGTGTATGTGAAAGGTAGGACATGTACTGGTGTGTGTGTGGCATGTCCTGAAGGGGAAATACTGCCAATTTCATTTTTCCACTATTGAAAGGCTATCTTGCCTCATAGGATAGAATGGGAAATGCTTTGTAACATCTTACAAGCATAATTTCCCATTGGGTCGAGATAGAGAAATAACGTTTAGGCTCTCTGAACTCAGAATTTAATAACACATCTTTTAGTAAAGTTGTTTTTTAAATGTGTGTTTGAAAATGCCACTTTCAGACAGTAGGTATTTTCTTGTTTAACAATTCTGTGTGCCTCTGCCTGTTTGTGTATTGACTGTCTGGTTTTGGAGTGACAGGGCAAGGGATATGCATTCGCTCAGATAGCCACTGGGGTCAGGGGAGATATGTGTGAGTCAGGACTGAGCTGAATAGACCTGGGCTGCATTCTGAGTGGTGGGAGGAGATTTTGCTTGCACCTGAATAAGGGATGTCTCTCTTGTATAATTCTGTCTCCACCCCCTGTGGTCATACTGCACCAGTGAGGACAGAACTGATTTGGACTGTGCTCATAGACTCTTGCACAATGAGAACAAAGACATTTTGGGGTATAAGTATTAGACCTAAACCCCTGAACTTTAGATTACTTCTGGACTCAAGAGGAACCTCTGCCAAGGAGAAAAGCTGAAGAGCCCTGAGGAGGAGTACTGCCCCTTTGCTGTGTGGGGTTGGCCTGCAGTTGCTGTTTCTGCAAAGGAGAGGACAAAGACCGAAAATTTGCCTTGAAGAAGATGTCCAAGGGCCTCTGTGTACTGGTCTCCTGTTCTGAAGTCTCAGGGCCACTTCACCCCAGCTCCCCTGAACTCTATTGCTGAATATTCTGACCTGCCAGGAGGTGCCACGTCCAGTTTTGGGCCTCCGGAGGATGTTCCTGCTGTTGGGAGCTGGAAGCAACTTAAAAGAAGTAAGAAAACCTGTTTCCGATGCCGTCAGCGACACCGCTATGATGCAGCAACCTGCACCGAGGTCAGGGGCACCGCTCATGAAATGAACGTTGCACCGCCCGGCCTGCACCCCAGCTCGGACGCCCTTCGATAGCCGCTGGTGACTCCACGAACTCGCCGACTATGCATCGTCACTGGAACTGATGCCTCACCACCAACGCAACCGTCTTCCTCTGTCCTGGACATGACATGTCGCCACCTTGTGGAGATGACGCCTCGCCTCCCTCATGGCAGCCAGGGAGTCGACCTCGGCACCAATGCCTCACCTCCACAACGCTGTGCATCGTCATAGACATTTTTTCCAAGGTACTGTTTGTTTGGGGGTCAGTGTGACTCCGTGCCCGACGCCGCGCTCGCCGCGGTCGGCGCCGTACCTCATTACCTTGTGTGCTGGATTTTTGTCATTTTGGTCTTAATGAGTTTAGATAAAGATACTTTATTTTTCTAACCTGGTCTTGTGTCCATTTGTGGTGTTATCACTGTATTACTGTGTGTTTTGGGTACAAATGCTTTACACATTGCCTTGGAGATAGGCCTGTCTGCTCATGCCAAGCGTTCCAGGGGGTGAGCAGGGGTTATCTAAAGTGTGCATCCCCCTTACCCTGATTAGAAGCAAGGGTCCCTATTTGGACAAAGGTACCTACCTCTACCAACTAGAGACCCCCATTTGTAACACTTTCCATTTGTAGAGTGGTGCAATTTTCCCTAATCTTGTCCTGGCCTGCACGGCCAACTTAGTTCGCTCCATGCAATTTCCTTTGCACAGAGGAGCGATGCCTTTTGAGACGCCGCTGTCCACAGTTCATCCCATGAACACAGGGCTGATTTGAAGGGCAGGTAATTCCAAGCCTGCATGTCCCCTTGTACTCTTATGACCGGGCCCATCACACTTTTTGGCAGATTGAATGATCTTTTCAAACTTTTACCCTCAAACTTCTTCCAACTTGCTTCTGAACTGAAAGACGATAGTTCGGCCCTGCAGAAACATTGAGAGGGGACCATCACATTATACGCTGTTAGGAGAGGAGTCCTTGAAGGACAACCAAAAGAGTTCTTAAATTGCACCAGACCTCTGACAGTTGAGGCTGCACGTAGCTCCACTGCTTCTGTATGTAAAACCCGGGTCAATTTTATTGTGAATATCATTCATAGGTACTTTTAAAAGGTAACCACCTCCACCTTCCTAAATCACAGGCAACACTTATATGTTTTGCTGTTTTTCCCCCAAAACAATGCATTTATTTTTTTTCTAGGTTAGCCGTAAGCTTGTTTACCTCACAATAGATATTTCATCTATGCAATTTCCTTTGGAGGCCAAAATGGGTCAAATCTAAATGGCCAAATCATCCACGTAGAGGAGGCATGAAATATAGCTACCCCCAATCATCGACGAAAAGGAGTTGGTGGCAGCAACAGTTTTTGGGGAGAATTGCAAGGAACATAGAAAACAACGTTGGGGCCAGGACGCAGCCATGCCTCAGCCCTTTCACTACCAGAATTTTTTCTGAGAGGGCCCCATTTAAGTCGAGCTCCACATGGGCCCATTTCTGTGAATGTAGTTCCTACAGTATAGCTAATAAGCCGGGTGGAATTAATAATTGACACCGCTTCTCCCACAGGATATTACTAACCACAAAATCAAAAGCAGAGCTAAAATCAATAAAACAAGAAACAGATTTCCAGTAGTTTCCATCGCTTTTTGCACCAGAGCCCACAAGCTAAAACAATGATCAAATGTTGAGTGCCCTAGCTTGAATTCTCCCTGTTCTATAGGGTCACTATCATTACCCTCAATCAAGTCCTTCAAGGAAGTAAGTATTACTTTTGAGTACAGTGTTGCCCCTACATCAAATAAACTAAAATTCCTCAAATCATTTGTACTCCTTTTTTGTGTAGAAGTTTAATGATAGCAGCTTCCCAACTTGGAGGGAATATACCTGTCCTTGTTACAGCTATAAAAACGTTTGCGAAAAAGGATGCCCACTGAGGAGGATTAGACTTGAATATAATTGCCGGAAGATTATCAGGTCACTCTGCCTTTGTTAAATTTTAGGAGTCTATCAGTTTTGTTAAGGCTTGTACTGAGAAGGACTCCAATGACTTCTCCCCTATATTGGATCTCGATCCTCTCACTACGAAGGCTAAATAAATATTTCTGAGATGAAAAACCCAGGCATTTTTTTGGAATCGTACACCTAACCGGGGGATCTGACCTTAAGCACCCTCCCTCTCTGCACTAGCTTCCAAAAATGTTCATGTCCTTATCCTGAATTGTGTGCATCATAAAAACCCAATTTGTCTGATAGAAGGCCTTCTTCTTGGTGCTAATCAGTGCATCACTATCCTTTTTTATGCTTTTTTAGTCTTTTTTTCCAAATAGCCCCAGCGGGTCCCTTAGCCCTTCCTGCTTTCCTCAAACTCTTCCAAGCAATTAGGCACTCGTTATGAAACCAGGGGTGATTTAATCAACTGGATATTTTCTTTTAGGCCCCTTGGTTACACAACCTAACTTGGGGGATTATTTGTTTGACTACCTCAGTGAGGGTTTCAGAGTGCCAGACCAGTATGTTTGGGCCTGGTTCCACACTGACAAAACCAAAGGGGATGATGGACGGAGTGTTGAACATTGCAAGCACTCACCCCCAGTCAACTGATCTGGGTTTAATCCATCATCATTCTTTAGCTCACTCCGCCACCCAAGTTCAGACATGGCCATATGCAAATCAGTATGATCCTGTGCCTCATTGGAACAGTCCAGCCCGAACTGCCAAGCCATTTCTTCCCTGGACCGGAAACAAGCATCCTGGGACCGGTTTCTGACTATTCAGCCGTCATCAGCCAGGCTAGCTTGAATCCAGTGGCAAAGTGAGCAAGGGACCCACGTCTGGGCATACCCTGCCAACTTACTGCGAACAAGGCAAAACCACACTGACCCTCATATCATTGCCCTTTTGATATTGCAACACGATAGTCATATATCTCTCATCTATTTTTGTTGTCAAACCTCTAGTAAAGGAAACCTTCATGGATAACATCTGCTCTCTTAGAGCTGGGCAACGTGCAGAATTGTTTTTAAGGCCCAATGGTCGCTGCCCCTTATTCTTTGCACATCGAGGTTGCGTAAAGGTTGAATAACCAAGCCTGTATTAATACATAGTCAATCGTGCAGCACTGATTGCCATACACAAAAATTTGCATTGCAGGGCTATCCCCCCTAAATCGCCCATTTAGGCTAACAAACCCTAGCACAAAAAAAAGTATTAGTTGCAAGTAATACTTTGGTTGAGTGCATTCTGGAAATGTTACATGTTGAATTCCATAACTCTCTAACATGTCACTGCCAGTGACCTCCACCTGGGCAGGGGCTTATCTATGATCAAAGTCCCCTAATAGAATTGGTGAGGCCCCCATGAACTCTGTCAAAGCAATCAATTCCTGGTGGAAGCCCTTGCATATCTCCCTCTGGGGCTTACCTTTATTTACATAGACATTAATAATAAGGAGGCGGTTTATACTGTGGCAACCCTCATATAAGCAGAAGAGACAAGCCAGGAGCCAGTCACTGCTTGTTGGAATCACTCGTGCTCCTTTACTACACTTAGTAGATACCAAGGTCATCAGCCCATCTTTTAAGTAACCCAGTCCCACTTTTGTACCTCTTTTCACAAATTGCATAAACCCACTCAGACCGGATAATTCACCCGCCAACCAAGTCCCCTGAAGAAAGATTACCCCATGTTCCTCCCATATCTTTGTAAGATCTATTGTTCTATGGAGGTTTTCCAGCCCATGTACATCCTATGACAAGACTCGAAGGTTGACGGGTGCAACTTCTACCTAACCTATCTGCCCAGCCTCCCTGTCCCCTCCAGGAGGAGTCATTCTCCCTATCCACGCCTAGACACACAAATCCATTGCACAGGGGGATTGAATCTGCTACTCCATCTCATGATTGGGCTGGAATGGTTACCTCTAGGGTACCACAATTATAGCCCACCGCATGATTCAGGGGTTGCTTTGCTTTCGGGCCTATTACCAACTGCAGTTGTTCCTGATTAATGCCTGCATGATTTACCAAAAGGGGCAACTCAGGTTGATGTATTTCTGCTAAAGGCACGATTCCTAAACCTAATTTATTAAGCTTTTCTCTGGCCTCAAATACCGGGCCCACAAGAAATGGCGAGCTAAAACTAACCTTTGTTACTTCTCTCCCTACCAAGGATTCTCTAAAGGCTACTTGCTCTATGTCCCATGTTGTGACCACCTCCGGAATCTTACTGGCTGTGAAAGCTTTCAACAGGATTGACCTGTTTAGCGGTTTACATTGATTCACTCTCTTCCCCTTCTGTGTCACTTCCAAGTACAGATATTGTGCTCTGGGACACCTACGGAGCCCCTGTGTATGTTCTGGATCCTATTCTACCACGCGTAACCTGTGTGTGATAGTATCTAGGTACTTCCTGAACTTAGCGCTCAGACTTCTCTGCAGGGTAGCATTTCTATCCGAGCTCTGCGCTACATTCCCCAGTCTTGTGCTACCCTTGTTTCTCTCCTTTGTCTGGATTACCATTACTTCTGTTTTGGGTCCTAGGTATAAGAGGTGCTCCCTTTGCCAAACCCTGTGGCTCCTCCATCCCCCTTTCTCCCCTTTAGGTGACTTATTGCCTCTACGTCTCCTGTTCTCCTTACTTTCTTGGGGCTGCGTGTATTCCTTCTTTGTTTTTTACCCGGCCTAATACCTTTCCTATATGGTGGAACAAATGCCAACTTCCAGCCAACCCTTTATAGCCCTTTCTCAGTAACATAGGTCTTCTTGATACAGATGCTGTTTGTTCCCTGATCCCTCCCTTGCTCTGTAGCCACTGTGTTTGCTTCCGGTGGCTGGGAGGTAACCGGCCTTACGAGAGTAGGCTTACGTGAATTAATTAACTTTAATTCACCATTAATCTCCTTAAGTATACCAGCGTCCAATCTCAAGGCCTCATTAGTAGCAAGGGATGATTCAAGCAAGGTTTTCTGTCTTAGTAGAAGAACATCAAGGATTGGCCGCACGCCAGTTAATAAGGACTCCATATTTGCTGCAGAGGTTGCTAAAGGCCCTGGAACACCCCCTTGAAGAGTAATAACAGGCATGGCAGCCACTGTACCCAGTGGCCGACCTTTTTTAGATGTATTCCTGGTGCGGTTATTCACAGTAGTGCCCCCAAATACCCCAGACTCCTCGCACGAACTTGCAAAGCTGACTTCGATTGGGCAAAATAGACAAGGGGACATGGAAAGACGGGGGTGCAACATCTTGGGATTTTCTATTAGTTCCAAGATGTATATTTCTTTGAGCTCCAATAACTCCCGAGATCCCCCTGACCGAGATACCACCTGTTCCACCCTTATGGGTCTGAGTGCTGTTAAAGACCTGAAGTGTTTTCCTACAAAGTCTTTTATCGATGCTGCCAATGATTTCACTGAAGATTGGACATTCCCATGTTACAGAGAACCGTTTAGGGTTGCAGGACTGGCCCCGCCAAGACGAGGGGCCACAGGGCATTCAGGCATAGGGTGGTCCCAGTTCCTGATGCATTTATAAACCCAATGCAATAAAAAAAACATTTTTGGATCAGCAAGGCTTTGGAATCTTTCTTCTTTGGTGGAGGCATCCCCCGTGTGATCTTATCAAGGTTATCTGCAACTCTACAATTAAAAGCTGCTTCTTTGCATTCCATTGCTCCATGTATATGACCTTATCAGCTCTCCCACTTCTCACATTGACTGCTCCAATTATTCCAGGGCTGTGGTTGAATCCAAAAAGGAGCTGCAGACACTACAGGGTGCTATTAAGCACTGCAAGGCACCATGAGGCCTTGTAAAGGTTTTGGAATGCAGATGCAGTTGAAGCCTTTTGCCTAGAACCAGATATGGGTGCAGGGGAGCACCGCAGGGCACAAGCCGCACCACAGACCTAGTTGAGCCACCTCTTTGCACTGCTGGTTCAATCCTCTGGAAGAGCAGTAAGCTTTTTCCTTGCCCCCGAAGTCTGGCCTCACCCAGTTGTACAGGAATAGTTGCAGCGATAATCACCCCCACTGCTCGTGGGCCCAAAGCATTTTAATTAAAAAGGCCTTTAAGCTTTGAAGGACTAAGATGCAGCCTGCACTGCCCGCCTCTCTGCCTTGCCATCACCCGCCAGTCTCCCTTGTAGTTCTCACCTGCTTTACTGCAGCGCTGATCCCAGGTGTGAACGCAGGCCTTCAGACGGGTTGATGGGGACCGGCCAGACAAATTTTTCTATTTTGCTTCTCTAGCCAGCTCTAAGCAGCTGTCAGCAAGAGCAGTGTGGGCAAGAGCATTGGCTGTGGCGGAGTCAAGGTTTCTGAGATACGGCAAAGCAAGGCAGCATACTGTGGCTGGTGATTCCAATAGTGGGCATGGTGGCATCCAAATTCCCCTTTTTCAGCTTCCTCTTTTGTAGGTTTGAGATTGGTGAGAGATATTGAGTCATTGTAGCATGAAAGTGGTATGAATTCGAGAGATAGAAGAGTAGAATAAGGTTTTAATCATTTTTGTGCATTTGGGTTTGAGGATATAAAGGTGGGGACGTTTATTTAGGTATTGTCCTTATTGTTTTTCTCGACCTAATATGTAACTATGTAACTGTTCTCTGAAACTGTATAATCTTGTAATGATGTAACCTGAAACTATGGTCTGATGCTCATGTAAAGCACTCTGATACCTTCGGGTCTAGCCAGCGCTATATAAAACATTTCAAATAAATAAATAAATAAATATTATTGGTGAAGTGGACAAGTTTCAGGTTCTGATGTTTATATGTAATAAAGAATACAGCAGACAAAATATATATAATAGTTGATTTTCTTTTTGTATTAATCAATAGAAGCTGGATTTATTTCTACAACCTGTGACTCAATATTGTTCCATTTATAGGTCTTGCTAGGGCCAGCGCATGCGCTGGTCTGGCGAGACATTTACTAAGCGGGTTTTTCAAGAGCTACCAAAGGCTTTTGCCAGCTACCAGCTTGCTATTACACGCACAAGTGTGCGCGCCTCGCTCTGCCTCTTGACACAATCACTTTCACTTTCGGCCAATGCTTGTTTAAACTTGCAGAACAAGCGCACGCTTGTTTTATTTAGGCACGGGGACTTTCAGTGATTTCTTTGATATGCCCAGAATCACACGATGTTGAGCTGCGCCGAGATCGTTTATCGATGTAGCAGCAGTTTCCACACAGCAAACAGGAAGCTGCCATTTAGATCGCGAGCGCACGCTTCTTTTATTTAGGCACGGGGACTTTCAGGGATTTCTTTGACGCGATCACTTTCACTTTCGGCCAATGCTTGTTGTAACTTGGTGTGCACTTGAGAGGACTTCACCATTCACTTTCTTGTGCTGAAATGGCTATGTTTCTCCATGTTTTTTGGACTTTCCTTTGGGCTTCTTAGGGGCAAAACGTGGGGGGATTGTTTTATTTAGGCACAGGGACTTTCAGTGATTTCTTTGATATGCCCAGAATCACACGATGTTGAGCTGCGCCAAGATCGTTTATCGATGTAGCAGCAGTTTCCACACAGCAAACAGGAAGCTGCCATTTAGATTGTAAGCGCGCACTTGTTTTATTTGGGCACGGGGACTTTCAGTGATTTCTTTGATGCGATCACTTTCACTTTCGGCCAATGCTTGTTGTAACTGGGTGTGCAGTTGAGAGGACTTCACCATTCAGTTTATAGTGCTGAAATGGCTATGTGTCTCCATGTTTTTTGGACTTTCCTTTGGGTTTCTTAGGGGGAAAATGTGGGGGGAAGATGATCTCATGCTGAGAGTCTATTATAGACTATTATTAGACAGAAAGCGTGAATGTGTTCTTTATATCTCATTTAAACCTACTTGAATGCACGCCGATCGTATCATTTTACAAACTGTTTCAAAAATGCTCTGCAGAATGAACAGGCTGGTTAGAGTGGGTGGGAGTCTGC
Source organism: Lissotriton helveticus (assembly GCF_964261635.1). NCBI lineage: Eukaryota > Metazoa > Chordata > Amphibia > Caudata > Salamandridae > Lissotriton > Lissotriton helveticus. The sequence continues at coordinate 604,859,637 of NC_136065.1, forward strand.
TTTGTTGCCCCAGTGAGCTATAAGGAGGGAGGTTTCTAGGGAAAAACATAATCATTGTAGGACTGCGGCAATCCGTCGGAAACAAGCCATCAAGAGAAAGCTGCCAGAAATTAAGCTAAGCAGACCCCGCATGGGAACTCGTTTCCTTAACAACTATTACTTGAATCTTCAAAGGGAGACATGCCAGAAAGCAGCGTTTCCCCCCATCCTGGCTCTCAATCCATACATATTCAAAGGAAAAATATTCTGCCTTTTTGCTTTTTGCACTTGATGATGGAACTGCCATCCTTTTATAACTACGTGGTGGGGCCCAATCAGAAAAGGCTTGAAGCCATTTGAGAGAAAAACCAGGGCCATTTTGTTTTTCCATGATCCCTTGCACTGGGGTCGCTGATCCTGTTTGCCTGTTCAACAACTTGTCGCTCTCGAGCTCTGTAAATGCCTCCATGACCTCCTCAGTATCTTTCGTTCATGGAAGGCTTGCTCAAGCTGTTTAGCCTCCCCACGAATAACTTTTGGTAGTTTCATGGAAGTTGATCGCGTCCCCTCCCTCTGCTTCCCCTGTTGCTTTCTAGTAGCCATTAATAAATCAAAGAGTTACTATTGGCTAGACAGTCCCTCGAAAAATACTGTCAGTCATCCAATGCCATGGAATGTGGTGAAGTTGTGTTACCAATTCCACATTTCAATCTGAATTGCACAACTATACTTCACTGCCACAGTGCAAATCCAAAGTGATATGACATTCATTCAATAGAAAGAACGTTATGGATGCACAGGCTGCTTCAGTGGGTAATGGATCTTTGTGAAAATTTGGGATTTATGAATTAGGAACCAGTGCACAAAATATAGGTGAAGCAGAGGTGTAGCTAGCAGGTGCAGTGGCAGCAGAGCCCCGAGTGGCCTATTGAAGCCTGATAATTGTTGTGTTTTACTACCGCAACAACTGACAAAAGGGCCATTTTCCTTGTTCGCACCAGGGCCCGTGGCATTTGTGCTACACTACTGAGGTGAAGAGGTTCAAAGTTTGTCTGAGGAGTCTACTGCTGGCGGATGCTGAACACCAAGGCTGCCTAATCTTGATTTCACCTAATTCCTTTTTCTGCCACACTTCTATTCCTTTTATCTGACCCTTGTCGGATCCTGGTCATCCCTTCTTTCTCCCGTTGTCATTGTTTATTTACATTTCTATTCCTCCTGTTGTCTTTCTCTCACTTGTTCTTGGCCAAAGTCTATTGATGAAAAATTTGCCTCAATCCCCAACAAGCATTGGCATAGCCAATAGGTCTTGACTTTGGGACCTTATAAGTATTTAGTTATGCAGCACAATATCCTTAGTGCAACAACATCAACTGTTGCATGGCTAAACACTTATAAGGTCCCAAAGGCAAGATCTATCGGCTATGCCAATGCGTGTTATACGTTGTAGTGTAGATCTATGAACAAATTTGATGTACTGTAGGGAAGCGGAATCATTTTGGTTTGTATAGGAGTCAAAGTTATATCAGCTCCTCCATAGATTGTGGGGTGAACTTCAGCAGGCCACGGCTCCACTATTTGGGGAGTGAACTGCAGGAGGCCTTGGGTCTCGTCGTCCAAGCTATGAAAAAGGAACCTGGGTTTGTCTTTGCTACTGGCCTCCAGGGCAAACAGATAGAGGGGATTAAGAAGTGCTGCTACAGCCCTCAGTGCTCTTTTCCTTCTGCTACTCCACTGGCGGGACCTCTGGATTAAGGTAACCAAGTGTGAGGCACTTGTCTGTGAGGGTGCCTCCTGGGTTTCTGCCCAGTCCCATGCCTTCCTTGGGTCCGTATAGATGAAGGACTTGCCCTCATAAGTAATCCACAGGTGGGCTGGGAAGAGCAGGGCGTACTTCAGGCCCATGTCTCAAATTTTCATTTTCACTCTAAAAAATGAAGCCCGCTGTTTCTGTGCAGCCAATGCGTAATCTGGGAAAATGAAAACCTTGCTATTATCGAATTCGTAGTGGCCTGCATGTCTGACTGTGCAGAAAATAAATTCCTGCCATGGAAGTGTAGGAGTTTGGCCACCACCGGCCATGCTGGAGCCCACAGCCATGACTCCCTCGCTGGGTCCCGGGTACACTCGCTCCAGGGAGAAGAAAGTGGACTCACCCCTAGGGACAATCTCCCTCTGCAGCCAATCCTCCAGGTAAGTGACCATGTCCTGGTGTTCAGCGCCCTTTTGGATGCGCAACACACAGATGTTGCTGTGGCGGGCCCTGCCCTCTGCATCCTCCACTCTGCCCTTTAGAGTTCTAAGGCAGTCTGAGAGGTCACGCACCTGCCACTGAAGATCCTCCACCAAAGTCTGTAGGTGTCCCAGTGATGTCTCCACCTGAGAAACTCTCTCATGTAGTTTCCTTTGGTCCTCACGGAGCAGACCCATCTCCCGTCCACCATGCCATTGGCCTCCATGGACACTAGCAAAGAGTTCACTGCTGGCAGGATCTGGGCAACCCTGTCAGCGTCGAGTAGCTCTGCCACCTCCAAGGTCCCCCCACCCACTTCTTCCCTCTCATGCCTGGCCTTCTTATCTGTAACTGGGCAGGCTACAGATGGCGGTGGGCCCTTGTCAATCTGAGCTTCCATGTTTTGTAGTTCAAGCTAAGGAGTTGGGGGTATGTGGTGTCTACCTCCTTGGTCACTGACCTGCATTTTCACTGCACACTCCAGAAGTCATGGAGGCACGAGAGTCCCCATAATCTTTGTGCTATTGGCGCTCGAGGGGCCCACTTTCCCAAATTGACAAGGCAGCACGAGCAACCACCCGTACCCCGGTTTGAGGGGGGGCATTGCGGTCATGGTCGCTTCAGAAAAGTTTGCCGTTCAATACTTTGGGGTTCCACAGTCAGCTCAATGTGTCGCCCAGCACAGTGTTCCAGAGAGGTGGCATACATGGCTGGCTCTTGCTCTCAAGAGACCTCCCCTTTGTGGAAAAGTAAATTTTGCCATGTTCTGTGTCCCTACGCTTCATCCATCATATGTTATGTGTGCATGACCAATATGCATATGTTATTCCCCATGTCCGATTAATGACGCAATTCCAGTTGTGTCCACCTCTGGTATGTCATTTTCCAGTCCTCGTGAATACTACGAATATCAGGCCTATGTAAAGTAATGTTGCCACGTTTCCCAGTGTGCACGTTATTCCATTATAAAGTCCCCGTTTCCAGGCCTCAAAAGGGCCCGGACCACAGATTCAGCTCCTGTCTCCTGAAAGCCTCGCTGAGGAGCGATACAGCCCCCACCTGTATCCTCGACCCTTCACTTACTTCCTGCCTCGCAGTGCCCGGTGCAGCTTGGCTCTGTCTCTGAGTCTGCCAAGAGTATGTTATAGTTCCAGCTATCAGTTCAGTCCTCCTCTTCTGCATTCCTAAGCTACTGAACTGCATCAATAGTTTCCGTCATTGTCTAGCCTATTCGGCTCCACGTTAGAGAAATACTGCATTTACTGGTCATTTAGTATTCTTCATCACGCACTACATGTAGAATAATGCATGGTCCAGTCTTAGAGTCAAGTTAGCTTTTCCCCTCATGACTTCTAGTTTATATCAACATGTTCCCTAAACATTAGATACCAGATAGGGTTTAGGTACATGTCGCTCCGACCCTCCAGACTCTAGTCTCTGCTCCTAACACAGAGTTCATAGCCCCCAGCTTCTCCTAGTAACACGTCATTGCCAGTTTTCGCGCACCATTAGGTTAGAGGTCCCGGCTCCTTAGGTAGCCCCCTCCTATGTTTCCGCCCATTCATGACATATTCTGTTACGTTTGCACCACATGTCTATGTATACGCCCAGTTACACCTCTTTTTACTGTTATCTTTCGCGACTGCTACGCGTCACGCCTTCTGCTCCACCCACTGCTACGCCTACTGCAATGTAATGCTATGTGTTCGCGCTATGTATATATGCCTGTGTTTTGTTATTGAATGTTAGCGCGCTCATCCCAGACCTAGCCCCAGCAGCTGCTGGGCCTCTTTTCCCCTGTTGGGCCCCAGTTGTCCTGCTGGGCCCTGTCATTCTGTTCCTATGCAGGTTGTCCTGATCCTGTCCTTATGCTGTAATAAACCTGCAGAAACTCCTACTACCTCGAATCTTGACTCTTATTTATTGAGCTATCTGTTATGCTATAAGTCTAGTCAAAAATAGGGTATTATTTATTTATTTACCACATAATGGCGCCCGAATAGGGACTTGCCCTTTCCCCACGCGTCGGTGAAGCCACGCCGACCCCCTGACCCTCTGCAGTCGTGACGGAACTCTTCTGCGCAGTGGCAGATATTTCTGCTCAAGTATCCCTCAGGCCCACGGAGGAGACGGAGGAGGCGGTCCAGCATCCGAACGAGACGGTGGAGGAACGCGGCGAGTCCCGACCAGAGCCCAAGCCGAGAGTCCAAGGTCCGAGGTATCCGGAGGCCCACCTGTAACTGAAGTCCGAAGTCCGAAGTTCGTCGTCCGTCGTCCAGTCCAGTCCGAGGCCTTCCGTTCCGTGCTGCCCGGTGAGTACCATTGCTGGGGTAGTATCTAGACAGGACCAATTTAAATTGACTCCTGGTCCGTGGGTTGGTGGTGCCCAGACTCACAAACGAAGTGTTCACCTAGGTGGATACGGGTCCTGATGCGTCCCTTTATGGGACCGGTATGTTCCGTACTGTTACAGCAGTGCATCCAGTAACTCTAGTCTGTTCCGTTCTCAAGAAAATCTGTTCTATTTCTGTTCTCAGTATTCCAGGTAATATTCTGTTCGAACTGTTATTTATAATGTTCTTCATGTATTTTACTGTTGTGGTATGAGTGCGATGTGATTTCGTGTTTTTATTGTGTATTGTATTGTGTCCAGATTACAGTTCAGTCATGCCTATATTTTCCAAGTTACGTCAGTTAAAAACTAGAAAGGGTCTGTTAGAGGAAGCAGTTCCTGTCCCGCCTAGGGACAGTCCAGGTCACTTTATGTATCAGAAACATGGCATAAGCGCCATATTGTATCTAGATTTATGGGTAGAGTATACCAAACAGTTAGAAGAAAAGTATAGATGGCCCGTATCGGGTACATGGGATGCCGAATGTATCATGCGAGTAGAAGAAGAATTATGGAAAAAGAAAGCCAGACAGTCACAGAAAGATGCCATCGAGTTATGGCGTAAAGAGGCGCATAGAAGAACGGAAAAAGAAGTCAGAAAGTCAGAATTAAGTAGAGAATCCCAAGAACGAGCCCAGGAAAGAGAATTAATCGAGATAGGTGAACAAGTCAAAACCGAACAGTCAGACAGACAGAGGCATGCCCTTATTAAGGGTATGTATCCTCTCCTTGCCGAAGGCTTGCCAAAAGCGACCCCAGAGGCACCCAGTAATTTCCCGCCACCATTAATTCCGACCAAGCTACGTCACAAACCGACCGCAGCTGATATTTTTATTTCGTCCTATCTGGACGACACAGTCCCAGAATATGCAAATCCTGTTCGCGCTCCGCTAGTCCCTGTAAATCAGGCACTTCCCGCTCCTCCAGACACCGGAGTACCTGTTACGGTACCCCCGGTCCAGCCTACAGTTCCATTTCCCACTCTGCCAGGACGTAGAGCCTCAGTAGACGACTCCAGTTTAGGGGCCGCAGGAGGAGCTACTCCTCAAACCCCGCCGCCACACAAGCGTTTATCGGCACTCGAATTACATGCTCAAGCATCACAGCGTACTCCTAAAAGTAATAAGTCTGTCACAGAAATCAGGCAAGCCCTTAACGAATGTGTCTATGATCCAGTTCCAGGCGAATATACTATGGTTTTATATTCCTTACGTGTAAGGAGAGTGACCGAGTATCTAGTCACCTTACCGAATATGAAAGAAGATCTAGACAGAATATATCGTTTCATCCGTACAGGGGAGGATCCAGAAAGTATTGGCGAGATTATGTCTCAAAGGAAAGCCGAGATTCAGCTCATGATATTAAAGTTCCTGATCAATTGTCTAATAAGAGAACAAGATTACCCGTCTAAAGATCCCGCCGAAATGAGAATCCTGACAAGGTGGAGTGATAATATAGCCGAGGGTAAGCACAAGACCGTCAGTGCCATGGAGAGTATGTACAAGAAAATTCGTAAAGAAATAATAAGGTTACATGACCAGCGTAAAGCAGCACAAGTAAGCGAGAAAGAAAGTATCTCTGATCCTGAAGAGGAAGAGAACGAGAATCCCGCCAGAATAGCGTATGTAGGAAAATCCAGATTTCCAGATCGCCATTTACGTCTAGAACCCAAGTCTATTTTTCATCTAGCACCAGAACAAGGTTCTCTAGAACAAGTATTTCAAGCTACCGATCACATTCTGAAATCACGAATCGGTTACAGTGAATTAAGTACCATGCATGAACAAGAACTAGCCCGATCAGCAGTCCGATGGATTACTGATTCTACCACTTTTCCAGACGAAATAGTGGCACAAATGTTTCTGAAACTGCCCCCAGCCGAGCAACGACTGGTGGGTATGTATATGATCCAGCACCTCATTACTCTGTATGAGGGTCAACATTCTGATCCAGGTCCGTTGCACGATATCCTGAACGAGTTACTCCAGTATAGATGGAGAGGTCTAGGTACCGATTTAATTAGTGTCATTCTAGAACAGCGCCACAAATATAGAACGTTTTTGAACCCGCATTTTGTTCATGTTTCACCCCCAGAAAGTAAACCATTCTACATAGACAGACAGAATCCGTTACGAGAAGTCCACCCAGTCCAAGGGGCGGGTGGCGTAATGCAACGAGTGTTTGTATACACTCCGATTTCAAAGATGGAACTTCTTGAAATGAAGAAATTAATTCCCTGTCATGACAAAGATCCAGCAGGGTTCCATAGAGAATTAAAAGACATGCTCCGTATGGGAGAATACACTTACCCAGACATCATTAAAATGTTAAAGGTCCTGTTACCCGCAGGGGTGTATGAAAAGTTAAAGGAAAAAGAATGGGAGGTGGGAGAGAAAAAGATCGATTGGGCAGCTCTAGAAACTGAAGACAAGGCACGAGTACCAGGTACCGGTCTTGGAGATAAATGTAAAGAATTACCAGAATTACTGATTCAAGTTTTACCCAGATTATTGACAACGAGAAAAGAAGACTGGGATGCAATCTCAGCCTGTAAACAGAAACAAGATGAAGATATTAGTGATTTTTATTCTAGGTTTGAAAAATGTTTTAGTATTAATAGTGGTCTCAAGACAAGTAGTGAGTCATACCCTCATCTTTTCGTTACCAAATTAGTCGAGAATTCAAGCCCACAAATTAAAAATCGAGTTTTGAAAGTCGAAAGCACCTGGCAAGCAAATACTCCGTCCCAGATGCTCCAGATGCTCCAGTATCACCAGAATAGAATCAGAGAAGAGCAAGAACACGAGAGAAAACGTATGAAAGACACGAAAATGAAAGTGCTAGTTGCACAATCTGTTCCTCAAGACAGTCAGAAGAGGGGTCCGAATCAAGCCAGTCATCCTGCAGCTCCCGTTAAAGGGAACTGCAATTATTGTAAACAGCCAGGTCATTTTATAAACGAGTGTGCAGTTCTGAAACACAACATAGCTACTGGTAAGACTAAAGAAAGACCACGTCCGCCAAGACAAGAACAAGTTTCACAGATTCCTCAGGCACAGAATGCACAACAGACAGTTCCCGCACCGCAGCCTATCGCTGCAACACAGCATGTTACGTCACAGATGTATCAGTATGCACAGTCTGAGTATCCAGAGTACCAGTCATATTCATGAAACAGCCTAGAGAGGGAGGTAGGCTTGCCTCTCATCGAGATACCTGTAGATCAAGAAGGTCCCTATGTTCACAGTCAAGTATTAGGGAAAGACAGAAAGTTTTTGATTGATACAGGGGCAAGTAGGACCACAATTAGTCACGCCGAAGTTCCAGGGGCTCCGCTCTCAGGCTCAAGAAATGTTTCCCTTGGATTTTCAGGAAAACCAATAGTTAATGAGATATCAAAGCCAGTCACTCTAGAAGTAGGTCCATTGTCCCGTACTACTGATCTGTTACTTACTAAGTCATGTCCAGAAAATCTATTAGGCATTAAGACACTGAAAGAGTTAGGTGCAGTTATTTGCTGTTCCCCAGAGGGAATACGTCTGTTCCTACGTGACTTTAAGGGTCACTATGTATTACGAGATTTTGATTCAAGATTGTCTAATGTTCCACAGCATTTATGGGCGCAAGGTCCAACTGATGTAGGTTACATGCAAATCACACCCCATTGTGTGACTCTCAAGCCAGGTGTAGTGTTACCCCGAATCAGACAGTACAGATTGCCACCTGAGGCTGTAGCAGCCTTATCCAAAATTATTGACGAGCTCATGGCTCAAGGAGTAGTTGTAGAAACTGACTCCAATGTATGTAATTCTCCGATCATTCCAGTCATGAAACGTACTGATCCAAATGCACCCCCAGTATATCGATTAGTGATTGATTTACGAGAGCTTAATAAATGTATTATTCCTCAGTACCCAGTTGTCCCAGATATTTCTTCCCTGTTAACAGCCATTGATTCCGAAGCCATGTTCTTCACTGTCATAGACCTCAAGAATGCATTTTTCAGTGTTCCAATTCATCCAGACAGCCAGTTTCTTTTCGGATTTTGTTTAAATGGAAGGAGCTATATGTTTACACGCGCTCCTCAAGGTTTCACAGAAAGCCCTAGTATTTACAGTCAAGCACTCAAGAGACAACTAGACAATATTCACATGCCAACTGACACTGCCCTGCTCCAGTATGTCGATGATCTACTGATCACTGCCCGTTCTGAACGTGCTTGCGAGCGAGCATCCCTTACAGTTCTGTATTTTCTAGCCGAGATGGGGCACAAGGTGTCACCTTCGAAGCTTCAATTCTGTGTCCAGCAAGTGGTATACTTAGGACACTTGCTGTCCAAGAGGGGTAGGCAGTTGACACCAGACCGTATCCAGTTAATAGCGAGTCTTCCCCAGCCCAGAACCCAGAAGGAGGTACGTGCTTTTATCGGCCTTACTTCTTATTGTAGACAATGGATTCCCCAGTATGCATTTCTAGCCAAGCCACTGATACAGTTAACGACACAGGAGGCAGCCGTATCGACTGTCCTCCATTGGACATCTGACCATACACTTAGTTTTAACGAGTTAAAGAAAGCCCTATGTCAAGCTCCAGTTCTAGCTACACCGAACTACAGTAAGCCTTTTACACTTTTCGTTACTGAACGGGAAGGTACAGCATTATCTGTTCTCACACAAGATCAAGCAGGTCAATACAAGCCCTGTGCTTATTTTTCGAGCACATTAGATCCAGTCGCCCAGGCGTTGCCTGCGTGCCTCAAGTCAGTTGCAGCCACAGCACTAGCTATCAGACAAAGTGATTCCATAGTTTTAGGACATTCCCTGACAGTACAAGTCCCACATTCAGTAGAAGTTCTTTTAAACCGAACACAAACTCAGCACTTGACAATTGCACGTTTAACAGGTTATGAATTGACACTGTTCCAGCCACACATAGAAATTAGACGCTGCAACGTTCTGAATCCTGCTACACTGTTACCATCAGTTAATTCAAATCCAGACCCACATGATTGTGTGGAAGTAGTTAACATTACGACAAAGCCAAGACAAGACCTGACAGACATTCCGTTACCAGATCCTGACCTGACACTTTATGTGGATGGTTCATGTATGAGAACTAGTACAGGAGAACTAGTCGCCGCGTATGCAGTAACTACTGACACCGAAGTTATTGAAACACACCGTATTGATACCCTGTCCGCTCAAGCAGCAGAGCTAGTCGCTCTGACACAAGCCTGTATACACGCCAAGAACCTGAAAGTTAATGTTTACACAGATTCACGTTACGCATTCGGAGTTGTACACGACTTCGGAGTACTCTGGCAGGAGAGAGGTTTCATGACTTCTCATGGAACCAAGATTCAGCATGGTCTCCTTATTCAAGCCCTGTTAGATGCCATACATTTACCGACATCTATTGCTATCATGAAATGCAAAGCACATACGAAAGTCACCGACATTATTTCCCAAGGTAATGATCTAGCAGACCGCACAGCCAAGCTTACAGCACAGACTCCAGACATTCCAGTTAATCAGACACGTACTTCAGATCCGATTATATGCATGACAGTTAAGGACCCTACACAAGATGTCATAGATATACAGTTACATGCTACTCCCGATGAAATCAAGAAATGGTCTGAACAAGGAGGGGTCCAGACAGATCAAGGATGGTTAACGAAGGGTAGAGCCACATGGTTTCTCTCCGATTCTATGGTTCAAGTCATTATCAATACCGCACATAGTCCAGCACATTTAGGAGAAAAAGCTATGTTAGACAGTATCCAGAACATTTGGTTCAACAAGCATTTACGAGCTGCAGCCAAGCAGAAAGTCCGTACCTGTATGATATGTTGTCAGTTTAATCCAGGTAAAAGTGTCCCGGTGGAACAAGGTGGTTTCCAGCCCCCTGACCACCCTTTTGAGGTCCTCCAGATGGATTATATTCAGATGGAGCGATGTCGAGGTTTCAAGTATGTCCTTGTAGTTGTATGCGCTTTGTCCAGGTGGACAGAAGCATATCCAGTCCCAGATTACACAGCCGCGACCACTGCCAAGCAGTTGGTTCGTGAATTTTTCCCTAGATACGGACTCCCTAGAGTCGTATATTCTGATAACGGTCAGCCATTCTCCTCAGAGTTAATGAAGCACGTTTCCCTGTTGTTAGGGTACCAGTGGAAGTTCCATTGTGTACGCCATCCTGAAGCAGCCGGTCTCGTAGAGAGACATAATCAGACTCTGAAAATCCGCATTGCAAAAGTCTGTAAGGACAAAGGTGTGGACTGGTTAGTAGCTCTGCCAGTCGCTTTGTTTTATATGCGCATGGTCGCACATTCCAGATCAGGTCTATCCCCGTATGAGGTCGTATTCGGCCGCCCCCCTAACATGTGGGGTACTCCTAGACCCCGAAGTATTACCGATGTTTCATGTAATATGCTGACAGATTACCTAGCTTCCTTGATGTCTGCCCTCAACTCATGTCGTTCACAGGTTGCCGCCGCATTTCCAGACAATACCGAGGTGGCACCGCACGAGATCGTTCCAGGCTCCTTGGTGATGATCAGAAATTTTGACAGATCAAGTCCGCTGGAACCACGTTGGAAGGAGCCACGTCAGGTCCTCTTGACCACCCGTACTGCCGTCAAGTTGGAAGGCAGGAAGGGGTGGGTCCATCTTTCTCATGTAAAACTTTTCAATGGATTGAAATCAGTCTCCAAGAACATTTCCAAGGATTTCCAGGATTCGAAAGATTGCCAGAACATTGTTTTAAAGGACTGTCCCGCACAAGACATTATTACAACCCCTCCCTTGTTAGAGAAAACTCCGCAGCAGGAGTATAAGTTAAAGCTCAGGTCTAGTAAAATAAGTCAGTCAGTTTGATTGTATAAGTCCTCCCCTAGGTGAAACGGTTAGACTGTTTCTGACATGTATAAAATAGACCCCCATAGTGAGAGAGTCAGTCGAAGTTCACTTCAATGTATCGTTTTTCTGAGTTTCGTATTATTTCTCAGCATAATGATTTCCTGCACTAGTTACGCACTTTTCCTGTGTTTTCCAGTTCCTCATGTAAATATGTCTACTAATGCTACGGTAGAGCACACGTTTAGTGATCTGCCTCCTCACGAATATTCTTACCGCCTCGCTATGCGTAACAACACATTTATCCGTATGTTACATTACTCACACCAGACCAGCAATGCCACAAATTGTTGGGTGTGTGGTCGACTCCCCCCTTTCCAGACACCGAAGGGAGTTCTGCCACTTTTTCCTTATCCATTCTCACACAATGGTTCATGTGGAGCATGGTCCACGTTAACGTCATCCTCAACAGATATGTCTTTTCTTAACAGTACATGTTTTCCAGACAAGCAAGGTTTCCCCCACAGAACAGGTTTAGATCTAGAAAATGAAGTATATAATTTAGGTAATTATTCGTCGAATTTCATGGTCCTGAATGTTCAGTCTGATACTACTCCAGACTTACCTGCTATTTCAGTACTACCAGTCAAAGGCGAATTATGTGTCCGTAGTTATGGTTCTGTATACATAGGTCATAGTGAATGTACTACTGTTATCAAGTATAGTGACAGTGGGAAATCTATTTTCAAAGCTTCACGTCATTCTTATTTTATTTGTGGTCAAACTGCATATGTCCGTCTGCCCCTCGATTGGGAGGGAACCTGTTACATTGCTTTCCTACTGCCACCTGTTTTCCTAGCCCCATCTGATTATCACAGAAACACACATCTAGTACACATTAGACATAGAAGGGAGTCCCCAATTGTCGATTATACTGAAACTACTCTAGAACAGTATACAGATTTCAATAAAGGTTTCTTCTTCTTTGTAGGACCTGTCCAGAATAGTAAACTGATCCGTAGGTTAACAAGAACCCTTGAAGCTGTAGTAAATGAGACTGCCTCTGCTCTAGGTAACCTAACCGAGGAACAATCTGCTATGAGATTTGTCGTTTTGCAAAATCGTCTCGTCCTTGACGTCATACTGGCCGATAGGGGCGGGGCCTGTAGAGTCATCGGATCTAGTTGCTGCATTTTCATTCCAAATAACGCGCCGTCCGTTTATTCAGCTATAACCAGACTCCATAAAATTGCCCATCTGTTACACCAAGATCCAGGCACCTGGACATGGTCAGGTTGGTTCTGGAATATAATTTCCGCATGGGGATGGAAAGTCCTGTCCTTTCTAGGTATTGCAGTAGCGATCATATTTAGCTGCTGCCTCTGTATACAATGTGGCCCTGCGATTTGCAGCATGTGTGCTACCTCTTGTATTCCTAGTCCCAAGCCCCGTTCTAAATCCCGTTCCAAGACAACTCGAGACGAGCAAATGGTACTGTATGAAATGATAGATGGTATCATGAATATTGATGTTTCCTGATGGAAACGTAGTGACAAGGAGGGAATGTGGAAAAGTAAATTTTGCCATGTTCTGTGTCCCTACGCTTCATCCATCATATGTTATGTGTGCATGACCAATATGCATATGTTATTCCCCATGTCCGATTAATGACGCAATTCCAGTTGTGTCCACCTCTGGTATGTCATTTTCCAGTCCTCGTGAATACTACGAATATCAGGCCTATGTAAAGTAATGTTGCCACGTTTCCCAGTGTGCACGTTATTCCATTATAAAGTCCCCGTTTCCAGGCCTCAAAAGGGCCCGGACCACAGATTCAGCTCCTGTCTCCTGAAAGCCTCGCTGAGGAGCGATACAGCCCCCACCTGTATCCTCGACCCTTCACTTACTTCCTGCCTCGCAGTGCCCGGTGCAGCTTGGCTCTGTCTCTGAGTCTGCCAAGAGTATGTTATAGTTCCAGCTATCAGTTCAGTCCTCCTCTTCTGCATTCCTAAGCTACTGAACTGCATCAATAGTTTCCGTCATTGTCTAGCCTATTCGGCTCCACGTTAGAGAAATACTGCATTTACTGGTCATTTAGTATTCTTCATCACGCACTACATGTAGAATAATGCATGGTCCAGTCTTAGAGTCAAGTTAGCTTTTCCCCTCATGACTTCTAGTTTATATCAACATGTTCCCTAAACATTAGATACCAGATAGGGTTTAGGTACATGTCGCACCGACCCTCCAGACTCTAGTCTCTGCTCCTAACACAGAGTTCATAGCCCCCAGCTTCTCCTAGTAACACGTCATTGCCAGTTTTCGCGCACCATTAGGTTAGAGGTCCCGGCTCCTTAGGTAGCCCCCTCCTATGTTTCCGCCCATTCATGACATATTCTGTTACGTTTGCACCACATGTCTATGTATACGCCCAGTTACACCTCTTTTTACTGTTATCTTTCGCGACTGCTACGCGTCACGCCTTCTGCTCCACCCACTGCTACGCCTACTGCAATGTAATGCTATGTGTTCGCGCTATGTATATATGCCTGTGTTTTGTTATTGAATGTTAGCGCGCTCATCCCAGACCTAGCCCCAGCAGCTGCTGGGCCTCTTTTCCCCTGTTGGGCCCCAGTTGTCCTGCTGGGCCCTGTCATTCTGTTCCTATGCAGGTTGTCCTGATCCTGTCCTTATGCTGTAATAAACCTGCAGAAACTCCTACTACCTCGAATCTTGACTCTTATTTATTGAGCTATCTGTTATGCTATAAGTCTAGTCAAAAATAGGGTATTATTTATTTATTTACCACACCTTCACCAGAGTGTGTCTGTCAGTCCCCCCAGTCCTCTGGGTGGGGCTACCACTTCGCTCCCTGGCCCCCCACAGAGCAGAGCCATCGCCACCACCATCAATGCTGAAGGGGGAGAGCCACACTGCATTGCTCCCTCAGGGCTAGCACACACCCTCCTCATACTCCTGGTGGCCCTCGGGATGGGCCGAGTGCAGCTCCTGCTGCAGTATTACTGCTTGCCCTCCTGGGCTCCATGCTCCTCAGCAGGGTACATAGCATCACTAACCCCTCCTAGCAATTCGGGTGTTCTCTAGCCAGACAATTCCCCGCTGCACCACGAGGACCAGCGGGTCACTTCGCCTGGCTGCTATCTCCGTTGGTCCAGGACCCACCTGCAAGCAACTGTCCAGGGGAAAAGCGGAGACCTCCCTTGCAGTCACAAGGGGACAGGAGCTTCACTTTGGTGCTGGGTGGGACCTGATGCCATGGGGATAATCAATGATGAGATTGTGGGCATGTGGAGCTTGTTAAGCCATATCTGCCATCTTTCTCGTCCTTTCCACCCCCCCAGGAACTAGTGAACTGTTATTGATTTAAATTGTTAGGAATTTTGTTTGGGGGTTGTTCAATTTCAGGTAAGTGATTGATATTCACTATTTAGTAAACACAAGGCATTAGTTAGCAAATGTTATTGCCTGAGAAGATCTTGAGGTACTCCTGGGTGTTATCAGCACACTAAAGGACATATATTCATGATCAGCTATTAGAAGTTGCATGCAAATGCTGAATATTAATGGTGTTATAACTTGGTAGACAGTATACATAACTGTCAGTGATTAGGCATTACTTAGAAATGAATAAAACATTGCTTGCTTTGTCACCAATGCCCCATGGGTCGGGAGATTTAGTAGTATTAGATGGGATGTATTTCTACAGCAAAGTATATGAAGGGCATTCTGGTCTGAGTCCTTTCAAGTATTTAAAAAAAGATTTAAAGTAATGGAGCATTAATTGATGAGATTTCACGGGTTTCTTGAAGATATGGAGATCTGATCCTTATTCTATATGATGGGAATTCTTTATGTTTGTAGGAGGCGTTTTCTATGAAGAAAATATGGATGAGTCTTTTAACAATTGAAGAGTTGGGGAAATTGTGTTTATAGGAGATTACATTTAAGATTGATGTATGTATGTTAGAGTGATTTGTTAGTGTGAATGCTGGAAGGCGAGACATTCTGGAAAATCTTGAGTGGGAATAAAGACAATGGAAGTGTGCTTTCTGGATCTTCTTCAATAGTAGATTTTGTCACTTAATCATTGCTGAAGTTTGTCTTTTCTATGAAATGTGACTTGTGTAGATTTGTAGAAGTCTGATGAAATGTTTGACTGCCTTGAAGAGAACCTCCGTTCTGTTGCTTGCTTCTAGAATTTTGGTTGGATAGTATTTGACTTTGTCAGAGGAGATTATTTTCTCTCAATGATGAAAATGCTTTTCGTTGAACCACAATATGAATGCATCTTGCAACACCATTTCATCTATTTGCTGGAGGTCATCTGGCTCCTGCTCGGTTCTTAGGCTTACCAGAGGGAATGGGGTTTGTGTTGTATTGCCCATTATTTTTGAGGTGCATACTTGTCTTTGTCTTGATAACATGGTGGAGTGTGATTAGTAGAGCATCAATGTCACTTGTGTCCAGTGTAAGGGCTGGAAGAATGGCCTGATCCTCAGTGTGGGTGCAGGTTCTCAATGTAGCTATAGTTCTGCTTGGTGCTCACCAGTCTGTCTTGAAATATGACACAGTGGAACTCCGAGATATGAAAATAGTAAAAGAGCTGTTTTAAAAATACGCCATGGCCTTCTGTGAGGGGAACAAGCTCAGTAAACCCATGGCAAGAGGGCATGTTTTAGTTAAATCAGGCCGGGGTATGGAGAAATATCTCTCTGTTTTTACTAGTGCTACAGACAGATTTTTAATAACCCGTTTTAGATTCAATCAGCTCCACTATCTCTTGGCATCCCTGGCTGGCTTTGTTTCATAAGTAGAGGATAGAGGTCCCTGTGGCTGCGACGATAGGTCACCACAGGATACCCTACATTTTGTTCCGTTATGTAAATATTTTACTCACCCTAGGAGGTTGTTTCTTAAACCTCTTGTAAAAGACTTGAGATTTAGGCACGCCCGTGTTGCTTTATTGTACCTACAGCTTCTGCCTAATGAGCGCACGCTTTTTGTAGTAACAACATTTTTGAGAGCCGCACTAAGATCCAGAAACTCCACGCGTGAATGACGGCTGGCAGGACCTTTGCGACCGTGCGAAAACTTTTATATGAACTTTTAACTGAATTGTTGTTTTATATTTTGTGTCTTTTTATCTTTTAGGGATGTGATTACTGATGAATAAAGATTATTATTATTAGTTTTATTATTATTATTATTATTATTATTATTATTATTATCTGTGTGATTGGGGCATGATGTATTGTGAGCGGAATGGTACACTGTCTGTCCGGTCCAGAGATATTGATGGACTCTATGGAAGGAACGACTAGACGAGATGAATAGGCCCAAGCCCTACCTTTGTTGTGAGGTACATCAGTGATGTTTTGTGTGTGGTCCATGTAGATAAGAATATCTAGGAGGGTTTTCAACTTCATCAATTTGGTAGTAACATCTCCATGAACTTGGAAATTCGGAGAGTAAGATTTTGTTAGCCTATGTGAGGGAAGTTTGGTACAATATGTTTGAAGTCATTGGTAAAGAAGGAAGTCGAGAGGTACCCCTTGAGGAACCAAGGGAAATGGGGTTATACAACCAAAAGAAGAGAAGTTTCCCTTGAGACAATGCTAAGTGAAGGTTACGATACCAAGCCTCACAATGTCATAAGTACATACAATAGAAACATATAGGTAGTTAAAAATTCATTTATTTTGAATAACCTAAAAACACAGGAGTAAATTTCACTAATCTAGTTCCCTAGTCTTAAAACATGGTTAAAACAATACACACAATTGCGACCTGCACAATTGAGAAGAAAAGACAGAACAGGTACAACATGCAATTGTTGAATACAGTTTGTATATTCTGGCTCCGTAGTGATAACACCAATATTGATTTGCTATGACATCAGCATATCAACTCTGGTGTTGGAGACTTGAATTATTCCACTCTGTGCGTCGACTCGTTTCGGTGGGTTCTCCTTATAGTTACCACCTTTATCAAGACCAATGGTAAGCTGTCACAATCAGCGGGTATATGTAATTGCCCTGTAATGAATTATATACAGACAATTAACTTCAACACTATGCACAAGCATTTGTTACTTTTCAGTACATCCTGAAATATATGCTATCCAAGGTAACCAAAGACTCATTTATAAATGTTTGAGCATCAATCCTGTCATACAGAATACACATGAAAAACATATCTGTCTTATCTATTTCTTTTGTCATTAATATCAAGTCAATGAGCTATAATTAAAAAGATGTCCATATCAATTACTTTTTTCAACCCAGTTGCTCCCCCTTTAAGATCAGGATCTGGTTGCTGTCGCCCTGCTTAAGTCTGTCCCATAAAGTTTTCCATTCAAATTTGCAACTAGATGGAATTTTACGTGAGTGAAACTAATACCTCAATTGTACAACGAGACCCCTAGGTACAATGTTGGCGGTTATTCTCTTGTGGAGGTACTTCGTGTTTGAACATAATGAATGGGAAGATAGTAATATGTGGGACTGGGGAAGAACGGCTAACATGCCTATCTAGTTTCTAATTTCAATGGAACACCCAAAACTCATAAAAGTACACCAGTTCTGCGGGATTAAGGGATTACTCGCTTACCCTGGATTCTTGATGAGGATCACTTCTTATAATGAGTACTCTGTTTGTGATCCGAACGATGGTTTCTAGTCGAGATATGGGTAGTATGTTGCTGCCAGTTGTCTAGCCTGCAGTATCAGGATGAATGGATTAATACGCTTATAGTGTACGCCCTTACAGTTAAGTTCTATAGAGAGAAGGTCAATGCCTACCTGTTTAAACTTATACGACTTATTAAATTATCCCACTTTAGATGCGTGATCCACTTCAATTTGGAAAAAACTCTTATTATTGATCTGTTTCTAGGCCACACATGTCTAGGGAGAGGGAAGGAAAGGTACCCGAGACTGGTAAATATGATCCTATTTTTAGAGCTAGTTAGTCATGTTTTCAGTGAATACTTCATATTTTCAAGAAAGGATATACCTTGAGTGATTGCCTTGCGGTCCCTGTTTCTTACGATAGTCTAGGACGTATGTTGGTTTAAAAACAGTGCCTCTTCTTCAGCCCTTTCTATGTAAAATCAAGAGGAAGGATATCCTACAGTGAATGGAACCAAGAATCAATAAGTATCCCGTGCATTCCCTTTTTTTACTCAATTAAAGACCCAAGTTACTAGCTCACCTGAAGGGTAGTACGTAGTTCCACTGTCAACAGTACTTCTTTAATGGCCTGTTGCGAAGACTACCTTAATTAAAAAAATTACAGGCGTCATGATAAAAATCAAGAGAGTTCTATGGGCTTGTTTACAAAAGGGACAGGGGAAGTACTCCAATGCGGTCTGGGTTAGGCCGTGTGGTTTTCTCACCTGATGAAAGTTGCATCGATCCGCTGTCTCTGGGGTTCTGCGTCGTATGTCAGAACACTCCATATACCTCGTGGTTAAATACTGGTAGATCGCTCGTGGTTGGTCAATGAGGGATATTTTACACCAATCACAAACGCTCCTACGTAATCCAGATATGCTAAATAGCATCTTGAAAACTTGAATGCTCATTGGGTAAAACTATCCAATCGCATGCAATTGTCCTGCAGTCTGTGGAAGCCAGTTCTCTATCTGGTCCGCCACAGAATTGCCGCCTCAAGTCAACCAGACTTCAAAACTTGAATGCTCATTGGGTAAAATTATCCAATCGCATGCAATTGTCATGCAGTATGTGGAAGCCAGTTCTCTATCTGATCTGCCACAGAATTGCCACCTCTGGATGATAACTTCAGGACTAATACACCTGGTTGTCCGATTAAACTAAACACTCCCTCATGAAGTAAGTTGTATTGGGCAAATGAGAATAAAGTCCCCGATAACGCAAGTATCAACTTTTTTGATTATCCCACTCCATAAAGCCACGGTTCCTCGCTGTATGGCGCACCTAGGTGAATGCAGTACCCTGCCATTCGGCTATGGACCATCACGGCGGAGTATCTAAATTGGAATAGTGCCTCTTGTCAGGCCATGCCCGTGTGATTCTGCCTATTGTCTATGTCCAAAAGCTATTCTAGCTGCGTTGGTCCTGATTTTTGATATAGATTAGTAATTTAAAACAAACATGGGGGGTGTGTGTTAATTACCGCTAAAGAAGTTAATATCACAGCTAGGTGATCTCGTGGATTCTTATAAGCATTTTGACCAGTCTTCCCTCGTATTTAATCCTTGATGTATGGTATTAAGGTGGCAGAAGTACCACTGTTCTCTTGTCTTTCTATTTTTGTCTATGTCACCCCCTCTCCTGTCAATTCTAATTTTCTCTAAGATGAACCATCTTATGTCTTCACATGTATGATTGAGCGCTTGGTAGTGTTCAGTCAGTGGGGCATTGATTTTATTCGTCCGTATTGCTGATTTATGTTCAAGCAAGCGGATACGTAACTCCCTACTTGTTTCTCCAACATACCCCAGATTGCAGGGGCATAGGAGCAGGTATACGACATTTTGACTTCTGCAGTTGTTAAAGCTGGTAGGCGTTAGTTTTTTGCCATTATATTCCAAGTTTTTACCAGTAATGCATAGGGGACATATAGAACATGTACCACACTTGTAGTTACCGGATGCTACTGTCCCTGTGAGAGTTAGTTGAGTGTCTTTGGCATTGCCTGACAAGAGGCACTATTCCGATTTAGATACTCCGCCGTGATGGTCCATAGCCGAATGGCAGGGTACTGCATTCACCTAGGTGCGCCATACAGCGAGGAGCCGTGGCTTTATGGAGTGGGATTATCAAAAAAGTTGATACTTGCGTTATCGGGGACTTTATTCTCATTTGCCCAATACAACTTACTTCATGAGGGAGTGTTTAGTTTAATCGGACAACCAGGTGTATTAGTCCTGAAGTTATCATCCAGCTTCCTGTCTGGTTGACTTGAGGTGGCAATTCTGTGGCGGACCAGATAGAGAACTGGCTTCCACACACTGCAGGACAATTGCATGCGATTGGATAATTTTACCCAATGAGCATTCAAGTTTTCAAGTCTGGTTGACTTGAGGCGGCAATTCTGTGGCGGAACAGATAGAGAACTGGCTTCCACAGACTGCAGGACAATTGCATGCTATTGGATAGTTTTACCCAATGAGCATTCAAGTTTTCAAGATGCTATTTAGCATATCTGGATTACGTAGGAGCGTTCGGGATTGGTGTAAAATATCCCTCATTGACCAACCACGAGCGATCTACCAGTATTTAACCACGAGGTATATGGAGTGTTCTGACATACGACGCAGAACCCCAGAGACAGCGGATCGATGCAACTTTCATCAGGTGAGAAAACCACACGGCCTAACCCAGACCGCATTGGAGCACTTCCCCTGTCCCTTTTGTAAACAAGCCCATAGAACTCTCTTGATTTTTATCATGACGCCTGTAATTTTTTTAATTAAGGTAGTCTTCGCAACAGGCCATTAAAGAAGTATTGTTGACAGTGGAACTACGTACTACCCTCAGGTGAGCTAGTAACTTGGGTCTTTAATTGAGTAAAAAAAAGGGAATGCACTGGATACTTATTGATTCTTGGTTCCATTCACTGTAGGATATCCTTCCTCCTGATTTTACATAGAAAGGGCTGAAGAAGAGGCACTGTTTTTAAACCAACATATGTCCTAGACTATCGTAAGAAACAGTGACGGCAAGGCAATCACTCAAGGTATATCCTTTCTTGAAAATATTAAGTATTCACTGAAAACATGACTAACTAGCTCTAAAAATAGGATCATATTTACCAGTCTCGGGTACCTTTCCTTCCCTCTCCCTAGACATATGTGGCCTAGAAACAGATCAATAATAAAGAGTTTTTTCCAAATTGAAGTGGATCACGCATCTAAAGTGGGATAATTTAATAAGTCGAATAAGTTTAAACAGGTAGGCATTGACCTTCTCTCTATAAAACGTAACTGTAAGGGCGTACACTATAAGCGTATTAATCTATTCATCCTGATACTGCAGGCTAGACAACTGGCAGCAACATACTACCCATATCTCGACTAGAAACCATTGTTCGGATCACAAACAGAGTACTCATTATAAGAAGTGATCCTCATCAAGAATCCAGGGTAAGCGAGTAATCCCTTAATCCCGCAGAACTGGTGTACTTTTATGAGTTTTGGGTGCTCCATTGAAATTAGAAACTAGATAGGCATGTTAGCCGTTCTTCCCCAGTCCCACATATTACTATCTTCCCATTCGTTGTGTTCAAACACGAGGTACCTCCAGAAGAGAATAACCGCCAACATTGTACCTAGGGGTCTCGTTGTACAATTGAGGTATTAGTTTCACTCACGTAAAATTCCATCTAGTTGCAAATTTGAATGGAAAACTTTATGGGACAGACTTAAGCAGGGCGACAGCAACCAGATCCTGATCTCAAAGGGGGAGCAACTGGGTTGAAAAAAGTAATTGATATGGACATCTTTTTAATTATAGCTCATTGACTTGAATTAATGACAAAAGAAATAGATAAGACAGATATGTTTTTCATGTGTATTCTGTATGACAGGATTGATGCTCAAACATTTATAAATGAGTCTTTGGTTACCTTGGATAGCATATATTTCAGGATGTACTGAAAAGTAACAAATGCTTGTGCATAGTGTTGAAGTTAATTGTCTGTATATAATTCATTACAGGGCAATTACATATACCCCCTGATTGTGACAGCTTACCATTGGTCTTGATAAAGGTGGTAACTATAAGGAGAACCCACCGAAACGCGTTGACGCACAGAGTGGTATAATTCAAGTCTCCAATACCAGAGTTGATATGCTGATGTCATAACAATACAATATTGGTGTTATCACTACGGAGCCAGAATATACAAACTGTATTCAACAATTGCATGTTGTACCTGTTCTGTCTTTTCTTCTCAATTGTGCAGGTCGCAATTGTGTGTATTGTTTTAACCGTGTTTTAAGACTAGGGATCTAGATTAGTGAAATTTACTCCTGTGTTTTTAAGTTATTCAAAATAAATGAATTTGTAACTACCTATATGTTTCTATTGTATGTACTTATGACATTGTGAGGCTTGGTATCGTAACCTTCACTTAGCATTGTCTCAAGGGAAACTTCTCTTCTTTTGAAGTCATTGGTAAACCATTTGCGGAATCCTAGGGATCTGCAGATGATTTGGAAAGTGAGTTTCAAAGTGGGTGAGACGTCTGCGCAAAAGTGGAGGTGTCTTTAACGCTTTAGGGCATTGGTGATGTGCCTACCTGAAATGTCTGAAGCATGGGTCTTAGTGCTGGGTGTTCTGTGGTATTCCTATTTGTGTATGTAAGCTGTACAAGTAAGCTGTAGAACTTAGAACGTTATTATAGTTCCATGTCTTAGGTTCTGTGGGGAATCTGTTGAAGCCTGACTGAGCTTGTTGCCAGTCCTAAGTGGTTGTTAAGCTGCCTTATCTTCTTTGGAAATAAATCTACAACTGGAACCTGAAATTGAGAACCTGGATTCTTTACAACATGTTCCAAGGCTGTAAGTGAACCAAACAGGAATTTCCAAAGATGTCGCCATTATCATTTCCGGCCATTGCTTTGGGTACCTAGGCAATGACAGCCTGGGACATCTGCAATTATAGGGAAGACAGTAGCATAACCTGGTCATTTAATAGGAACTCAACAGGTCTAGAAGACTGAGGAGATATATCAGCTGGTAAAAGTGGTTTCAGTACCAATGCCCTCCATAATGCTTTTGTCACGAACTCCAGACAGGCTGCCGCAGCCTACAGGAGTCGTCTTCCGATCAAGGTACATTCTTCACAGGTTTATGAGGCATTCTTTTTGAAGTTGTAGCTAATCTTGTTTGGTAAAGATTATCCATGATTTCTCTATCGTTATCCTGTCCTCTAGCTGTATCCCAAAGGCCTCGCTATTATGTTCAATCCTCCATCTTTGATCAATTTATATAAAATGATAGAATTCTTTCGATTTCTGTAGTGTTTCTGAAAAGCATAAATCAACATATCAATTTTACTCCTTGAGCTGAATCTGGCTTTTCTGACCTATTAGGACGTTTAGGAAAAGCATTCTTTACTGTAATCCAAAGCAGTCATCTCCTCCTAAGCCCCTTTGGACTGTTATCACGCCAAAATAGAGCAACAGCTTTGCAATTAATGTGCCCACCTTCGTAATTGTTGTAAAGGACCATTTTTTATTGAAAAAGCCTATTTGTGAATCATCTTCATATTGCGTTATGCAAACTGTCCTTGTTCGGGTCTAGTCACGTGCTGACGCTTAACCTTGTTGCTGCAATGTTGTCCGCAGTCATGGCTTGGGCTGGCTTTGATATATCTTTGTGATAACATTAAAGGTAATGGGCGGCTGGAGTCTTGTTTTTTCATATCTTCCTTGGACCTTGCCTTTGAATCAGTAAATCATTTTGTGCTTCTAACGCTGTCGCACACTAATGGATGTGTCAGGGTTTTATCTCAGTGATTTAGTTGATGGCCTTACACAGCGTACCTCTCAAAGGCACAGACTATGTTCATGCTTTATGTCTGGCTTTTTTAGGGTCGAGCCTGCGACATCTAGCGCATGATTGTGCGCTCTCGTAGAGCGAGATCCTGTTGTATACAATATAGGGCCTACAACCCGCCCATTGGTTATGCATTTGTTGGATTCTCTGTCAATCTGCTTTTCTGTATCCTAAATGGCCAGCAGAGGCCATGCCTCACTTCCTTTCTCTGACGCAGGGACCAAGCACAGATTGATTACATTTAATTGGTGTCCCTTCACTCTGCCTTGATTGAAGTGCTATTTGTTTTTACAGGTGTTGCTGCTTTCCTCTCCCATCCACCACTTCTCCATTTTGCCGTCCCCTCTGCCCCCACCCCTCTGTCTTCCTTGTTTTGTTTTAATTGCGATAGTTTTGTTTGTCATTGCTTGTGAAGGTGACCTTAAGTATTGCATGCTTTTTGTGCAATTTCAATAGCATTTCTTTTTAACGTGCTTTTTTAAAATGTGTTATATGTTGAATTTTTTTAAACAGATTCTCTTTGGCGATAAACTGTGTGAACTATGCACGTGCTTATTTTTCTGGGATGCTATCCCTTACTTTACCTTTACAGCCTTTTTCTCAAACTCACAGAGGCTCCCATGTATAGCGGCGTGAAACATTCGCAGGGGTGTAACACGGGCCCCCGCAGCCCCCGTGGTGCAGGGGGGGCCCCCGAGCTGCAGGGGGCCCACTCCACACACTACTCCGGCCCAATAGCTCCGGAGTGGGGGCCCTTCCGTGTGTCGGGCAAGGGGACCCCCTCAACTTTCGTTATGCCACTGTTCACCAGTACACATTTTGTGCCTGCTACCCCTTGTTTATTAATGCAATGTTCATACAGAGGCAAACCACAGAATCTGGGCACCTCCTAAAACTGGACAAGAAAGGGGAGTCTGTCAGACAGTTGGAGCACGTGAGCACTGGGAGCAGGGCTGGAGAGGAAAGGAGGCCAGCCACAACCTGCTGTCTGCCTGTGCAGGTTAGCCCAGAACCTTCTCTGGCACTTACAGAGGGGACAGCCCAAGGGGGGCTTGGAGGCCTTAGTTTCAATACAAGAAGCAAAACTTTTTTGATAAAAATTACGGATATATTACATAAATGCAATTAAAAGGGCTGAGTGAACATTCTGTCTGGAGAGTGTGGGGAAACTTCTGGGAGCCGGTGGGGGGAATTGCATGCCTGGAACAGCCTCCTTTGGTCACGCTCCTTGTTGCATGCAGACTTTGTCTGGACGAGAGCAGAATACTGGTGCATAACTCACACCACAGCCACATAGGCACACACCAATCAGGCAACACATTTTTGGTGACTTCCTTCACAAGTAAGGCAGCCAGTGAAACAACAATCCGTAAAATAGGGTGCACCTTTAGTGGCACCAACTACACCCCATTTTTGGGCCTCAGGTAGCCTTCTGTACCTGCAATTATAGCATGTGGCTTAGATGTCAAGGTGTTCACTTAGCCCCCAAAACTTACTCCCTCTTTCTCTATCTTCAATTCTCTATCTTCTCGTCTCTTTTTCTTTCTCTTTCTCTCTCTACCTCTCTCCTGTCTCTCGCCCTCCCTCAGAGTGTTCACCCCCTAACAAAACTCAAATAGCCATGAAATTCAAAGGTTAAATGACTACTTTGACTCACAACCCACCAGACTCACCTAGCCACAATTTCCATTATATTGGATATAGCCAGAGACAGTTAGAATAGTTTGGTTTTAGAGTGCGAGGGGCCGTGTTAACCAAGAGGCAGAGCCTCTCAAGGAATAGACATGGGATGGTCAAGGCGTGCTGTTGTCTGTGTGAGTTGTGAAGGTGTGTCACTGGAGCACAAGGGGTTAAGCCTGTGTGGAGAGACCAGACCTCATTAGATAGGTCTTGTGATCCCTCAAAATTCTCTGTCAGTTTATTGTAACATTGAATCGTTTCAAGTTAGTTAATTTTTACTATGGAGAGAACGTGAGCTTGCCGTTTCCACTTACACATCACTGCAATGTAACTATCTGGCTACAGGAAGTGCAGCCTTTTCCAGGGGGTATGAATAGTTTTTGGTGCAGATTTTAGTGTTGAAAGTTGTGGCGCAGTGTGTGGCCAATTAGTTAGAATTCTTCACTTCATAATGTGAGAATCTGTCACATAACTCTCTTAGACTCCTCTTTATTACTAAACTTCATTATTTAAGTGTCGTACTTACTGTAGTGTAGTGATCAACATTAGTAATTGAATGTTTAAAAAGCACAGTGCACATAACATTGTAAATGGAAAATTCATAAAACAACAGTATTCGCCTACAAACAAACCCTATCTTCCTATATTTTCTCACTCTGTGCACTGCTCCACCTCTTCCACCCCCACTCCCTCCATGCCCCCCCTTTCCATCTATCTCTCTCACTCTTGTACTCTCTCAGGCACTATTCCTGCTTCCCAAATCTAATTAACTCAGATCTTCACACACCGTTTCATTTACATGCCTTTTCTCTTCTTCTTAGGATGTCAAATGCATACACAAAAGCTCCCTCTTTATGTATCTGTGGCCTACTCACTCCTTCTTCTCTCGTTCTCACACACTATTTTTGATCCTCTCTCTAAGTATCAATAACCACTACTTGCACAAACTACATATCCCTGTCATTCTTCCTTTCTATCTATTCTCTGCTGCTCTAACCACTAACTATTCACCATGCCACATAATTCTACTACACAAACACCCTAAACAACAGACAATTCCACATCACTCAAAAAAGCAACTAACAATTCCAATACAACACCCATACATCAACTACACACCAAACACATCCAGTACATTACAAAACAAAACACATTGGTAACAAATATTAACATTTACAATACCAGTAACTCTAACGCTCATATATGCGAGACCTATTGCATTGCAAATGCTCATTTGATATGCCTTCTTGCTGTTGCTCTTTGCACATTGTTCATTAAAGGTAACTAGGGCATAGATGAACATTTTGAATGCCTCTCAATGTTTCAGAGCAGTTTGTAAGGTGAAATCCAGGTCACCAGACGATTAACCCCAGTGACATCCTGGGAAGTGACATCATATGCCCTTTAATCATGTGACATCAAAGAAGGAGACATCACATAACTGTTGACGCAGTGACATCACAGGAAACTACGTATTACATTTGATCCAGTGACATCACAGGAAGTGACTTGAGAAAGTTCTCACCTTATTCTAACATATATTTTGAAAAAAGATTGAAGTAGATACCAACGAGGGTACTGCCTCTACATGGCACGCTTCGTTTGTATGTGCAGACATTGTTGCATTCCAGCTTTAAAACAATTAAATTGTAAATGGTGGGCATCTAAGGATTTCTTGAAAATAGTCTGTTTTGTGGGTTGTGTCTCCGCTCCAGAACAGTCTTTAAGAGGGCAACAGCATAGAAACTCACAGAGATGAGATCCCAGATGGTTGTGCCGTTGGCAGTGCTTAATTTGACCCAGTAGTTTCCATTGCTCGGCACCAGCACTTGATTGTCATCACCTGCACTTGACAGTGGGCCACATGGTGGCACTGTCTGTCTAATTTAGAGACGAGCACAATAACAGTTGTTTATTAATTGAAGATATATATGCAGGGTCTGGTGACGTAGTTTACTAATACGTCCACTGTAACCGACTGTGTTTGACCTCATGGTCACAGGTTCAAATCCCAGCAGGTCAACTCAGCCTTTCATCCTTCTGAGGTCGATAAAGTCAGTACTATTGAGTAGGGTAACAATAAACAGCTTTTATTCAAAGCCAAGATACCCTTCGGGGTGAACGTGCTCTTTAGAAATGCATATGTTATGTAATATTTTAAGTGACAAACACCTGTTGGTTAAGCAATTCTTATTGCGCTGGGGGCCTGGAATAGTCAGAATTGTACCACTTGAAGGAGTATGATGGTTAAGCGTTCTGTTTTTACTGTAATTGGCAGCGCTGACCGGAGCAATGGGCGATAACAGCGAAAGTGGCTTCCTGATGAGTGCCAGCACAGAGAGGTTTGTGGGCTTCTGGAAGGATGCCTGCCAGGGCCATCACAAGGAAAAGACATTACACGATTGCCCAAGCTTTCCAGGGCCCTGTTGTCTTTCAGCAATATTTATTTATAGATTTTTATGTGGAAACATGCTAGCTGTCACCAAAAAAAAGAGGCAGCTTACATGGCCAGACCCCTCGATGGTGTCCGATGCAATATTTTTCACAACCTGGAATACATTATTTTTGAATATTTAGAAACAAGTGCTTGGATGCCTCCCATTGTAGTAGCATCCAGAAGGCCCCACTTTACGTTTTGGCCCCAAGCTTGACAAGAACTTCTGACAAAATTAATGATTGCACCCTAAAACCATACCATGCAGCACATAACAAAATTCTACAAGTGCTAAAACTCCCCCTTCTGGGCTTAGTTTAGGAAGCGTTCTATGGAAGGTAAACCCTCCAGTTGGTGAATAGTGTAATCTCACTTGATGTAATGTAAACGATGTACTTGGAACTTTTATCCCTCATATATTGTTACTGTTTGTTATGTTGCTAGAAAACAAACAAAAAAGAAAGACAAGACAACTCTTGGCACGGTAAAAGTAGGTTTACTGTCACAGCAGGTAGAGCAGCTGTCCCCACACAGGTAAACGGCTGCTCTCAATTTGCTGCTTGCAGGCAGCCTCTTATATACACAAAATAGTCTGACATTATAATTATCTCAAATGCCAAATAAAAGGTCCAAGAGTGCATGTGGAAAATCATAAACCTTTACATAAACATCACCTGTGTCCTTTAAACTGGTAACCTTTCCTCTACATTCCCTTATCGTAAGTCTAACAAAGCTTTAGTACAATCTTAACTTTCCCTCATACGTATGTGTGTGTTTATTGTTATGCTCCAAGACTTCTTATCTGACTCTCTATGCTTTAGACTAAAGTTACCTTTGACCTACATTTTCTAAGCCATGTCTCTAATGACAATGAAATATGTGCTTGTGTGCTGTGATTGCAGTCTCTTCATGGCTTGGTAAACATATTTTTCCATTTAACAGAAATTTGCTGAACTGGGTTTCTGCTTTCTGGTATCGCTCTGCATTGCTCACTATTAATATCTAGGGTAGCGTGATTTCTTCACAATTTATTTTCTTCTTAACATTCCCCCCTCTAGTTGATATTTCACCTACTTTCTATAATCCTGGATCTGCAATTGGTATCAAATGATATTTATTACCCTGAGCATCTACTACTTGTGTAGGTAGCCTAACTGTGAACATCCCTTTCACCTTTGTGCTCATCCTTTTACAGCAAGCTATAACTAATTCAAAAGGAACTCCTCAATAAGCGGAAATAAAACTTTAAACAGTCCTGACATCCAGGATAGTAGCCAATTAAACCACTCCCTAAACCATTCCTCTGGGGCATCTCCTTTATCCCACATTTTCATTTTTAGATTGTGCAAAGTTTGTATGGCCTCTGACGATTTTCCATTGTCCACACAATTTGCTGGGATCAAAGTACAACAAGCAATTCCTATCTTTGCACAAACTCTTCCTTCCATGGCTGTCATAAGACCAAGTATATAATGATGCTGCATTATCATTCTCAAGGCACGCAGCTCTTCCTTGATAGCATTAAATCTATTTTTAGTGGCATTAATCTTCTTCAAGAGTTTCCATCTAGTAATTTGGAACCATTGAGCCATTGCTTTTGCCTGAACAAACGGTAAACCACTTCCAAAGAACAACCGAGCATCATTGAACAACCTGTGGTCTTGGGAAATATCTTTCCAAGTGGTAGGACCATAAGCTTCTGCAGCCCTTTTTCTCCGCTGGTGATGTGACAAAGTCATTGAACGGCGCAACGCTGAATTATTGACTCCTGGGATAACCAAGACTGGGGTGTGCAAAGTGACTAAAGAACAGAGGTCATTCCTATTAGGTGGCAACTGGGTATATAGCAGTTCTCCACATTGCCAATAAATTCCATGAGGCTGTAGGTGTCCCCCTGCATGTCGGCATTATTAATTGTGGTGTTGCAATGATATTTCTCCCTACATTGATGGTACTGTTTCCTCTGAAACATAAACAAACAGATATTAGTCTCATGACGAGGGGATTACTGTACCATCTATCCAAGTATATCGTACAATATTATCATTCCATATGCCCGCATATTTGCCTAGTGTGTCCTGACCAATATCAGTACCATTCCATAAAGATATGGCTCTTCAAGGAAACTCAATATCTGAATGCCTTTGGTTATGGGCATAAATGGATCCAGAAATTCTAAGTCCTGGCCTACGAGCACAATCTGGTGGTAAGGAATTCACTAGGTAATTGTTACATGGGTGGGTGTAATGCCAAAAAAGACTAAATCTAGAACTTTTAATATCCATTCTGTAGTCTTGTTATAACCTATTCTCTGCATCCGTGCTATTTCATCATTAATGTCCTGTCTATCTGTAAGAATGTGTAGTGTTTCTACTAGTGAGTCATACTTTGTGGTGTTAACTCTAAATTATGTTTTAATCCTACAGAGGTAAAAGTGTAAAAGACTGCGAGAAGCTAGCCTGGTATATGATGTCCACTTATGTAAGTGCAATAGAAACAATTGATGGACGAAATGCTGGACAATGCAAACATTCACCCCCAGTCACAAGGATCCGGGTTTAAATCCATCATTATTTTGCTCACTACACCACCCCAGTTTGGACCCATCCATAAGCAAATCAGTCTTGACCCTGCTCCTTGTGGGAACAGTCTAGCCCGAACTGCCAAGCCAGGTCCTCCCTTGACCGGAAACAAGCGTCCTGG
The DNA here is from genome assembly GCF_964261635.1 of Lissotriton helveticus. NCBI lineage: Eukaryota > Metazoa > Chordata > Amphibia > Caudata > Salamandridae > Lissotriton > Lissotriton helveticus. Next base: position 604,890,483 of record NC_136065.1, read on the forward strand.
GACCGGTTTCAGGGCATCACCCTTCATCAGCCAGGCTAGCTTGAATCCAGTGGTGTAGTGAGCAATGCCCATAAAGCTGTCCCAGGATGCTTGTTTCTGGTCAAGGGAGGACCTGGCTTGGCAGTTCGGGCTGGACTGTTCCCATGAAGCACAGGGTCATGACTGATCTGCATATAGCTGGGTCCAAACTGGGGTGGCGTAGTGAGCAGAAAACGATGGATTTAACCCAGATCTTTTGACTGGGGTGAATGTATGATTTATTCAGCATTCCGTCCATCATTTGTTTGTGTATCACTTATGTAAGTGGGCATCCTGCACCTGTACATACAACCCTCATGGTGATTTAATATGTCTTAGACAACCTTAGAAAACTCTTTAAGTGGTAGCTGTGGAGAGAAGCCTTCAGGCTTAGTCCAGAAGGAGTGCAAGGCAGTTTGTTTTGCCAGAATGCAATCTTATAGTATAGATTAAGTGAAAAAGAACCACACAAGGTATTTATAAAAATATGCATTTATTATATAATACTCTCTAATAAGTTTAGATATCCCCTGCATGGATAAAAACACAATGTACACAATACTTTTTATAGAAATACAGTAACTAGCACAGAATACTCAGTGGACCCCCAGGGGGGGACCAAACGATATACTAAGAAAGTGGTATAAGAACCACAACTCGGGTCAAGATAATGTTGAGAGGATTTAGAAGTGCTGGGTAACCAAGGAACCACCCTAGGTGAGTGACTAGGAACCCCACGGAGAGCGTGTGCAGTTTAGGAAAACAACTGTGTGCTCCGTACAAGTCGCTGTTGGATTTTTAAAGAATAAGGACCCTTCCCAGTGGACCCTGAAGAAACCCAGTGGAAGACAGAAGGTTGGAGAGCCACCCCACCCGTGGATACCCTAATACCCACGTTACCTACACCAAGGAAGCCAGGTGCATAGGTGTGAAGTGGTGTCGGAAACCGCCGTTGAACCCAATGGAGGTCTTCAGGAAAGTGTCGCGGCTGAAGAAGGAGAAAGTGTCCGGTGAAATCCAAAGGTAGATTCTAGTTGAGAGGTACCTGCAAGCAGAGAGGATAGAGTCTGTGTCACTCAGGAGTGACCAGGAGACTCGGAAGACGAGTGCCCTCCGATGTCAGGTGTTGCAGGAGAGAGGATGAGGACCTTGACTCTGCAGCTCTGAGGACCAGGTGATGCTGAGGAAGAGCAGGAGCCATGCACGAGCTGTCCCATGAAGGATGTCGAGTGCTGCGGGATCGGTGCCCAGCGGGAGCACCAACAAGCCTTGGCAAATGCAACCAATGCAGGAGTTGAAGAAGGAGCAACGTCGGGACCAGCAAGTTTAAGGGGACTCACCACCAGCAGGGGAGTCAGGGCAGATCCAGAGAAATCAGAGGAGCCTAAAAGAAACAAAGATGACCCCTGACAGGACCCACAGGTTGGAGGCACTGGTGTCGCAAGTATGGCCTGAAGCAGCCCACCAAAAGATGCAGGCCACGGTGCACACGATGTGATGTGGACAAAGATTTTGGTCACTGTAGGTGCTTGAGGCTGGGGCTATTTGGAGCCCCACAATCTTGGTGGAAGGAAGCCAACAAGCCTTTGCAACTGCAAGTTGACATAGCGCACAGGGGTTTGGTTATTGCAGCCCTCATGAGGGATACTGGCCTCAAACTTTGTAGGTGGGAAGGGCAGGCCTCGAGAGCTGGGGAAAACCACCACCTGTGTTGCTGAACCTTATGGAGTCCGGAGGATTTAGTTGCGGTGCCTGCGAATGCAGGGAAGTGACTCCTTCACTTCAAGGGAGATTCATTCAGGTGTCTTGGATGCCCACATGCCTTGGAAGGTTCTTGTATGTTGCACAGGCACAGACAATGCAGCAGACTGGAAGGGAGATGAAGTTGAGCCCAAACAAAGTCCAGCGAAGTCCAGAGTGCCCAGACGGTAGAAGAATCTAGGGACCTACACCCAGGTAAGCCCTTAAGTACCCTAAAGAAGGGATTGGGAAGTTTCAGGGTACCCTCCCAGGGGGGGTTACTCCCTTGTCCTTTGCTCTGTTTCCTGCCAGTGCAGGAGCCAACAGCTCCCAGGACTGGTTTGAACTGGACTATGCAGGGGGACACCGAATTTACCCCTCATGCAGATTTAGTGGCGCTGACAAGCGTACCCACACGGTCCCAATACACTAAATCCTGTCTGGGAGGTGGTCACACCTCCCTGTGACAGGATGCCTATTGTTCAGCCTTCCCTTGCTTGAGTTTGCTTCAGCATCAGGAGGGCAGAAATGTGTCTCTGGTCAGCAGCAACCATTTTGTGCTGTCCGGGTCTAGAAGGTTGGCACCGGGAACACTGAGAGCGTAATGGAGGGCTGTTCCAGTGCTTGGAATCATACCTCCCATGCCGTTTATGGTGTGAGGGTATGATTCCAACATGCTTGATACCAAAAATGATAGGATTCGTTGCAGCCAGTTTCGAAATGGTCATCGCATAACTACCCGGTGCCCCTCTATATGGTATATGGCTGCTTCACTGACAACCTGGGAGAATGGACTCCATAGGCTGTAGGGGTGTCCTGCTCATGCAGGACCATCTTCTCACTTAGAACCAAGCACCCTGCTTTCAGGAATGCAAAGGCCTGCTAGGTTTTAAGTGCAGTGACCCTACATATAGGAAACCTATATCTTTAGTCAGTGGTGCTAGCAGCAGCTAACACAGACTGCAATGGCAGGCCTGTAGTTCCATTTTAAATTGTCTCCTATGGGTGGTATAATGCATGCTTCAGCCCCTGGGGAACCTATGCCCTAGGTACCTTAGTACCAGATACTAGGGACTTACCAGGGTACCCCAGTATCCAATCTGTGATGTACCCAAGTACTTACCACAAAAATTTAAGGGAGAAAGCAGAGAGACTGGGGTCCTGATTAGCAGGATCCCAGACAGCTTAGTCAAAAACAGCTTACCACCAGGCAAAAAGTGGGGGTAACCATGCAGAAGGGTCCAACCTTCCTACAATACATAAAGCTGTTCCCGGGGCTACTACTCTAATTAAATGTAATCTACCTGATCCTTTAGCATGGGATATCAATGAACAAAAAAACATGATTTGTTGGTGCTTTCTAATCCTATTTATGACCTGTGTTTATACCACATGTTATCTAACAAGCTAGCATGAATATTATTTGACACATTAGCATGTACAGGCACTTCTCTTCGCAGGTGTGTGACATAACGATTACTATAGAAATGTAACATGAGCATAGAAAGGCATCAAATGGAAAATAGAACAAAAATACATAACTTTCCTATTGTAATATCGAACAAATCTTTATAGTCGCAATCTTTTTTCCCCCTCTTGTCCCATTTAAATCACTGGTGGCACTTGACGTGAAGCAGGGTTTATCCGAACATCTGATAGGTATATTTATGGTTTCCTGCTATCCACCTAGAGTGCAGTGGGGGTGACCATCATTACAAAAAAAGTCAGTCGAACTTGGGATCATTCCATTTCTGGACATAATTACATACCTGGTCATCTTTGGGTACCTTTCTACGGAACATCTGCTTAGGGAGGAACCTAGATGCCTTTGCTAGCTCAGGAAAAAAATCTGTAATGTGTGCGTCTGTGGTGCTTCATCTACAAACCATTAATCACTAAAGGAGAGGGACAAGGAGCAGTTTTAAGGTACAGCACCCATGCTCCTTAGTGAAGATATGTATCAACAGAAAGAGGTGGCTTTTGCTATACAAATAAAAAAGTAAAAGGATGGAATATACGAATGGAGGAGAGCCTCCTTATTAGGAAGTGTAGAACTCACACACCCATATGGGTGTCATGCTTCATCATGGGGCTTTTGCTCCTCATGGGGCTGGCACTGCACTGCCCCACGGGCCCCGAAAGAGGGCTCTTTGACAAATATCTTTTTGTTTTAGCCTTGATGATGTGTGCAGGGATGTGGAGATAATAAAGAAATATGGTGGAAAGTAAAAGTGGTCTAAAACTACCTACAAGATAAGCAGGGATATATTTATTCAAGGGTCCCCATGGAAGTATTAAAATCAATAAAGTGTAGATTGTCAAGGCAAAGTTATGAAGCGTGACAATCTAGGGTGTGATATTTAAAACCTTAGTTCAACATGTTTCACGCCTTGCTGGTCCAGGAGGGATCCATGGCGTTTCTTGAGGACCGAATGCAGTTAGATACGCTACCCATACTCAGGGTGTGCTATGTATAGTTAGAACTGTGTTATGCATAACAATCTATAGTGGTGTTGCAAGAGGTCAATAGTACCTAAGAATTGTTCACAATGTCAGTTTTTTCTGCAAGAAAGATTTCTTTTTCTTTTGCAATTGAGAGGAGCTTAGGAAACCTTCCTGGAAGCAAACATTACGGAAGGCGGGTGGGGATTTAATGTAGTGTGTTTCCCCAGGTGTGATGCATTGTCTCCGGCCCGAGACCCGGAGTAGTGCTGGTGAGGGGGAGGGTCAACACACCTGCTAAAATGTGCGTGTGTTTGATGGCAACCATATTAGTCCTGTCAAGGACTAGGCATAAATGTTTGATTCATGCTGTATGTTGGGGATGTTCGGCCATATTTTCTTGAGACAAATTGGTATTTAAAAGGAAATAATGTGTATCAGGTAGACCAATGGTCTAAACAGTCAATGATAACCTCTGGGAGATGAGGTATCCATAGATCTTTGGCTACATCTGCGGCAGCCATCTTAGACTGGTGTCTTAGCACAGATCATCAAACATACACTAGGAGGTTAAATGTGTAGTCTTTGTAGTATGGTAAAACAATGTTGATGAATAGGGACAATGACAGTGTCCTTATATCATGCTGTGTTATTCCGCAAAGTGTGAATAAATAGGCGTTCCATGAGTGGGATTTTACTGATACTTTCCAAATAACTTAAGGCCCTTATAAGTTATGATACCTTGTTGTTTAATCTGTCTCGTAATGCACCAAGGGACAGGATGAATGTTGTGGTGTCATAAGCAGGAAATCTCACTGGAAGTGTTATGGGATGTGAGCTAATGATCATGCTGTAAGTTCTTCAGATGTCTGTCTTGGGTCATCTGTTGCATTCATGCCAGGGAAGGCCCTGTATATGGGTGCTGAGGTGGAAAACCCAGCATTGTTCTCTATTTGAATAGTGATCTCTGCTCCCAGTGATCTTTAGCCTCCAGAATGGTCCATTTGATGTTCTCTGGCATGTGATTGGTGGTCACGTAATGTGCTTACATTTTTGTAGTCACTCACTTGCATCGGACATTGCTGCAGTAGTCCATGATCCTTGTTTTTATTGATATTATCGTTGTCCCGATATGCAGTAACTTACATGGGCATGTGATAAGGTATAAGCAATTTTTGGTGTCGCAATTTGTATGTCCTTTTTCTATCCATGGGAGGGATTCTCCTAGATTAATTTCTATACATGCTTTTGTGAGGTCACACACAGCACACATTCCACAAGTGTTCTGGCCCTTTACTGGCTGTAATCCCCACAATATAGGTTGTCGATTCTTTGGGGTGATATGTGGTCGTTTGTGGACTAGAAGGTCTCTCAGCTTCTATGTTTGTGTGTATGCAAACCTGGGGTTCTGGATATTGAGGGTGCCTGTTTTAAGGCTAGACCAGTGTTTTTTAATGATCTGTTGGATCAGATTGGACGATGGTGTGAAGGTGGTCACGCAGGTAATTCGATTGTTAGGCTTCTCTTGTGTTTCCAATAGGGCATCTCAGTGGTTATTCCTAGCCCTCTTGCGTGCTTATGTGATTTCTTTTTTTTATTTCTTTTTATTAAACAAAAACAATAAGATTCATAAAATAATTCTCAGGTGAGTGCTTTGGTTTCAACGCACAGGTCAATGCGGCACAATACAGAATCAGATACACAACGGTCAATACTAGGGTCTAGTGGATTCTTGCGCTTCCAGGTCTAGGCCTGACGTTGGTGGCTCACAGATTCCCCCGCGGTGGCTATTCCACGCCCCCAAATCTTACCCCATTTCTGCGGGCAACCCCGAGCCACATACACCGACCTCTCTCTGAACATACACCAATCAAGGTCTTCTGCCCATTTACTGGTTCGGGGCGGCTGGCTAGCACCCCAAAGTTGAGCAATATTACGTTTGGCCACCATATATGTTAGCGTGACCCACTGTTTCTGGTACACACTGAGATCGGATGGTTCCTAGACATTCAATGACACCTCCGGGCTTCCGGCCCCATCTCCACCCCCTCTCCCAGCTCATCATGAATCTTTGCCCAGTATGTCTGTATCACATCGCAATGCCAGAGGGTATGCATCAAGGTGCCAACTGCTCCGCACTCTCTCCTACAAACTCCACTCTCAGCACGCCCCATTCGTACCAGGCGGGGCCCCGTGATGTAGGATCTATGCAGGTTCTTTAGCTGAATCAATCGGAGCCGCATCTGGATGGCGACTACTTTGGGGTAGGACACTGCTTCCACCCAATCCTCGTCATCAAGTTCTAGCCCATCCGCACTCCACTGAGCTCTAATCTTCAACAACAGGTTCTCGGAGTTATTAACCAATTTCCGATATATCAATGAAATGGTTTTCTCCGGAATATGCCCGTACAGCACACGGCCCTCAAGAGGGGATGCCTCCGGGAGTTTCGCGCCCCTGGGGACATGCGTGGTGAGAGCATGCCTCACTTGCAGGTATCAGAACTACTCATTCTGATGTAGGCTATACTGCTCCACAAGGGACTAAAACGTATACACTGAATCTCCCCCCCCCCCACATCCTTTATACGGGTAATTCCAATAAGGTCCCATCTATCGAATCCCTTGGTTTTCCACATACTGCCCACATACTGCCCAAATTTTCCGAGTTAAGTAAAGGGGTGTCCAGTGTCAGCTTACCCTCCCACCGAGACTTTTATTGGCCGCGTGCCACACCTGTGTCACATGTGCAGTAGGACCAGTCAAAGGAAATCTCCCGGGCCTAGAGTACAGAGATCTATCAATCATCCGACCAGGGGCTTGACCCCGGTTCATGGCATAGCCCGGGTCTCCTGGAAGTCCATAAACGATGTGATTCACGGCGGCCAACTGTGAGGCCCAGTAGTACCTACGCAAGTCTGGAAGTCTGATCCCGCCATCATACCATGGGAGGGTCAATTTGTTGAAAGCGCCACCATCCCAAAGGAGCTGCCTCTGGAGAGCCTCTATCTCCCTGAAGTACGCGGCCGGTACCGGGTCCATCGAATTCTGTAAAGCATACAGAAACCGGGGCAGCGCCATCATCTTGAAGAGAGCGGCCCTTCCGAGCAGAGAGAGAGGAAGGGTCTTCCAGCGCTCCACATCTTTCCTATATCTGCTCAACGGAGCAACTAGGTTACTGTCATACCACAGTTTTGGGTCAAGTGTCAAGTGTGATATATATGCCCAGGTATTGAAACCCTGTCGTCTCAACACAAACAGGGTACGACTGCGGGATCGCCGGTGGATCGCCCACCACTACAAACAGTACCAACTTGTCCCAGTTAATGGCCAATCCAGAATATCTGCTAAAGATGGCCAGCACATCCAAGAAGTTCCAGAAGGACTCCCTGGGGCTAGTGAGATAAAGCAGCATGTCATCGGCATATAGCGAAATCTTATCTTCCCAGTCAGGAGTCCACTGCAGACCCCGAATCGACCTATCCCATCTAATCCATGCAGCCAATGGCTCCATCGCGAGTGCGAAGAGCAGCAGAGACAGCGGGCACCCCTGTCTGGTGTCTCTCCCCAACGAGAAATCACAGGACTTGCAATTGTTGACAACCACTCTAGCCAGGGGTTTTGCGTACAACAGGCGCACCCAATTGATAAATTCACTTCCCAAGCCCAGCTTCGCCAGCACGGCAAATAAGTACTGCCCCTCCACTCTATCATAGGCCATTGTGGCATCTAGGGAGACTAACACCGTCTGCTCATGTATTCTCGAGGCTCTTCCAAGGACTCTGTGCAGCCGGCGCAAATTCAGCGCCGTATTGCGGCGTGGCATGAACCCAGATTGATCTGGGTGAATCAAAGACATGATCACCTTGACCAACCTCATAGCTAGAAGTTTCGCCAGTATTTTGGGCTCTGCGTTGAGTAGCGATATGGGCCTATAGGAAGAGCACCGTGTCTTGGGCTTGCCCGCTTTATGAATGACAATCAAGTAACCTTGATTACTGAAACCAGGCGTGTTTGGAGCAGGGAGGCCGTATCATATTTTAACGGTGGTCGCATCAAAAGAACCCCCTCAGGAGGATTTTCCCTGACCGTTACGCATGCTGACAAGTCGATCATTTTAATAATTGCAACAGCTCGCGTGGCCAAGATTCGGTATTCCGAACCTGTTTTTAATCCGAAGAGATCGGTGGCTCCAGCACATATTTACTCATGCTGGTTCCTGAATGAATAAAGGCAGTCATCCAGATAAGAAGATTGAATCTCCCTTAATGCTGTGCACATTGGATGTCACTAGAAATATACAAAAGAAATAAATTTAGGACATTCCCTTTTGGCACACCCTGCATGTGATACTGAGAATAACGGTCCTGATGAAGGTGTTTTAAAGCATAAAACCGAAACGCTGTGTCGACAACTGTTCTCTCTTGAACCTTTCGGTTCTTGGAAATGATTTTAATATGTTTTTTATAATAATGATATGAATATTTAACTGTCATGTTTGTATTACATGAGATATTTTTATGAAAATTTTTTGGGCTTTTATGTTTTGCATTTAAATAGCTTTTATATGATTTATGACACTGTTGACTTACGTGTATGTTTCCTTTGAGCTCCTGACAACCACAATATCCCTTTCCCTGTATGAACTCTGTGCTAGGGACATTGTCATTTGATTGTACTTTCCCCTGTCCCGGATTGGATAGCAAGGGGACCTCCTTTGCTTTTTCCGCTTTATGAATGACCACTTTGTTCGCCACGCGTTGATCATACTGAAGTTCGCCGCTCTCCCTACTCTCCATAAACATGGTGTGCATATAAGGGGCTAGTTTATTCGCGTTTAACTTGTATAATTCAATAGGTATCCCATTGGGGCCAGTCGCTTTACCCGATTTTATCTGCCTAATCGCTTGGGCAACTTCGTCATCCGTCAGTGTGGAATCAAGGTAGCTCCTGTCCTCCTCCGACAGACAAGGCATGATTATATCCCTAATCATCTCACCATTCTCTGCTTCCGTGAAATCACTACCAGCCACATAGACTTTTTGATAGTACTCAGAGAATTCGTCCGTCACCACCTGAGGAGCCGTGATCATGCGTGATTCCGGCCCTTCCAATTCCGGTACCAGCCTGGACGCCCGCTCCCCATGCTCAAGCCAAGCAATCAATTTGCCGGCTTTATCACCATGCTCGTAGATGCGGCTCTGAACAGCATTGTGGTGGGTCACTGCTCTATCTCTGACTAACGTTCTATATTCCTGCTCTCTGAGACGCAGCAGATGGAGGTCCGCCGGCGTATGCGTCTTAGCTATCTTCTCTTCCATATGTACAACTTCCGCCTCTTTCCGAGCAACCTCCTCCTGAGCTCTATCCTCTTCCCTGCCACTAAGGATAACACTTCACCCCTTGCTACAGTGTTATACGCCTCTCATAGTATTTGGGCGGATTCTACCTAGCCCTTATTTTCCTTGAAATAACGGTCTGACATCCGGAGGACTTCTCTCTTAATGGCAGGGTCTTTTAATTGCCAGGCACTAATGGGAGCCACTCTGCCGACCGTGGGCAATTCCAGAGTGGGATTCAGCCACAGCGGGGAGTGGTCAGAAATTCCCCTCCCGAGATAGCGCACCTCATGGATCATAGGCGCCATCGCCGCCGGAAGCAGCACATAGTCCAGCCTAGACAGACTACCGTGGGCTGCCGAGACATGGGTGTAGTGCGTGGATGTCGGATTACGTACTTACCAACTGTCTACCAAGCCCAAAGCGTCCAGAAAGTCAGGCAGCCATTTCTGCAACTGCCTAAGCCCATGGGGTGGGCTGCGGTCCATCTCACCATCTAACACAGAATTAAAATCTCCACCTAATACTAAATCTCCAAGAGGTAATGAGAGGAAGACAGTGCCCAAATCCCGATAGGTCTCAGTCTGGAGGCCGGGGTGGCACATAGACAGACAAAAAAGTGACCGTCCGGCCCCCTACCTGCACCGAGACACCTGTGTAGCGGCCCCTCTGATCAATTCAGGTATCTCACACAGACAAAGGGAAGGAATTCTTGACCAGGATCCCGACTCCCCTGGAGCCGGTTGTGAATCCAGCGTGTATCACTAATTTATACCCTCCCTTATGGAGGGCTAAGCATCTGTTACCGACTAAGTGTGTCTCCTGCAGTAGTATCACGTCTGGGGAATGCCGTCTAATGAGCTGACTAACCATCTCCCTCTTGATCTTGTCACCCAGGCCGTTCACGTTCCAGCTCAGCACCTTCATCCCTGACCCTCTGCTACAACGTGTCACAGTACCCATGCAAAACGCGCTTCGCTACATTGTCATCACCTGAGACTGAAAAATAAAGTAAACCACAATCACGCCACAACACACGCAACAACACCCCCCCCCACCCCCCTCCCTGCACCCCTGCTCACGGCATTTGCCAATCCCCAACTCGCACTGTGCCTGTCACCCCATAACCTAACTAATCGACTTTCTAAATGTAGATCTGAGGAGGAGTACAGCGCCCCCTTCCCCCCAACCTGCCCCCAGGACACTGACACCGGTATCAAATCTCTATCCAGGAAAGCATGCATGTGAAAATATCTCTTGTACGCCCCCCAGGCCGGACCCCACATCATAGCCAATAGCAGTACTCATCAATCCTGTTAATGCGGGCCGCCTCCATCTTCGCCGCTACGTGCCTGGGGCTCCGCCCGTGCAGGGAGGCCATCAACCCAGTCTGAAGCGATTTCGGAATTGTCAAATAATCAGACCTTTCCCTGGGCCTCGACTCGCAGCTTGGCAGCGAACATCATGGCATACTTATATCCTTTGTCTCTGAGCCGCTGCTTGACTCCAAGGAAGCTTTGCCGCTATTTCTGAACCCTCTGGGTGAAGTCTGGAAAGAGATTAAGGGTTGAGTTTTCATACTTTAAGGGGCCCTCTGACCTAGAGGCTTGCAGGATAGCGTCTTTATCCCTAAAGTTGAGGACCCTCGCGATCATTGATCGAGGAGGGGCTCCCGGACGCGGTCTTCCACCCGGTATTCTGTGCGCCCGTTCTATAGTGAAGAAGTTTTCCAGCCCCTTAGGTTTCAAATGTTTGAGTATGATATCCTCTACAAATAGGTCAGGGGCCTGACCCTTAGCCTTCTCCGGGATACCTGTGATACGCACATTGTTCCTCAGGGCCCTCCCTTCAAACTCATCCAGTTGGCGGCCCGCCATCTCACTAGAGGCCTTAAGGTTCTGAACCTCCCGCTGCAACTGCGCCACGTCGTCCGTCAGACTCGCCGTTTTGATATCCAATGATTTCACTTTCTCACTCATTTTGGTGAGGTCGGCATGGATCAGATTGACCTCTATGTTCACTGTGTCCAATTTGTGGTCAAGCGACTCCATCTTTTGTCCGAGAGAGGTTTTGACTCCGTCTATGGCTGCCATCACGCCATGCAGCGGGAGCTCAGGTGCAGGATAGGAAGCCTCTGCACTTCCGTCTTGCGTACGACCAGACCCCGTGGGCAAGCCCCTGTGCTGCGTATAGCGATTCAACTTGTTGGTTTGAACATAGAGGGTCCCCCTGTTGGACTTGGTCTGCGACTTCTCCGCTTCAGGCTTGGCCGCCATCGTGATACTGGGGCCAAAACGATTCAAAAAGGGAGTGGTGATGGACAGAGTATCTGAGTTAATCAGAACACTCCTACCCAGTCAACAGATCAGGGCTTGATCCATCACCGTTTTTAAGCTCACTGCACCATCCCAGTTCAGAACCTGGCTACATGCAAATTAGTCTGTCCCTGGCCCAGTGCATCATGGGAACAGGGCAGACCAAACTACCAAGCCAATTCTTTACTGGAAAGGGAACAAGCCTCCGGGGACCGGTTTCTGGCATTACAGCCGTCTTCGGCCCGGCTTGCTTGAATCCTGATGGTGCAGTGAGCAAGGGACTCACATCTGAGCATACCCTTCCAAACTTGTGGGGGCCAAAACGATTCAAAAAGGGAGTGGTGATGGACAGAGTATCTGAGTTAATCAGAACACTCCTACCCAGTCAACAGATCAGGGCTTGATCCATCACCGTTTTTTAGCTCACTGCACCATCCCAGTTCAGAACCTGGCTATATGCAAATTAGTCTTGCCCTGGCCCAGTGCATCATGGGAACAGGGCAGACCAAACTACCAAGCCAATTCTTTACTGGAAAGGAAACAAGCCTCCGGGGACCGGTTTCTGGCATTACAGCCGTCTTCGGCCCGGCTTGCTTGAATCCTGATGGTGCAGTGAGCAAGGGACTCACATCTGAGCATACCCTTCCACACTTGTGGGGGCCAAAACGATACAAAAAGGGAGTGGTGATGGACAGAGTATCTGAGTTAATCAGAACACTCCTACCCAGTCAACAGATCAGGGCTTGATCCATCACCGTTTTTTAGCTCACTGCACCATCCCAGTTCAGAACCTGGCTACATGCAAATTAGTCTGTCCCTGGCCCAGTGCATCATGGGAACAGGGCAGACCAAACTACCAAGCCAATTCTTTACTGGAAAGGAAACAAGCCTCCGGGGACCGGTTTCTGGCATTACAGCCATCTTCGGCCCGGCTTGCTTGAATCCTGATGGTGCAGTGAGCAAGGGACTCACATCTGAGCATACCCTTCCACACTTGTGGGGGCCAAAACAATTCAAAAAGCAAGTGGTGATGGACAGAGTATCTGAGTTAATCAGAACACTCCTACCCAGTCAACAGATCAGGGCTTGATCCATCACCGTTTTTTAGCTCACTGCACCATCCCAGTTCAGAACCTGGCTACATGCAAATTAGTCTGTCCCTGGCCCAGTGCATCATGGGAACAGGGCAGACCAAACTACCAAGCCAATTCTTTACTGGAAAGGAAACAAGCCTCCGGGGACCGGTTTCTGGCATTACAGCCGACTTCTGCCCGGCTTGCTTGAATCCTGATGGTGCAGTGAGCAAGTGACTCACATCTGAGCATACCCTTCCACACTTGTGGGGGCCAAAACGATTCAAAAAGGGAGTGGTGATGGACAGAGTATCTGAGGTAATCAGAACACTCCTACCCAGTCAACAGATCAGGGCTTGATCCATCACCGTTTTTTAGCTCACTGCACCATCCCAGTTCAGAACCTGGCTACATGCAAATAGCCAGGTTCTGAACTGGGATGGTGCAGTGAGCTAAAAAAGGTGATGGATCAAGCCCTGATCTGTTGACTGGGTAGGAGTGTTCTGATTAACTCAGATACTCTGTCCATCACCACCCCCTTTTTGAAATTATCGTGATACTGGGAGCAGGACCGGCCACTCGGTCTTCAAACTTGTTGCTAAGGCCGCACGTGGCAACGCAGACAGCCCGCAGCTCTCTCAATCTCCGTCAGGCCGATCACTGACATCCACCGCTAACAACGCTGCCAGGAGACTGGAGGACCGGCCAGTTCAATGCCTGCTTTTTCGTCCACCTACTGGTCCTCCAACACCCCCTCCGCACGGCAGCCGCCCCCAGAGTAGTTCGCCGCATCCACCTCTCCTATTGCGATCGCCACCAATACACGGTTGCGCAGGCTCACCAGGACGGCGCCCCCATCAGTCGCAATCCCCCTGCACAACCCGAAGTCGTCGCACTCCTCAGCGATATGGTCTGGTCGAAGACTATGGCACGCCCCCCGTTGGAGGACCGGGCCTTATGGGCCGAGCAGCGCAGGGCACGCCTAATATCTCCGGGTTCACCTGCCTTGTCAGACAGAGACACGAGACACTCTGTTAGGCGAAGAAAATCGGGTTTATTAGCTGCATCTAAGCACAGTTATCCAAGAAGTACAACTGTATATTCTTAGGAGACTGCCACTTAATTCCGTGGCGCACAATCTTTTATAGCACACATATTTACAATGCCTACTCCCTATACATACAAAGCTGACAAATAGGAAGAGTTTTTGAAAACAAGCTATCGAGTATCCTGAATACGCCCTTCTTTCAGATCCCGTGTTCACTCCTCCCCTCAAGTTAATCAGTGTTAGTGCCCACAATTCAATTTACAGGTGGTAGGACGTGTTCGTATGCCTCAAAGGATAGTTGTGTAATAGGAGAATACAAGAAGAGAATAGCGAAGGCCAGTCAAATAAGATAAAGTAAGAAAAGAATGGCGGGACCCAAACAGTCAACTAAGACAAGGATCAATCCGTCTAGACATGGATTAACAAACTCGGCCAGACCCTGGGATTGGTTTCGTAAACAAGGACAAGGGGTTACTTTTTAACAGAAGAGACGCATAGCAGCTGGACAAGCAAAAACACTCCGTTCGCCGTGCTGCCTGGGTGAGGGCAACACAAAATGGCGACGGGCACACAATGGTGGCTAAATACGTAATGTAGTCGAAAACCACAGAACCTCACCGGGTCCACGATTCTATCACGACCACCCCTCAGTCATCAAGGCCAGGGTACCTTTATGTGATTTTTTTGGGGGTAGTCATGGGTTATCAGATTGGTGCATAGTTCCTTAGCTTGGACATCATATTCTTTCAGAGTGTTGCAGTTGTGTAGTAAACGAAGACATTGGCCAAAGAGTAAATTGTTATTCAGGGCACTTGGATGATGACTGTCATAAAGGAGGAGGCTGTTACGGTCAGTGGGATCCATAAAATTAGTTGTGGATAATCTGCCTTCGTCCCAGTTAATCAGTAGGTCCAAAAAGGGAACTACCCCTCCTGTTTCCTCCAGCAAGTCCCACACTGTGAGTTTACTGAGAGGTTTGCAGTGGCCACGCCTCCCTTCTCCAACACTCTGCAAACTACCAAGCCACAGCAAACTGCAATGTTTTGGGGGTGCGCGCCCCAGGACATTGCTGGAGCCAGCCCGGGGAGGGAAGGGGTGGTTTTCCACAGGACCATTTAGGGCTCCAGGAGGGGGCAACGCGGGCCCCCCCTCTGTCCTTTGTTTCAGCCTCGGGGAGGTAGTGGTCCCCTTGGCTGCAGGGGGGCACGTGGCCACCCACTTTAAATTTTCAATATTGGTAAGGGCCATGGGCCCCCGCATTATTAAAAATATTGCCCTTGGATGGTGGCAGTCCCCAGGGAGTGGGGGTTACTGTAAGGGCAACCCCCACATAACTAATTAAACCTGCTCCAGGGAGGTGGCAGAACCAGGGGCCTAAGGGATTCTAGGAGGGGGGGACCTCTGCACCCCACTCCTACATATTTGCAGATGCCCCGGGATCTGGTCCACCCGCGGGCCGACAATAAACAAAGCACGGGAGTTTGCGCTTTGTTGTTTTTTTTTGCCCGGAGCAGCAGATTCTTTTTTTTTTCAATGCTTTTTTTGGCACTGACCCCCTCAAGAGACCTAGGGGGAGAGGGTGTTTCTTCCTGCCCCCTATTCTTCTTTTCTGTTACATTTTTGTGGGACTCAGCTCAACTGAGTCCCAAGATAGCTGCCAAAACTTCCTGGTTGAAGTGTTGGCAGCTAATCAAATTTCAGTAGAGTCTCCATAGGTTGTTGGGCTCCTAGATATTTATATTTTTTAAATGTGAATATCACTGAAACTACTAAATGGATTTACACCAAATTACATAAAGCGTGCTTTCTGGACCAACATCTAGCTTTCTGCCAAATTTGGTGTAATTCCATCCCATAGACATAACATGGGGAAAAAGCATTTTTGGGACCCCCCTTTTTACTTGTGCCCCGCTGGACGGATCACCCCGAAACTTTCAACACAGCAGCTGAACCACAAAGGGGAAGTGTTTGGAAAATTTCATAAAGATTCATCAAGCAGCGCCAAAGTTATTGGCAAAACCAAAAACACTTTTCCTATGAAAACTTTGGTCCTAACTGCAACTACCTACTAGAAGGATATATATATATTGGTGATGAAGGAATGACAACTATATCAGTGAATCAGTCGGTATCGAAAACTCCCTTCAAACCCCCATCAGTTTTTAACCCCTTGATGCCACGAGATGCTATTGACATTTTTCAGGAGAATACGATCAAGCAATTAAAAGACCTTCAAAGAAAGATCTGTACACAGAGGAAGACTTATGACAAACAAACACATCAGTATGAAGCATTAGTGTCCCGAATGACCAAAGAAAAAGAAATTATCATTCAGGGAAGTGACAAAGGAGGTAACATTGTCCTCATGACACGAATCAACTATGACAAAGAGGCTTACCTCCAGTTGAATGATCATCAATGTTATGAGAGAATCAATACCGCAACATTAAAAACCATCAAATCCGAGTACCATCATAAACTGATTAAATGGAAAAGCATAAAAATGATCACAGAGATTGAATTCAAATATCTTAAAGTTGAAAATTCAGTGAATCCTTTGATTTACTTTATTCCAAAAGTACATAAGAACTTGGAGAAGCCCCCTGGTAGACCGATCATCTCAGCCAGGGGGGGTACTGCTGGAAAAAACATCAATCTATATAGATTATTTCCTCCAAAGCGTTGTTCGAAATCTTCCATCTTTTGTACAGGATACAGGAGACTTCCTGTTCAAAATCCAACAAATTGAATGGGCAGAAGGGTACTGAATGATGGCGCTCGATGTGACTGCTCTCTACACTAGTATTGTACATGCGGATGGATTAACTGCAGTCGAATATTATCTATCCCAACGAGCTGATCACTTCTTGGATCACAACACTATGCTTTCACAAATACTTGAATATGGCCTGAAAAATAATGTATTTATGTACAACAACCTTTTGTACCGACAGCTAGAGGGAGTGGCAATGGGGGCCAGTTTCTCTCCAAGTTTCGCCTGTCTTCTCATGGGGGCTTAGGAGGAACTGGTCCTCAAAGCTAAACACCAGGAGGCTTTTGAGGATAATGTGATAGGATGGTTTCATTTTATTGACGATTTATTTGTGGTATGGAGAGGGAGTAAGGAGGAAGCTAATGAGTTCATTACAGAACTCGATGACAATGAGTACAACTTGACTTTTACAGTGACCATGAGTCAGGCTTCTGTCACCTTTTTAGACAGAGGTGTACTGTAAGGACAACAAAATGGAAACCAGACTGTACCGTAAGAGTACCGCAGGGAACACTATTTTACATGCTGGCAGTGCGCACCCGGCACACTTAAATACCAGCCTTCCCTACGGTAAAATGTTTTGCATCAGAAGGGTTTACAGTAATATTCAAGATCTGGAGGCAGCCCAATATGCTAGCAGGTGCAGGTTTCTAGAGAGGGGATATTCTGGACAGGCTATAGAAAGTGCCCGTATTAAATCTATGAGGCACAATAGACAGGATCTATTGGACAAATACAAATCTGATGTCCCATCTGAAAACACAATTGTCATGACTAGTCTGGCCCAAACAACGACAGCAAGTAGTACTTTCAGGATAATAACAGGGTATAGTAGGCAACACAAAGAAATCTATAGGATTGTAAATCGTAATTGGCCTACTACCCAGAATGATCCTATCATTGGTTCAACTCTACCTCCCAGAGCTTCTCTTACTTTCAGTAAGGCCCCATCAATGAAGGACCGATTCATGGATACCAGTCCAGAAATAATTGAAAAAACATCTTGGCTGCACACTAACAGTGGCTTCTTCAGGTGCAAGACTTGCAAATCATGTGTACGTGGTATTAATATGAAAACATACAAGGACGGGTTCAGTAACATCGAACACCATATCACCAAGGTACTGACTTGCAGGACCGAATTCGCTATTTACATATTGCAATGTCCATGTATTTTGAGGTATGTGGGGAGTACAAAATTGGCGGTCCATAAACGGATACTTCAACACTTGAGAGCGATAGCCAATCAGGATAATACCTATCCTGTAGCTAGGCATTTCAGAGACTTGCACCAAAGAGATAACAGAAGCCAGAAATATTATGTTATTGATGCAGTCAGTGCGAGCAGATGAGGAGGGGACAGAGAAGCTAAGTTTCGTAAGCTTGAAACCAGATATATACTACAACTTGATACTAAGCACCCAGGGGGGCTTAACGTGACTGAAGATATGTACACGTGTTTACCTTAGCTCATAGCATCATAGATGACATGATAGGCAGTAAGATTAATTTTATCGTATTAAGGTAGCCGGCTGGCATTACCTTAGTGATAATAATTTATGGTTTTAGGTATTTATTCTTGGGTCAGAAAATGAGTGTGAATAACTGGCCATCCTTATTAGCCAATCTTGTCAGTGATTTTGATACCCCCGGCTGGGGATATCACTGTAGTCATTTTTAACTATGATACTTTTTTCAATCACGGGTCGAATCTGTCTATCACTATTTGTAGGAATTGTCTGAATACATGAGAACCACCTTACTGTGACTTTTTGAGATTAAGGAGTATTGATAATGATAATTGATTAGATTTAGTATTCTATATAGATCATGATATTATGTTCGTAGTTCTACACACATATATTTATTATTCACTTTTTCTTTTTCACTTGTTAGGAGATTACACATTAAAAAGTTAAGGACACTATCAATTCACAATAATAGACCCTTAAGCACTATATAATTATCATCATCAGGAGAAAGTCGTATGCCAATATAATTTAAGATATTAGGAGATTGAGCCCCGGGCCTATAATTTTTCAGGAAATCGGGCTTTGGGTAATTTGCCTGTATAATGGAGGCACATACTCTGAGTCAAGTGAACAGATTATATAACGGCATATGTGCCACCAAGTATTAGGTTAAACAAAATAATTTTATTCAGCATTAGACAACCATGCCAGGTAAAAGATAGCCTAGATGTCCACAATGCCACATATATGCGATTAGGCAGCTATCTTGCCCTATGGGTATTTTGTTTACATAATTTATTTGCACTATAGCTTTCTTTTGCATTAAGCATATAATTAGAGTCTAATATAGTTTGGAGACATTTCTATATTATATTATGTATATTATGTTTATATTGCGTATTTGCACATCAAAGCATTTTTGCACCTTACCGAAGCATTTTGTAGTCTGACTCAAATAGAATGGTCAACAAATAGGGGTATTTAACCTGTGAACCACAGGAACTACACAGTATGTATGTGGTCAGGCAGCCTAATTGGTCTAGGTGTACTGGATTTACATTGTGTATTTGCACAACAGCGTTTTTTGCACATCTTATATACTGTAGTCAAGTGCAATAGGGATGCAGTGAGGCACCAATACATTTTAAATTAATAGTATATTTACATTGCTATTTTGCACTCGCAACACCCTTTGCACTCTACAGGCTAACTTTTCTTAAATCTAAATTAGATAGAGTAGCCAATGATTAGGGGCATTTATGCCATGATTGTAACAAACAGTATTATACATTAAAGGATGTGGAATTACATTATGTTGTTATTAGGCTGCATGTGTAAATATACCGAATTTGCTTTAATTACCACCATGTGGAATATATGGTTGTTATTATTTTGCGTCAAGATATTTTACATTGGTGGGTAGCAAGGACAATGAAATGATCGACATACAATCTCAATACGATCAAGTATGGATGGCACCGAAAAATTGCACTAACAGATCATTATCAACATATGAATCTACCATTTGCGAATTGTGCACATTGCATACAATTATCGTGTATGATTTTAAAAAAGCAGAGAGTTTTAGAAAATCAGGCAATTGATTGATTTTGCAAATCTTTCTTCTGTATGTATGCTGCAGCAACTCACGGGGTCTTAAACCAATTAAGCACTGTCACTTTAAATTTAAGCACTGAAACAAAACACGTTGTCATGTTATCAAGGCTCCAAAGAGCCGAAACGTTATGGCGACTGAATCTGCAAGGATTTAAATAAGTTGGCACTTATCAGAAGGTCCGTGTCCGAGGTTTATGTCGAAGCAAGGCGGGAATCGTTGGTGGCTGACTTGAACATGGTGTACTATATATATATTTGTAGAAATCCAGCTGCACCAACAGAGCTTCTTTTCCAAGTTTGATTTATTGACAGCAAACGAATTTATTTGTTTCGACCTGTTACGGTCATGGTCACATGACCACGGTTTCCTAGCGCCAGGAATAAATAGCACGTCACACAAGAGGCATCTTTAAGAGAAATTGTAAACAGATTTGCATGTTCTATAGTCAGGTCAATATTTTGAATACAAAACAATTTGATGCATCATAAAACTGCAGTTATGTGTATATTATAATTTCATATACAATACAAATCGGATTGCTCTAAAGTAATATTTGTTTTCTATGGAATACATATATTTTATTTGTGCCCGCCCTCCTGCTGGGTAAGAACTACAGGAGCACACCTTTCAGATTCATGAACAAAGAGGTGAACATTCCTAGTATAGTCAGGTAGACACCATATGAGACATTCACACAGAGCTGGAAGAAATGCAAGAAAGCTGGAACATAATCTGATGTCCACAACAGTACCTCAGGTGTGTCCTTGCAGGTAAGTCAACTATGCTTTTGTCAATAGGAGAAAATAGGACCCCAATAACATGTTTTCATGCATTCTAAATCCAATTAAATGCGATTGTTTGCATTCAAAGCATCACTGTATGCGTTCCTCATACGTACTACTGCTTTTTTTATGTACTTCCTTTTAGTGATATTAATGATGTTTCTCATGGGTCTACATGGAATATGACATTTAACTGTTGTGTGAAGGGAAATAATCCTCTATTATTTATCTCAGTTTGCTTATTACCTACTTGTGTTAAAAGCATCTAAATTATGTACAAGGACAACACAAAATCAGGTAGAGGAACCATGTCAGTACAGTTATAATCAATAACCTTCCCTGCAATATCCTTTTTAACCATTTCTTAGTGGCCAAAATAGCCACCGTTCTAAGTCTACCGACTGCACAGTGCCTTAATTTAATATTGTGTTACCCTTGTACGCAATCTTGCATGCGATAACCTTATTTACATTACATCCGCCTTTACCATTGCCAAAGAGACAAGTCATACAATATACAAAACATGGGATGATGTCCGCAATGCCCTCACCTTAAAGATAGCAATCTCCAGGTCCTGCCTGCCCCATGGATAGACAGAAACTTTGATAACCCGGTGCTTACTTACTGTATCAAAAAAAATGTGCAGTAGTTTATGCAGCAGGGGCAGGCGGAATTCCGGTGGCAGCAGTCAATTGAGAACAAACCGGACTCCTGGCTGGCTTGCCAACTGTTGCGGGGAAACTAAACTAAAGAAAGGCAAGACTTCCCTTGGAAAGGCAAAAGCAGGTTTGATGAGACAGGAGGGAGAGCAGCTATCCCCACACAGGTAAACAGCTGGTCTAAATTTGCTGTTCGCAGGCAGCCTCTTATATACACAAAATCAGCTGACATTATTATCTCAAAAGCCAATAACAGGTCAATGAGTGCATTTAGAAAATCATAAACATTTATAAAAACATTACATCACCTGTGCCTTTTAAACGTGTTATCTTTCCTCTACATTCTTTTATCGCAAGTCTAACAAAGCTTTTGTATAACATTAACTTCCCCCGAACGTATCTGCATGTTGAACGTATCCGCATGTTTATCGTTCTGCACTCAAGACGTCTTATCTGACTCTGTATGCTTTACTCCAAAGTCACCTTTGACCTATACTTTCTAAGCCATGTCTATATTGACAATGAAATATGTACTCGTGTGCTGTGATTGCAGCCTCTTCAAGGCTCCGTAAACATATTTTTCCATTTAACAGAAACTTGCTGATCTGTGTTTCTGCCTTCTATTGAACTTTAACCTACATTGCATCTTTATGAAACCAAGACATACATTACTCATTCTAACCACATATCACTTTGCATTGCTCTATACTAATGTCTAGGATAGAACAATTTCTTCACATTTTATTTCTCCTCAACTGTTAGGACGTACTAACGTGAAAATCGGCCTGACAGAAGCGGTCATAGTACATTTCTCCACAGTCACATCCCCCCTACGGGAAACATCCTTTACAACGCAACTTTTACAACGCACTACCATTACAACGCAACTTTTACAACGCAAGTTATTACAACGAATTGCGCTGGGGGCGCTCTAGGATAGGGAATAGTTTAATTACTATCCAACACCTTCCCTACTATCCAAGGGGACTGGAGTTGGAATAGTAAATTAAACTATTCACTATGCAGCGCCCCCCAATGCAAGTCGTTGTAACGACTTGCGTTGTAAAACCTGCATCATAAAGGCATGCGTTGTAAAAGCATGCGTTGTAGTGACATACACCCCCCCCCTACAATTGTGAAGTTAGGCAATACACCTAGGGAAGGTGGAATGGATTAGAGAACAAACCACTGAGAGCCTTATTCTCAAACTGCACTTTGTAGTATGTTTTGTAGTACTACTACAAAACGTACTACAAAATGTACATTTGGCAGTACTTATGTGTGCAGCGTTCTCCTCCCTGACTGCAGATTCCCCACATGTAACTATAAATTTTGTGTAGCAAATGTGGAAGGAACACAGGGGAATGGGTACAAAAAGGGGAGATTTGCTGCTAAAGGGGGATAGGATTAGGGAGGAGTATGAATGGTTTAAGGAGGTTCGGACCGGTTTTGGGAGGGACATCACCCACCCACCCACTCAAGAGGAGTGCATTGCTCTGGAGGTGGAGGCATGTAACTTACACTTTTGCAGTAAGTTTACACTTGGAGTGCCTGATTCACAAAGGTGTGTTACTCTTTTGCGTGTGTTTACACTTTGTAATGTTTACTACGTTTAGTATTCACAAACTCTGAGCTCACCAGCCTCCGAGTAGCGCATTGCACAAAATCAGCACACAATTGTAAGCACGTCCTGTGAGGTAGCCTTACATTATTTGAGGTGTTTTCTGCTATTCTGTTCATTTTAGGACAAAATCTCAAGGACTTGTTTTAAATAATAAAATGTGCTCCTTTCAGATACCAATCAATATAACAATGTTATGTTTTGTAAAATAATTATGACATTCATAGCAGAAAATATTCATTTTATATGATCATCTAAAAACCACACAGTCTTGGTAAGTACAACCCAGCCAAATTAGCAGTGGCTAGCTATCCAGCCTGACATGATGATGGGGATGTCAAATAACAGAACAATCAGTAAAGCTAATGTGACATGAAGGTTAAGAGGATGCATTTCCCGTAGGGTAGTAATGTGACAGGCTGGATAGGCCACAGCTTTTTAGCGACAATCTGGAAAGTTAGATGACAGAAATAAACAATTTAATCTTCTCCTGAACGCAATCTCATTAGATATAAAGGCTCACAATGGTGAAGGAATCGCGCACTTCTGTTGTCTGTGCAATACCTACTGTATGTGTGTTTGTACATCTTTAATTGCTTCTGCCTGTGCAGTACCACACTGCTGCCGAAAACTATCTGCTTTGTGTGTGAGTAAAGTTTGCACTCTTGCCTATGCATTATAGATGTTTGCGCTGCTGCCATACAGTATCTGTTTTCTGTGAAGGAAGTACTTACTGCTCATAATAGTGGGCAGCGTGATGGAAGCTTGCCCTGCTGTGTGTATTCCTTGTGATTGATGAAAGCATTTATTTCTGTCTGCGGTGTACCTGCCCGCCTTTTAATGGAGGCCTTTGTTGCAGCTGTCTGTACTTACCTATTTCTTGTGTATGTCTGCACTTTTCCAACCCACCCATGCCGGCGTTGTTCCCAGTGACTGTGCTTCAGGGATTTTTCTGCATTTACTTGAGTGTTTTTTCACATTTTATGTTTCTCTTTTGGATACTTTGGTTTTCGCTCTGCGTCAGAATCGCATCACAGTACATTTCTTATTCTTCATTTACAATGACCATGGGTCCCCCCCACGCAGAATTTGTGGTCCCCAAAATTACAAACGTAGGACCATTGTGTGAGCCTCATTGAATAATAGTCTTGTTTATACGAAGAGCCCAGCAGGCCTCGGATGTAGCCACCAGCTCCATCAAAATAGCATGGGCCAGTTTACTTAACATCAACAGTGAGATTTAGGGAGATTAATGGATTAGCCCTTGATCACACAAAGTGGGAAGGTGGGATTCAAACACAAATATATGTGTCCTAGTACACAACTAAGCCACTAGGGGGCACGCCATTCTGACCAAAATATTTGCAAGATGCAATATAGGAGAACCCAAACTGGCTTTTATCACGCTCCTTAGACCTCCCAAGGAATTTGGAAAGCACTATATAAAGAATGTCTATTGTTTTTAGTTTAAATCATTTTCGCTTAAAGCATGAAGATGTTGCTATTACAAAATAATGCTGTGATATACAGAACTGTTTTCTTGGCATAGGCCGATCTAGGCCTCAATTTATCTTTGCCTCCATCTTGGATTACAAAGCCGCCATATTTTCATCATGCTTTTATTTCTCATCCACACTGTACGTATTAAAAAGTGCACTATTATTTTGTAATAAAACAGTGCTCTTGAAGAGCCGTAAGACACCTGCACAACTACGGCATGCACAAAGACGACCCTCACCCTCCTGTTTACGATGATGGTGGGATGTGCTGATTTCTTCCATATTTTAGGGAGCTGCCCAGTAATCACGCAGTATTGGTCCTCTATCTTCAGCCGCCTGTCACAGGTGCTGGAACGCCCCATTGAGCCTTCCCCCCTGTATAGCTCTTCCAGGTCTATTAGAAGACATGGGTACCACCAGAGGTGAACGATCTTTGGTGGGCCTCAGCCCTAATTGCCAAGAGAGACAATACCTGAGGCTGGAACTCTGCATCCCCAGCATCTCTGACCTCCTGCCACTCGGCCATGGACTGGTGTGCCAAACTAGAATAACCTATATATGTGGTGCACGGATGCCACCACGAGCATACCAGAATATGGGGCAAATGGTGGGACGATTATGGGTTGGAATGAGAAGTCCTTTCTGCCATCCTTACCTCTTCTGCATTTGTATCACCATCACTGTACTGCACTCTGTCATATCTTTGAAGAAAAACGCTACAGAATTTTTTTTTTATTTAAAAAAAATGTTGCACTCAAAGATTTCTTCCTGCTTTGTTCATTTAAGGCCAATTATTTGATTAGACTTTTATTGTTTATGTAATCAAACGTGCTAAAACGTCCGATGACATTAAGTGAGAGGGGAATCATTAATATTCATTTAGGGGGATAGTGCTACGATGGTGGTATTATATGGCTTTTATTATAATGCTATACTCTGATTTGTTAATATGATATACTTTTGCTCCCCTTATGCTAGCTGTGGGATTTCCATTGGTTTCTATTGGGAATTTCCCTATAAAAAGATGCGTTTCTGGGGTGAGCCAGGTCTCTCCTCTGAGCCTATAGGGATGCAGCCAGATTTTACATTGATTTGTTTCATATCCTAGACAAACTATTTCCCAGATTTTGGGAATGCTGCATCTATTTAAATGCCGACACCCTTCATGACAAGCAATTCCTGAGCTTTATGACTAACTATATTTTTGCTCTCTGTATTGCACTTGATATTTGAATAACAGTTAATGGATTCTAAATTACTGGCGTCAAGCCTTTTCTGAATAGACCTTGACTCATACACTTCAAGCCCTAACTTATTTAATTGATTGCTGTCAAAATGCGATGTTTTGAATCTTATTTTAAGAGACACATATTTATTCTTCTTCAGGACAACACCGTGCCTGACCCTGCATAGGTGCTACATCTCTATATTCTAGATTATCCGAGGTAGCGCCAATAGTTACAATAAAAAACAAAAGAAATTGCAGTCAGCATAAACTGAGCAAAAGTATCTCATATTAACAAACCAGAATACAGCATTATAAAAACGTCATATTATACCACCATCCTAGTACTGCCCCCCCCCTCTCCCCCCCCTCCCCCAATGGGTATTGAAAGCACTATATAAAGATTAATAAAACACAATTCAAGAGTTTGCATTAGTCACAGGAGTGAATTATGTCATCCCTTCTACATGTCATCAAATAACAAAACAGTGGTCTGATTCAGCAATATACAGTGCAGGTAAAGTACTTTTTTTCAGTGATGACGTCCAACATCTCAATTTCTCCGAGGGTGCTGTGGTAGTGGTAGTGCATACATAAGCAGACGTTTCTCCTCTGGACCTTGCTTCTTAGGTTAATCTTTATAGCAGGAGGGGGTTGTTTGTGACTGAGACTGTACGGTTGTTCCTCTTCATCACATCGCCTGCATTGTCTGGCTACTGTGGCCTTTCCAGCGGCAGAAGCATATTTTAGAAGAGACTGATGAAGGGAGAGTGTGAATGTGAACGCAAGAGAGATAGAGAGTTAAAGAGAATTCTCAATTATGGTAATTACTTCTTGGATGAAACTGCTATATTTAATGCAAAATTACAAGAGATGGAACTGTGGTTTGTTTCTTTTTTTTCTCCTAATAATTGATCATTGTTAGCAAAGACGAAAAGAGCATTCATACTTTATAAAAATTGCTGTTGTTTCCAAGTTGAGGCAAAGAGGTGTCTATTGAATATATGGGAGCCCACTGATCTGTCAACCCACGGGAGGACCTGGGCCACACTGGGCTTCGCAATCGTGAAAAGGAACATTGCTAGGTTATGGGGGGCCGCGGGGCCTCCGACACTTGGTTCCTGGAAAACAGACATGGATTGGTGCATGCTCCAGGAGAAGACAGTTTATGCAGCCAGGGGATGTCCGCAGAAATGGGTTGACATCTGGTCCAGCTGGAATGAATATAGGGGCCACATTTGCGAACCCCCCCAGATTTCCCGGGCTGACGAACCACTCGCATTGTTGAATATATGATGATGGACTGTATTGAATACTATCATTGGTATGCAACCTCTTTTCTTCTGCTTTTGATTTTCCTACGGTACAATTGTACGTTTTTAACTGTATGACTGTGATGTACACCGCTGTTTCTCAATAAAAAAAATAAAAAAAATAAAAAGAAATGCATTTGCACTTAGTATGAGAGAATAATGCCAAACGTTGTACTATCATGCCTTACTTTCAGCTCCCAAAAGGGTTAACAGAATTAGTTTCATAATGAAGCAATTACTGCAGGAGAAAAAGTGCTATATAAAACTATGCAACTAACACAAAAGCACTTCTGAAACATTGCTTAACACTAGAAAATTAGTGAGGAAATGAGTGATAACAAGCTTTAATGTAGAACACTGCTCAAAATACTTAGAGATTTATTTGTTTTATGTTGGATTTGCAAAAAAATTAATTGCACTACTTGAGATGTTAATCTAAGCATACAGGATCATTTGCATCTGTGTACCAAATATTAAACACTTCTTGCACTGAAAAAAAAAAATTGCTGTTGTTCTCAAAGTAGTTTTGCTTTAAACAAACAACTAGGAGGTTTTTAGATGTTCCAGAATTACTAGGCGCACAACCTGGGTGACCGCAAGGTGATGGTGACAATAAGTGATCAGTATAGGCAATGAGGCGAACGGTAACCCTCACAACCGCTCTAGGCAGGACCCCGAGGGATCCACACAGTAACAACAGACAGCAAAGCCCCTGCACTATACAGTTACAATTAATACTTAGTAATAATGGTATCAAATGAAAGTAGTGAAAGTAATTTGAGCACATCAATATAAAATCTTGGACTTCGAGAATAGATAAGCATGAGTTTGACATATATCAGTACAGAAACGTTCTTTTCTTGATGTAGTATTCCTGTTTATTGTTCCTTTGCATAGGCCAACACGTGTTTCATCGCAGGGAACAGACTGCGAATCTTCAGGGCCTCATATGTGATAGGCAAATTGCAGTAAAGAGAGAGCACCCGGTATGGGCATTTCCTGGAAACCAGTATTCAGAGTTCCAAGGAGTATGGGTTCGAGGTTAGCGGGATTCTGGTGAATCAAAATTATTACGTATTCAAATGGTTACCGGGAGGAGAAATAAATGATGGTACCGATTCATCGGCGGATACACCTGGCTGGTACCGGTCTCCCTCTTGTGGTTCCCGGGGCCGTTCACCAGTTTTGCTTTAAATCTTGTATGTATGAGCAGAACCTCTAGGGGCGTTTAAACTGTATATAATTGTAATTCATTTAACAAAGGACATTTGGTTTCACCTTCTTTAGATTTCGCAAACACACCAAAGAACTGCAGGAAATCAGCAGTATGTATTTTGTATTTGTATTTCTATGTGCCCTACACGTGCATTACACATCTCAATGTGGTTATAGTACTTGGGTAATAATAACCTCTTTTATTCATAGTTTCTTCATCCTTCACCCATGGAAATCTAGAAGATCTTTTGGCACAAGTCTGGCTGGAGACAGTCTGAGATCTGACACTAATACAGTGACTAGGGCAATATCTGGTTTGTAGAAGCACTATTCCAGCCTCTAGTACTTAAGACACTAGTATTCCAACCTTCGAAAGAACGAGCCGCTGTGAGTTAATCTGATAGTTCAGAAATTACAGTGCCAGATTACAGTCTTGGGCGTCCACATTTGTAACCTAATCCAATTTAATTTAAAACAAATTTAAAGTTGTCAGGCCACAGAGGACCTCTCATTACTACTGTAGAAGGTTGGGTGTTTCACAGTAGAGGATTACAGAGCGGGCCAGAAGCCATCGGCAAAAGCATAGCAGAGGAAAGTGGGTGAGGTTGGACGTGGGGGTGGATTTTGTATTCACTGCCTCTAGGGACCAGATAAGCAGAGCAGCAGAGGCAAGCACAGCTCCAGAAATGCACAAACCGACCAGCCAGCAATCTTCACTACTAATTGGAATGGTGGCCAACACTCCCTCTGCATTGCTATAGGGCACAGACTTCATTACCAGCCGGGAGGAGGGGCGGGGGTGAGGAAGGCAGGGCTGGTGCTTACTTTTCTTTGCCAATAGTGACGTGGGCACTCATTTTCTCACCCACCTCAGCAGCAGTCATTCACAGCGTAGGTACTGTGAGGCTCCAAGTAATGGCTCTTCATGCAGTTCCAACTCTTGAGTTAATACATACACTTCTCAGCAGAGTTATCCTGCTTTCTCAGGGACATTGCGTGCTGGCGTGCTCAGAATGAAGCAATCCCTCAGAGGCACTTCTTTTTCTTCTTCTCAGTCACCCGCTCCAAGAAATGATACCCAGTACTAATCATTTACTCTTGTGGGAAAACACCAGACCTGTTTGTTATTTAACAACACTATCCATAAGCAGATTCTAGGTAAAAATATTATTCGGCACATCATTTTAAAATAATTATACATCACGTGCCAAATATTTTATAACTGGGGAGACTAAATAAAACATTGATGACCTTTCTGAGTGGGAATTCGCATGTTCTACCCTATACTCTTCTGCAAAAGTTCCTGGGTTCTGTATAGTCCTGTTAGATGAAAAAGCACACAGTCTGGTTATTGTTGTTTCCGAGAAAACAATGGGGTCCTTTGGATAGGAAATTAAATATAAAAGAAACGTTGGCAAAGCCAAATAGTTCCATTATTTGGCTTTGTAAATGTTTTTAAGTCATGTTGTACAGCAGCAGTGCTCCTGTGCAGTATGGCTGAAACTAAAAATAGAGAGCGCTATGACGTGACCAGCAGTTACCACCTAACTGAGCTTTTTTTAAATGTACTTTCAAACTAAGCGGCATAGCAGCCACACTGCTTACACCATGGTTAACAAATTGACCAAGACAATAGATCTCACAATAGTGAGAACTATTCTCTTTGCCAATGCTTGTTTTAGACTCTGCACTGAAACTCCTCTAAAGGCCACAGTGCCTGTATTCTGACCCCTAAAACATGTTTAGATTGGCTATACTCCTCATTGGCATAGGTAGCCTACCTATAATTAATTCCCTAGTATAAGGTGTTAAGTTTAGCCAGGGCCTGTAAGTTAAATGTCACTAGTGGACAGTAGCACACATTGTGCCACCATTAGAGTGGCAGAGCAAACCATGACTACAGGGCTACCACTGTAGCCTGTCTGTGTCGTTTCAAAACTTCAGTTTCAGCCTGTCATAATAATCCCTTTTGAGATGCTTCAAACCCTCTTTTTAAATATTAATGAGCCACCCCTGCTTAATTGCAGATGAGGTAGGATGCATGCTTTTAAATGTAGGACATGTAAAGGTTTACTGTAAAATATTTCCTTACAGCAACAAGGCACCTAAGGCTATTTTCACAGTAGCAGGGTAAGCTCTTTCGTAGGAAAGCATTGAGATACAATATTAAAATGAAATAATGTAATATTCGCCAGGGAACAAACTATCCAGTTAATTATTGGACTTTTATAATATACATATGAATACCCCAAGTCTTTGGTAAAGTCAGATATGTACTAAATATTTTACAAAAGCTAATTTTAATAAAACACTTTCTACCTGCCTCAAGACTCCAGAATCTCATTTGCATAAGCTTCCAACTGTCATCCAGGAGCTGAATAGCTCCTTCTTGAGGTGTGAACTTGTTCCTAGAGCTGAGACAAAGGCCTTTGGTGTGGGGAGGTGTTCTGTTCCTCTGATTAGTGCCCTGGAACTTAATTAACTTCAAATAGGCCCACCTTGTCACAGGCAGATAAAGTAAATACCTGGGACTGATCCTACTTTGTCCTTCTAGACAGCCAGGTACCAATCCCAAAAGGGAGAAGTGTTGCTCCAAGAACCAGTCTTGAGAGACCACACAGCAGAGATATCTAATTTTCCTTGTCACACCTCTGGGGTGGGATTCACGTCTGGGCATACCCATCCCACTTAGGGCGAAAAGTGTCACAGCAAACAAGTGATGGCATAATGCGGCACCTCTAGGCACCCTCTTCAGAATACTACTCCTCTGGAAGGACTGCATTTGCTGTTGAGACCTGTGAAGAGAACGCTATAGGCTGCCAAGGACTAGGAAAGCGACTCCAAGCGTTAGTGGTTGACCTCCTGTTACACTGCAGGGACACAAATGTTGCACAAAGCCCACTTTCTAGGATCAGCCCAGCTGACTAGTTCCCACTGGACCTGCCATGGACCCTGCTGGTGGCTTCTGTTGGAGTGAATCCTGACCCACATGTACTGATCCTGAGATTCTGGAACCTGTGGCTGGTTTATGAATATACTTCTCATGCCTAATCCTTAACACCTGGGACTTCAAAACTTTCTACAAATTTTTTACCCGGAGAACCATCGGGAGACAAGGACCAATCTGCCTCAACTGATCCGATGAGGGTGCATCGCCACTCTGCCTGACTCCTGGTCCGCTCTTCTCTCAGCACCATAATCTGCCGATGTTGGTCCCACTTCAATTCCAGACCACAGCTTCATTGGCACTGCCATTGAAGGAGAACCAATCAACACCAGAGACATCTGGGGCATGAAAACTTTTTCCCTGCCTAAATCAACAGTTACTCCGAGGCTCCATCCTGACACCAAAATCCATCGAAGTTGAGCATCCTTTCTCAACGCAAGCCCAGTACCTGCTTCACTGAAGGCTATCCCATACCACAAGGTTTTATGGACAGAAAAAAAGCATATAATGCTGTCTACCCTAACAAATGGAGCAAACAGTGTTATGTGCTCCTCCGATGGCCCCCACTCCTTCAGACTGTCAGAGGAAGGTTTATGGCAACAAAGTAAATTTTACTTCATCAGCGTAAATCTGGTGGTTCACCCTAGTGTGATGGAATATCCTCTCCTTCAAACTCTAAATCGAGCCCTAAATTTCCCATGAATGCTTGAATTCTCAATGGGATTGAGATGGTGGGGGTGTCATCTTAGATTTTCAACTATAACTTTCCTCATGTCTTATGGCATCTTTGCTAGGCAATCATGTTACAGTGTTGTCATCAGGACTGCTGCTTTTGGATTTGTGTTTCTTTTTGGGATAATAGTTACTTTCTTTAAAGTTTGCTGAAAAGCTTTTTGAATGCTGAGAATTATTCTCGATATCTAGTATTTTTTGAACATTTGGCCTTAGCAGTTTAAGGTTTTAGGATTTATTATATTTCTTAAACAGTGGGTATTCATGAAGGACTGGAAAATATTCTTGCACCGAGATGTCTATGATTATGATATGCATAAAGACAAGATGTTTTGAGGTCTATTTAAGTATTTCAAAATCAAAAATCATTAAACGTCCATTGGACTTTTGATGCCTTTTTAATTAGTTTATTATTTCTTTTATTTTTCCGAACACAAATAGGCAACACGTGTTTTATGACCTGCACAATTATGTCTGTCACTTCATCAGGGCCAAAACTTCTAACATCCTAAAGTGCTGGCCATCTCTCAGAACGAGGCTGAATTGGTTTTCGAGGAAGGTTATTTAATTTTACTAGACAATACCTGATCTTTGGACAAACAGCTCCACACAGAGGTCCTCAGGACCTGCTATCTTGAATGAATTCACAGTAAAGTGACAGGTAGTACTAAAATGGTAGGTTATCTTTATATGTGAACTTCTAAGGATAGAATTAGGACCGCTCACCAATCACTGGTTAGTCGCATTATACGTTTTCCCACGCCAATACCAAGTATACGACTGGATCTATTGTGGGTCAGAAAAGGAAGAACCTACTACTGTATCTACCATGAATCAGATGGAGGCATTGACCTCCCTTCCCTTGCACTGAAGAACTGAAAGAACCTCGCAAAGATCAGAACACTTATCCTCCTATGGTCACAAGAATATAAAGCTCCAGTAGTGCATCTTCCATGTGATGATCCAGGGGCTCAGTGGGCACGAGGGCCTGTGCTGAAGCCCAGTCTGAAGATAGTGTTTGAACCTGCCTGGTACTTTGGAGGCTGCCCGTGAAGTTTGGAAACTCATAGAGTGACCAGAATAAGGAATTTAAGCATCCAGGAATAGTTGAAGATTAGAAAAGTTCTTATTTTTGGGTCATCTCACCTATATTTTGATGTGACAAGAGAAGCTTTAACATGACCGTGAGCAGAAGGGATCCAGTCTTGTAGAGGTTTTCAAGGACTTCTACATCTGTTATGCCAAGTCCAAAGGTAAAACTCTGGTGCACGATAAGACATCAACGTCCTGCCATTGGTGAAGCAGCCTCAATGGATACATTTTGCTGGTCTATTCCCACCTATCCTTTTGGCAACAAATTTCAGTGCATCAGTGGGACCCTGCATTCTTCATATCTGACTTTGTGGGACTCCCACCAGCCTGGCTAATCTAGAACATTTTGATTTCCATGCTTTTATCTGAGTCAGAAGGTAAATCAGCTGATTGGTGTGAACTGCTTGGCTATATCCTTTCTGTGCTCTATGATGGTCACAGACTCCTCTTGACTTACATTGGTGCCTCATGTGTTCCTGGCACATTTTGACATTCAACTTTTAAAAATTCATACGTCAGGTTAACTTAAACTAATGTTGACCAGTTTTTGTCTTTTTACCTGTTATTCAGTTCTTCCTTTTACAACATTTGTTTTGAGGGTTTTTAGTTGGTTTATTGACTTTGATGTTGTTTTACTGTTGTTTAAATAATTTACTCGCATTTCCATTAAGTAAACCCATGCCTTGTACACTGGTGTAAGGGATAAATCCAGGTTTTCTAATTCAAAAAACCCAACAAGACCCTAATTTATTACCTTTATCTGAGTATATACCTTGCTATCACCCCAGATAATAATAACGGATCCCCCAGTGGGGTTATAAGCATGTAACGCAGGAAAGCATTGTTGACATAAAAGGAGTCCCTTAACCTGTAACTCTGCTCCTGCTCTCTGAAAGGTACCATTGAGAACATTTTGAAATTTGCATCAAGGCGCGCAGTATAATAAATACCTGGAATCTGTGTGCACACGCATTTTGAGGCAAGGCAAGTCTGACAAGTGGGTAGGCAAACTTTGCCCCATCCCATCTTCTTACAATAGCACTGACTGTGGACTATCTTGGACTATCTGGATGGCCAAATTGCTGTGCAAACTGCCTAGTCAATTCACAATGAACTAAATCAAATCTGGGAATGTTTGCACAAAATTTGAAAGTCTCAGCCACTCGATTATTTAGCAAACCTGTCAAGCCACTGTGCCATTCTTTATATCTGGAGGCTTGAAATCCTAGGAGCACTGGAGGGCAATAAATCATACCTAGGCCCTTGTCGCCTTTAGCAGCTGACCCTTAAAACTCGTGTGTTAGTAACATTGGGGTTGGGGATCAGAAATAACATTCAAGATCGCTGAGCACATACCTTATCTGGATCACTAATTCTGGAATGGTTAAGAAGGAGAAAATGCACTATTTATGTATCAGTGATAGACAGGAAAATAGCCATAATGGACTGGGGATCGGGAGGTTGGACATGGAGAGTATTGTTGGACCAGCTAGTAAAGCAGAGAGAGGTTTTGTAGTAAATGGTTGGTCATTCGTTGGTTCTATTACATGGAAGGTCTTTCTTCAGGATTTTGGAGGCAGTGAGATGGCTTTTTGTACCATAGAGGCCTCATTATGGTTTAGCCAAGTTTCCCTAATGAAGATCAGGTCAGGGCTAGAGCCTAATGTCATGTCATAGATGTTCAGACAGTTCTTTTTCATTGATCTTGCATTAAAGAGGATACAAGAGAAGAGGTGGGCTGGGATAAGAGGAAATACAGTGAGAGAGAAGTTTGGGGAAAGGACGGAGAGGGGACACATGGAAAGCATTTGTTCATTCCATTAGAGCCACCCCTTTCCTTTGTCAGCTGCAAGTGTTTGCAATGTCTACATTGTGATTCATAAGGGCCGCTAGAATACTGGAATGTTAAGAGCTCCATTGAAGACAATGGAGTAGCTCCTGTTTTATAATGGCTGGTAGAAGCCCGGAGTTCCAACATTCCAAGGTTTGTCTTCTTGTTTCTCCCTGTTTAATTTAGAATATTCTATCCTTAGTGGGTGTTATTTTCTTATAGCCTTATAGTTCTTCTGCCTCAGGCTTTACCAGTTGTTAAAGGCCTTCTCCTCGTTCTAGGCCCTTACCTCGTTCTCGGCCCTTACCTGTGGCTCGGGCCTATAACTCTGGTTCAGGGCCTTCCTCAACCAATTTAGCCCTCAGTAGTTGGCTATCAGGTTAAATTGCAAATTATAATGCACTTTTGCATAATGCAAATTGAGTGGATTCAAAGTTGATTTGAGCATCAGGCATATGAACCTTTCTGTGATGGATGACTTTGTATGATTTTTCTTATAATTACAAATGTAATAAAAGGTATGGTGAGCTGTTTTTGCTCACTGTTAAATGACTTGCATTACAGGATTCACTTCTGTCTGACAGTGGAATTACTAACAGACAAATGAATGCAACAGATCAAGCCAGTACTCTTGTAGAGACCTTTATTGTGCTCATTGTGGGAATATGTCCATTTTTAACAGACTGTATTACGGATTGGACAGTACGAGTCATGACTTTTAGCCAGACTCACCATAAATTATTTATTTACTTATTTATGGCTTTTTGTGACATTAGCCTGAATTAGGCCCCTCGGGGAGTCAGAGAATTGTCCATATAGGCACAGCCCAGCGGTTATAACAGAAATATTATATTAAACATGACATAAGATCATTAGTACATCGCTGAGGTCTGGGATGATTTGCGTCATATATAGAGTTAGTTGAGATGATATACTCTTATGGAATGAATTTGACATTACAGTTCAAGAGAATTTAAATTGATATATGTGATGTGCGGTGAGAGCAGTAGAGGGTATTTTACTAGATGAATGTAAACTAGCAGTAGAGAGTCAGGAGGATTGGAAGTGAAGGCAGGAAGCCCTTGGGTGAGCAAGGGTTCAGTCGGTTGAAACATGGACATTTAAGCCTGGCTGTGTTAAGATTTGGGAAGGTACAACTATCTGCAACAGTGAGGGAGAGAGAGAAATCTACCTAAAGGAATGTTCAGTGTCTAGTGGGACAACTGTCCGCTTTGTTATAAATGGTTTTCTGGTACTGGGCCATATGGTCACAAAGACTGGTGCGTTATAAAACTGTTGCTGAGTGCTTTGCTCCCCAGTGCTGTCAGGCTAGAAGTATTTGCACATCTTGTATTCTTCTTGGCTGAGGTCAAGACCACAATATATTTAATGAGACAACCTAAGAAGATAATCCATTACATTCAGCACCACTTTCCTTAACACTCACCCGGCTGCTTCGCAAATAAGAGGTGTGAATCCACAAATTCAATCCACCAGTAGGGAGTAATCCAAAAACTTGCAATGAGGTGGAAATTGTAACAGAAGAGAGTGTTTGAATTTTAGATTAGCTTTCTCAGTATGACAAATTTGTCTTTGCTGAGGAAGATGTTAATATGCAAGCTGCCTTGATTATATCCTTGGAAACACTTTGCACCTAATCTGTACAAGTGATAATGCTCATCCGTCTAATTCCATTGGTTCAGTAGCAATCATTAATCACGCACTACAAATAAACAAATATACAAGCAAAATAGTTGATTTCAAAAGCTAGTTCAACTGCAGGGGCATAGAAAGCGATGCATTAAAAGGAGAGCCTGAAAATGACTGCACACTACTTTCTTCAGAACAGAGCAACCATAGAGATCTTATTAGGGCCGGGCAAGCCTGTAAATCCAGAAGAGGAGCTGAGCCAGAGTCGAACCGGTGCTCGACATGCTGCAAAACAAGTCACTCTGTTTAAAAATATATCGCACAAGAATATATACAAACATAAGACCCAACATCTCCCCCTTTGTTAAATAAATAGTAGGAACACATATATACAAAAATACAGATCATAGCTCCTCGATCAGTCATCACTGTGGTCACACCAGTCTCCCAGATGTAGTTGTAGAAGAGGAGGGTCGCCTTCATCTGGTATTTCTGGTGAAGAGTCCGATGCTTGACTTGGGACCTCAGATAGACTTGCCTCACTTGTGATATCACTTGTGATATCTGGATCTGATGAACATTGAAGCAAATGCTTGAAGTGCGATGAGTCTCTGGTTATGGACTTTCTCCTGTCATGGAATGATGAATGGAATGGTAGGCCCGGAAGACTGGGCATAAAGCTGACTTGAGGTTGATTCCTCCAGCGCAGCATATTCTATCACACTTTTCAATATACTCATTATTTGTTCAACTACGCCAATTGCCTGTGGCCGAACAGGTGTAATTTGCTGATGTTCAAACTATTAAAAAAGTCCTTGAACTCTCTTCTATTGAGTGGTGGGCCGTTTTCAGATTTGAGAATGGAAGGAACTCCATAAGCAGCAAAAATGTATTCCAGCTTCTCAATGGCTTTGTCGTGTGTGGTTGATGACAAGTCTTCCACAAGAGGGAACCGTGAGTACTCATTGACAACTACCATGAGATGATGTCCATTATTTAGGGGTCCGTAAAAGTCAACCGCAATTCTCTCCCAGGCTTGTTTAGGAAGATTGAACATATTCAGTGGGCCATTTTGGGAAACAGACAGGTGTACAGATCACAAGCTTTCAGTTCCCTTTAAGCTCATTCATTAAGGCGCAGGAACCACACTCGATCACCAAGAGATTTTTTAGTGGTCGTAATGCCACAATTTCCTTTGTGTGCCAGTTCAATAACTTGTTGCCTCAGCTTTCAGTGATAAAAATTCTTGCCCCTGTCAAGATGACATCATCACATGTAAAATAATGTTTTTCCTGAACATCCTTGAATTTCCTGTACTCAACATCATCAGTAAGAGTTTGAGCCGATTCCTCCATGACCGCATCGAGCTTGATTTCACAATGAAATTGATGTAGACCCCAACCTCTTTGGACATTGTACTATGACGTGGCAATGGCACTTGCGAAAAGAAGTCTGTGTGGTTTTGATTCTTCCCCATCCCTTGCACAATAGTGTAATCATACTCCTGCAGACGCAACCCCCACCTCTCGGTGTGAGGTGGCATTATGGCTTTTGGATTTCCGAAAGTGGTGAGCAATGTCTGATGATAGGTGATAAGGGTGAAATGCTTTCCGTACAGACACTCGTGGAAGTGTTCACACACCCATATTTCAGTTTAGGTTGAGAATAAGCATGTTCGGCTGAGATAGACACTGGCTAGCATGGGCCACAAATTTGCCTCTGAGCATTGGGCTGTCCATTGTGTTGGGCAAGGATCACACCCAACGCCAATGAGCTTGCATCTGCCACAGTTTCTGTATGCAATTTAGGATAAAAGTAAGCCATTTCAGTTGCATTTTCAACTGCGTGCTTTATTTGCTTGAAACTTCGTTCTTATTCAGATGACCATTCAAATGAAACATCTCGCTTTGTTAGTTCTTTTAGAGGGACTCTCACAGTAGCAAAATCACAAATGTACCTGGTGCATTAGCTGGCAATGCCTAAGAAAGATTGCAGCATGGTCTCATCTTCTGAGGGGCAAGTAGACAACAATGATTGTACCTTTTCGGGGTCAGGCGTCATTCACTTTTCAGAGAAAATATGTCACACTTCTGTACATTTAATGTGAGACCTGCATCAGCAAGCAGACGGCATACTTGTGTGAGTACTTTATCATGTTCTTTTCGTGTAGCCCCAAACACCAATATATCATCACTGTAATTAAACGCATGAGCGACAGGCTGAATTATTTGACGAATTACATCTTGAATAATTTCTACAGCTAACAACACACCAAAACTGAGTATTTTATATCTGAACAAGCCAACATGAGTTGCAAAAGTAGTATTGTACCTACAGTTCTCTTCCAGTTCAGGATGATGTAGCCTGTGTTCAAATCAAGGCAAGAGAAAACTTTAGTGCCATTCAGCTGCATAATAATGTCTGGCTACAATGTGGAGATCTGGAAGTCTTTCTCTCTCAACTGGTTTGTTGGCCTGCCACATATCAACACAAATGCCCACGGAACCTCCAATGTCCTTTTTTAACACCACCACAATGGGTGAAACCCACAGCATCAGACCAGTAGGGCTCTCGATGATGTCATGCTTTAACAGTGCCTCTAGTTCAATGGTGTCGCTGTGCAACAGGGAAAATTTCTTCATTATTGTGAAGCTGCCCCTTTATTGTCTTAAGTTTCCCAAATCCATGAAACAATATTGAAACTTGACTCGCTATTTCAGAATAAGCATTCAAGCTGTAGTTAATAGAGACCAGTCTCATGTCAGCAGCAGTATCGAAGCTTAATAAGCATCCACTACGTACCCTGGAGGACATGAATTTGTGCTTGGACTGTCGCCTTAGTAGCCAGACATGTTGTCAGCTCCGTTCTGTACTTTGTTTTGTGCTCCACCTCTTCTCACGCTCATTGCCTTTTTTTTGCCTTTTAAGCGTCTTATTGTTTTATCTCTTTGACCCCTGTTCATCCTTTTGCACCTATCTTATTTGCACACCTTGTATCCTTATTGTTTGTACCGCCTTGAATTTGAACTGTGTGTGGGGGTGATGGGAGTGGGGAAAGTCGCTGTCTCCTGGAGTGCCAGCTAGACCCGCCATCTTGGTCTGCTGCGCTCTAGTTGTTCACTCAGTCAGGATTTTAAAGGCACACATTGGACGCATGCAGCGGGCACGCCAATGGTGCACTGAATGCTCACTTAAGGCAAGCCCGTCTGTGCCCATCACCATCCCGGATGCAGCCAGCGCCAGCCACGCTGCCCAAGTGCACTAAGTGGTCGCCCCAGTATAGGTACAGTAGCTCAAAACTCTTGCAACTTGCCCCTAACAAAAGCTGCTGTGACGGCTATTGGGATCTTTCAGAAGTAAGCGCCTGGAACTGTGGCTCATGCTCCTTTAGGTTGGTCCCGAGCTACACTCCGCCGCTCCCTCCCAGAGGACAGATACAAGGCAAATAGCGTACTCACATGCTGAGAGCGGCACTGGTTAATGCCCGCTCTGTACCTAAGCTGAATATCTATGAACCTACTTACCGATGAACCACTTGACCTCCTATTTATCACCGAAATGTGGTTATCAATGGACTCCAGCCCAGTGATTGAGATGGCCATCCCAGATGGATTTAAAATCATCAGGCTCGACCGCAAGGAGGGCCTGAGTGGGGGCTTAGCAATTGTGCTAAGGGAGGATTGGGATTGTAAATGGAATGTTCCTAATGAGTTTACGAATGCAGAGGTTCTATGATTCTGTGTCAATAACTCCCCCCATTAGTCCGTGGGTGGATTCTTTATCTATAGACCTTTCCCAGCCGGCTTGTTCCAGGCAGCCCTGGATACTGTGATTACCCTACTGATGCTACAATACTCCCAATTTTTATGTTGATAATAGTGACTCAGGGGAGGATTTGGAACTTCTCGACTCCTTAGAGCAAGTACAGCTTAACCCCTTGCCCGCGGCCGGAATTCCGCTCCTGTGCTGGACATTCCGATCGCGGGTGTGGTCATGACGGCCCCCAGCCGTCATCAGCACACGAGCACTGTGTGCCATGACGGCTGGGGGCCGTCATCAGCATGGAAGGGGTTAAGCACTGGGTTGCTCGTCCTACCTACCAAGGTGGGCATATCTTGGATCTGGTATGCTCTAATCTGCCGTTATCGCTGGAACCTCCCCGCCCAGTGATTTTGTCAGATCACTTCCTTGTTAAATTCTCATGGTGTATCCTTGATAACCTATCTCATGACAGTAAGACCCACAGCTCTCATGGGAGAATTCTCAAAAGGATTTATCCTGGGGAATTTAAAGATGTACTGGGTGGGTCCATCCCTGTGCTTTCAGGTGATATGGAGGAGGCCCTATGCAGCTACCATTCCTGGTTCACTAAGGCGGTTGATCAGTTGGCACCCCCTTTTTGTGTCAAAGGCTGCAAGAAATCCCCGTCCAAGCTTTGGTTTTCCTGCCGCCTCAGGCTACTCAGACAAAAATGTAAGCAGCTTGAACGCAAATGGAGGTGTACCTATAGCCCACTTG
Source organism: Lissotriton helveticus (assembly GCF_964261635.1). Taxonomy (NCBI): domain Eukaryota; kingdom Metazoa; phylum Chordata; class Amphibia; order Caudata; family Salamandridae; genus Lissotriton; species Lissotriton helveticus. The sequence goes on from NC_136065.1 coordinate 604,931,404, forward strand.
ACAAAGAGATTCTAAAAAAGACTCAAAAGGTGTACTATGCTGCCATTTGTAAAGAACAAAGCTGATACTATAAGGAGTGTATTGCCCTGTCGGGCAACAAAGCCAAAGACATTTTTTCCATTGTGAAAGACTTCAAGTCCTCCAATGCTGAGAGTCGAGCCATACCACCATAGCCAGGCTGGTGCATGGCATTGGCTGACCACTTCACGGATAAGGTCAGACTTGTTCAATCCAACCTTCAGAAGGCAGCGGCGGTCCTCTTTAGCTCCAAGGTCCCGATCCCCAACATAAATTAATGACCTTTGAGGGCATTTCTCGACAAGACTCTCTTGTGGCACTTAAGTCACTTAAATCAGCCTCTCCTAAGGATCCTTGCCCCTCCAAGCTGCTTACTGATGCAGCTGGGCTAATTAACCCAGCCATTAATAAGCTTCTTAATTCATCAAGGTCCCTTTGGCCTGGAAGCAGGCTAAGATCCTTCCTCTTCTCAAGAAACTGTCTTTGGACCCCTCTCTATCCTCTCATTACCGTCCTATCTCGCTTCTACGGGCAGTGTCAAAAATCCTTGAAAAACAGGTCTATACTCAACTGTTGCGCTTTGTTGAGAGTTTTAAACTTCTCCACCCTGCTCAATCTGGCTACCGAGCCCGGCATAGCACTGAGTCGGCGCTGGTTGAAATATCAGAAGCTATTTGGGAGTCACTCGATGTGGATGGCAGGGCTGCCCTGGTTTTGTTGGACCTTTCTGTGGCATTCAATATGGTTCCTCATGCCCTGCTGCTGGCCCGCCTGCGGACTCTCGGAATAGATGGTCTAGCCTGGAATTGGTGTAAATCTTACTTGGCGGATAGATCCTAGCAAATCTGGATCCCTTTTTTGCAGCCCCTCCCCAAGCTTTGGACACTTGGGTTCATCAGGGCTCATTATTGAGCCCCCTTCTATTTAACATCTATATTTCTCCCCTTATTCAGTTAGCCGAAGATTCTGGGAATTGTTCCAGAGAGGCAAACTTTGGGCGCACTCACAGAACCTTTAGAATGCCCTAGCACCAATTTTAGTACCTTACTCCTAAATGGCACAGGAGGAGTGAAATGCACCAATCAATCTGAAATTCACAAAATGCATATAGGATGCTGCTATTCATGGGGAGGTTTTTTTGTTTTTAAAAAAGAACAGGGAAACTAATAAACACAACCTTCCTTCATTTCTTGACCTTGCATATGAGCAGGTTATGTACTTCAAAGTTACGCATGTGTGCGGTTCCAAAAATAATCATGTCAGCTAACTTTGTGAATGCATTTATTGTGACTGTTTACGCAATGCTTAAGATATATATGACTGGATGGGGCTCACTGGAAATGTTTGTAAAGTTCATAAAAATGTCAGTTATGTGAGTAGGTGTAACTTACTCATATTGGGTCCTCTTGACAATCTGCAGGGACCCTTAGGATTAAAGAGGAATTAATTTCCCAACTCAAAATGCGACACAGGGTGTGTTTGCTGACATGTCACCTCAGGCCCCGCCCCCTTCCTTCACCATTGTGCAAACGCGTTCCCTGGCAAGTTGTAAGATGGGGAATTAATTGACCTTCAATACTGAGGGTCCCTGGGGGCCAACTAGCCTACCAGGTACCTCCAGTATGTGCCAGGGAGCTGCGTTGCAGAGAGATGTTCAGAGGCCATGCCCCTTTTTACACCTCCCCTTATTCAGTTAGCCAAAGATTCTGGGGCCAAAGGGATCTGTTATGCTGATGATACTCAGACGCTGTTCTCTTGGTACAAGTACAGCATGACCAATTGCTCCCAGGTTAAAGCCTGTCTCTCTGCTGCCTTTCATTGGCTGGCTAAAGCTCAACTAAAATGTAACGGGGACAAAACAGAAATTCTCCTCTTTGGGAACATTTAGTTCAGATAATCTGATCACACCACTCACCAGAAAACCAGGGAATCGACAGGGGTGATGACTATGTCCCAACCCCTCCTGAATATCTCTCAGAAGCACTGAATGTTGAGACAATGACTCTGGCAAATATCCAAAAGGGGAAGAGGTTTTGGGATTAGAGAGAGAAACAAGAAGAGATCTAGGGCCGGATGTAGGTCGGTCGGTAACGGCCGAAAATCGGTATTTTCGGCCGTTACCGACCGGTATTTACGAAATGGTATGTAGGGCCACATATTTTACAGATTCGGTAAATTTACCGATCGGTAAATTTACCGATTCTGTAAAATACTGAATCGGTATTTTTACCTATTCGATAAATTTGATATGTAGGTGGGACTCTTCTGAGTCCCACAACCCTTACCGAATCTGTATTTTACCATCAAATATATTTGAGGGTAAAATACCGATTCCGGTGTGCATGCACATGTGTGCATGCACACCTATGCCATATGACAGGCAGACCTGCCCTTAGGGCATGTATGCCTGCCACATGGCACCCAAGCCTCTTTTGGGGGGGCCAGAGGGTGTCAAAGTGACACCCGCTGCACCCTTGTGAAATTCGGTATTTACTGATTCGGTAAATACCGAATCGGTAATGCCCATTCATTCCTATGGGCTTCAAAGCCCATAGGAATGAATGGGCATTACCGATCGGTATTTACAGAATCTGTAAATACCGATTTTCTCCGATTCGGTATTCCAGCACATCTGGCATACCTACATACCCACCCCTCTGATTTACCAATTCTTAATTACCGAATCGGTAAAATTCGGTAATTAAGAATCGGTAAATCAATCCTACCTACATCTGGCCCTAGATTGCTTCTGTTATCTGGACCTGCCAGGATAGTATGCGCTGAATTGTCTACTTCTGTCTATTCTTTAATGTTTACTAAAAGGGGAAAACAATACGTTATAATTACTTTTCTATGTGCTTCGAATGACTACATTTTATACTACAAAAGATTTGCCTAATCACCTGTCCTTTTTTTGCGTTCTGTATGCGCAGTTCAAAACTTGAACAACTTCCTGTGTCAAAATGCATTCCCTAAGATCAATAAGCCTGCAATACTGCATGAAGGATAATACACTTTGATGAGAACAAAGAAATATTGTACGTCTTTAAGTCAAATATCTCAAATCTAGAGGTGGCATTACCTTTGTTTGTTTTATCAATTCTGGGTATTTGATACTTGGTCAGGAAGAATGTTTCTGTGTTAAAACACTCCACCAATTACAGTGGAAAAGAGATTAACAAGACCTTTAAACACAATCACTGGAATTATACAATTATCATTCTTGATTACTAATAAAGGCTCTTAGTTGTCCCAATGTCTTATGTGCATATTGTTTCTAGGGCGCACATTATTGTCCTAAACCTTCTTGCATTCAAAAGGTTTCATAGTCCAATAATTTAAACTAAACACAATCTGACTTAAATGAAAGTGTCACAGGATTTCTTAAAAGCATGACCGGAGTTCTTAAAAACCTGAAATGCCCAAGAGAAAGTAGACGCTTAAACCAAATAGAAAAAAGAAAGACTATAGAGTCTCTGCATGTTTTCAGGAGTTCACAGGACTTAGCTGTGGTTTCCTTGAAGATCCGAGAATGATCTGGCTTCTTTCCTTGCTACGGGATTACTGGAGCCAAAAACTGATGCTCCTCCGGATGATGGAGAAACTGACGACGACGCTCTCCTCCTCTGAAAGGCAAACGAAGTCAAGCGCGGAGTACCGGGCTGACTTCTATGTATAGTTTTTTGTTTATAAGCATTGCCGGTCACGGGCTACAGAACAACGTGCTGAAAACGTGTGATGAAACTCGAGCATAATGAGAATGAAGCACGTGTATTTAAACCAGACGTACATTTGTACCTTTATTTAGAATAAGGTGATGTGATTAATAAGACATTCTTTTATTCAATAATAAACATCATAATCATAAATATCCCCTGCGAAGTTTCAAGTCTTGATTTTACCATACCTTAAGTTATAAAAAGATTCCTTTTACTTTAGCGAGGAGTAACATTATTAAAAGTGGATCCTTGCGACTAGATACATAATGAGCAAGACAATCCTGCAGCATTAGCATGTGGCGTTTCCTAACAGTCCTACCCTGCAAAACCCCTGATACTGGTTGTGGTTTGGAGGGATATTTACGATGGAATTGCCTGATCAATTGAGGGGCATGGACAGAAGCAGAGGGTTCCCAGGAATTGTCCTCTGCATCATACCCTTTCCAACTCAACAGATAGTACTAAAATCCACCTTCTCTTTTGGAATCCAGAATTTTGGCTACCTCATACTCCCAATGACCTTTAATTCGTATTGGAGGAGGAGGAGGAGGAGGACCTGGTCGTGTATCTTTGGCATAGGGTTGTAGCAAGGTAATGTGAAAAACTGGATGGATGTGATAGTCGTTAGGCAAGATGAGTTCTACAGTAACTGGATTAAATATTCTTTTAATACTGAAAGGACCTAAGAAGCGGGGCATTCATTTGCGAGAACCTTCTAATCTTAAGCTTTCTGATGACCACCAAACCCTGTCTCCAATAGCATAAGCAGGAGCACTCCTTCTGTGTTTGTCAGCCTGTTTCTTAACTTGTTGTTGGTATGTGACAATATGAGAATGAGCCTTTTCTTGTATCTTATGAAGTTGAGCATGATGTATGGAGACAGCGGGAACTGGGTCTAGGGTTGAATTTTGAGGTAAGGGTAGCAGTCTTGGATGATAACCTAACAAGCAATAAAAGGGGGACATTCCTGTTGCTGAATGAACGGAGTTGTTGTATACACATTCAACCAATGGTAAATATTTATCCCACTCTGTAGTTAAGGTAGAGAAATAACAACGTAAAAGTTGTTTCAGGGTCTGTTTCAAGCGTTCCGTCTGACCGTCCGTCTGTGGATGATAGGCTGAGGATAGACGCACATCTATGTTCATTGATGAGCAAAAACTACGGCAGAACCATGACACGAATTGGAGGCCTCTATTGGATACAATAGCTGTTGGAAGACCATGCAACTTGACTATATGTTGCACAAAAAGGTCTGCCGTATCTTTAGCAGATGGGATTTTCTTTAAAGGGACGAAATGAGCTATTTTGGTTAAATAATCAATAACTACCCAGATGATTGAATAACCATTTGAAACAGGAAGATCAGTGACAAAGTCCATGCTAAGGATTTGCCATGGAGCTGATGGTGTGGGCATGGATTTTAAATCACTTGCTGGAGCTTGATGGGGAGTTTTAGGTTGACTACAAACAGAACAATTCTGAACGTAATTCTTGACATCATCAATGAGCATAGGCCACCAGAAAAACCTTTGACATAAATCGATATTTTTCTTAACACCTGGGTGACCAGAAAAAACAGAATCATGGGTCCAAGATAGAATAGTTTGTTGTAACTCCTGGGTTGGGACATATAACCGGTCATCTTTATACCAAAGGTCTCCTTTTTTAACTAAATTAGATAATATGGGAGACTAACTTTGACCCTTTTTAATTCAAGGTACAAATTCTTGAGTAACAAAGAGGGCAACTACTTTATCCTCAGGGTTAACTGATTTTACTTGATCCGTGACTGTTTCATGACTGTGATAATTTAAACGAGACAGAGTGTCAGTCTTTTGTTGGTCCTTGCCAGGTCTAGAAGTGATAATGAAAACGAATTTGTTAAAAAAAAAAGGAGTTGACGTGGTGTTAAAGCCTTCACACGTTGATAGAATTGTAAATTACTATGGTCAGAATAAATAGTTACGGTATGACAGGCTCCTAACAGGTGGTGTCTCCATTCTTGGAAAGCTCTTAATAGCCAGTAACTCTCTTTCTGCCACAGTATAATTTTGGTCTGCAGGTAATAGACTTTTTGAAAAACAGGCCACCGGATGGAGTTGTCTTGTGTCTGGATCTCTTTGGGATAAAATCGCTCCTACTGCCTCCAAAGAAGCGTCTGCTTCTACATAGAAAGGCTGTGTAGGATCTGGGTGATGTAAAATGGGAGCTTCAGTGAAGGCTTTTTTTTTAGAAGTTGAAAGGCTTTCTCAGCTTTATCTGACCAGTGAAATCTAACCCCTTTTTTTTAGAAGTTGTGAGATTGGAGAAACAGTGGCAGAGAAAGTTGGGATAAATCGCCAATAAAAATTAGCAAATCCGAAAAATCTCTGGATGTCTTTAACAGATCCGGGTGTGTCTCACCGTAAAACAGCCTGCACCTTAGACTGATCCATGGCTGTTCCATGAGATGAAATAACATAGTCCAAAAGTCTACTGTGATGGCATGAAAAATGCATTTGTCTAATTTAACAAAAAGGTGATTTTCCCGTAAACATTGCAAGACTGCTCTAACATGATCCACATGCTCTTCTGTGGAGGAAGAATAAATCAGTATATCGTCAATGTAACAAATGACGCAAATGTCCAGAAAGTCCTGTAGAACTTCATTAATGAAGTACTGGATCGCCACAGGGGCATTGCCGAGCCCAAACGGCATTACAGTGTATTCAATTAGGCCAAATTTTGTTCTGAATGCCGTCTTCCACTCATCTCCTTTTTTCACCCTGATTAGGTGATAAGCACCTCTCAGGTCTAATTTAGTGAATATTACGCACTTGAGCCAGAAGAAATGGTATGATTGGAAGAGGGTACCTATTTTTCACCGTAACCTTGTTAATGGCTCTATCATCTATGCAGGCCCTTAATTCTTTGTTCTTCTTGGGAACAAAGAAAAGGGGGGAACTCACAGGGGATGTGGAATACCGAATAAAACCTTTTAACAAGTCGTCTAGGTATTCTCGTAAATAATGAGTCTCAGGTTCAGACAAAGCATAAACTCGACTACAAGGAAGTGTAGCTCCTGGAACCAGATCTATACAACAGTCGTATGACTGGTGGGGTAGTTGAGATACCTGTACTTCAGAAAAAACATCATGATAATCCTCATACTCCTGAGGTAAACCAGGAATCTGGTAATCTGTACCTTCCAAGACAGAAGCGCAATGCAAGGGTGTAATAGGTTGTTGTTGTTGCTTATAACAACACTGAGAGCAATGAACATAATCCAAGTTGACAGTTATTTTCACCCAATCGATCTTGGGGTTGTGCACCTCAAGCCAGGGAATTCCGAGGGTAGCTCCGAACATAGGAATGTCAATTAAATCAAATTGAATTTGTTCTGAATGGCTATCGGCACAAACCATGGCAATAGGACACGTTTGAAATTGGATCAGACCGGACGCTAGTTCCGAACCATCAACTGCTTGAACGGGTTCGGGGACTGCCTTTTGTATAGGAGAAATACTCAAAGTTTTGGCCAATCCAATATCCAGGAAGTTGCCTGTAGCCCCGGAGTCTAGAAGAATCGGAACTACTTTTCTTTTCTGAGCAGCTAGGATCAAGGTTACAATAATAGTTTAGTGTCTAGGAGTAGGTGTAGCTGTATTAGCTAAATATTGTAGAGAGACCCTAGAATCTAACCTGCTCGATAAGGTGGTCTCTTCCCTTATCGGGCAGATGAGATTTCTGACTTTTCCGGATATGCAACAACTACGTTGGCGTTTCCTACCACCTTACGCGGTGAGCTTGGTCTGATAGAGCAATAATGAGCAAAATGCCCAGGTTTGCCACAGTACAGGAAGAGCTTTAACCATCGCCTACGGTCTTTTTTGTCTTTGGTCAAGGGTCCGCGAACACCACCAATTCTGCATTGGTTCTGATGTACCTGTATTAGACTCGGAGAAGTTTCTTTTTTCTCTCGTCTTAAAAAGAGTAGTCTAGTATCACCACAAGTTTTCTCGCCTTTTCTTTCTCCTAACCGATGATCTAGCTGAATTACCAAATCAATAAATTCAGAGTAAACAGTTGGTGGATCAACAATTTGGGCAAGAACGTGCTTCAATTCGTCTCGTAATCCCCTAAAAAACAAGGAAGTACTTTCTCTTCAGGCCATTCGGTTTCGGCAATGAGATGATTAAATGATGTAATATATGTTAACAAGTCCTTGCTACCTTGACGCAAATTGAGCAATTCGTTATCACTAGCTTGAATGAAATGATGTTTAGCAAACAACTTACGCATTTCTTTTTTAAATCTTGGATAATTATGTAACAATGGATCGTCTCTTTCGGCGAAGGGAATAGACAGGTAACCACTATACCTCCCAAGTATGATAAAACAAAAGCTATTTTAGTTGCACCGGTGGGGAAGGCTGCAGGGCGGCATAAAAAGTGTAGATGACATTGATTCATAAAAATCTTGTATTTGTTATTGTCTCTCGAGAAATGTATCGTAGGTGCTAAAGGAACGGGTGTAGGTGTGGTTACAGAGACATTTACAGGTTGAACAGTGGAAACATCAGGTGGGGTTGCACCGAAGGTAAACCGAGGAGTTTGAACAACTACTTTAGGTTTTACAGAACGGTCCTCCTAAGGCATGTCACATGGTTTGTAACGTTGAAGGTCTGTCTTCAACACCGCATTCTCATGTTTCAGGGATACTACCTCTTGTTGTAATTCCGCAAGTATTTCAGGGAATTCTTGCATGGTGGGAGAACCCTGATCTGCAGTACTATCATCTGTGGAAAAGTCCATCGCCCAGGTCGATGTTATTTTTTGTGACTTGACTTTCTGTTAGTTCAGATAATCTGATCACACTACTCACCTGAAAACCAGGGTTTCGACAAGGGTGATGACTATGTCCCAACCCCTCCTGAATATCTCTCAGAAGCACTGAATGTTGAGACAATGACTCTGACAAATATCCAAAAGGGGCAGGGGTTTTGGGATGAGGGAGAGAAACAAAAAGTAGAGTTCTGATTGCTCCTGTTATCTGGACCTGCCAGGATGGTATGTGCTGAATCGTCTACTTCTGTCTATTCTTTAATGTTTACTAAAAGGAGAAAACAATACATTATAATTACTTTTCTATGTGCTTCGAATGACTAAATTTTATACTACAAAAGATTTGCCTAATCACCTGTCCTTATTATGCGTTCTGTATGCACAGTTCAAAACTTGAACAACTTCCTGTGTCAAAAAAAATGCTTTTCCTAAGAATAATAAGTCTGCAATTCTGCATAAAAGATAATACACTTTGATGAGAACAAAGAAATATTGTACGTCTTTAAGTTAAATATCTCAAATCTAGAAGTGGCATTACCTTTGTTTGTTTTATCAACTCTGGGTATTTGATACTTTGTCAGGAAGACGTTTTCTGTGTTAAAACACTCTTTGCCAATTACTGTGTAAAAGAGATTAACAGGACCTTTAAACACAATCACTGGAATTATACAATTATCATTCTTGATTACTAATAAAGGCTCTTAATTGTCCCAATGTCTTATGCACATATTGTTTCTTGGGTGCGCATTATTGCTTATATATGGCCTTTTTGCATTCAAAAGGATTCATAGTCCAATAATTTAAACTAAACACAATCTGACTTAAATGAAAGTGTCACAGGATTTCTTGAAAGCGTGACCGGAGTTCTTAAAAACCTGAAATGCCCAAGAGAAAGTACGCGCTTAAACCAAATGGAAAAAAGAAAGACTTTAGAGTCTCTGCATGTTTTCAGGAGTTTGTAGGACTTAGCTGTGGTTTCCTTGAAGATCCGAGAATGATCCGGCTTCTTTCCTTCATATGCCGGCAGCGGGATTACTTGAGCCGGAAACTGCCACTCCTCCGGATGATGCAGAAACGCGGAGAAACTGGTGACGACGCTCTCCTCCTCTGAAAGGCAAATGAAGTCAAGCGTGGAGTACCGGGCTGCCTTCTATTTATAGTTTTTAGTTTATAAGCGTTGCCGGTCACGCTACAGAACAATGTGCTGAAAACGTGTGATGAAACTCGAGCATAATGAGAACTAAGCATGTGTATTTAAACCAGACGAACATTTGTACCTTTATTTAGAATAAGGTGATGTCATTAATTAGACATTATTTTATTCAATAATAAACATCTTAATCATAAATATCTCCTGCGAAGTTTCAAGTCTTGATTTTACCATACATTAAGTTATGAAAAGATTCCTTTTACTTTAGCGAGGAGTAACATGATTAAAAGTGGATCCTTGCGACCAGCTACATAATGCTCAAGACAATCCTGCAGCATTAGCATGTAGGCGTTTCCTGACAGGAACTGCCCCCGCAGCTCTGGCACTCCTTCTGGCCAGGTGAGCTCCTTTTACATTCTCCCCGCGATGGTCCGGTAAAAAGCCTGGGTATTTGGTTCGATGATAAACTTTGTTTTGGTCCACAAATAAAAAGGTTATCCAGCTCTTGCTTCGACATTTTAAAATCTCTCAAAAAGTTTCTCCCAATGCTTCCCATCTATGCTAGGAAAACGGTTATTCAAGCTCTGATAACCTCCCTCATAGATTATGCCAATGCTCTTTATGTCGTCTACCCGCCCACCTGCTTAAGAAAGTGCAGGCGATTCAGAATGTCATGGGCAAACTTCTGCTCAACCTTCCCAAGCGGGATAATGTCAGATCTCATCTTCACGATCTGCACTGGCTACCAGTGGGTGCGAGGGTGAAGTTCAAGGCCCTTGTGATGGTGCACTCTGCGTTATATGGCCATGGTCCGACCAACCTTCAATCCAGATTTGGATTCTATTCCCCTGCTAGGCAGGTTTGCTATTCTAACCCACTACTGGTGATTGTCCCTAGGGCCCGAAAACAGAGGTCCAGTGGTAGCTCTCTGTCCCATCTGGGTGCCACGGCTTGGAATCCACTTCCGGTGGAGCTTTGGACTGTCCGTTACTTGAATATCTTCAGGAAGAAACTGAAGACATTCCTCTTCAGATAAGCTCTTCTGAAGCTGTCAGTCTACTTCCTATGCACGCGTCCGGACACTCCTCAGACTAGCCACGCGCGTTATAAATGCCGCTAACATCACATAACTGTCGCTTTCTTGTGTCGCATGGTTGCTACAAAGGATCCTTGACTCCGCAAAGGCATATATTCTGCCCAGGTGTACACCATGGTTCTTAATGGTGTGAGGGGTAGCACCAGCGAAAGTTTGTTATACTTTGCTGCTGGCATGATGTTTATCGACGCACCACTGTCTATAATAAAATTCATAGGGCATCTATTCACCTTGAGAGTGATTTCATGACAATGTCCAAATGACCTTTGTTGCTTTGTTTGGTGATTCTTTTTATATTTGTGTTCTTTGCAATACTCAATGCTGATTCATTAAGGGTTGTTCCTGCTTCCATATCAGCACCCTGTCGATCAGCATGTTCCTCCGCTCTTGTAGCCATGAGCACTTTCTCCAAAAGGAGAGTTTCCTGCAGCATGGAGCGTCTGAATGAGTTGCAGAGGTAACCATCAATGGCTAAGATACACGACTTATTCGTCATTGAATTCACAGAACTTGCAGTACTTTATGAGCATATCAATTTTCTTAACAAACTCATCCATCGTCTCATGAGGTTGCTGTCTTGCTTGCTTAAAGGTGTACCTCTCGTAGTCGAGATTCGGCATTGGATTGAACTTGCCTTCCAAAGTCTTCATGATTTGACGGTACGATACTTCATCAGTTTGTGATATTTTCTTTATCACTTCTTTTACTCCTTCACCTGCCAGGCATTTTAAGGATTTAATAATCTTTTTGTCATCAGCTGCTTTTATAGCATCTATGAAGTCATTGAACATTTCGATCCAGGCAGTCCATCTGGCACCAATATTCTGCTTTTTGGCAGTATCGAATGAGAGTGGTGGTTTCAGGAACACAGCGGCTTATAGTGTGTGCTGTTTCCTACTGATGTTAAAGTACATCCTGTTCAAACAGCATTTGGCCTTGAGCGTCTCTTGGCTCGATGGCGTCTCCGCAAGCATCACCCTGCTCACTAGTGCTTGGGTCATCGCGCCCGAGCTGAGGTTCGCGATCAACATCTTCCTTCTTCACAGTGAGTATCGATTTTGTTTTTTGCACATGCTCTTCACCTCTCTCGACTTTATAAATTATGCCTGGCTGTCACTGCCTTTAGCACTTCTGCTTTGTATCGATGATGGCTCTGTGTTATGTTGTGGTGCAGTATCTCTTCTTTTGCCTTTACCAGTCAACTTCTGGCAGGCGGACTGTATTCCGGCAGGCTGACTGTATTCCTCTGTAGGGCCTTCACCTTCTTCAAGGGCCTCTCAAAAGCTGGAGTTGCAATGCGACTCAACATACGCCAACTGTATGCGGCTTTTTGCGGCTCACGTGGCACGCACAAGCAGTTTGCTGGGCCACATCATACTCTCTGGAGGATCATTCTTGATTCTTCGGGTTGCAGAGCCCACCATCACCGCCAGTTGTAGCGTACTCCACAGCCCGGAAGTAGGTAACAGACCACACCACACAAGGATCTCTGGTTTGCACGTCTTTATTCTTCAGCATGCAACTGTTAACAGAACGCACTGCATCACCAAATGTATTAACCACACCCAGTCACACCCAATTGATTACGTAATACTTGTAAGGAGTACGTTGAGAGACCTCATATATACAAACACAAGGGTCAACAACATTCACTACATAAACTGCCAATATCTTCATTACACAATTATGAGTAATAATTATAGCCAATAACAACATATATTAGTGAGTGTGAGTAACATTATAGCCAATCACAACATATATTAGTGTGTGTACCCATACAAATCACAGGATAGATCAATCAGACACCAAATAAAACCATTTTGTAGACGCTGGTTAGGCAAACCAAGTAGGATTCATTCACAAGTTCGAAAAAGTACAAAAGAGAAAACATTTTTGGAACTTAATTGAAGGTCTCTATAGTAAAAAGCATTGATTAAAACTGCTTATGTGTTGGTCTCTGCATTAGTAAGTTTGAGGAATCACTCAAGATGCAGAGAACAGAATGCCTGCACAGCAACATTAAACTGAAGTAGTTCACAAGTAAACATCCTTTTCTGATTGGATTGCTTGCCCATACGTTTTCCCACATGAATATGTGATCTAGATGTCTTTTCATTGATTAATATGTTTTTTGTTTCTAAATGTGCATTGGGAAGGGGAGAAATAGGGCTAGACCAGGGATACAGACACACCTCTAATTTCGAGTGCTCATAGGACCAAGGGCTGAGCAAGAGTCTTTGGCTTCTCTCAGGCTTGTTTTCATGAGTCATCCAGATCTAGCTCTCCCAAAACCTCCCTAACGTTTAATCCAGTAAAATAATGTTTTTTTGTCTTGATCATTTTGAGACAAGATGATGGTTTACCTTGGACTGCAAATGCAAATCGCTTAGAATATTAACGTATAAGATTGTTTCACAAATATTTATTTGCAGTTAGTATGAACGCCTTCAGGAAAAAAAAATTTTTTCACGTGTCTTAGATGCAATTCGCAAAACAGAAATGTCTAAACTACATATACACAATTTACACAAATACAGTGTATCTGATTTATGAGTGGGATGTAAGCAAGTGAGTGTTCTAAGGATTATGTCTACCCATGAAAAAGGGAACGTCTGAAAAGTATTTACACACATAATCATCGCGGCTGGCAGGGAATGGGGGTGGCAAGCCGGGGAAGGGGTTTGAAAAAAGACAAAATATTTTTTTTTAAGTTACCTTTTCACTGTAGCCATCTTTCCTCCATCACTCCTTCTCTTCCTGGCAAGCCACAGAAGCAGGAAGCACAAAGGCTTTCCTAAGTCAAATCACAACGCTGCAGCGTTTTGATTGGCTTGAGTGGCGTGGTTCTGCGCTCAGATGAGGACTGGGAGCCTGGGCATGTTCTCCACCCAGGCTGTGCATTACAGCCCAGTGGAGAACATACAAAGTGTGCATGTTTGTTTGGCCAGCCCAAGACAGCTGGCCAAACCATCATGAACACTTAGAGTGCCCACTGCTCCTCCCCCTGTGACACCAGCCCGTCCTAACCCAGCCCATCAGCTCCGAAAAATAAAATTATAATATTGATGTTATTATCATTTTATTTTTCCTTTTTCCACTGACTGAGAGCAGTGAAGCAATGCTCCTCTGCCTTAGCGGAGGAGCCGCCCTTGCACGTAATGCACAGTGTGTGAATTGTTCCAGAGGGGCAAACTTTGGGCGCATTCACAGAACCTTTAGAATGCCCTAGCACCAATTTTAGTGCCTTACTCCTAAATGGCACAAGAGGAGTGAAATGCACCAATCTGAAATTCACAAAATACATATAGGATGCTGCTATTCATGTTGGGGGTATTTTTGTTTTTAAAAAAGAACATGGAAACCAATAAACACAACCTTCCTTCATTTCTAGACCTTGCATATGAGCAGGTTATATACTTCAAAGTTAAGCATGGGTGCGGTTCCAAAAATATTCATGTCAGCTAACTTTGTGAATGCATTTATTGTGACTGTTTACGCAATGCTTAAGTTATATATGACTGGATTGGGGCCCACTGGAAATGTTTGTGAAGTTCATAAAAATGTAACTTATGTCGGTAGGTGTAACTTACTCATATTGGGTCCTCTTGACAATCTGCAGGGACCCTCAGGATTGAAGAGGAATTAATTTCCCAACTTAAAATGCGCCACAGGGCGTGTTTGCAGACATTTCACCTCAGGCCCTGCCCCTTCCTTCACCATTGTGCAAAAGAGTTCCCTGGCGAGTTGTATGATAGGGAATTAATTCACCTTCAATACTGAGGGTCCCTTGGGGCCAACTAGCCCACCAGGTACCTCCAGTATGTGCCAGGGAGCTGCGTTGCAGAGAGGTGTTCAGAGGCCATGACCCTTTTTACACCTCTCTGCAACGCAGCTCTGTGGCACTTACTGGAGGTACCTAGTGGGCTAGTTGGACCATAGGGACCCTCAGGATTCAAGGGGACTTAATCTCCCAACTTAAAACGGCCACAAGGCGTGTTTACACAGTGGTGAAGGGAGGGGACGGGCCTGAGGTGACATGTGCAAACACGCCCTGTGGCGCGTTTCAAGTTGGGGAAATAATTCCTCTTCAATCCTGAGGGCCCCTGGGGGCCAACTAGCCCACCAGGTGCTTCCAGTAAGCGCCACTGTGCTGCGTTGCAGAAAGGTGGTCCAGGCCGTGCCCCTTTTTACACCTCTCTGCAACACAGCTCTGTGGCACTTACTGGAGGTACCTAGTGGGCTAGTTGGACCCTAGGGACCCTAAGGATTCAAGGGGACCTAATCTCCAAACTTAAAACGGCCACAAGGCGTGTTTACACAGTGGTGAAGGGAGGGGACGGGCCTGAGGTGACTTGTGCAAACACGCCCTGTGGCGCGTTTTAAGTTGGGGAAAAAAATCCTCTTCAATCCTGAGGGCCCCTGAGTGCCAACTAGCCCACCAGGTGCTTCCAGTAAGCGCCACTGCACTGCGTTGCTGAAAGGTGGTCCAGGCCGTGCCCCTTTTTACACCTCTCTGCAATGCAGCTCTGTTGCGCTTACTGGAGATACCTATTGAGCTAGTTGGACCCTAGGGACCCTCACGATTCAAGGGGACTTAATCTCTCAACTTAAAACGGCCACAGGGCACGTTTACACAGTGGGGAAGGGAGGGGACAGGGCCTGAGGTGACGTGTGCAAACATGTCCTGTGGCGCATTTTAAGTTGTGTATGGGTGTGTTAGTGAGTGAATGACTGTCTCAGTAGTGTCTTTATGAGTAACTACATATGTTTTAAAGTAGTATATGTGAGTATTGGTGTATGTGAGAGTGAGAGATTGGAAGAGTTCCTGTATAAATAAGTATGTGTTTCTATAAGTGAATGTTTAAGAGAGTAAGTATGTGTAAGTTTCTGTAGCAGTAAGTGTTGTGGTGTGTGTAGAACTGTAAATGCAATTAAATGGATGTTTGATACTTTGTTTGCATGTGTTGTGACTATGTGTGTGAGTACCTATATGGATGAGTGTCGATGTGTAACAGGATGTATGTTATGTAAAGGTGCTTGTAAAGCGCAACTAACACCTAACGGTTTCTTGGCGCTGTGAGCAAAGGGAGACGGAGAAGGAACTGTCAGGGCGAAAGAGAGAGGAGATGAAGACCTAGTTGTGTGCTCTACGGAACAAATGGGTTTTAAGAACTGATCTGAAGTGAGTGTAGGAGGTAGTAAGCCTGCATTCTAAGGGGAGGGCATTCCAAAAAGATGGAGCAAGAAACGAGAATCTAAGCCCTCCACGGGTGTCTTAAGTAAAGCCAGATGAGAGGAACGGAGGTAATGGGGAGGAGCATAATGGTGAAGTAGAGAAGAGATGAATGACGGGCCAAGGCTGGCCAGGGCCTTGAAAATGGTGCAACCTAATTTGAAATTGCAGCGCTCGGCTACAGGGAGCCAGTGGAGTGTCTTTAACAGGGTGAGAATATGCTGATGCTTAGGCTGGCAGAAGATTAGCCGAGCAGCCTGGTTCTGAACCAGCTGCAATCGATTCAGCTGGTAGGCGGGGATACCAACATAGAGAGAATTGGCGTAATCTATTCTGGAGATTACCAAAGCCAGTAAGGTCAGGGTGAGGGCCTCTGTGGTAAGAAAGCGGGCGATTTTGCGGATTCTCCGCAAATGAAAGAAGCTAGAAGAGACCACAGCATTAATCTGGGGCTTCATCGAAAGATCATTACAAATGATCACCCCCAAACTTTTGCCTGAGTCAGCAGGGCGAGGGGGAAGACCCAAGCTGACGGGCCAGAAGTTGGGACTCCACGGGTTGGTTGCACCCCCGACAAGAACCAATTCGTTCTGGTCGGGGTTGAGTTTAAGATGGTTTGCCCCCATCCAGTCACTGATGTGACACAGCGTGGACTGGAAATTGTGGATGGATTGGGCCGAGGGATCGATGTCAAAGATCAGCTGGATGTCATCTGCATAATTGAATGCAGTGACATTACTACCTCGTAAAGACCGGATGAGGGGGGTAAGGTACAAATTAAAAAGGAGGGGAGAAAGGGAAGAGCCCTGTGGGACGCCACATGTCAACCCAACTTTATCGGCAGCGAACTGGGAGAGGCGGACAGCCTAATGGCGATTGCTCAAGAAAGAGCGAACCCAATCAAGGGCAGATCCCTGGATGCCGGCCTCCCTGACACGGCCGACCAGAATATCGTGGTCGACCGTGTCAAAGGCGGCCGACAAATCCAGGAGAATCAAGACCTGGCTGATATTAAGGTCCGCTCCCCTCCGCAGTTCCTCCATCACTGAAAGAATGACTGCCTCAGTAGAATGGGCGGGTCTGAAGCCGGCCTGTTAGGAATCGAGGAACTGCGTACGCTCGATGAATGAACTTAAAAAGTTGGTGACATGGGCTTCAAGTATCTTACTAAGGTAGGGAAGTAGGGAAATGGGACGAAAGTTACTCAGAAGGGACGGGTCAGCATTAGTTTTTTTTTAAATGGGCACCACTTCAGCAATTTTAAAGGAGCTGGGGACCAGGCCTGCTTTGAGTGAGTTATTCAATAGTGATAGTGGGGGGAGAGGACAAGCAGTGAAAGCGTCGCGCAAGACATGGAGAGGACAGCAATCAGTGGGGATCCAGAAGTAACCTTATTCAGCAAAGCTAAGAACTCGTCCTCTGAGATCGGGGGTATTTGAGTGATTTGCTGAGAATTAGAGATAGCAGGAGTGGTAGCCGAAATGACTGGGTCAGAGGGAGCAAGAGAGGGAATACTATTTTTAATATTGATAATTTTATCCATAAAAAACTGATTGAGGGAGTCACAAAGTGCCCGAGAAGGAAGGGGTTTAATAGTGATCCTGTCTGGGTGCGAGAGTTCCTCTACAATAGAGAAAATATCTTTAGCTTTAGAAGCTGAGTCCAAGATCTTCTTAGAAAAGTAGGAGGTTTTAGCTTGCAAGATAGCAAGTTTGTACTCTTTGAGCAGGGTCGTAAATACCAACTTTTTGTCAGGGGCATAGTCACGTCGCCAGCCACGCTCGGCCTGCCTAAGTTTAAGCTTCATGCCTTTGAGTTCCTCAGAAAACCATCTTTGCGCGTCATGAGGGCGCTTTAACCTAACCTGTTTGAGGGGAGCTACAATATTGCTAGCTAATTCAAGCCAGTGCTTCAAACCTAAAGCTTAGGTGTCAAGGGAGTCGCAGTCGGGGAGGGAGAGGCTCTGAGTAAGGTTACAAATTCACCAAGGTCAGCCCTATTCCAATTTCTGGCAGGGAGATTACCCTCAAGGACCCGACTAGCATGGAGAGTAACAGTGAAGGAAAAGGTAATGATGGAGTGATCCGACCAGGGACAAGGAAGGATAACGGGAGTAGAAATGTCCAGGTTGGAAGTCCACACCTGGTCAAGGATATGGCCCTTGACATGGGTTGCCGAGTTAATATGTTGGGAACAATTCATACCAGTTAAAAAATCGGAAAAGGTGGAAGAGCAGACACTCTCTCTATTGTCAGAGGGCCAATAATTAAAATCCTCTAGAATCAATAGTTTTGAATTGTTAATGACCAGCTGGGAGAGCATATTGCCAAACATTGACGGGAAGTTAGGCATAAACTGAGGGGCCGATAGACCAGAACACAGATAAGAGGTACCACTGGGGATTCCAATCTAAGAACAAGGCAGTTGACCAGGGGAATACTGGCCACCGCCAATGAAGAGAATCTAATAGGGTGTTTAATAATAGCTGCCACCCCGCCTCCCGACTTACCCGGGGCTCTGTTGGCTTGAAGAACATAGTAACCCGGCGGGGTCGCTACGAGGATGTCCGGAGAGGACTCCTCACTAAGCCATGTCTCTGTAACAAATAACAGGTCGGGTTTCTCAGAGTCCAAGAGTTGAAAAATTTCCAACTGGTGCTTGACCAGCGAGCGGGTGTTAAGGTAGCTCACTGCGAACTTAGAGTTAACGGCCCTTTTAGTGGAGGAGAAGTGGGCAGTCGTGGGGATCAGAGTAGCCGATGGTAATGCCATAGCCAGAGAGAAATCAAATTCAGGGAAAGCCTTTCTGGGGCAGAGCAATCCCAGTGAGTCTAATCTGGGCAATATGGTGGGACAGAGGGACCAGTGGGCATGCAAGCGGGTCAAATCAGCAGCGGAATAGTTAATAAATCGGGCAGAATGGCAGGCCCCTGGCCCCAACAGGCCGCGGACGGGCGCAGACGGGCTTACCTTAGGCGCACCTTCGGCACGCCATTGTCGCGCCTGCTGCGCTCGTCCGCTGCGCTTCCGAGGGGCCATTGCAATTTATATCTAAACCCCACCCCCAGCTAGACCGCGGAGCGCGGCACCACCGGAATCCAGGTCCTCACCTAAGATGGCGGTACAAAAGGGGGTGGTGATGGACGGAGCATCTGAACCAATCAAATACTCACACCCAGTCAAAAGATCTGGGTTTAATTCATCACCGTTCTTTAGCCCACTCTGCCACCCCAGTTCAGACATGGCTATATGCAAATCAGTCTGACCCTGTGCCTCATGGGAACAGTCCAGCCCGAACTGCCAAGCCATGCCTTCCCTGGACCGGAAACAAGCTTCCGAGGACCGGTTTCTGGCATTACAGCCGTCTTCAGCCTGGCGTGCTTGAATCCAGTGGCAAAGTGAGCAAGGGACTCACGTCTGAGCATACCCTGCCACACTTATGGCGGCCAAAAGCGGTACAAAAGGGGGTGGTGATGGACGGAGCATCTGAACCAATCAAACACTCACACCCAGTCAAAAGATCAGGTTTAATCCATCACCGTTCTTTAGCCCACTCTGCCACCCCAGTTCAGACATGGCTATATGCAGATCAGTCTGACCCTGTGCCTCATGGGAACAGTCCAGCCCGAACTGCCAAGCCATGACTTCCCTGGACTGGAAACAAGCTTCCGAGGACCGGTTTCTGGCGGTATACAACCTTTACCACGCAACTTTTACAACGACCTACCTTTACCACGCAATTTTTACAACGCAGGATCCATTACAACGAAGTACCATTACAACGCATGTATTTACAACGTAGATACTTTTACCACGCATACCACTACAACGTAAGTATTAGTAAGTATATAATTTTATCAAAAATATTATAAGTTTGGGTTTTTGGGTAAAGGGGTATTTTTAGGGTTTAGGGTCAGTTTTGGGTTTTTGGGTAAAGGGGTATTTTTAGGATTCAGGGTCAGTATTGGGTTTTTGGGTAAAGGGGTATTTTTAGGGTTGAGGGTCAGTTTTCAGTTTTTGGGTAAAGGGGTATTTTTAGGGTTCAGGGTCAGTTTTCAGTTTTTGAGTAAAGGGGTATTTTTAGGGTTCAGGGTCAGTTTTCAGTTTTTGGGTAAAGGGGTATTTTTAGGGTTCAGGGTCAGTTTTCAGTTTTTGGGTAAAGGGGTATTTTTAGGGTTCAGGGTCAGTTTTCAGTTTTTGGGTAAAGGGGTATTTTTAGGGTTCAGGGTCAGTTTGGGGTTTTTGGGTAAAGGGGTATTTTTAGGGTTCAGGGTTAGTTTTAGGTTTTTGGGTAAAGGGGTATTTTTAGGGTTCAGGGTCAGTTTTGGGTTTTTGGGTGAAGGGGTATTTTTAGGGTTCAGGGTCAGTTTTGGGTTTTTGGGTAAAGGGGTATTTTTAGGGTTCAGGGTCAGTTTTGGTTTTTTTTGGGTAAAGGGGTACAGGATAAATTAAATAAAATAAAATAATTAAATTAAATTAAATAAAAAAAATTATTACATTAAATTAAATTAAATAATTAAATTAAAGTAAATTAAATTAAATTATTTAAATTAAAATAAATTAAATTACATTAATTAAATTAAATTAGAATAAATTAAATTAATTAAATTAAATTAGTTAAAATAAATTAAATTAAATTAAGTTAAATTAATTAATTTAATTTAATTACATTAAATTACATTAAATTAATTAAATTAAATTAAAATACATTAATTATATTAAATTACATTAAATTAAATTAAATTATTTAAATTAAATAAATTACATTAAATTACATTAAATTAATTAAATAAAATTAATTAATTAAATTAAATTACATTACATTAAATTAAATTAATTAAATTACATTATTTAAATTAAATAAATTACATTAAATTAAATTAATTAAAATAAATTAAATTAAATTAAAATAATTAAATTAAATTAAATTAATTTTAATTAATTTACATTTCAAAAAATATTATATACTTACTAATACTTACGTTGTAATGGTATGCGTTGTAAAGGTATCTGCGTTGTAAATACATGCATTGTAATGGTACTTCGTTGTAATGGATCCTGCGTTGTAAAAATTGCGTGGTAAAGGTAGTCGTTGTAAAAGTATGCGTTGTAACGTCATACATCCGTTTCTGGCATTACAGCCGTCTTCAGCCCGGCTTTCTTGAATCCAGTGGCAAAGTGAGCAAGGGACTCACGTCTGAGCATACCCTGCCACACTTATGGCGGCCAAAAGCGGTACAAAACGGGGTGGTGATGGACGGAGCATCTGAACCAATCAAACACTGGGGTGGCAGAGTGGGCTAAAGAACGGTGATGGATTAAACCCAGATCTTTTGACTGGGTGTGAGTGTTTGATTGATTCAGATGCTCAGTCCATCACCACCCCCTTTTGTACCTCACCTAAGCTGGCGCCTGCCCTCCACAGCAATCGGCATGTCAGCCGTGATGGACCGGGGCAGGGAGGCACACCCTACTGAGGAGACGGGTATTGAGTCACCCGCTGTCTGGTCCGGATAAAGTAAGGTAAGTACAGTGGGGGTTCTAATTAAAAAGAGATGCAGGGCGATAAAAACGATTTTTAAAAGTAACAGGGCACAATGGGAGACGGGTGACAGAGGAGCTCCACGCTTCTTATCCAGCTCGCAATCTGCCCCCAGAGCTCAGCGGACCTTCAAGCGTGCTGCCACCACACCTTCTAGCACATGTATAAGTCTTGGAGTACATATGATGAGTGAGTACATGTATGAGTGACTGTATAGGACTGTTGGTGAATGAGTGGATGTGTGTGTAGATCTTGGAATTACGGAATAGGTGTGTTGTAAGTGGTATTGGTATGCCTATTGTTTTGAAAATGTTAGTTTCTATTTTTGAGTTTGTGTATCAAAGGTTACATTAGAGTGAGAGTAGGACTGCCACTCTATCACAAGGATGATGTAATCAATGATGTCATTTGAGATGTCATTAGTGATTTCATGAGTGATGTCACTGACCATTTCATGAGTGATGTAATATTTGACGTCATCGGCAGTGCATTGCGGGGGCGCGAGTTATAGTTAGCTCAACTAACTTTAACGGGGGAATTTCTATGCTTTTGTACGAGTGAAATGTCCAACTAACTATAACGCCCCTGAAATCTATGTTTTTTTCTGTGAATTTCTAAGGTTTTTTAAATGCTAATTTCTAACTATAATGTGCCTGAAACCTATGGTTTTTTCAGTGAATATATTATATAATTGAATACTCAAATTGTATATGAATACAAAAATACTTATTTTGCTTTAAAATATTTTAATAACACTTTTAATGGTAAAATAATTATAGTTTTATTTAAGTGATCTTTTTATAGTTTTTTTAATTAAAGCAACACGGTCACATGTATTAAAAATCACAGGCAAAATAATATTGTGCGACACTCATCTCGTCCGAAACTCCTCCCTTTTTAAGCAATTTCTTGCTTCTACTCTCCTGCAGTTCTTGTATGAATCCTGTCCACAGGTGATTATTTATTTCTCCCTCCAATGATACCTCTCACACGTTCCCTACACACGTAGGTGCTTCTTCGGGCATTCCTTGGTCTGGTTCACTGGTCTCTCTTGCACACAACTTGATTCCATCTCAGCCCTCCAAGCAAACAGGTGTGTGATGTCTCTTTTGGCAAACACTAGGCCCAATGTCACCATGTCCTCTCTGCAGGTGTATATACCTCCTCATCCACTAGTTGGTGAAGAGCTATTTTGGGGGATTAGGTCTATTGGGTATTCCATAGCTGCTCCCAGCATGACCCCAACTGCGCCTCAGAAGGATCGAAGAACTGCACAGTCCCATACCATATGGTGGAAATCACCAACTGTCTTGCGGCAGTGATGGCAGCGAGGGTCGGAGGCCCTAGGCATGCGCAACTAGCAGAAGTGGTTTAGGTAAATGCAGTGCAGGTATTTAAATTGTATCAGTCAAAATAGCGCCATCACCAATGCTTCCCTTGGCCCCAGCAGGGTCAGCACCCATTCTGTGTTCTCCAGTGCGCTCACATGGTTTTCCCAGTGCTCTCGCAGCTGTGGGAGGGAGTTAGGTGTGTGCAGCACTAGGGATTTATAGAGTATAGATATTTCACTCCTGGGAGGAAGGGGGCCCATTGTCAATATTGTTTGAAGAGGATTAAGCTCTGATAGGTCTGTAGGCTTACCAAGGAAAGGCCTAAGTGCGTGTCTGAGTTACAGCAATAGAACTGTGTACATTCTAGCAAGAATTCGTCTTGGAGGTCTGTGTTTGATTTGATGTACGGAAGTCGCACATCTGCCCCACACACAGGTTGGTGACATCCAAGGTGTCCCAGCCTTGGAACCCCTCTAATGATGCAATCTCCGGTAGAAGAGTGCCATGCCACAGGGGCATTTTGAGTGTCAGATCCCACCCACCACCCCATGTTCCTCAGTGCTGCCCCCAAACCCTCACTGTTGCTTTTGTCACTGGGGAGTCTACATGGACATACACCCACATGTAGGCAAACTATCAGGTAGATTCATCAAGCTTTTTTGCGAGCGTAAACAGTGCGGAGCAAAATTCGGCCATTTGCGCCCGCAAAAATGGCATTTGAGATCCATCAATGGTTCATGAACTCGCAATTTGAAAAATCGCAAATAATTGCGATTTCTCAAATTGCGATCGCATTTAAGGAATCTCAATTAGAGATTCCTTAAATGCTATTCATGAACCTTTTAAAAATTGCGAATTCGCTATTTTTTGCCGCTATTTACCGCGAAGTCTGACTTCGTGGTAAATAGCGAAAACTTAGAAAAATGCACTTTAGTGCATTTTTCTGAGTTGTATGTTACACACACACATGTCCTTTGGACATGTGTGTGCGCAACATCAGTCTACATTGACATTTCAGGGGTGCTACAGGGTGTCCTTTGGACACCCCTGGCACCCTTGAAATCGCATCCTTATTTGCGATTAGCAAATTGCTAATCGCAAATAAGGAAGCTGTAGAAATCGCAAATAATATTGCGATTTCTACATGAATCCCGTTTTGCGAGTCCGTAATAGCGATTCCTTAATAATCGCTATTAAGGACTCGCAAATCAGGACATTGATGAATCTGGGGGTATATTTTTTAATAATTTATTTTAAATTAACCCTATTCATTACGTTCTAATTTTAAAATAAATATAAACATTATATTTTAGATCGGTATTTATTTTAAAATCTTTAAAAAATAGTTCTGTTCGAATTATATTTATTTAACAACATTAAATAATAATTCAAAATGATGTTCATTATGCTGTAGCATTTTTAAAGTTGTATTAAAAATGTTAATACATATATAAAATTAGTTAATTTTAATATGTAACATAAAAATATTTGTGCATTTTTGTTTTGTTTAATAAACATTTTACATTGTCCCTGTACTTTACCATAGGGTGGTCTCACGGAGACTGTAAGGTTATAAGCCCCCAAGCTGAGAAGAGGTACGGCCTCTTTCTTCAAAGGCTGTCTGACGAGAAGGCTCACTTGTATTATTATTCCAATGTTATGTTATATGAATTTGAATAGCGCACAACTCACATGGAAGGGTATCCTGGTGCTGAACCTAAGTGGGTTGTTAAGCAAAGGGACCAACAAAGGTTTGTCAAAAGATCTGAAATTGTGAGACATTAGGCGAGATTTTCTCTTGGGAGAGCAACGATGACAAAAAATGTTGTCATGGCTATGGAGACTAGAGGGCAGATTTATCAAAATTTCACGCAACTCAGAAATACACCTTGCTGTGCTGCGTTAAAGGGAGAGGTCAGGAATGTGCAGGATTGTTGGTGGATAGTGGTAACACCCACGCTCCACCCATGTACTGCCGCCCTCGGGCAGAGTAACACAAGGCAGTGACTTGGTCTGCCTTGAGTTACTCCAGGTTTTGGAAGAGAATAGTGTGTGTCTTGAGAAGAGACTGAACCAGAAAGACATTTCAGAAGATGCTGTCATTTCCAGAATGTGGTTTTAAGAAGTTCAGAAAGAGAGTGCGCAGTGAAAGTGGAGTTGCTTCCAAAAAGACCAAACTACTTGGGGGGACTACAGCACAAGAGGTTTGGGTATAGATGAAAAGTCAAGTTGATTGGCCAGAATTGGTAATTGGAGGCAGTTGTCATGAGAATAGACGTTTTATATAAGCAACATTTTACCCACGTGATGTGTCTCACCGTGTTAGCTATGGTCACTAAAATGTGACACTAACCTGTGCCAACAATTAAATACACAAAAGAAACTTTTTTTATACGATCTGTTCGGCCATCTATCCATCTGTGAGGCAGACCTTCTAACGTGAGGCAAGCAAGCACCACACATACCACCTATCGTTGTTTAACGTGGGCTGCTATTACGTCTCGTGTACTTTTTAAAATTATATTTTTTAGGCACCAAAAAATAAACTTATTAATACATTTCTAAAATCAAATGTTCCCATAGCTGGCAGTTTTCAAAATAGACGTAACGCCTTTGAAATGTCTTTGCAGGGTGAATTTTAAAAGCGTAGACCTCTTATGGGCTACATTTGTGTCACTGTGGAAGGCAGTGGTAATGTCTGTGGGTAGCCTTCACCTTGGTTTCTTCCCTGCTGACCTGTTTCCCTGGAGGACTAGACCATTTTGCGCGCTGGACAAGTGACATTATGAAACTGCTCCCAATTAAGATTTATTTTTTCCAAACTTTGCTCGTATGACCCTGAGCTTATCAAGTAGACGTTGCTGCGGAAATTTCAAGGTAGGGCTGGCATACAAAAAAACACAAGAGCAGCCCCTTCAGCGCAGTCCCAAAGGGAGTGTGACCTCGAATGAAGTACAAATATTCAAACACACAACAGATAAGCAATGTGCGAAGGGCAGTAGAAATGGGCATGACGGGTCTACGGTTTTAGTGTCATATGGATGACTCCAATGAAGCCAGGGTAGGTTTGCCGCAGAGATAAGCATCTGGAAGGTACTGTGCGTGGAGAAAGTACAGAACTGCGCATGCTATACGGGCCAACGTTTCCAGCAGGTTCCAGACCATCTATATCATTTTATCTTGAGCGTTTCCCAGAACAGACCGCATTACCATCACAAACCCTGCCTTTTTCTGTGCTTTTGAATACAGAGCGGAACATCTTTCTGCTCCCAGAAACTGCACGTGTGCATAAATGTGCTTGTTGCTTTTATTTCAGCACACGTTTTGTGTAAACTGGGGAGGGGGGTATCCATTTTCTGTCCTCTGCCTTATCTGTTCAGGTGCCTTCATATGCTCTATCTTTTCCTACAGGAAATGGAGAAAGGACTACCGTGTTTCTCAGAGCCATGGGGTACAATGGGAATGCTCCTCAAAGAGCACACACAGCCCACAGCACTCAGATGCCAGGACACAGTGGACACAGAGACAAGGTCAGTTAATGTATGTTTGAAATCTTACTGGTATTGTAGCTGCTTACTTAATTTGCCTCTTCTTCAGGTCCAAAACATCCTTATGCAAAACGTCATTTCTGTATTTGTTTATTTTTCTTTGGCTTGGTGGAGGGATTTTTTCAAGTATAATCCTGGCCAGTTTAGGTATAATAAGAGCACGCTGCGAATTTAGTGGGTTTTATCATCTGTCAACTGAACAACAGCAGTTAAACGGTTTATATTGTTATGTGCACAATTTAACAAGTGGTATGCACAATTTAACAAGTGATATTTACCAAAGTGCTAGCCACTCTGCAATTATCATTAAGCTGTATTTTTCAGTCGAAATTGCATTTTTGATTTGTTGTTAACTTTCGTTCTGTTTGACGAATGTTCACGAAATTCACAAGGCTCTTTACGCATCCTGCTTGGTTTCTTCATTTCAAAATTTGTTATGATCAGCCATTTTGGGGGGGATGATCTAAAAATAGAGACGGTCCATTTCATATTAGAAATATAGGCCCACATGCATCAAAGGAAAAACCGGTCGCAAACGGGCAGATTCTCAGAATCTGCCCCTTTGCGACCGGTATTTTTGCATTTGGGATGCATCATCCCAAATGCAAAAAGCGCAATATAAGAAATCGCAAAATTGCGATAACTCAAATTGCAATTGCATTTCAGGAATCTCAAATTGAGATTCCTTAAATGCAATGCATTAAAGTAAAAAAGAATTGCGATTTCCCTAATAGGGCGAACAAATTACCATGAAGTTGAACTTCATGGTAATTTGCAAAAATTGGAAAAAGCCACTAAAGTGCATTTTTCAAAGTTCCATTTTACAGACACACATGCCCTTGGGGCATGTGTGTCTGCAAGATGTACTCAGATGCAGATTTCAGGGGTGCAACAGGGTGTTCTATTGAGACCCTGGCACCTTTGAAATTGCATTCTCAATTTGCGATTCTCTAATTGAGAATCGCAAATTCAGAATGTCTTCCCATTCATTCCTATGGGCCTCTAGGCCCATAGGAATTAATGGGGCGGTATTCCTTAATTGTGAATCGCAATTTGTAAGTCGCAATTAAGGAATGTTTAGAAATCGCTATTTTTTTAGCGATTTCTACATGAATAGCCTTTTGCTATTCCTTATTAGCGAATCCTTATTTTTCACTAATAAGGAATGGCAAAAGGCATTGTTGATGCATGTGGGCCATAGCTTTTTGCTGCAAAAAAAAAAGCTCAACGGAATCACATTAAACCAGGCAAGTGGTAAAGGTATACAGAAAATGTCCTATTTCGTTTTAGTAGAGATCGATTTAGTTTTTTTTACATCTGTGTTTAAAAAACAAAAGGACCGTGAAAGGTTTATTTTATGGCCATATTGAAGTCTGAGGTCCAGAATGGTTGGAGACCAACTGTTTACAAACTGATTTAAATTCTGAAAAAAATCTAATTGGAAGAGATAGCTGGTTTCCTATTCATTCCTGCAGTTCTGTAATGGTTTGAGAATGGTTCGAAAACTGCCGCTATCTGATTGTCTGTCACAGATTGAAAACATTGCTCCAGGCGATGCACGAGGCAAACCATTTTCTAAACATTGTATAACTTGTCTCATGGAATAAAATCACAAGCAATCAAGTCGAGACCGGAAACGGTGCCCTGCACCCAGAGCCTCCTGACTGGTAAAAGGTCACACAGAGCTGGTTCTGAGGTTACAGAAGACAGGGGACATGTCCTGCACTACAGTGGCGAGACATTAGCCCCCGCTGCCACCACGGTTCCGGGGGGGGGGGGGGGGGCGGCTGAGTTACGAGGGGAAACACCCAACACATCGGGGTCAAAACCTCGCATGAGCGTTCACATCGCATGCTTTTAGTACGCATGCTACGACGGCGCGAGGCCTTTAACATTGCATGCAATTACAACGCATGCAATGTTAAGATGCCCTTACAACGAGCTTTCCCAACATGCCGCATCGAAATTGGATTACTACAGAGTGTCACGTCACGGGGGAGGGGGGCCTCAGCAGAGTGCAGTGGGACCAAAGTGGTCGGTGGTGTGTGTGTGTGGGGGGGGGGGAGGGCTGGGGGCATCTATGTACTTTGCGACGGGGCCTTCAAGGTTCGTTACGCCACTGCTGCACCCATAGTCTGATGTCAAGAAACGTGCACAGTGGGATCTGGGAGACTTGGTTTGGCTTAGAACATGGCTGGATTTTGGGGCGTATTGGAGCAGCTCCTCTTTCATTGTTATAATGGACACTTGTTTCAAACCTGTGCTTATTAGCCTTCAAATCATTGCCATTGGGCGTGTTGCTCTAAGTACATCAATGGAAGCAAAGCAAGTTCACAAAACACAAAATACATATTTTTCAGCAGAAAGCACAGTACCTGAAACAGTGTCCATGATGACATGGAGTGCAATGGCCATCCTTAGGCAGACGGGCATAGAACACAGTGTAGTTAGAGCCATGGCCGTGAGCTAAGTGCCCATCGCACATGGTAGGTTCTGGAGGCAAGGTGGGTAGTTAGTTACACTTTGTGGCAGGATGTTATTTGGTCACGGCCTAGGCACAGCACATTAGTGCATACTCCTAGAAATGCCGCACACAGCCGAAGTCCTTGTAGAGAGGATTTTTTTTCAAGTTTCAAAAACCTTTATTGCATGAAGTGACAAGTTGTACAGCACGGCATAAGTCATCAATGTAACAGATGCATAGTGAAGTAAAGACAGTAGCAATGCAGTAACCTTACAATCCTAACTAATCCAGAACCCCACCCCCCCACCCTTCCTAGCAACCCTCCCTCCATTCCCTCCCAATTACCACAGTGATTTCCAGACGCACAAGCCCAACAGTATGACCACAGGTAGTGTCTCAGAACATGAAAGCCAGTTCAGTAGCGGCCCAGTGGCCTTTTTCAATTGGCAGGGGGGCGGGGTCCACCACTGGAAAACCAGTCCAGCACCATCACCTCCAAAACTCGGAGCATCAGCGTCCTTCTGTGTGTTAACAGCCCGCTCATCAGGCAATACAAACATACACATCCCCTCCAATTAATCCCCAATTCCCTCAGCACCCTCCTCCTCCGATTGCAGGCTCAGAAGATAGGTCATCAGTGGCCCCCAGATATCCTTGGGACGGGACTTCAATGGTAATTGCGCCGCATACGCATGCAGGTGTTCCTGCCAGGTGGCCAGGTCATGGATCCAATCTTTAAACTTAGGCACCCTGCCACTTCCCCATCTACAGGCCACCTGTCTTCTTGCCAGGAGTATGCCCATTGCCAGAAACTTTTTATGTAGTGTCTTAATGTCACCAATCAGACCCAATTGTATAGAGGTGGGTGACCCGATAAACCCTTGCGAGCTCGGGCTGATATGTAATATAGTATGATGCCAGCAAGGGAATTTATTTCAGTAATACCTAAGTCACAGGTACTTTGGTCAATCAATATTACAATAGTTTCAGACCAACTGGAAACAATTCAAACCTGTTTTTCTACTAATGTCACTTACAATTTATGACAGAATGGTAAAAACTCAATACAAAATAAGCTACACGGGAAATGGATATTATAGAAATGGCTTTTTATATATATGTTAAACTGTACCCTTGATGAAGAAATCTTTATAGGTATTACTGAAATAAATTCCCTTGCTGGCATCATACTATATTACCAATCAGACCCAGCAGCGCCCTGAGTGGGGAGAGTTCAACCGGAGTTCCTATCATGCAGGTTAAGCCCGTGAATACCTCCTCCCAGTAAGTGGTGACCTGCGGGCACTGCCATGCCAGGTGCATGAAGTCAGCCCCCCACTGACCGCAGTGCATGCATTTATCATCCTCTCTAAGCTGTAGCTTATGCAAGCTAACAGGGGTATGATAAAGTCGGTGCAAAGATTTGTAATGCAATAAGCGTAGTCTACTACTGCTGGTAACAGCATCTGTTTGAAGACAACATGCTTCCCATTGGTCGTCCGTTAGGGGACTGTCCAGATCGTCATCCCATTCCCTCCTGGCCCTAACTAGGTGAGCTGGAGGCGCGCTCTTAACTCGCTTATACAGCAGTGATATGATATGTTTGGGGACATCAGAGTGCAGCAGTAAATGCAAGGATTGGAATATATCCGGCTCATCCAGGAAATCGGGGGACACAGCTTTAACACTCTGCCTGAGCCGGGTTTACATTAATAAATCCATGACCGCGGGCGTATGCTCCCCAAATAATTGCTCCTTTGTGCAGAATTGCCCCCCCACGTCAAGATCCCCCCATGTTCTATACTGCATGCTAACTAATAGGTTTTGGCATAACCTTTCAGTGGTGACGGGCAGCAGTGGGAAGTGTCGGAACGGTATCCTGGGTGAATACATCAGCCGTACCCCCTCTGCCCGCGCCAGCCAATGCCATGCTTTCACCGTACAGTCTACCGTAGATGGTTCGCTTCCACTTTCTTTGACTGGTGTAAACAGATAACCCTCTGGAGGCGTTGGGGCCATGTAACCATCCTCCACCGCAAGGTGGGGCATGAATGGGGGCGGATGGAACCAGTACACCGCGAACTGAGCTTGAGCACAGTAGTAGTATTGCTCAAAATTGGGAACATCAAACCCCCCGAGGTGATACCGTAGCATCAGTGTGTCCAGAGTTAATCGTGCTTGCTTGCCTCCCCAAATGAGCTGCACCAATTGCGTTTTAAGTGTTTTGAAGAAGAATCTACCCGGGTAATAGGGAATATTTATAAACAAGTAGAGAAATATCGGCAAGATGTTCATCTTGATTAAAGATATATGCCCTGCCATTGAGAGAGGCAGCTTTATCCACTTAGAAACATTGTTGGTAACCCTGTCTATGGCCAGTCCGTAATTAGTGCGCATTAAAACATCTTTATCTCTGGTAACGTGTATACTTAAGTACTTGAAATATCCCATTTTCCATAGCAAAGGGTAATCTGAAAAAGATAAAGAAGTTGCTGCCTTATCTCCCTCCCTCAGCTGGGAAGACTTTGGTCTCTACCTTAGTCTTCTCCAAAATGGACTACGGAAACGCTCTCTTTCTTCTCACCCAGAAGCGTGTCATAACAAAGCTGCAATCCATCCAGAATGCAGCCGCCAGGATTCTCTTGAGCATCCCTCGCCGCAACTCCACCACTCTTGCCATTCGTCAACTCCATTGGCTGAGAGTTGAGAGCCGCATTAAATTCAAGGCCCTCTGTATTGCATATAAGGCAGTACACGGCATAGGACCTAGGTTCCTGACTGAAGCTTTTCAGCCGTATACTCCTAGACGGCAATTAAGATCGGCCAATACCAGCCTCCTCACCGAGCCACGTACAAGAACGGCCACTTGGGGAGATAGACGCTTCCTGGTGGCCACCCCAAAACTTTGGAATCTTTTGCCACACTCCATCAAAACTGCCCCGAACCTGATGAGCTTTCGCAGGCTCTTGAAAACGTGGTTATTTAACCAGTAAGAGGATGACTGATCCTAGTAGCTCCACAGCGCCGAGACACCCCAGGGTAGTTGTTGCGCTATAAAAATCACGTAAATAAATAAATAAATAAATAAATCCAACTGATGTGGCAATGTTTTGTCCGTCAAGGGGAAGACTGCGGATTTATTCCAATTTATCTGCACCCCAGCTATGGTCCCGAACCAAGTAATCTCCTGCAGCACCGGATTAAGGTTATCCTGCGGTTTGTGGATATACAGCGTTATCTCATACGCATAAAGGGAGACTAACAGCTGCCTGGATGGATACACAAGGGCTCTGTGGTTATGATGCTGGCGCAATTTCGCAGGCAGAGGCTCTATTGCTAGTGCGAATAGCACTGGGGAGAGCGGGCACCCCTGCCGCGTGCTCCTGGTGACTGTAAAGGATTCGGACCGTGAGCCGTTGAGTAAGACCGTAGCTCGCGGACGTGTGTATAGCAGTTTAATCCAATTCACAAAAGAATCCGGCATACCCAATTAACTCAGTGTCCCCATCAAATAATCCCATTCCACTGAATCGAACGCTTTAGTGGTGTCTAAAAAGACCGCCACCGCGGCGCTATTTGGATCTATATCCTGCAGGACTGCCAGAAGGGTGTGAAGGTTATGGGATGTGGCTCGATTTGGGACAAAGCCTGCCTGATCGGGTAACACCATGCGCTCCAGGAGGCGATTGAGAAGTGTCGCAAGCACTTTTGCTAAGATTTTGGTGTCGCTGTTCAGGAGTGAAAGGGGCCGATAAGATTCACAGCTAGCTGGAGATTTACCAGGTTTCAACAGGGACATTATTAGGGCTTCCCTCATGGTAGATGGCAGCACCCCCTCCTCTAGCACCTCATAGAAAAGTGCCTTAAGGATAGGTGCAAGAATTGACACATACGTTTTATAGAAGTCAATTTCCCAATTGACCCCAGTGCCTTCCCCGCCGGCATGTGCATGACTGCCTCCATTATCTCATCTATCTCTAATTCATGGTCTAGAAATTTGCGTTGCGTGTGCCCTAGCCATGCCAATGCCGTGTCACCAAAATACCCCTGCAGTTCCAAAGGTGTACCCCGCTGTGATGTGTAAAGCTTTTTATAGTAGTCCCCTAGGGTAGTTAACGTATCAGGGAGGTTCTTGTGTGTCATGCCCTGCTCGTCTTGCAGCTCAGTAATATAGTTATTAAATTTAAGGGGACGAACCTATTTGCCAGCGCACGTCCCGGCCGGTCCCCCTCACCATACACCCGAGCCCTATAGGACCTACCCCGAAACTTGCACTCTCTGTCTGCCGCCTCCTCATATTCCGTCACTTTACCCCTCAGCTTGGCCTTCAGAGTTCCTGACTCCCCGCCTCCCGCTATGTCTCTTTCCAATGCCTTTAGCTCCTCCTCCAGTCTGTGCAGATCTCTACGTAGGTCTCTAAGAATACTCCCGCCCTTAGAGATGCACCATCCTCGCACAGTCACTTTAAACGCCTCCCAGACTGTTGTTAAGCTAGACACCGAGGCAATGTTCCTAGCAAAGAAGTCCTGAATCTCCTGTTACACCTCCGCTTTAAACACTGCGTCCTGTAAAGGTAGGGGATTCAGTCGCCAATTTAGATATGGGGACGGTTTCAACGGGGTATGAAGCGTCACCAGCACCGGGGAATGGTCCGAGAATGTATGCGCCAGATGAACCGCCCTGCTAATCCAATGAGCCATGCCCACTCTCAGCAACAGATAGTCCAGTCTGGCCCATGTGTTGTGAACCGCTGAATAGTGTGTCCCTTCCCTCTGCAAGGGGTAGCCATGGTGCCAGGCATCTAGCAATTGGTCCGAGCCTAGTAAGTCATGTAGGGTGCGTTGCGCAGTAGTGTAGTGCCCCGCTGTGGCGTGTGATCGATCGTTTTGCGGGTCTTCCACCTTGTTAAAGTCCCCTCCCCAGATGACGTATGTAGACCCTATCGTTTGAATTTTGCCTCTTAGCAGCTGCAGCGGATGAGCGTCGTCCGTATTGGGGCCGTAGTAATTTGCAATGGTCACATCTTGTGAATTAAGTTCACCCCAGAGCAAGCAATACCTCCCGTCAGCATCCATCTCCATCCCGCCCAGCACAAACCGAACCCCCCTCCTAATGAGGATGGCCACACCCCTAGAGTAACCAGAGTACGATTCGAAGCATCTATGGGACACCCACTTCATTGCAAATTGAGGTGTGGTACCGGGCTGTAAATGGGTCTCCTGTAGCAGGGCGACATAAACATGGTGGCGGTCTAAATACCCTAGCACCTGCCTTCGTTTCCGCGGATTGTTCAGCCCTCTCACATTCCATGACATAACATGCAAATCATTGCTATCTTCTGTGGCATCTGTCATAACATCTAGTTGTACAATATCTACTCCTGTGTGCCTCTCGGTTGTCACCCATGCCGACTTTGCGCATCCCCCTCCCCCAAATCCCCCTCCACCGCCCACACCAGCATCCCCAACTTTCCGGGTACGTCCGCCCCCTTCCAAACTTTATTACCAAAAAGCTGCATTCTTACCCCTAATATTAAACGATACACGTAGTAAGGGGTATGCCCTCAAGCGGGGACTGCTAGGGGCTCTCGCCGTGCCCACTCAACCTCCCTGTTTCACACGTCCGCTACCCCACTTAACTTATCGAGCTGCAATGACGGGATGGAAGCGTGTGACCGGGCAGTAAAATGTTATAACAACCAGTAAACAGCAGTGATACATCAACAACTCTGAACAGTTCTCAGGAGTCTCTTTGCCTTGACTCTGCTACCGGCCGTGCTTCGCAGGGACGTGGAATCAGCCCGGATCCGACAGTGACGCCTGCGTGAAGCACCCTCCTGGGATGCTGCTCTGTGGTCGCGTTTGAGGTACTCCTCCACCTGCTGAGGAAAATTGAAGAGATGTTGTTTTCCCCGGTGATGGATCTTTAATCTTGCAGGGTTTAACATGGCGTACATAATTTCTTGTGCTTGAAGCTTCTTTTTCACAGCTGCGAACTTTCGGCGGGCCTCCTGCACGGCCTGAGTGAATTCAGGGTAGAAGGCCAAGGTGGTGTTTTCATATCGCACTTGACCCTTCTCACGAGCTAGGCGTAGTACAGTGTCCCTGTCGCGATAGTTTAGGAAGCGTACTATCACCGGGCGCGGCGGGGCTCCCGGGGGCGCGCGCGCCGCCAGTGATCTGTGGGCCCGTCAATGGTCATGTGCGCAGAGAAGGAGTCTTTACCAAATAGCTCAACCAGCAGCCTTTCCATGAAGTCCTACATCCTCCCAGTGTTTGTCGACTCAGCCAGGCCCGAATATCCGTATGTTGTTCCTCCAGGAGAAAGCCTCTAACTCCTCATTCTTGTCCGCTATGACCTTTAGCAGCTTCCATCTGAAGCATATGCTGTTTGTTGGCCACCGCTCCATCCTCCAATCCCGACATCCTTTGTTCCACCTCCTTGAGCCGCTCATCATGCTGGTCAATCTTGGCAACCAACACCTCTAGTCTACTATTCATAGTGTCCATCTTGGAGTCAATGGAAGTGAGGCTCTGTTGCATCCCCACCAGCAACGCCTTCCAGTCCTCATTCCTTGACTCTGGTGGATCTGGTTCTGTACGCTCTTTGGAGCTCGAGCTGGGCGTCTTCCGCGCGTCGAAGGACTGTTTCGCTTGTTTGGCCTCTGATCTCCCCATGTTGTCCGGTCCACGTGTCGCGGGCACGCCTCGCGTAGGGTTGGTATATGTGTCCCGCACTCAGGAGACTCTTTGCGCTATTTCGCTGCTCTCTCCGCCGCAGCTTGTGGCCTCTCCCTAATCCTCCAGCCAATAAAAAAGCTCGAGGCGGCGCAGCCAGCCAGCCTACGCCATCACAAAATGGATGCCGGGGAACCCGGCGGGGCTTCAACAGAGAGTCCACAGCCTAGAGAGTTCAAGATCCTGCAACTTGCGGCGATATGGGACTAGTGGCCGCTAAGTTGTGAGGAGAAGCACTCTCCGCTCTACTGACTGCTCGCAGGGGTCCAGTAGCTGATGCCACCGCGTGCACCACACAAAATGGCGGCTCGGGGTCCACTCCCTGCCGCGGTTGTCTCCTCGACTGAGCGCCACCTCCAGAAATGCCGCTGTGCTCCCTCACGTGTGTCCAGCCCCGGCCTCGGGGCCTCAGTGCCAATGATCACGCACTTGTTGCCCCCAGGCTCACCCGCTCCTCACAGCACTTGCAGCCGGGCCACGGTCCTCTCCGCCGAACACTCCCCGCCGCGCACGGGCCTCCGACCTCACTCTCAGCAGCTTACCAGGGCCGCCACCCGACAGTCTCGCCCGGTCTCCTCGGAGCTCCGCCGCTGCTCACCAGAGTGTTATGCGGCTCCGCCGTGCCAGGCAGTCGCTTCCAGCCGCTCGTTGACATAGTTGGCAGTGCGGCGGGGCCTACACGGCATAGGTCTTTCCCGACCGCCTCAGCTGCCCAACCCCTCCAGGCCGTCTCTCCCTGCTCAGCACCCGGGCTCCGCAGCCTTACACTCAGCTCCACGGCGGCTCCTCGGCAGCAGAGACTGGCCGCCAGAGCCAGCTCATTTTCCGCTGTCCGCTGGCACTTTTTGGAGTCCAATGTGTTCAAAAGGATGGAGATTGTGCATGGATTACCGCCCGGATCGGCAGGAGCCTCACTGAAGCGCGGCCATTACGGTCAAGCGCCACCTCGCGCCACCTTGTAGAGTGGATCTTTTCTTTGATTTAGAGCAAACCACAAAATGGCAAAAGCTTAAAAATCACTGAAAATAAATTAAGGGAAATAATGGTTGCTTAGTGTAACGAGAAACAATGGTTGTTATAAACAAATACTTTGAAGTTACTCTAAAAACCTTTAGATGTAGAACCCTTATGGTCATGCACTGATATTTATCTGTGAACAATACAACCAAAACCCATTTCCCTGTCCCCATAAAAAGGTGAGCTTTGAGTCGTTTCTCCACTAGCCTAATTCTAAAGGTCAGGCATCGCTTCACTGGTCAGTAATTTTTAGATCATAGCTATAGAACGTTTATTAAAGTGTTTTTTCTTCATTCTGCAGTGGAGTGGTAATAGGTTTGGAGTAATTGGTTGTTGCAATAATATGATTACTTACTTGATAAGTTACTCCACCCTTCATTCCCAAAGAACTGAACATGTCACTGATACAGTGGCTACTTTTGGTGACCCTTCACTCGTGTGGGTTTTAATACAAAATGTGTGTTTTATTACACAATAAATTGTTTCAATTACCATTTTTGTCAGTTTACGTGTTGAAAGCTGAGTGTGCAGTATGCAAAAAAGACAAGTTCCCTTGGGAGATTCTTTGCCACCATGAAATGTTACCAGTTTCTCTGATGTGCCTGATGGAATGCCTAAATATTAATCTAGAAGTGGGCCTGAAATTGGCCCAAATCACCCTGACAATAACTTGAGGTTGCCATACAGAGTAAGAGGAATCTCCTGTTGCAGTAGCGGCTGGTGCCGTTGAAGATTGGCGGTGCGAGGCTGGGCAGTAAAGGGGTCGGGGAGATGACGGACAACAAATAAAATAAAAAATATATAAAAAAAATAACTTACCTACAGCAGACGTATCGTGCTCTTCTCCAGTCCACTGCAGGCACAGGCTCCCAGACTTCCCTGAGGCAAATCCTGATGCTGCTCTCATGCATGAGAGCAGCATCAGGATTGGCCTGAGCACCCTCAATTTGCCCTCCTAGTGAGATTGAGACTGGGAGCCTGTGCCTGCTGTCTCCATCCCTAAAATGCAGCTTGGGTTGGAGACAGCTTCAGTGCACAAGTCGGTTTGGGCGTCCTGAGACAGCAGGCCAAACTCACATGCACACTGATACCAGTGCATACCACTCACTCTCCAGTGACGGTCATCCCCTTGGCCCACCCCCAAAGACTCTGCCGGGAAAGGAAAAATAAAACAACAATAAAAAGTGTTTATTATTTTATTTAGCTTTTCCTTGCATTTTGAGGCAGCTGGGGGGGGGGGGGGGAGACCATCCTCCGCCAGAGAGGAAGCGCCACCTCTGTCCTGGTGTGCTAGTTGTATTGTTGGGAAGGAAAGTGATAATTTTGCTTTTGAATCAGCCACAAGTCGGATCCCAGAGTGAGAAAAGATGAGGAAAATTAACTGAATATGTAAAAGTCTAATTTCCTTTAAAAAAAAGCCACACTGTTCAGTGTGGTCCTTCTGACTAGCAGATCACTGGAACACAAGAACAGTATATTTTGCCTGAGTCCAGCCTCTATTCCACCATGCCCCTCATTTCTAGGATTATGAATGTTAGAAAACCTGCTGAAGAAATCTTGTCCACATGGATATATATCACTCCTGAATCCCAGCAAAAAAATAGGCATTGTGCCCTTCTAGTCTCACAATTGTTAAAACCCCTTATTTCGTATGAAGGAAGGTGGCTTTTGTAATTCAATGATGGTTCACTCATGATTGCACACTGCTGATATGGTGCCCGTAACACTGCTGTAGCCCTATTCTTGTTTGAGCGATGGTTTCCTTGTTTCACAAAATGTGAATAAAACAAATCAAAAACACAATTGACGCAGTTGCCAGTTGTTTACTGTTTGATTATGAATCAGACCCAAGCATTATTCGCATTGGTTATTACTGTAGATTAGCACTTACGTTTCCCATTAATCCAGCATTTGTGATGCACTCAAGGGCAGACATTGAAAGAGTGACTGCCACTCAACTAACAATCAGAGTTCACATAAAGAGTGCACAAAATTAGTTATGCCTAGCTTACCCCTAGTGCCAGGGTTACATTGAGGCCCCTTGGCACTTTCAGTAATAGCTGTTACCAATTTTCAATTGAGGAATACTTTGTTCACTTCAGAAGTGTGATGTACAAGTTCTTCACACAGCTCCAACACTGGCCTTTTCCTCTCTCTCTATTGAATGTTTAACAGTGCCCCTGACTGGATTAAAATAATGACTTTTTCTTGGCCAAGCAAGATATCCATGTATGAGAGGAAGGTGGTTGAAGGTATTGTAGAGATGTGAGCATGACCCATATTAGCAGGCCCAGTCCTCTCCAAGACAGCGTTGGCACGCAGCCCTGAGCGTAAATAAATAAGGTACACTGGAGCCAGAATGGTTTCTGCACGCGGGCAAACTATTACTGCCTGTCCAGCCCATGCCCTCTGCTATTATTGAGTGGCCAATATCACAGGTAGGCTAAACCAAAGCGTCCATGGTGAAGGGTCGATCGTAAAGACCACCCTTCCACATGGTACTGCCTTTGAGATGTCAAGGTGCAGGAAACACTACATTCCTTCTCAACCATAGCTAAACAAACAATTCAAACATAGGGGTGAGTATGGGAATATGGGAGATAGTTCTCAGTCTATATAGTATCTTAGCCAGAGTATGGTGCAGGGTTGCTACTAAGGTGATATCTCATGCAGTCACTCCCCCCCCTTCCGGGTTTTGGATAGTTGAGAATGGATGGTCTGTGATAGGCTGTCCCTGGCTCTCCTTGTGGAGAGTAGGCAAGGGACTGCTGGTCCCCTCCTGAGAGCCTTTTTTCAAGGCTTCTTACTGGCAGCATCCTGGGAGATGATTCAGTCATGGTTATTTTTGTCTGGCCTACGGCTCTCTGGGTCGTTCATCTCCTCTGCAGGTCTCACGCGGCCATGCTTGAAGAACAAGATGTTCCTGGTGACTTCTTTTTCATTGCGCTGAGAGGTGATCATGGTGTCTTGCTACTGGATTACGTCCTACAGGTGTTTAAATGGGAGTCAAAACTTGGTACCGGTCCTTTAGGAACAGTCGATCTCCTGGGCGAAGGTCTGGCACTTGAGCCCCTCGGCATACACTTGCCCAATTCATTGTTGCCATCCTTCTTTGCAGTGTTTGGTGGTCATCAATGGGTGGAGGCCTCCACTGCGCTTGATGGGGGATGGTGTCTGCTACCACCAGACTCATGTGGTATGTCCTGGGCCATGTCCTGTGGTCGGATGTGGGATTTGGCAGAATTCTCATAAAAAGGCTTATATAGACTATTCAAGGTGTTTCTGATTAGCACGTGCTATCAACACTACTTTGTTAGAGAATTCAGATGAACTGCTCTGCCTCCTCATTGGCTTGGGAACACTGTGGTGCTACCGTCTTGTGTCTAATATTCCAGGACTAGATAAGTTGCAAATTCTTGACCCTGGAAGGGTGGGCCATTGTCTATCCTGATTTCCTTCAACAACCAGTGCGGGCCATAATTTTCTATAGTTTAGGCAAAGTTCACTGACTGTTTGAGAGGTCACAATTTTCACCTCCGGGTATTTGGTGTAGTCATCAATTAAGACAAGACTATACCGTCTGTCAGGGATGCAGCCAAAATCGATGCTTGCACGTATCCACGGTTGTTGAGGGCCATGCTTGGTAAGCACAGGTGCCAGTGAGTGAGTCTGGAGGTCCTGTGACGTGACAACAATAGCACAATCGTAACACGGCCTCTACCATCTCATCCATGAGCGAAAACCACACCTTACTCCTGAGGCAGTTCTTTGTCTTCACCACCCCTTGATGTCCGGTGCAGGCAAGTTGTACCACTTGCACTGTGTGACTAGACAGTATGACCACTCCGGATCCTCGCAGTAGGCATCCTTCCACATCGGTCACTAGCTCTTAACACACCTGGTGGAGTGAGTCTTATATCCTTTTCGCCTCTGGTATTCTGTGCATCCATATTCCTTTAGAGTGTCCCATCTCCCCACCCGCACTACTGCCAGAACTAGCTGCAGGCACTCATCACTCAGTTGCTCTCTGGATCGTGTCAAGAGAAAACGGCAAGGGTCGAAACTATACCATGACATACCTGACGTACCTTTCAGTGTCTTCCACATCAACTACATCTTCTGGCGTCGCTTGTCGCGTATGGAAGGAGAGGTAGTCTGTTGGTTTTGTTGAATCTGGTGCGGAATTCCACCCAACAGTCATAGTCCTGGAGCTGTAGAATCCATTTCTCTTTATGAAGTGGCGGTTTGAAAGAGGTGCCTTGTAACAGCAGAATAAGCAGTTAATAGTCTGTGCACACCATAAAGGGGTGCCCATAGGCAAATAGGTGGAAATGCCTGCACACTCAATGGATTGTAATGGCTTCTTTTTCTATTTGATAAGATTGCTGTTCGCTGGGACCCTGGGAAGGACTAGCATATGCCACTGTGACCCACTCCCCACATGCCTGCTGCTGGGTGAGAATTGACCCCAGGGCCTCTCATGGCCCACGTACTTTGCCAGGGTCATGGACTTTGATGGATGAAAGTAGGCCAGTGTGGTGTGAGCCAAGAGTTCATCCTTTGTCAACTGAAAAGCCCGGGTTTGGTCTTTATTCTATGTTCCTGGGGTTGTGGCCTTTGTGAGTTCTCTCAATGGCTTCATGAGGTTTGTCAGGTGAAGTATGAACCGACCCCAGTAGTTGACCATGCCCAGGAAGCTTCTCATTTCAGACACATTGGCTGAAGCTGAGGCTTCTTTGACATCACACACCTTTTGTGGGTCTGGGGCTACCCCCGTGCTGACAAGGTGTACCCAATGAAGCTGATCTTCTGTCTCATAAATTCACACTTTTCTCGGTGCAGGATGAATCCTGACTCCGCTTTTCTGCAGGGCCCTTCGGAGCCGCCCATGCTACTCCTATACAGTGTAAGCATACATGAGTATATTGTTACTGGCATTGATGCCACCCGGGAGGCCAGTTAGAATTTCTTGCTCTTGTATCATGATCTGGAACATCTCTGCTACATTGGAAATCCCATAGTTTCGGCGGCTGTAGCACCAGAGCCCTATGTGCGTCAAAAAAGTTTTGATATGTCTCTAGTCAAGTTGCAGCTGTAGGCGCTGACCGTAATTCCACCTTGGAGAGTCCGCTATCGCCACTCAGATACCCAAACAACTCATCGATGGTGGTGGTGATGTGGCATTCTCGGCAGATTGGGACATTGACCAGCCTCATAGCCACTCAATGCAGACTGTTGTTTCGGTTTTCTTTTTACAACAATTACTGACACCAACGGGGTAAGGACAGTGACTTTCTCAATGATCCACACTTTCTTGAGCTTGGTCGGCTTTTCCATGACTTTAATTCACAGGTGGAAGGTGATTCAGAGGTGTTGCAATGCTACCGGCTGTATGGATTTGTCAATATGTAGCTTTACTACTTTGTTCTTTTGTCAGTAAGAGTTCTTCAGTGTGTATTTCAAGGGAAAATTTAACCAATTCCAACTCTTCTGCAGTATTGCTGCTGAGTAGCATGCCTTGACCTCGCCTTAGGAGGGGGCTCCGTGTACCCCCTCCTTTATTTAAAAAATGCCCCCAGGACCTGGCCCACCACGGGGCTCTATTCAAAACAAGCATGGGAGTTTCCTCAACAATAATATCACTGCAAATGTTACAGTGATAATATCAATGACGTCATAGAAGTGTCAAAAGTGATGTAATATATGGGGGAAATAGCAGTGTATGGCTAAGGCGCGAGTAATAGTTACATTACGGCACCTATTATGGCCCT
Organism: Lissotriton helveticus; assembly: GCF_964261635.1. Taxonomy (NCBI): domain Eukaryota; kingdom Metazoa; phylum Chordata; class Amphibia; order Caudata; family Salamandridae; genus Lissotriton; species Lissotriton helveticus. The sequence goes on from NC_136065.1 coordinate 604,973,855, forward strand.
TTGGCACCCTATACTCAGGGTCACGTATATTTTAAAGGGTAGGGGACCATGTAGCCCCCCTCTCTGAGCCTCATTAGACCCTGGGGACCCCATGGAATTATTTATTTTTAAAGGGGAGGAGGGCTGTGTGGCCTTCTGCCTTGAGCCCTATTGGGCCCTGGGGACCCCATCTCTCGGGGACATTTTTTATTAAGGGGTAGGGGGGCCACATGGCTCACCTCTCTGAGCCTTGTTAGGCACTGGGGAACCCATCCCATAGGGTCACTATTAAAATTAAAGGGAGAGGATGTTGGATGGCCCGACTCCCTGAGTCTTCTTTGGCCCTAGGGACCCCGTCCATCAGGCTCATTCCTGAAATGAAAGGAGAGGGGGTGAGTGGCCATTCTCCCTGAGCCTTCTTAGGCCCTGGGAACCCTATACCCTAGGGTCACTCCTTTCAATAAATGGTAGGAGGAATGCACTGCCCTTCCTTTATGAGCCAGTACCAGCCCCATATACCCATCCCACCTAGGGTCCTCATCACTTACAGGTGGGTGCCAAGGTGCCCAACCAGGGCACCCACCATAATCTCATCAGGGCTGCAGGGGCACCTCAGGGTTCCTGCGGCCCCAGCCAGCTCCGCACATGCAGCAGGAGCCCACATTGCTTACACCCATGGGAGCAACTATTTATGCTGCTCCCTGTGGCAGAGAGCAATATTTTGATATGTTTCCCTGCCCTCATCAGTGTAGGGAAAATGGCAGCTCCCAGCGGGCGGTAACATTGTTAAAGCACCCACCTGCTGGGAGAGGACTTGCTGTTTGCTCCCACTGGATAGGAAATTAAAAAATTCTCCCCCAAGCATGAGCAAGCACAGGTTTTCATGCCTGCTGCAGTAGGCTCCACGGGACATAGCCACTGAGTCAGCCCTGAGGGGATAGGTACCCTGGTGCCACTAATGGTTCAGGGAGGGTGGCTGTACGGCCCATCCCCCTGAAAATGTTACCAGGCCCTAAGAGGATGGGGTTGTCTGGGCCTAAATTTCCCAAGGGTGGAGGCCATGTGCCCTTCCCCCCAAATAAGACTCTGGGCTGACGAGGGATGGGGTCCCTTGGCCAAAAGTGGCCTGGGGAGTGGGGCCACTAGTTCCCCTCAAAAACGTGCCATGCCCAGATGGATGGGGACCTCGCGGCCAATAACGAGGGAGGAGCCCTGGGGCTAAAAATGGCCTGGCGAGGGGGCACGCATGCCCCTTCCCCCAAAAATAAACAACATTTCCCCCTGGACCCTGGCCCACTCTAGGGAGGGTTTCCTGGATCCGCCAATAATTCACTGCAATTTAAAAAAAAAAAAAGAAACACGATTTTTACCTCACCACCAGGCCTACGGGTTAGGGCATACCTACAGTCCTGTGTCTTTTTTGGGGATTTTCTTTAGAACTTGAGACAGAGTCCCAGGTTCTAAAATGGCTGCCCTTAGTGGTTGAGGTAGTGGCAGCCAGTCAGATCTCAGCTTGTCCCTATATATACAACGTTTCTCAGAATTATTTGTGCAGAAATGACGTAATGGATTTACACCAAAACACGAAAAGGCACTCTTTTTTTACCTTTCTTCTAAATTTGGTGTAAATCCATTCAGCGGTTTAGGATGTAGCTGTGTTTAAAGTTCCTATGGTAAAAGGAATGGGAAACAGACGTTTTAGGGCGCCCTCTTTTCTCAGCCCCCACTTGACAGATCACCCAGAAACTTTCCATACATAAACTTTGCAACAAAGAGCACTGTTAGTGGAGATTCGTCAAATGGCCACAAAGTTATTAGCAACATAAAAACTGCATTTCCTATGGAAACACAATCCTAACTATACCTACCCAGTGGAGACCGCCACTGGCATATACATATATGACTGGCTCCATTTGAGAAATAAACATTGATTTCGCCTTCAGAGGAGTTTGTGCTTTCTTCATCGCATTGCGGAGGTTCGGGAAGGCAAACGTATTGAGTTGAATGAATATATGTATATATATATATATATATATATATATATATATATATATATATATATATATATATATATATATATATATTCACTGAAAAAACCATAGGTTTTACACACGTTATAGTTAGGAAGTAGCATTTACAAAACCTATGAAATTCACTGAAAAAACCATAGGTTTGACACCAGTTATAGTTAGCTGGAAATTTTACTGATATAAAACCAATGAAATTCCACGTTATAGTTAGTTGGACTCACTATAACTTGCGCGTGTAATGCACTGCTGATGACGTCACATATTACATCACTCATGACATCACTGATAACACCATCTAGTGAATGTGTGTCTTTCTGAAAAATAAATATGTGTTACATATGTATATATTATTGAATATCTTAGTGAATACATATATTACTGAGTAATGCTTAAATATTTAAATATATGTATTAGTGTTTCACTTTGTGTATAAGTGGCTGCATGGGTTGATGAGTAAATACATGTGTATGTATATAGGTTATTAGATGTTTTTCTTAGTATCAGTATGAGTGTTTGCATGCTTTGGTGGGAGTATTACTTAGTACATAGATGCAAGAATGACTGAGTCTCTGTTTGTATGTGTTTTGAAGACAGCATATGTGCAGGACTGTATGGGTGGATTAGTGTGCATATGTCTGTGTTAGTGAGTGAATGACTGTCTTATTAGTGTCTTTATCAGTAACTACATATGTTTTAATGTAGTATATGTGAATATTGATGTATATAAGTGACTATATGTGAGAGTGAGGTATTGTAAGAGTTCCTGTTTAAATTAGTATGTGTTTCTATAAGTGATTTTTAAGAGAGTAAGTATGTGTAAGTTTCCTTAGAAGTAAAGTGGTAGTGTGTGTATAGCTGTTTATGCAAATAAATGGATGTTCAATAGTTTATTTGTATGTGTGTGAATAACTTTTGGATGACTGTCGGTGTGTAACAGGATGTGTAGGTGTATCACTACATATGATTAGTGAATATATGTATGAGTGACTATATAGAACTGTTGGTGAATTAGTGCATGTGTATATAGATGGTGGAATTATTGAATTGGTTGTTGTAACTGGTATGAGTATCTCCATTTTTTTTAACATTTTAGTTTCTATTTTTGAATATGCGTTTCAAGGGTTAGATTACAGTGAAAGGAGGTCTTTCACTGTGTCACAAGGATGGTGTTATCAGTGATGTCATGAGTGATGTAATATGTGACGTCATCAGCAGTGCATTACACGCGCAAGTTATAGTGAGTCCAACTAACTATAACGTGGAATTTCATTGGTTTTATATCAGTAAAATTTCCAGCTAACTATAACTGGTGTCAAACCTATGGTTTTTTCAGTGAATTTCATAGGTTTTGTAAATGCTACTTCCTAACTATAACGTGTGTAAAACCTATGGTTTTTTCAGTGAATTTCATTGGTTTTTAAAATGCTAATTCAAAAATATCTCGTGTATACAACCTATACTTTTGTCCATAAAGTTCTGGCAATATTTTTTTCGGAAACAAGCCGTTATCTTCACTGTTCAAGTTGCATAGAGACTCCTTGTAAAGCGATACAGAATTAGAAAGTCTGTACCTTGCCTTTTTTTCACCGCATTAAAATTTGTCTGTAAATAAAAATAGCCTTTCTAAACTTTCGTGCGCGACCCGGTGTGCGCACTCTCGGCAACAGTTCTCAATAAAATGGATAGCGCATTTCCAGGCTTTCGTGCGAGATCGTGTGCGCACACTCACCTATATATTTCGTGAAAACTTTGCAATCTGAACTTATTGAATTTCTTCATAGACCCATCAAAGAACTTATAATACGTCAAACAGACTAAACCTAGGCTTCTTTTTTAATATTATGAAAATTTTCATTAAATGGAGCCGAATGTCTTTTTAAACTTTCGTGTGTGACCGAATGTACACACCTTGGTATTTTAAAAAAATATATAAAAGGTTTTATACTTTAACAATTGTATGCTTGAATCGAGCTCAAAAGATACATTAAATCCGAATATGTTTGAATTTACTTCTTTTCACAATTTGAAACTTCGCTGAATTAGACCGCTACTTCCAAATGGTGTACGTGACTAGATACTATCACCGCGTACACGTCCTGAGACGCGCATGTGAAGTCATGTGACTTGAAAACAACACTTCCAATTGGTTCTTAGTAGTTTCTATTCTGCAATTTACACGGAGGACTCCACCCACTTCCCTCACTATCTTTTGTACTCTCAAAAGAGAACAACGTTCAACACCCTTCGGAAGACTTTGCTGAAATGGCTGCCGCCCCGCATTCATCTTCCGAATCTGAAGGAAATGAGCGACTACCTTTAAAAAGAAAAAAGGAATGTTTTATTTGGAAACTTTTTACTTATCCTGAAGAATTAAAGAAAGTAAATGCGCCAAAAGTTACCTGCACGATATGCAATTCGGTTCTCTCAAGAGGAAATCCAAGAAAAAAATATTCCTTTTCCATACATACCATGATGCGGCATGTCAAACAAGTGCACCCTGTGGAATTTGCAAAGGCATCGACAAGAGCCCTGGCCACGCTATTACCATCAGAGGTGGCCAGCACATCTTCTGGTGGACGACCTGTATCTCCATCGAGTGCTGTGATGGACTTGAGACCATATCTTGCAAAGGTGCACATGAAATGCAACGAGTGTGGAGAAATTCTTCTGTACGGAGAGCAGAGCCTCATTCTTACTAAACTAAAAATTGAGAGTCATAAATGCCCCGAGAAAAGATAAATTTCTTCATTTCATTTAAAAAACAACATAACAGTTGTTTTAAAAAAAAAAAAAAATAATTCTTTTCAGAACTAACTCATTGTACCAAAAACAGCTCCAGGAGCATATTATAAAGGGCGTTTATCTCCCCGTTTTTGGCTTTCGATCGTGCGCGACCGTGTGCGCGCACCCGCCGATATATTTCGGGAAAACTTCGCGATTGTAACTTATTAAATTTCTTCATAGACCCATCATAGAACTTATACTACTCAGAAGATATATTCAATCCGGATGTGTTTAGATTTACTCCTTTTCACGTTTTGAAACTTCCCTGAATTAGACCGCTACTTCCAACCAGATACTATCACCGCGTACACGTCCTGAGACGCGCATGTGAAGTCATGTGACTTGAAAACAACACTTCCAATTGGTTCCTAGTAGTTTCTATGCTGCGTCAATACCTACGCCTGCTTCAAGCACATGCACAGTTTTGAAACAGCATGGGCCTGAAAGTCACTGAGTGAAATATCATACATTACAGTCAGCCACTTTCAAGACGCATTCCTTCAGAGGAACACTTACCGTTTATTATTAGAGGTAGATCGTCCGACTCCACCGGAGGACACCCCTAATAAAAAAGACATATATATAAAATGCGGACTAGCCGCTGTATCGTACTAGCAAACTTTAACTTAAAAATCGTTAGAGAAAACAAAAGGAATCGAACAAAATCAGTAGGCCACTGATAGGATCTCTTTTTGACCTTGCTAAAATAGAAACATTAGGAACAACCCCTCATGAGAAATATGAAACTAGTGAGAGAAACCGAGCTCGACACCATCTTGCCCCCTTTTAGGCCCCATCATGAACATAGATAGCCCCACATAGCAAAACGTGATCTTATCGCCTGCCCAACTTCAGATCTGACCCCCCCCCTTTTGCTCTCATGTCCTGTCGGAATGTCCGGCTGTAGATTACAATCACATGTTACATTTGGGAGGGGAAACAACATCAGAGCGACAAATATTAGAAATATACCACACGACAGCAAAATAACAGGTTAAAAGTTTTTATTCTTGAACAAAAATATATTAAAACAACTATTTACATGACAAACGGCCGCAGCAACAAACCCACAATGCATTTCGCCGTCTACTTGACGCCGTCCCTATCCCTCCTTCCCCAAAGTAGCAATGTTGGGCTACTTTTGGGCTGCTTTCTAGTAGGGTTTTTGAGCGTCAGAAAGTCTACAAAAGCCGTCGGCAACGGCCTGGGGTGGAGAACCATTACGTGAATAGTCCGGAGGCGACACCACTCGCCAAGGCCTGTCCCCAGGATGAACCAAGGGATCCGTTCCTGGGGCCGTGGCAAAGAGCGGCCGTCCGCCATCGGCCAGAGAAGGCATGGGCCCTACCCAAGATGTAGTTGTCTTCCCATTCTCTTCTTTTTTCAGCGCCTTGCAGGCCACGAGGGGGGAATGTCTTGCATATGCCTCCGACCCCCCCCTCTCTTCATTGCCTGGTCCGGCCATAACAAATGTCAGCAAGACGCCGTGGGGTGCACTGGGAGGGAGAGGCGGCGCGGACGAGCCTCTCCCGCCTCCCCAGGTGGAGGCCCCTCAGCTGCACCCCCAACGATCCACGCACCCGGCAAAGGGTTCGTCCACTGTGGCGATATAGGGACGATCCACGAGCCCAGCAAAGGGTTCGCATACTGTGGCGGTATAGGGACGCTCCACGAGCCCAGCAAAGGACTCGCCCACTGTTGCGGTACAGCGACGCTCCACTCACCCAGCAGGGTCTCGTCCACTGTGGCGGTGCAACGATGCTTCGCCCGACAGGCTTGAGTCCATCTGCTCCTGCAACCCAGTGACTGCCGGTGGTTGCAGATCTCCTAAAAATGGCGGTCGACTTTGCAGGAATGGGCCTGGCGTGAAAAGTTGGCCTGGTCGCCTGTTAACCAGAAAATGGGCCCCTGTCTTTCCTTTCAAAATGCTGCCAACAATATTATATCAGACTCTGCATCGGTACTTACTTATAAATGCAGAAACAACTCAATTAACACAAGGGCTCTTTTCAGAGCCACCTTATATCAAAGCACTCCAACTTCTGATTTATCTCCATTTTCACACTTTTGTAAATAGTTGTGCGCGCCCGAGTGCGTGCACCCCGCAACTTTTTTCGGAAAAAAAAATATATATATTTTCGCGTTTAAGGTCCTTACTGCACACCCTGAGAAAACCTACGCAGCAAAACAATCTCTACCTTCACCCCTTTCCATGTTCCAACGCTTTGAAACGAGAATATATTTACTCGCCCGCACCCCGCAACTTTTTTCGAAAAAAAAAAATATATATATTTTCGCGTTTAAGGTCCTTACTGCACACCCTGAGAAAACCTACGCAGCAAAACAATCTCTACCTTCTCCCCTTTCCATGTTCCAACGCTTTGAAATGACAATATATTTACTCGCAGTGACAAAATGGCGGTCAACACTTCCTGATTTCCTTCGAATCGAACGTTAACAGACGTCACGCAGCAAAACAAATTCCGCGCGCGCGCAGCCGCTTGAGTGCGCGCACCCGTCCGCGCTTATAGATATATAATTGACTTTAACTTTAATTTTCTCAACAACTACTGAACGGATTTACACCATTCCACAAAAAGCGTAATAACTTCAGATCTGACCCCCCCCCTTTTGCTCTCATGTCCTGTCGGAATGTCCGGCTGTAGATTACAATCACATGTTACATTTGGGAGGGGAAACGACATCAGAGCGACAAATATTAGAAATATACCACACGACAGCAAAATAACAGGTTAAATTTTTTTTATTCTTGAACAAAAATATATTAAAACAACTATTTACATGACAAACGGCCGCAGCAACAAACCCACAATGCATTTCACCGTCTACTTGACGCCGTCCCTGTCCCTCCTTCCCCAAAGTAGCAATGTTGGGCTACTTTTGGGCTGCTTTCTAGTAGGGTTTTTGAGCGTCAGAAAGTCTACAAAAGCCGTCGGCAACGGCCTGGGGTGGAGAACCATTACGTGAATAGTCCGGAGGCGACACCACTCGCCAAGGCCTGTCCCCAGGATGAACCAAGGGATCCGTTCCTGGGGCCGTGGCAAAGAGCGGCCGGCCGCCATCGGCCAGAGAAGGCATGGGCCCTACCCGAGATGTAGTTGTCTTCCCATTCTCTTCTTTTTTCAGCGCCTTGCAGGCCACGAGGGGGGAATGTCTTGCATATGCCTCCGACCCCCCCCCTCTCTTCATCGCCTGGTCCGGCCATAACAAATGTCAGCAAGACGCCGTGGGGTGCACTGGGAGGGAGAGGCGGCGCGGACGAGCCTCTCCCGCCTCCCCAGGTGGAGGCCCCTCAGCTGCACCCCAAACGATCCACGCACCCGGCAAAGGGTTCGTCCACTGTGGCGATATAGGGACGCTCCACGAGCCCAGGAAAGGGTTCGCATACTGTGGCGGTATAGGGACGCTCCACGAGCCCAGCAAAGGACTCTCCCACTGTTGCGGTACAGCGACGCTCCACTCACCCAGCAGGGTCTCGTCCACTGTGGCGGTGCAACGATGCTTCGCCCGACAGGCTTGAGTCCATCTGCTCCTCCAACCAAGTGACTGCCGGCGGTTGCAGATCTCCTAAAAATGGCGGTCGACTTTGCAGGAATGGGCCTGGCGTGAAAAGTTGGCCTGGTCGCCTGTTAACCAGAAAATGGGCCCCTGTCTTTCCTTTCAAAATGCTGCCAACAATATTATATCAAACTCTGCATCGGTACTTACTTATAAATGCAGAAACAACTCAATTAACACAAGAGCTCTTTTCAGAGCCACCTTATATCAAAGCCCTCAAACTTCTGATTTATCTCCATTTTCACACTTTTGTAAATAGTTGTGCGCGCCCAAGTGCGCGCACACCGCAACTTTTTTCGGAAAAAAAAATATATATATTTTCGCGTTTAAGGTCCTTACTGCACACCCTGAGAAAACCTACGCAGCAAAACAATCTCTACCTTCACCCCTTTCCATGTTCCAACGCTTTGAAACGAGAATATATTTACTCGCGCGCACCCCGCAACTTTTTTCGAAAAAAAAAATATATATATTTTCGCGTTTAAGGTCCTTACTGCACACCCTGAGAACCTACGCAGCAAAACAATCTCTACCTTCTCCCCTTTCCATGTTCCAACGCTTTGAAATGACAATATATTTACTCGCAGTGACAAAATGGCGGTCAACACTTCCTGATTTCCTTCGAATCGAACGTTAACAGATGTCACGCAGCAACAAAAAAAATTCCGCTCGCACGCAGCCGCTTGAGTGCGCGCACCCGTGCGCGCTTATAGATATATAATTGACTTTAACTTTAATTTTCTCAGCAACTACTGAACGGATTTACACCATTCCACAAAAAGCGTAATCTGCGAGCCGGACTCTACAGTTTTGCCAAATTTCTTATAAATCTATTCAGCCGTTCGACCTGTAGCCGTGTCTAAACGTCCTATGGAAAATAACATGGAGAAAACACGTTTTGGGACCCCCCTTTTATCTCAGCCCCCACTTCACCAATCCCCCCCAAACTTTCAGGGAAGGAGCGCAGCGGACCGAGCCATCTTCTTTGAGAAATTCGCAAAGATTCATCCACCAGGACCAAAGTTAATCCAAATAGAATGTTGACGATTTCCTATGGAAACTAGGTCCTAACTATAACTACCTACTGGTGACCGCCAGTAGGTAATATATATATATATATACATATATATATATATATATATATATATATAATATATATTTGTGGGTGTGTAGATATATAGATATAGATATAGATATATATATATATATATATATATATATATATATATATATATATATATATGTGTGTGTGCACCGCCATTTACACCGGAAGCAGGTCTGTGTGGCTGTAAATCTTCATTACAGCCTGTTCCAGCACGAGAGATTAGCAATTGAAAGCGCGTTTCAAACCTGGGGCACACTCGAGGGCTGAAAAGAATGTATGAACATGAAATTGGGCAGTTTTAATTTTGTTGAAAAAACGGACCTCATCAAAGGGGAATAAATCAGGACTACTGCTTCCGGCATGCTGCTCACCGGAGAGCACATGCACTATGGGTATAAAATGTGGCAGTCCATTCCTGTTTGTTTGAACATGCCCCGCCCCATGATTAAGGTGCAGGAGCACCGAAACGCGTAGGGACTGCAATTGACTGGGCTCGGAATGCCGTTCTTTTGTGGAGTGCATCTCTGAAGCTTGGGGGCTTGTATTGAGGATATATACATATATATATATACCCATACACATACATCTCCAGTGCTGTTTCCTGCAGTTCTTCTGACTTCTTCCACCTCACGGGGTTGGTGCTGGGCAAAACAGGCGCAGGACCCGTATGTAAATAATGATGATACTCGTACTCCAGGATGTTTTTCCAGCAATAAAATTTCTTAGCCGGACGCGTTTCAACCTCCTGGTTCTTTGTCAAATTTGTTAAGAAAAAATGAGCCTCGGAGCCCAAAGCTCTGAACGGAAAGCCACGGCCTTTGCAATTAAAGGTTCACACGGCGCTTATTCCTAAATCCAGCTTGTGTCTGTTTAATTCAATACCAGACTTTCCCTGACTGTTTATGTCACTCCTGCAGGTCCTTGCTTCTCCATTTGTGACAGTTTTTCTGTCTTTGTCTTCCTCTATCGTTCTGCAGTGAGCATTTTTCCCTGTCTTGCTCTCCATAAATGTCCAATGCAGAAAATTAAGTCGCTGTCTCTCACCAACAACCATCAACTCAAATTAAGCACAGACCTTGTCCCACCTTAGTGTTATGCCATTTTTGCTCCCACCTCTAGGCATCGGACAAGCGAATTGGGCTTAGCTCTCATAAAAGCCCATTTCAGATCCCTATTACAGGGCGTGGCATTAATGGGGATTATGAATTCAACCAAGAGAATTTCCTGAGTATTGAGTAATTACCTCAGGAATTGGTCTTCTGAGTCTACTTTCCTCAGTAATTTCTCAGTCTATACCGTATTTTTCCCCAAAATATTTTGGTTGCTGTTACCAGGTCCATCAGAATAATTGGGCCAAGAGGTGGATATTGCGCTTCCTGTTGATGACACTGTATCCCCTTCATTTCCCTTTAGGCATGTCATGTATCATTGCAGGACATTAAAGGCCTGATGGACACATCTATTTCATAGTTGCAAATCTTATGTTTAAAAAAAAACAGGGTTAGCGACTGCAATCCCTTTTGCGATATGGAAATACCTTTCAGAATCACAAAAGAAATTTTACGACGCATTCCATATTGCATTTATGAGGTGTATGAAAAGGCATCACCTCCAATTTGCGATTCCAATACAATGTATCCATTGTTTGTGACCACTGTTGTAATTCTTTTTTTTTTTTTGTTTAAGAAATTTTTATTACGTTTTTGAAATGCGGAAGAAAAAAAAGAGAACATGAAAACAATAAAATGGTAAAGGGGTAAAAGCCATAATGAAACATACATAACATAATTACAATAAAACAATCAGGCAAACAGCATATGATAAAATAGGAATATTATAATTAAAAAGAAGGGGAAAGGAAAGAAGGAAAGAAAAAGAAAGAAGGAAGAAAAGAGAGATATATAAAAGACAGGGGAGGAAAAACTAAGATGGTGTTGTACGATATTATAGAAAGGAAGAGAAAAAGAATTAATGTATAGGAGAGTGTGAAGAAAGATATGTAGTGAAAGGAAGCCAAAGAAGATCTGTTTTAATTTTTTGAGAAAGAGAGGAAGAGGAAACAGTAGCAATTCTATGTTCATCACAAATAAAATTCCACCAAGTTATTAAAGACATTTTTGAATTGTCTTTCCAGGATGATAAAAGAACTTTAAAAGCTAATGCAATAAAAAGATCAAATAATCTGGAAGCAGGAGATGCAACATCCACATTAGGTGATAAGGATCCAAGAAAAACATTCTGTAATGTTAAAGTAGTATTGAAGTTAAACACTAACATGCAAATATTCCAAACAGAGTTCCAAAAGGATAAAACATTAGAACATTCATAAAGGAGATGCGTTAACGTGCCCTTTTCAGTAGAACATGACCAACATACTGAAGAAGAGGTTGGTGAAAATTTACAAATATTGATTGGAGTGATAATCGCTCTTTATTTTATTTATTTTATTTTGAAAGTTTTATATAGCGCGAACAAGATCTTTGCAGATATCAGAGCGCTTTACAAGGGCATGGGGATAAAAAATACAATGTAATAAAGCGTATATACAGAGTAATATATGAGGTAGTTAGGTACAAGGTGCTAGTTACATAGGTGGGACAAAGGACATGAGGTAGGTCACAGGTGAGGTAGTGTCGGTACACAGTGTATAGACAGACAATTGCGTCAATAGTATAAAGTGCAACAATAAGGAGCATATACTTGCTTAAGCGTGTTTAGAATATTTAGAGTTTAAAGGTGGGTACAGTTGAGGTAGGTGTGAGCAGGGTGTATAGTCCCACAAGTGCGAGAGTATTAGGGGAGTAAGGAACGTTGAGATGGAGAGGGTAAAGTGTGCAAAGTCAACCAGGTGCGTCAATAATATAACAATATACATAATCAACCAGGTGCATCAAACATTATAACAAAATACAAAGAGTGAGCGTATACAGTTAAGTAATTCGATAACACGGGTGGCACAGTAGACCAGGGTCGGGAAGGACTTACAAGGCAGATTCATGAGTGATACGGAGCAATAGATCATGTGTATTTTGCCATGAGGATCGCTTTAACTTCCCTCTTAAAGATTGTTTCGGAGGAGATGAGCCTTGTTTCCGGAGGGAGTGAGTTCCAGATCCTGGGTGCCATTCCTGAAAAGGAGCGTTTATAAGTTTTTTCCTTCCGAAATCTTCGAGGTTTCAGCAAAAGATTGTTTGTGCCTCTAGTAGTTTGGGAGCCACCCGAGATTGTCAGCTTTTGAGTGAGATAGGCGGGTGAATTCCGGTGCACAGCCTTGCGTGTCATGCAAGCGATTTTCAGTTGTATTCTGGCTTCAAAAGGTAGCCATTTCAGTGATTTAAAGTCCGGGGAGATATGCGAGTGTTTTTTTGAGCCAGTGACGAGTCTCGCTGCGGCGTTAAGGGACGCTCTTAGGGGTGCCGTTGTAGTTAGGGGGAACCCGCAGAGGGCGGTGCTACCGTAATCTATGTGCGGGATGACTATAGATTGTACTGCAGTTTGGAAGTCTTTGGCAGGAAGGAAGGGTTTAAGTTTTCTCAGGGTATTGATTTGAAAGTTCGCTCCTTTGGTTGCCTTGCTGATGTGCTGCTGCATGTTGAGATTGGTGTCCAGTGTTATGCCTAAAGATTTTGCTGAGTCAACTACGATGGGCTGTACATTTAGAGCCGTTAATTGCTTAAGCCATGTTTGGGCCGTGGATATTTTAGCGGGAGGTGAGATCAGGAGGAACTCGGTCTTCAGAGCATTGAGTTTGAGGTGATTCTCAGCAAGCCAGGATTGGGTGTTTCTGATCGTGGTGTTTAGAAGCATGATGTCCTTGGGAGATTGTATTTTGAGATAAAGTTGGGTGTCGTCGGCATACATGTGAAAGTGCACATTAGATGCCTGTAGCAACGTAGTGAGAGGTTCCATAACTAGGTTGAACAGTGTTGGGGAGAGGGAGGATCCTTGAGGGATGCCTAGCGATACAGGTACCGAAGAGGACAGCAGGTTGTTGCTTTTGAATCTTTGTGTCCGGTTGTGTAGAAATGAGGTGAACCACTTTAGAACAGTCCCAGATATGCCCATTCTTGTGTTTAACAGTTCGAGTAAGTTCTCATGTTTAACTGTATCGAATGCTGAGGAGAGATCCAGAAGGATGAGGAGGCAGGTATCGTTTTGGTCTAGGATTTGGAGGGCATCGTCCACTATGTGAGTCATGGCAGTTTCGGTACTGTGCCCTGCTCGGAAGCCTGACTGATGAGCGTTTAGGAGATCAAACTTATCTATGTGTTTAGTCAGTTGTTGTTTGATAAATAAAATACAAAGATTGTGTTATACGAGCAGCAGTAGAAACTTTGAATAGTTTAGACCATAGTTTATCCCAAGTCGTAACAGATAAAGAAAAGGACAAGTCAGTTTCCCATGCAATCTCAATGTGAGACATAGGTCTCTCAATAACAGTTGATATAAATAACTTATAAACAAGAGCGGCTTTGGGTCTGTGAGTAGAAAATAAGGGGTATAAAGGTGAAGAAGGGAATAGAGACGGTGTGTGAGGTGGAAGAGAAAAAGTAGTTAGATGAGATTGTATGGCATTAACAATAATATCATATTCATTGAGAAAAGAATTAGGCAATTGATAAATGGTTTGCAAGGTATGAAAGGGAACAATAGCATGGTTGTGCAGAAATTAATTGACAAAAATAATACCCTTTTCTTTCCAGTATTTGTAATAGAATGATTTACCTTTATATTTGAGACATGTATTAAACCATACAGTGGAAGATAAAAACATTGAAGAGGAGTGAAATCCTTAGAAAAAGTGTTATAAAGTAAAGAACGGGAGTATTTTAAAATAGGACTAGTAGATAAAAAGGTGCAATTTGACATAAAGATTACCTGTTGAAAAGAGAAATCTTTGAATAGGGAGCATTCAAAATGAACCCATCTTGGAACAGGACTGTCCACAAAATCATAGGCTAATGCAAAAGATTGTTTTAATCAAAAAAGAAGAATGATAAGCAGTAAAATTTGGAAAACGCACACCACCTTTATCCTGAGGACGTATGAGTTTGTTTAGAGCAATTCGTGGGCGTTTATTGATCCAAAGAAATTTTGTACATGTGGAATTAATTTTAGAAAAATATGTATTGGGGATTCTGACAGGAAGCATAGACAATGTATAGAAAACATGAGGCACAATCATCATTTTAATGGTATCTAGCCTGCCCCACCAGGAAAGATATAGGCGTGACAAGATGAGGAGGAGTGATTGAATTTTATTCAGTAGTGCTGTAAACGTGAATTTGATTGTGTCATGTAGGGAGGAAGAAAACCAAATGCCAAGATATTTAATTTTAGAAGGACACCAGGCAAAATAGTATCATTAAACATAAATTTATAGCATGTAGAATTTAAGGGTAAAACTTCTGTCTTTGAGAGGTTGAGTTTATAACCAGGAATACTAGAGTATAAATGGACTTCATTCAAAAAATGGGGAAGAGATTCAACGGGATTAGACATACAAATAAGTATGTCATCTGCATATGCAGATATTTTAGTTTCTACAGAGTTATGTGTGAAGCCAGTGATTTGTGAATTAACACGAATGCGCTCAAAGAATGGTTCAAGGCATAGAATAAATAATAATGGGGAAAGCGGGCATCCCTGCCTTGTGCCTCTGGACAAAGAAAAAGACTTTGAGAAGTGATTATTAACAAAAATGCTGGCTCGAGGACAAGAATACAAATGTTTAATATAAGAAATAAAAGAGGGTCCAAAACCAAACCAATGGAGAGTTTGAAACATAAATTGCCAATTAATACGATCAAATGCCTTTTCAGCATCCAAAGACAGAGCTGCAAGGGGAGATTTATATTTTTTGCCATAAGAAATGATATTAGCAAACATCTGAGCATTATCATATTCCAATCTGCGCTTCACAAATCCAACTTGATCAGTTTTAATCAAAAGAGGAATAATAGTTTCAAGTCGGGATGCTAAAATGTTAGCAAAAATTTTACAATCATAGTTAATTAGCGATATAGGGCAATAATTCTTACAATAAGAATGATCCTTGTACGGTTTGGGTATGAAAACAATTAAAGCATTCATAAAGGAGCCATGTGCTTTTGCATCAGCAATAATAGAATTAAAAAGTTGGAGGAGTTTAGGGACAAAAATGCAATTAAAGGTGTTGTAAAATTCTACAGATAAGCCATCGGGTCCTGGGGCTTTTGATTTTTTTTAGGGATTTGATAGCATTAGATACCTCTTGAAGAGTAATGTCATTTTCTAACATGTTGAATTCGTCAGGTAAGGATGGAGGAGAGGGTAGGTCTGAGAAGAAGGCTTGCAAATTTTGATTAGTAGGAGATGTGTCATCAGAATAAAGAGATTTATAGTATTCATGGAAAACCTTAGCAATATCTTCGTCTGATGACACTAATTTTGTAGTGGATTCATTAAGAATGGAGCCAATAGTCTTACGTTCAGATTTAATTTTTAAATAATTAGCTAACATTTTACCCGCTTTATTTTGCCCTCCATGATATTTAGATTTAATTTTAAGCAAAATATTACATGCTTCAGTAGTTGCTAATTTATTAAGTTCAGTTTTTGCTTTAATTAAGTCATAAAGGGCATCAGGTGAACGAGAAGTAAAATATGTCTGTTCTAAACTTTTAAGGTTTTGCAGCTGGTCTTCATATTTCTTCCTTGTGGATTTCTTCTTTTTCGATACATAAGAAATGGTAAAGGCCCGAAAATCTGCCTTAAAAGCATCCCAATTATTAAGAACAGAAGTATCTAATGGGTCATTAAAACTAAAAAATTCATTAATAAAAGTGGTAGCTTCTTTGATAAAAACCGTGTCTGTTAATAAAAAAGTATTACGTTTCCATCGGCTAAATTGAGAGGAGACATGTGAAAGATCCAAAACAGTGTGAACAGGGGCATGGTCCGATATAAAAATGGAACCAATTTCTGATTTTTGGAGAGAGGGAAGCAAAGACTTACTGGTCAAAATATAATCAATCCTAGAACGGGTGTGATGTGCATTGGAAAAGAAAGTACATTCAATTAAATCAGGATTACAAGTCTTCCAAACATCATAAAATGGACGAGAGGCAATGGCTGATTGAAAGGCTTTATGAGATTTATCAGGTTGAAATTTACATTTGGATAATCTATCGGAGAAAGGATCTAACCATTGGTTAAAGTCACCAGCAACAATAACATTAGGGCAGTCAATCGAAGAGAGGAGAACTTTAATATCATTCCAGAACTTAGGATCAGATTTCACAGGTCCATAAATATTTAATAAAACTAACGTTTTATTTTGTACCACAATCTTTGCCATTGCCCATCGTCCATCAGCATCATTCTGTGAAGATACAATTTGTACTGCTAAAGCTTTATGGAACAGTATGGCAACACCCCCTTTCTTATGGGAGGCAGAAGAAAAAAACAGCTTGGCCCACCCATTGCCTTTTCAACTTAAGAGATTCAACATCATTACAATGAGTTTCCTGAAGAAAAGAGATTTGAGAATTAAGTTTTGATAAATGAGATCGTACCTTATGTCTTTTGACTGGACTCCCAAGACCACGGACGTTCCACGTGACAAAGTTACACATAATGGAGGGAAGGGAGGAGGTAGGACAGTTGGAGTTGACACACTTCAAGGATAAAACTGCAAGGGAAAACACACCATAAAAGAGAATTACATTTTAAAAAATACTACATAAAGACCTACATTACCAGGGTACATGCACAATACATAAGAGGTAAAAGATACTAGTGAACAAAGAGAGATGAATAGAAGAGGGAGGCAAATAGAAAGGGATAGAGCAGGGGAGGAAAAAAGAAAAAGAGAGACAGAAAGAAGAAGAAAGAAAGAAAAGAGATAAGATAGAAAACATGTGAACAGATCAAGGAAAAACATCCTGACCTGTGGAAAGAGAAAAATATGAAGAATGACAAGCATGGTGACGCCAAAGAGCAGGGACCTCAAAAGGAATACAAAAGAGGATACGAAAGAAGAACCTCATAAACCAAATACAGAACAAGCTAAATTATGAGCAATAAGTAAGCATGAAAAAAGGAAAACATAATGATATTACTAAAATACAAAAAAAGATATTTGTTTGTGTCCATTCCATGTGGTGCGAGGCCCTGAAGATAATGTCTCAGTTTGTCTGGATCGTCAAAAAAGCGTGACCGACCATCATGAGTAATCTTGCAAAGACATGGATGGAGGAGTCCATACTGGATATTAAGGTGTCTCAGCTGAGGACCTAACGCAAGAAATTCTTTACGGCGTGCATTTGTTGCAGTAGAAATATCCTGAGAGATAAAGTTGTTATGACCTGACCAAATGAGGCGACCTTTGAGTTTCACAGCTTTCAAAACCTGCACCAGCTCAGTGAATTCAAGGAAAAGCATGATGATACCACGTGGGTTAGAAGCATTGGGGTTTGATACGACCCAAACGGTGTGCTCTTTGTATATTGAGAGGATTTGTGGAGACCTGTAGATCAAGAATTTCTGGAAGGAGTTTTTGTAGAAAAGATAAGATATCAGGACCTTCAATATTTTCTGGTAAACAATACAGGCATAAATTATTTCTCCGATTACGATTTTCAAGATCCTCAACATGGATTTTTAATTTATGAACTTCTTGTTCCAAAAATGGTCTTCGTAAAAACATCATGAAGGTCGCTGACACATTGTTCCAAATCTGCTACTTTACCCTCCATAACAATCCATCTCTCCCCAATTTGTTTAAGTTTTTCATTGGTCGCTGACATAAAAGGTTGAAGACCACGGACTTCATCTAATATAGAATCCAAAACTGGATTTTGAGATGAATGTATGGGAGAAGGCGGGTCATTCTTATGCCTCTTTGGTTTCGTACCAGTAACAGAAGATCTAGCCGAATGAAGGTCAGTAGCCATAGTGATATACCAAGAGAACACCAAAAAAGTGTGGAAAAAAATATAGAGTATATACTAATTATAATAAAAGGGTTCCCATATAGTATAGTAAGCTGAAAAAGTTAGGGGAAAAATAAGATGAAATCCTCCAATTCAGATAAAAATAAACATGAAAATGCACCCCAAAATTTTTAAGAAGGTTGGCTGCAATGAATAGTAGAGGTGTGCTAATGACTCACAGCAAAAAAGAATTTTCCTTTCTTCACAGCATGTTGTGATGTTCAAAAGCGCCAAAATAGAAAAGTCATTTGAGACGATATTTCAAGCCACATAGGTGAGCAATATTCCAATGCAAAAAAAACTGAACTCAACTTTCAGTATATAGCAGTATGAAAGGTTTGAAAACTGCCATTTGATGTAACATACAGCAAGTGAACACGAGCGTTTACATAGTGCTTCATTCCTCAGGCATGAAGAAAAAGTATTCAAAGAATAAAAAGGTTGTCTGCTTCATTTATGATATAATAAGTTCTGCAGCAGATAAGTTAAACCATCAGTCTTGCTTGATAAGAATGGCATAACGAATGAAGCGGTAAAATTTACTTGAGGAGATTAGGATGTAATCTAAAATGGCGGCCGTGCACATCAAGAAAAAGAAAACAGTCACCACACTGTGAAGTGTGAGTGGAATATGCGACTTAAACCACCAGTAAATGTATCAATGAGAATTAGGTGGCAGCGCAGTTTACAAGTAGAAGGAGCATACCGTTGTGAGGTAGAGAACAGCTGATGGAGACACGGGCTCAGCGGCTTGGAATGGCTGCCGCCCGCGTATCAGCACTGCAAAGTCGTCGGCAGTCCGTAGTTGCTTGTAGAGGTCAGGAGCACCTTCAAAAAACCTGTCGCCATGTGCACCGCATCTTCAGAGGCACTGGTAGGTATTTTAGTGCTCTGTAGTCAATGAATGAGGCCCACGAGCATAAGAAGAGTCCCGCGGCTGTGCGGAGCTCACATAAGGTCCGCCATCACTCCTCGGCACACAAGCCACACCCCCCACTGTTGTAATTCTAAACCATTGAAAAGTTACTGACACCTCAAAGGATGCAGTAACTGTTTCACAAAGGGGAAGGTGTCCTTTGGGAACTGTTTATGAAAGACTGCGGGTCACTTCCAGTTTCATGTAAAATACAAAGTGTAATCCTGGAGAGATAAGAACATTACTTTAACAATTACACTGGGGGGGTCCTGAATTGTATATAATATTATGTTCTGTATCAGAACAAAATCTAACGTTTAAAGCGTCCTACTGTGCGTATATAAAGATCATTCTTTTTTGTATGACATGGACATTACTCTCACCTGCAATAGGGATGGCCCAAGAACGGATTACATTAAGTATGATATGGGCAAAGAATTGTCAAATGGAGTTTCACTGCCCGCCTAATAGATAATGTAGGAAATAGAGTTTGCCCCAATTCTTGCTATGCAAAGATATTTATATCATGGTAAATCATTGTTTTAGTATTTATATGTATGAAAACAAAAAAAATGTGTCCAATTTCTGGAAACCCAAATAAATTAAAACACATTTAGAAGAAAACAATTATTAGAAATACAGTGTGCTTGAAACTACCAGGCCACCCCAGAACACTTAATAAATCCTAAAATAGCATTGTACACTCCATAGCAAATCCCCAGAATGTAGATGTAAAGTGGAAGTGGAAAGAAAAAGTTAAGGATATGAAGTATTGGGTATTGGGGCACAGAAACAGTAAATTATTGGTGATATGGATACAGAAAGGGTGATCCACAAAAAAGACAGTGGAGTAAAGGAGCAGGAAGTGGGAAAATAAACTAATTTTAAAGATGACCGAAGGTAGGGTACTGGAGGAGACACAAACAAAATGAAGTGGGAGAGAAAAAATGAGGAGAGAGAAGATAAGGGAGAGAGAGAAACAAGGAATGTGGAACAGAAAAAACAACGGTGGAAAGAGGAAAGGGAGTTTAATAGGTAAACCCCCAGAACAGATTGTTTTCAAATTTATGTTGTAGCTGTAACATCAACCTTGGGGCAAGGTCATTTGGATTTTGGTATCAAAATTAGGATCAAAAGCACATTTTGGTGCAAAATCACACATTGGTTCAAGATCAGCAAAAGTGTGAAAAACCTTTAGGTGCAAAAGTCTAAAATTACATTTATGTGCAAACATACCTTTGGTGCAGCATCATTGTAGAAACACTATTAGGAGCAAACACTATTTAAGGAGCAAATATCACTTATGTTATCTTCTCTTTTCACTTAGGCATACATTGCTAAGGGCCAGAAAGAAACAGCTTTTATGACAATAATACAAATTTAGAAGCAGCCATGTCAGTGTTCATTTGCTCTGGGAAGATACTTCCATACAATTGTCATGTATTATCACGCATAGTGTATTTCAATGGTGGACGTACACAGTGGAAAAGGTGAAGGGCGCAAGAATTCTATTTTCAATCCTACCATTCGTTTGAAATAATTTGAGAATAATGATGTAAACAAAAACGCTGTTCCAAGGCTCCGTTTTTCACATTTCACTTAATGTGGGATGCTGGAGAAGGAATCCTTTACCAATCACCACTGCATAATATAAAACTGTGCAATACTCCTTGGAGCTGATTGAAAAGGAAAATGCCACTTTAAACAATCAATAGCCGAAGAGGCCTAACAAAAGTTCTTTTTAGTTGTGTCTGTTCATGACATCAGCTCCGACAGATCGAAAAGAGCAGGTAAATGGTAATTTCAGAATGAAAGACATACTATAAATTGGTTTCTATCAAATGGTGAATGTCCTCATTTTTAAAATGTCGATTGCACAATTTAGGTGAAAATGTGTCCCACAATGTATTTTGCCATGAAATCCCATGCAGCCAAAACGGGTAGCTGTCCAAATTACTTCCTCGTCTGCTGTTTTTTTTAATAATTAGTAATGGGAACAAATACATGTATCATTATTTATACAATTAGATATGAAACTCTGTTTCCCACTGCTAGAGCAACATAAAAAGTATAAAATCAGTTTGCTCCATTTGTTTAGAAAGGCTATTCTGCAAGATTTTCTTTTTATTCCTAAAAATATTATTAGACGAGAAAATAACTCTTGCTTATCAGCCACACGTTTCATATGTATTTGCAATTGCTTCCCATTACCTTATCTCCATTTTTGTCCTGATACAAAAATGTTGTCATATGAACTTGAACATTTCCTAATACATATGCAGAAAGCACAGCAGAATAGCCTATTTTCTCCATTTTCTACACTGCTCTGATCTCTGGCTAATCTTTCTCTTAGGAAGGGTTGTCAATCAAAGACCAAAGTAGAGATTTGACTGACTTATCATCAATAATGTGTTGCCATAGGTTTGACATACATCAGGAAATCTGTCTACTGTTCCCAGTTCCTTTCTTAGATTTTCGTCAGATTTCATAACAAAGTTACCCCGATTAAAACTGTTATGACTGTAGTTTATTGAAATCACCTGTCTAAATATTGCAGAGTATGACTTTACTAACTCTGTGAAACACAGTTCCCAGCAGAAGCAAGAATGAGTGGTATGTTGATTCTAAAAAAAATCAAGTAAAGAGAATCTCAACTTAATTAAAGATATGAAGGCTAGCATTATGAATTAAGGCTGTTAATACCACTCCTGCAAGTAGCTCCCATAAAAAATAAAGATCACTATAACAATCAATCCAGATTCAAACACTATATAAGTTCATATCTTAGAATCTTCTGCCTCTTTAAGTTTTCTACATCGCAAAACTTCTTTCTTCTACTCTAAAATCTTTGTCGATGTTCCCTTCTCCGCAGATGAAATGTTACTGATTTTCTGTAAAAGAACAACAAGAATTTTATACCCCTTCCTTTTTTCAACATGCAGTAAACAACTCTAATACTAAATTTTATGAAATGTGTCAATTTTACAATTTTAATGCAAAGGGGGTGGAGAGAGGGATAATGCTAACCTCCATATCTTTAATAAATTCTAAATTCTCACTGCATAACATTTGGAGAATCGCCATTTCATTGCAAGATCAAAGGCAAGGGGGTGAGCAGGGGTTATTTTAGGAGTGTACCCCCTTACCCTGACTAGATGCAAGGGTCCCTATTTGTCAACAGTACCTACCTATGCCAACTAGAGACCCCCAAATCTAACACTAGCATTGTGCATGTTTACCACCTTTCAGAACAGCACTCAAAACGTGCTTGAATGGTCTGAAGTAATGTTTCACAAATTCTTCTATATACGACCACTCAGCACCAATCAAAATATCTTCCAACCTTGTTCTGAACATGTTGCATACTTACCATTGCCTCTTTCACTGAATCTGATCCAAATCACATCATATTCACACCTGCTCCCTTCAGGATGTTTTAAACCATCTGGCAATTGTCACAGAAGACACTGCTCTGAAGTTTTCACCTATGATAATAACAACTGTTTTTAACCCTCGTGCCTAAATTACATTACTCTTTTCTCATACAACCTCATACAGTGTATCTAATATCTAATGTCCTCACACATTTTGGATACAAAATCGAATCTGATATGGTTTTGATTCTTTTCCTTATTTAAACAAAACCACCCCATCCAGTGCATAAACCCTTCTACTTACCCCCAAAAGCCTCTTCAGCCGAAACTCTTCTATAGGAAAACAAAGCACAGTAAAGTTTTTTTCCCCCCCAATCAAAAAACGTATTAGTCGGCCATGAATAAAACAAATTAAAAACTGTATTTGTATCCTATAACACATCATATTTAGATAGATGGCCTTTTTAATTTCATGCTCTTCATGATTTTAGAAATCAAAATATCCCTACCTACAAACCATGTCCTGTAGAAATAGTTGATCAATAACAATTTATTGGTCTGTAATGTAAATCTCTCTCAAATTCTTCTGTTAAAAAAATTGCTATCTCTACCACAGGTGCTTGCACGGGATCCAAATTCGGCTCCATGCACCAACAAACCCAGCTTCTCTATATACTCATCTATCTACGTCTAGTTTCTTTGTGTCTATGAATTTTCTAGAAGTACTGCAGTCCCTCTTGAAAGGCATGTGCAATGTTCATATCTCAGGTCACTTTCTAAACAAGAAGGTTCTATATTTTGCTCATTACTAAAGGATGTTCCTGCTTTTTTGCATTTGTTAATAGAACGTTCTTGTCACAATTAGAAGAGGAATCAAGCAAGCTACCTTCAATACTGCAGAAAAACAAGAGTGAGATGTCAAAAAAGGTGTCACAAGCCGATTTGACATACTTCTTGTCTCACTTTTGACAGAACTCTCTGTAACATTACAAATAGAGGAAATGTATAAGCTTCGTTCCATAAATATTTCTGCTGCAAAACATCTATTGCTGTCATCCCTGGATCTGGTAACCACCTACAATAATTGTCTAACTGAGAAGACAATATGTTGCAAACAGATCCAGTTTCAAAGGTCCCCATTTTCTGTCTGTCTTCTGAAAATACATCAGATTTAGCTTTTAATTGCTTTAATCTCTCAAATATCTTGAATTCCAATCTGGTTTAGAATTCTCTTTTCCTGGAAAAAAATCTACACTTAGCGTTATCATTTGCTGTATGCAAAAATAAAATAGAATTCCTTTGCCTGTTCTGCTAACTGCCGATATCATGTACCCTTAAATGAATTATGTATGAGAGGTAGCACTGACACAGTCAGTAATCAATGATTGTTTAAAACTTTCAAATGACCACAAGATCAGGTGGTTGACCTATAGAAAGAATGAACTTCATTCATTTGGAAGGACAGAGCTATTTAGCAACCCGATGTCCATCAACGGTCATACCAGATTACTGGTTAAAAATGAATTATTGGACTGTATAGTTGAGAAGAGGTGGGAGGGGGTTATATGATTTTTCAACGAACTCCGTTGTAATGCATGCCTTTACCACGCATGCGTTACAACGGAATGCTATTTACACGCCTATCATTTTCCACGTATTTTAGCGTGGTGACGTCATAAATAAAAAAAAAACGGCCGTTTCCTTAATCCTGCGATGCCGATTGCCTGCACATCACGTCTAAAGGTAAGTTTTTTTGGGGGGGGGGAAACCCCCCCAACCCCCCTTTTTTTATATGTACCCTTTACCACACATGCCTTTACTACGTACCTCGTAGTAAAAGTATGCGTGGTAAAGGCTGTCGTTGTAACCACGCATGCGTTGTAATGCATGCGTGGTTAAAGTTTTCGTTGAAACAGCCTCGTTGTAGTGGCCGTTTCCCGTGGGAGGGTGAGTGGGAAGAAGGTAGGGTGATGATGTACCTCCCATTGTGTACTAGGCCTGGCATTGAGCCATATTTTTTAGGGTGTCTTGTCATCAGAGATTTCTTTTGTTGAGGTTTAGGCTGGGCCTGGCCCATTTTCTGGTGTCTTACCCTTCTAATGTTTTCTCTGAGAAGAATCTGGATCTATGCCCATGCAAAGCGAATGTGCCTCAATTCCAATTGCCCATGTTCTTTTTTTGTGAGCTTTTATAAAGAACAGAGAAATGGGTTTCTAAAGCAACTCTTAAACATGTTACATATCAGAAAGTGTGAAGAGGCTTTAAATCATTTACAATTGCTCCAGATGGATCAAGTCAGCATAACTGTATATAGATTCTTTGTCCACCTTATGAAATACAGGAAACTAGTGGGGAAATAATGATGAGTTTTATCAGGATTCCTGTTCTAAATCTTACTGAATAGTTTTTTAATAAGTCTATCATTTTAAATTTGCACTGAAGCACTTTATTCGGATTTGTACTTTAAGATGAATTTATTGTATATATTCCAGTGCAATGAGCAGAAGTTTTATTTGTTTTATTGTTTGCCTTTAAATACATTATTAAAATGAAAAAAAATGTAAGAACAGCTGGAACATTGTTTATTCGCATAAGCACTGCACTTCCACTTAGAATACTTCTGAAGCTCTTCAAATCGTATAACCCCACTGTCAATTCCAGACAATTTATGTGCTTGGTCTTCTCCAAACTTGACAAACAACCACCAGTCTCCGGATTGCAGAAACTTGCACCCAACCATGCAAACTTGCATTCATCTTTTTTTTATAAACTTTATTTATCATGTTATAAACAATTCATGATACTTAGTTTGCAGGTACCTTGCTCGCAGGCTCGGTAAAGAGAAAATAAAATAAAATAAAAAATAAAATAAATATATATATAATACAAGTAAACATAGATAAACAGATACATTCCCTTATTTAACATGTCTGATGGCCATCCGTAAGTATGTTACATGGATCCCTACTTCCCTGTTCCTACGCCCCATTTGCCAGTGTGATACCTGTGTGTTGCCAAAAACAAAACTATAACCTCATTAAGCTCCACTACGTTATTCCGCTAATTGTGCGCCCTGATTTGCTCCTTGTTCCTCTGGATCGGGTAGTGTGTCCGGCCTCTCTTGTAAACTGAGGTATTCCCTATGGGGTTGCCATATAGCCTTGCGTCATGAGGAGGGCGGTTGTAGTTCTGCGTATAGTTTGCTCGTGGTATTGCAATATGACATGCTCTTATGCCAGCTCTTTGTGTTGGGTTTCTGCCTGGTGCCCCAGCAAAGAACTATTTCTCGTTTCGCCAGCAGCATGGCAATTGCTATGAATCCGCGTGTGTTTTTGAGTAACGGATCTACAAAGCCTATCATTGCAATCAGCGGGGATGCGGACAGTTTACCCCCACCATCTGCTGTACTAGATCCTAAATTTCTTGCCAATATGCTCTTATTATACTACAGGACCAAGTCATATGTAGGAACGATGCCGCCTGCTGACTACATTTGGGGCAATGAGTAAAAGTGGTGTTCTTTATTCTGACAATCTGCTGTGGTGTAACATAGGCCCTCCTGAGTATCTCAAATTGTGATAGTTCATGTATGTGGTTGCATGATACTAGTTTAACTTGCTTGCAACACCCTTTCCAGATGTCGTCTGTGATTGGTTGACCTATATAAGCACCCCAGACTTCCCTGACCTTACTATCTCATTGCTGCATCAATGCAAGGCTGGCTTTGTACAGTCTAGAAGTGATGTGCTCTCTACTAGTGTCTGTAATTACTAGCGTGAGTGGACTGAACTCTGCCGGCTCTATCGGATAGGTTGATATTGTGCTTCTAAGCGTGCTCTGCAAACGGGTCAGTACGAAATGGTCCATGAATATGGTGGATGAAAAACGCGGGTCCTCTGTGTGGCAAAAAGCATGGCCCACAGGGAAGAGAACCCCCATAGAGGCAAGTCTTAATCGTGAAAGAGTGTGCGTGGTCCCGACTTCTACCACAGGGGAGCCAGGGATTCGCTGACAGTGGTAGTGCTGCAGAGTATAATGTTGACCCTCCTGTTTTTGTGAATAGTTTTTCCATGCCCAACAAGTAGTGGATAGTTGTGTGGATCCCGAGGGATTCCAATGGGAAGTATGGCATTTAGTGGTGTGGGGTCTGCAAAATTTCTCTCTGGTTTGGCGTAAGGTATGCTTACATCAGGGTGGAACCAGTGGTGTGCATATCCACTCTGTGTTACTAAAAAATAGAGTTTCATATACGGAACGCCGAGTCCCCCTCTATCGTACGGAAGTGTTAAGGGGTCCCACCTAACTTTAGGCTGTTTTCCTCTCCATACCAGCTTTATGAGATGCGTGCAGAGTTGCGTAAAAAATAAGTTGGTCAACGGGATAGGAATCTTTGTGAATAAATAAAGAAAGAAAGGCAAAATCACCATCTTTATATATATATATATATATATATATATAACTCCCCTTTGGTGGGCCAGGGTTGTGTCTGCAATTTGCGCTTTTTTTTGTCACTGGCTGTTGAGGTTGGACCGAGTCGTCTGTTTGTTTCTGTAGCGCTCTGAAGACCACCATGGCCAACGAGAGAAGCAAGAAGGTGTCCAAGTCTCTGGGACCGCGCAAAGGTAAAGGCAAGAGGAAGGGGAGCTACTCTAGCTTCTTCTACAAGGTGCTCAAGCAGGTCCACCCTGATCTTGCCCTAACACTTGGTGCGATGAAGATCATGGACTCCATCAATGGAGACGTCTTTGAGCGGGTGGCTTCAGAGGCGGCTAGACTCTACCTCTACAACAAGCGAAGCACTATAACCAGCCGCGAGATCTAGACCTCTGTGAAACTGGTGCTCCCTGGAGAACTTTCAAAACATGCGTTGTCCGAGGGCACCAAAGCTGTGGCCAAGTACATGTCTTAAAATTAGAATCTGCTTTGTATCATGTGTATTATAGCATGTTTTATTTTTTTTAAAATAAAGGTGTTTTATCACTACCACCATCTTTATAATGGCTATGCACCTGGCCGTTGACAGTGGTAGCTTAACCCACTGTTCTACTTGAGTCTGTAAGTGTCTCAGTGCGGGGCCATAGTTTAAGAGTAACACCTGCTCTTGAACCCTATGTAGATATATTCCCAAATATTTGGTCTCTGCTTCGCACCATTGTACTGGAAAGTCCCCGCACTCGCAATTCTGTATGACTGTCAGCGGAAACAGTTCAGATTTACCTCAATTAATTTTTAGGCCGTACAAAGCTCTGAATCGTTCTATTTCAGTTAATAACAGTTGTAAATTTTCTTTCGGCTTCCTAACATATAAAGCCACATTAACTGCATATAATGTTACTAGTACAGGGCTGTGTTTGAATTTGAGACCTCTATGCAAATGGTCCTTCTGGAAATAGCATATGAGGGGGTCCATTGCGATTAAGAAAAGCAATGGGGATAAAGGGCAACCCTGTCGGTGCCTCTGAAATCTGTGAATTGTTTCTTTATTGTGCCACTGAATCGGATACGAGCTGATGGGCCTGCATAGAGTAATTTCACCAAACCCATGAAACTTTTGGGAATGCCCATTTTGGCTAGCACTGCATGTAAGAAGGGCCACTCCACAGAGTCAAACGCCTTTTCTGCATCCAAAAAGACATAGACTACAGGTGTGATGGGATTTATTCTATTAACTACTGATAAGAATGTACGAAGATTGAGTGCAGTGGGCCTGTGCCTCCCAAACCCAGATTGAGCGGGTGCTATTTGTTCCATTAAAAGCAATGGTCTAGTGGCCATCATCTTGGCTAGGATTTTAAAATCGAAATCTAGGAGTGATAATGGACGATACGATTCACACTGCTCAGGGTCTTTACCAGGCTTAGAGATAAACACCAATACCGCTTCCCTGAATGAGGGCGGGAGAATACCAAATTCCAATGCTTTAGCATAGACTTCCAGGAGGTGTGGGGCTAGGAGCTTATTGTAAGTTTTGTAAAAAAATCCCCGAAAAGCCATCTAATCCTGGAGCTTTGGAACCATCCATTGCGTCAATGGCCTGTTCTATCTCTTCAACCGAGTAGGGTTCGCTCAAAAACTTCCTGTGTGCGCCAGGGAGACATGGCGATCTCGCCCAAGTACTCCCCAACCCCAGTCGTGTTGGCTTCTGACTTAGTTGCAAATAAATCTGTGTAATATGTCAAGAGCGTGCGCCCAGTGGCGGGATTCCCCATTATAATCCGCCCTTCTTCATCACGCAGCTTGGTAATGTAATTCTGAGAATAACGGTGCTTGAGTAGTCTCGCCAGGGTGCGGCTTGGCCTTTCTCCTTCCCCATACCTGCAAGCTGTGGCATATTTCCCAAGATATAGCGCTTCTGGACTAGCTTTGTCTGTGTATTCTCCCAATATCTCCTTTCTGCAAAGCATGTACTTCGCACTGTCTCGAGCATCTCCTCTCATGTTTTCCCTGTGTAATAAATGTAGGTCTTCTTCTAATCTGGCCAATCGCCTCCTTAAATCTCTCAATACTCTAGTGTGTGTGGAGATGCATACCCCCCTCATACACTCCTCAAAGGCCTCCCAAAGAACTGCCTGCGTTGAGACAGATCCAACTTTGTTAACAAAGTAATCCACTATTGCTGTGCGTAATTCGTCTTGGAAGACTGGGTCTTTCAGCGCCATGAAGGGCAATCTCCATTGCCTCTCTAAACAGCCTTCTGCCGGAAAGTATAATGAAAGAGATACAGGGGAATGGTCAGACAGAGTGCAGGGTAGATGTCTCACATTTTTGACCGATGCTATAGTTGGTCTGGTGATCAGTCAGTACTCGAGCCTTGTCCATGTACTGTGCTGTTGCACGTAATGGGTGTATTCAGTGTCAGTAGGGTTCAGATATCTCCATGTGTCCACTAAGTCATGATCCTGGCACATGTCTTGTAGTACCTTGTGAGAGCGGGGTTTAGTAGATGGATCCTTTGCAGTGCTGTCCAGGAGCAGGTCTAGTAGTATGTTTAAATCCCTGCCCAGTACTATGTGGTCTGTCGACAGCCTGTCCATGAGTGTCTACAGTTGTTCATAAAAGGCAAAGTTGTCAGTGTTTGGGGCATACACATTAACCAGAGTAATTTTGGGGTCCGCAAGTGTTCCTGTTACTATCAAGAACCGTCCACCCGAGTTGGATTTCGTGGCTATGTGTGTGAACGGCACTTTTTGATAAATCAATATAGCCACCCCTCGGGCATATGAGATGTAGTTGGAGAAATACTGATGAGTTCACCATGTAGACGCAAATTTAGACTAGGATGATGCGCTTAACCTGATTTTCCGCGAGCCGTGAGGGGAACGGCAAGGGCGCCGCTAATCCTCCCGAGAGCCGTTAGGGGAACGGACATTGTTTGGACTACTGTTCACAGAAGCCCAAGGTCAGCTGATGCGGGGGTGACGCTCTCACCGCGCCGGCTGGGGATAAGAAGGCAGCAGGACCACCGCAGCGCAGGACGCGCTTTGGGGGCGCCCGGGCAAAGCCCGGGCCAAGGGCGGGCCCGTCTGGGCCTGTCAGGGGCCGGAAGAGGCAGGGCAGGGCGACCCGTCTGTCATTTGACATCTTGCAGTGCTATAAAACTACCAGCTGGTCCTGAGTAAAAACTTAGAGGAGTATCAGGGGTTGGCATCTGTGTAATCGGGCTTGTGTAGCCAGGAACTGTGGAGAAGAAGAAAGTATGAATAAACACAAGATCCCTGCACGTGTGGGAGGAGGTGGAATCACAGGGACGCTCTATGCATTTATTTTAAGAGCAGAGTCCCTGGTTTCGCATCAAATCCAGTTGACTGAAAAAAGGTTATCTCTAGAGCTGGCTCATTCACAGAGTCGCTCCTCGCTCGGGCCCCTTGCCTTGCTGAAATCCCCGGCTGTGAGCACGTCAAGTCAGTCCGAGGTAGTGGAAGGGGCAGAGGGGAGTGCCAAGGAACTGATGCAGTGCCCGGTAACATTCACGCAGGAGATGCGCTGTGACCCGGGAGGAGTCCCTGCAACGCTTGATCAAGGGAGTGTGGTTATGTGTGATCAAGATGGACAAAACGACATAAACATATGCAAGGAGGGTAGACGGGGGCTCATTGTTGGACAGTCAGAGATAGAAGAGAGGGGTAGTGAGCATGATCAGCCTTCAATGGTCCCTAGTGCGATTCTGAGTACCGGGTCGGTTATTACGCGGTCAAAAAATTTGTTGAGCATGAAAGAGGTAGTGAGAAGCCAACAGGGAATGTTGTGTCACCAAATACAAGGGGAGGGGGGGGGTTGGTAATAAGGCCAAACAGACCAAACAGTCCAAGTATAGGCGGAAGATGGTTCCCCCTTGCAAGCTTTGTAAGCCACTGTCTAAGAATGCTGGTTGGAGTACTGAGGGTAGCTCCAAGCCCACTTTTTTAGGGGGTCCCTGCATTAAATTGGAGTTAGATGATATTGGAATGGAGAGTGAGAGTGATGTCTGGGCCAAGGTACAGTGGTAATTGGGCCTTGCACTTAAACCTCTGATGGACAATTTGGAGTTGATTGAGACAAAATTGGTGAAACTTGCGGGTTTGTATAAGGACAAGTTCAAACCCTCAGAAGGGGACCAAATTGTAGAAGGTACAGACAACACACAGTATGGAAGCAGGGATAACGTAGGGTCACAAATCAAGCCACTAGAGGGGGCGGATGAACAAAGTAGACAGTAGGCTAAGCAAGCTCAAAGTAATAAAGAAAGCCAGGGCCAAAGCCAAGCCACACGTGAGGTAGTGGTAGATAATCGGGGCCCACCCCCTGTTTCCCCCATCCTCAAGGATAAAAGGAGTGAACCATTGAGGAGAGATGTTGATCTGGGCAGGGGCTCCTCAGTAGGTGTACGGGGGTCTGTAGGATTGGTACGTTTGGACCTCCCACCGGCCTCTAGTCCATATACAGCAGTTTTAGTTGGTGTGCCTGCTGCAAATGGCAACACGATTGAAACCCCGCAGATGCTAATTAACTAAACCGCTCATTGGCTAAGTAAGAATGTAGGGTTTAGGATGGAAGATCACAGACTTATTTTAATGGCCAGACGAGTGGCTTGGTTAGGGAAGGCAAAGAAAACATTTGAGGGGGACTGTATAGTAGTACATTTTAGATTCCCTAGATTGGTAAAGGAGGTCCTTTATTCCTTTAGAGTTTACCCCTGGGAGCAACGCTCCTTAATTGGATTATTGCCACTGGGGTTCTTCTATAGACAGGTACCAAATGCATTAACCGGTGAAGAACTAGAGGGACCCTCGGTAGGGCGATACAGGGAAGGTGAGGGGAGGGCCCTCCCTTTATATAATAGGTACTTCCCATTGCCTAGTGGAGGAAACCTCAATGAGGTGGACTGACTGGGGGGTGGGGAGATCTCGAGGGGTTCTCTGAGCAGAGTGCAGGAAAGACCCAGGGGAGTAGAAGGCGATTTAGTGGGTCATGGGGTGGCACCTGAAATACTCCTTCATCAGGCCTACTCAGAAGAGACTTGTTTGGCTAAAGAAGTCATAGAAGTCGGGCCAAGCCCCACAAGGATGTCTCAAGATTTTGGTTTTGTCTCTCACCCCTCTCATTCACCACTGGAACAAAATTATGGGAGGTTGAAACTAGTATCCTGGAATATAGCTGGTCTTTTAGCTAAATGTAAGAACCAGGAATGGAGACAATTTATTACTGGGTTCCAAATAATTTGTCTGCAGGAAACGTGGGTGGTAGATTATAGTATCTTCCACCTTGCGGGGTATAAGTGTTTTTCGGTACCAGCACAGAAGTCACCTTCAGGGAGGGCAATGAGAGGTTTAATAACATTTGTGGACCTTCAGATGGAGGGTGTATGGAATAATTTAAATTGGACCTCGGACCATATGTTGGCTCTTAGGTTCTATAACAATGGCCTCAATCTAATATTGGTTAATTTTTATAATGCCCCTCTACCACATGTGAATAGGTCTAGAGTTGATGAGTTGGATGTGAAACTTAGCTCAGGGGTAGGGCAGAAGAAGGGGGCTGTGGCACCATTTCTGTTAATAGCCGGTGACTTTAATTGTCACCTGTGCCCTAACCTAACACCCGCCCGAGGAGATTGGTCCCTATGTACGATATGTGAGGGTCCTCACTTTGAGCATACAAGGGGGGGAAATGAGTTTGGTAGGGTTTTGAAAAAACACGCCCTAGAGCACACCATGGATTTGGTAGCCACAGGGAGGGGTAGAGTTGTTAACCCCACCTTTAAGGGGAGAGGGTGCAGCTCTGTTGTTGATTATATAGTGGTGTCCAAATTGTTTAAAGAATGGATAAGAGGGGCCTCAATTGAGCTAAGTATATTTAGTGATCATAACCCCCTAACACTCCTGGTCACAGGACTATCCTCTAGAAACGCCCGGAGAGGGGCGGTGGGCGGCATTATTGAAAGCGTGACGGACCGGGGTAAAATATTAAGATGGTCCAAGGTGGATGGAGTGGCCTTTTATAAAACCCTCATAAATGAAGGGAAAGATCTTATAGGAGAGTGATTGGACCTCTCGGTGGAGGGACCCCCTTTGGAGTGGCCCAATCAGTAGATAAGTTGTTCCTTACTACCGCACATGGGGAAGTAAATGACAATCCCAGGTGGTTCAATAAAGATTGTTCCCGCGCACAAAAAGAATTAAAAGCTAGCTTAAAAATAAACCCGAGGGACAAGTTAAAAGTTGCAGAATGTAGGTTAGCATATAAACAGGCGGTTAAACGCAGGAAGTTTAACCTTCAAGCACAAGCTTGGGAAGATTTAAGGAAGGCAGCTGAAAGGAAGGATATGAATGCATTCTGGAAGATAATAAATAACCCATGCTTCCAGGATGCTAACATACCCGAAATTGGCACTAACATATTGCCTGAACAATGGCTAGATCATTTTAAAGGACTGTATAATCATGCAGATAATAGCATACACGACGCTGAAGGCGGTATAGGGTGGACTTCATCAATAGTTTTTACGATGGAGGGAATTGTAGAGGGTATCCAGGGTCTAACACGAAATAAAGCACCTGGGCCGGATGGCACCAATTCTTACGAGGGTGATTAATGCTGCTGTTGTTTCCGGCCTCCCTCATTCCAGGTCAACAGCAACAATAGTTCCCATATTTAAAAAGGGGAACAGGGACAAGCCCAAGTGTTATCGCCTTATTTCGTTAATTGATGTAACGGCCAAAGTTTTGAGATGCGTGATTTTAACACGTCTAATGGATTGGGCAAAGGAACATCAGATTATCACAGACGTCCAGTACGGGTTTAGGCCGGGGAGATCAACGACGGATCAATGTTTAAATTTATATTTATTGGTGGCTAAATATACCATAGCCAGTAAGGAGGCGGTATATTTAGGTTTTATGGATCTAACCGCAGCGTTTGATCACGTTAACAGAGAGAAGTTGTGGGCTCTTATGACTACACTGGGGGTTGAACAGGGCATAATAAATATATTAAAAGGATTACATTGCAAAACCTCCGCGAAAGTTAGATATAATCGGGAGGGGG
Source organism: Lissotriton helveticus (assembly GCF_964261635.1). Classification (NCBI taxonomy): domain Eukaryota; kingdom Metazoa; phylum Chordata; class Amphibia; order Caudata; family Salamandridae; genus Lissotriton; species Lissotriton helveticus. Next base: position 605,008,120 of record NC_136065.1, read on the forward strand.
GTTCCATGACATCTTTCCCCTGTACTAGTGGGGTTAGACAGGGATGTATTTTGGCCCCTTTCCTGTTTTCCCTGTATATTAATGGGCTAGACCAGGCTTTAATTAAATTGAAGGTGGACTCGCCGAGAGTTGGAACAAGAGCTGTCCCTGTGCTGCTTTACGCAGATGATGCAGTGCTTCTAGCACGTACCCCGAAGGGACTCCAGCATCTGATAGACGGGTTTGTCAGTTTTATGGACACGTTAGATTTATTGGCCAACCTGACTAAGTCCTATGTCATGGAGGTAGGGAACAAACCTTGCAAGAAGTTTATTTACAAAATAGGTGACCATAGCATACGGAAGGTGCAGACTTTTTCATACCTAGGTATTTTATTTGAGGGGCTTTTAAATTTTAAAACACTAATTGAGGAGCGTTGTAGTAAGTTAGTGTCCTCAACAGGCTCAATCATGAATTATGGTCGTAGGCTGGGTCTGTGTTCACCCGAGCAAGTGGTGAATTTGTATTGCTCGATCTGTTGCTCCAAAGTGTTATACGGGACTGAAGTTTGGGGCTTTAGCGATGTTCACCAGCTACAGATAGAGGATAATAACTATTTGGGAAAATTGCTCAAATTTCCACAATGTACTTCTCCGTATATCACTCACGAGGAATTGGGCATGGTTTACATCGAGGATCTGGTTCAGGTTAAACCAATTATGGCCTGGCTTAAGATCTGGGTTAACCCAGAGGCTAAACTGAATAGACAAATAATTATGGATTGCCTCAGTAGGAATAAAGGGATGAGCATCCCATGGTTGAAGTATGTGAAGTCTTCTTTAGAGGGATCTGGGTGTAAGGACCTATTTATAAATCCGAGGGCAATTACTAGCCAGGACAAGAACAGAGTGAAGAGGATATTTTGTAATCGTGTAGCCTCTCGAAGAGAAGCACGGGAAGGGGGCAAACACTCTGTTCGTTCTCACAGCCTGTTGAAGACCTGTGAGGGTATGGAACCCTACTTAGCCCTCATGTCAAATGCGCAGGATAGATTTCTAGTCACTCGTTTTAGGCTCAACCTTTTACATCATTTAATGGCAGATCCGCCAGGTTTTTACATTAGCTGTTGAGCAGAAGTGTCCCTGCGGTTGCGACTATCGGTCCCCTCAGGATACCCTTCATTTTGAATTATTGTGCCCATTTTATTCATTGTCAAGGCGCCGTTTTTTATTAAGCATTTTAAAACTGGCCGAGTTTAGGCATGCCAGGGTTGCCTTATTATTCTTGCAAATGGCCAATGACCCTAGGACGTTGTTTTGTATTGTGAACTTTTTGAAGCTAGCACTCAAATTAAGGAAAACAATGGGGATTTTCTGAAATAGGTTTTATGCTTTTATAGGCTATCAATTGTTCATACAAGCAAGGCTCAATTAATTGCAATTGATTGTGATTATTTTTTTTAAATATCTATGTACTTGTATTATTATGCACTTTTATGGTATTTTCTAAATGCCGAATAAAGTATATGATTGATTGATTGACTAGGATGAAGGTGATAAGTGTGTTTCCTGAAGATATTCTATATCTGCCGTGTGTTGAGGCATATACTGGAATACTAATCTACATTGCTTAGGGCTATTCAGACTACGGACGTTCCAGGGCAGTAGGGTAATATTAGCGCTGCGCTGTGTTTCTATCTTGTGGGCCATAATGGGAATTATGTGCTTGTGAACTGTTCCTGCATCCATAAAATTATACAACAATCTAACAAGTGCAATCTTAAACCTGCATCAGATAAATGACAAAACAATTCTGTACCACTCCCCCACCCTCACTTGGCGGCTGCCCGTCAGGTGATACCCATATAGGGGTATCACCTGACAGGCAGCCTTCTAATGAACTGTTGCCGTGCAAAATGCCAACATGGCAATTCTCCCCAAACTAGTATCATCGTGTTCCCACAAGGGGGTGGCAATGCCACGTGGGACCCCGTGCTCTTGAGAAGATCCCCCAGGGGAGGACCCTCCTTTTGTGCAGTAAGTACCAGCGTAGTGCTTGCAGAAGATCTGTACCTCGTCTGGATTGTCAAACATTATATGCCTTGCCGTTGACATCAATTCTGAGCCAGGCAGGGTAAAGCATGCCGTTTCGTAGACCCAATTTCCTTACCGCTGCTTTGGCCCCTACGAACTTACGCCTGGCTTCTTGCACCAATGCAGTCCAGATGGACTGAAACATTGGAACCCTGTCATGTCAATGTCCCCGTTTCTCTGGTGAGTCAAAGCACCGTATCTCTATCCTTGAAGTTCAGCAAGCGTGCCATGATTGGTCTTGGTGGAAGTCCCGGATTAAGACGGGGACTGAGTGTTCTGTGGGCTCTTTCAATGGTAAAGGTGCTTGTAAAATGTTCTGTCCCAAATAAATCCGTCAGTAGGTTCTCCACGAATTTGTCCAGTCTTCCGGTATTGGTCGATTCAAGGATACCCATGATTTGGACGTTATTGCGCCGACTTCTGGATCCTAAGTCCTCATTCTTTGCGGCAACCGTCTTCAGTATGCGTTCCAGTCATTCTACCCACTTGGTAGTTTGAGCTGCCCCATCTTCCGGGTCAGATGTGCGACCCTCCACAGTATCCAGTCTGGCGTCATGGCGATCGATTCTCTCTCCCAGTCCATCAGGGCGTCAGTCTAGTGCATGAAATCTGGTATCTAGCTCTTTAAACTCAGAGCGTAGTTCTAACAACAAGGCTGAGTTATCTGGGGATGCAGTGCCTCCAGTGGCTCCAGCGGCAGCCTCTGGGGCCATCTCTGTGGGCTGACGGTTTTCTGTCTTTGCCAGGGCTTCAAAGTGCAGTGTTTTCTGCTTAGGGTCTTTGCGCACCATTCCCAACCACCACCCGGAGCACCCGTCAGCCCCACCATGCATTGCAGGGTTCTCTTTTAAGCAAGTCGCTGTTCCCACTCCCACAGTCTCTTGTAGTAGCGTGTGCACAAGTTTAGAGGAAAAGGCGTCGCCCAGGCTTGGCTGTCGTCATCCATAGGTAGGTATATGCGTGTTGGCCTGTGTGGCCTCTACTGGATTATTTCTGGCCCTCCTGTGCTCCAGTTATATTTAAGGTGGGTGACCCAATATACCCTTGCGAGCTTGGGCTGGAATTCGATATAGTAAATTGCCAACAAGGGGATTTATTTGATGATACCTAAGTAACAGGCGGTTGATCGATCTGAATTGTCACAATTTAGGACCAACTTAATTCAATTAAAACCTGTTGGTAATCTAATTTGTCACTTTTAATTTTGACACAGTGGTAAGTACTCACAGAAGAAAAGCTACACGGGATTTCCCATGTAGCTTTTCTTCTGTGAGTACTTACCACTGTGTCAAAATTAAAAGTGACAAATTAGTTTAACAACAGGTTTTCATTGAATTAAGTTCCTCCTGTGCTCCAGCCAGTGTTATGGCATGCTGGTAAACAACCATAACAACGCGGGCATTACCCCGCGCTGCTATTACAACGCTGCTTTTACACCGCAAGTCGTTACAACGACTTGCGCTGGAGGGTGCTGTTGGATAGGGAATAGTTTAATTTTCTATTCCAACACCTTCCCTATTGTAACGTAGGCTGGAGTTGGAATAGAAAATTAAACTATTCCACTATCCAGCGCTTACAGCGCAAGTCGTTGTAACGACTTGCGTTGTAAAAACAGCGGTGTAATGGCACGCGGGGTAAAAGCCCGCATTGTAATGCCATACAACTGGCATGCCCCTCCCCTCCTCTCCTAAAGTCTTGAAGCCCTCACGTGTTTAACTGTTGGGGTAATGGGGGGCCACTCACCAGTTACTGTGGTAAAGTTCCTCCGTTTTTTGGCTGTGCCCTGGTGCCCCAGACGATCGGTTCCTCAGAGCCAGTTGCCCAGTTTGCTGTGGGCAATTCACGCCGCTGTGAGGGATCCAGCCTTCATTACACCTTCCCAATCTTCAATAGTGTCTGCCAGATCGCGCCGGTTCTAAACGCCGTTAAAAGGAATGCCGGGGGCTGGGAATGCGTGTCATGCCTTTCTTGCACCATTGTAAGCAGTACTGAATGGCCTAAAGTTCGGGAAATGTCTTTCCCAGGTTTAGGGGTTACTGAGAATCCGATTGGGAAGCTCACAATTCCCGATGCGTAGAGGAGCTCTGGGTGTGATTTTTAAAAGGCTTTGTTGGCTCCCCATAAATAGTAGCGGGCTCGGTGTGCATCACTACAGCGCCTCACCCGGGCCATTACCAAATGTTGCGTCGCCTCACCGCTGCTCCCGGCGCCGAAGTCCTGCAGTCGGACCACGATTTGGGTGGTGCTGTCAGGTGGGGTCGCCTTCCAGAATCAAGAAGGTGCCCTCCGTCCATTTTCTTGAGGGACCGCTCCAGTGCTTGGATTACGCCAGTAAGGTGGTTTCATTCTTGGCCCAGCCTGGGATGGGTCCACGACCGGCAGGCACCATTTTGTCAGCCGGGTCTCGCGATACGCCGCAGCCGATATTGGGTTTATGAGTTCAATTCAAGCTGCTGTCCTCGGCCCGCTGTTTCTGCATACTTTCCGGTCACAAATTCTCTGTTTTGTGCCGGGGTTGATTATGGTTGGATGCGGTTCTGAGCTATGGCGTGGGGTCTACGCAGAGCTTCAGCTCCAGGCGGCCATTTCGGTCCTTGATCCGGCCACACCCCCTAACTTGCATCCTTCTCTAAAACAAAATATGGTGCACACCCATCTATTGCTTTGCAGTTTCATGCTTCCAAATTTTCTTTCATCCGTCTGTAAAACAAAATATGATGCACACCCATCTATTGCTTTGCAGTTCCAAGCTTCCAAATTTTCTATGCTCCCAGGGTTAATACTTACTCCTCTCTTGCTTCTAACATCAAATCTATCTTGTCTCTATATCATAATCCCTTTCTTAAAGCTTCTCACTTCACTCTCTGTAAAGCTCAATAAGGTAAAGGACCCAGAAAATGGCATGTATTTATGAATATAAAAGGCCAGTCATTCTTGCCAAATCCCTTAAAGATTAAAGCTCTTTCCATAATACATTCCTTATTTCTTTCCTTACCAGCTTCACTTTCTTTTCTGCTAATAACAACTTTAACTGCGCTGTATCTATTTGAAATCCTAGAAACTCCATTTCCTTTGAAGGTACTAATATTGATTATTCCTTGTTTAAAATAAACCCTAATTTCTCCAACACTTCCTTCGCTGTCAACAACTGATGTTTCAATACTTCCTTGCATTGTGCATCAACAGAATATTTCTCAAATATAGGATTAATCAAATTTGTCTTTACCTTAGATAATGTACTACTGGTCTCAGTACCTTGGTGAAACACCTCTGTACCGAGAACACGACGATTGGAAACACTGAAACGGGTAAAGCGGATTTCTCCATCTGAACTAAAGATTATAGTGACTTTCTAAATTCACCGGAACAGTGAAATATGTTTCACCATCCAATCTGCTATCAACAGAATGTCCCTCAATAAATGGACACCCTCTATTTTGAAATGTCTGTACAACACAAATGTGTTCAATCTCCAAAATTGATCACTGGTCACCAACCTTTGTCCTTTTTCTCCACCCAAAAACGTGTTGCTCACAAACCCTTTGAAACATGCCTCCACTCTTGTAATTGCACTTTACTGTATTGCATAATCTTGATGTCCACAATTGCCATCTGATCTTGATTCAAAACTATCTGTTTTGGATCTACCTTTTCTCTTGGGATCGCTGCAATTTCAAACTTGTTGCCATTAACTGTCTCTAAAACCCAAGGATCTTTTGTTGTGATTTGCCAATTTAATTTTTTTTACTTATGACACCCTCTATCCTTTTGGGGAAAGAATCAAAAGTAAACACTGTAGTCATCTTGCAATCCTCCTGTGCTTGCGTCCCTTCCTGTGATATTTCTGCTACTTCTCGTTTTCTGTCTGTGAGGAAAGAATCCAGTTGAGGCTTTAAAGCCTCTGTGGTATTCCCTGCCTTGAAAATTATATTGGGGCATCGACCAGCCTCGGCCTACATGAAGTCCCCGTCTGCCCGCCCTACTAAAACAACACTCCCAAATACTTATGTTACTCTATGCTTTGTCCAAAGCAGTAAAGGTTGATACATACTTCCCACACTTTTTATCAATACTTCTCTCATTAGCATCCTTAATTGCCTCTTTACCTGCCATGTCGCCTCATGTTTTGATTTATCAATATTCGCAAGACGAGTAAGAAGACTCGACCATAGAAACTGTAACCTGCTTTCAAAATATGCGTCTTTCTCAAAAACAAGCATTACAACGCATGTCTCAAACAAACGAAAGTTAATCATTTTAAAATATGAGCACAAGTCTGAGGTACACTTTTATAAGGTATTTAAACATTTACATAATTAAAAGCATGTATATATTAACTGTAACACCCAAACATTTTTAAAGTAACAACCCATAAACAACTGCTTCCATTCACACTCTCACAGAGATCATACTTCGAACATTTAAAACACCATTACAAAGAGAAGGGTACTTTCTTTTACAGGAGCAGTATTTAAAAGAGGCAGCAGATTCTCATATCGGGATTTATATAGCATGTTTAGTTCTAATTATGCAACAGTTATTATGGTTCTGTTTATGTACTTTGAAAGAGTTTCTTGCAGAAGTGGCAATAAAAGTCTTAATGCATAAAACTAGCCTTCGATCTTGAAATGAAATTTGTTGACATAATCTCTCCCATTCCACTAATAATGTTGCATTTTTGCCTTTTCCTCCCAAAGAAAATAAACAAGGTGTTAGAATTTCCCCAACCTTTGCACCAAGCTAAAAAAAAAAGTAACTATTTTATTCTCATTTCTCCCTGTTACAGGACGAGATAGTAGGCCAAGGGGTTTTACTATTGAAAAGTTTTTATTGAAGAATGTATGGGGTAAGTGGCCTGGACAACAGTCCTCTAGAGACTTTCCAGTCTTCCTGTCACCTGCAGTTTCTTCACTGGCATAGCAAGAGCAGTAGGGTTCCACTATCTTCTGGAGCGGAATGCCCTCAGGAAAGAAAGCCACAGGCTGTTAGTGTCCTTGTCCCTCAGAGGGGAGACTAACACTTCACCACGTCACCACAGCTATCATGACAAAAAAAGGGTCAGGAAGTGATTCACACTGGTGCTAAAATACACACTTTTGTGAGCAGGCAGAGGGTTCCAGAATAGGATATCACAGTGAGTTTCTTTACCATCAAACACTAGCCCCAGTGCACCAAGAAAGTTCTGCTACTAGGACTGTCTTACTTTTCTCGCCTTTCAATCTCACAGCCCCGTGACATGCCCGTGAGACTAGACCCACTGGCTCACACAACACACAGAATTCCACACCAGTTGTCTGAAGCCGTGGCTCGATAAAGGAGCCACAGCTGCCTCGTCCGTCACGCCTCCCTGCTGACAATCCCAGCTCTTGAGGTTCTCTCGTCCTGGCATTCCATTTGAGTCGACGTCTTCAGTTGTGGAACCGCTTCTTCCCGCCACTCCTGCAACCGATGTCCTCTTCTGCTTCTTCCCGTCCTTCATTTGTTGCTCCTCTTCGCTCCCGAACGCTGCGTCTCACTCCTCGCTCTGCCGCTGACGACTTGCTTTCCTCCCTCGGACCTGGAAGTGCAGTCAGATCACAAGATGGCAAAACAAGCAACAAGGTATCACGGTACCCCCGGGGCTCATGCCACAAACCCCCAGGATTTTCCATCACACTCCCCAACTAAAGAAAACATGATTTCACAATGCAAACTATCTTCTCTCTTGAGATAATGGCAAAAGACATTGAGGCTATTTGGTGGGTAGAGAAGTCAAACAGCTGCAGGCAGTCAAAGGGAGCACAGAAGAAGTAAAGTTCTTCATATTTGGTATGCACTATACCGGCATTTCTCACAGCATCACTTCTAGCCACATCAACTCCTGCATTTCCTGTGTCATATGATTCTTCAGAGAGCAATGCAAGATAGTGAAGGCTGTTTGCATAAAAGTAATCAGTGGATTTCTAATAATAAAGATTAATTGTCCGCAACATGTGCAAAACATGGTGGCAAGGTTTTTTTCTTCGAATAGGGAAACATTGTATATCAACAGGCATTAACCTATTGCTCTAGCTACCTGTGCATAAGAGCATCATATTTGAAATACCTAGTTTTAAAGTTGTATTAAGGGGTAGCACCAAACAAGATAGCATAATATTTTTCTTCCTGTAATTTATAGTCAAGCACTGCAAATGCCAAGAACTAAACTCTGGTGGAAGGGAGATCGCACATTCGCTTTAGTTGGCCGATCGGATCTGGAGCTGAATACCCTGCCCCCCAACCCTCCAGATATCAAGCATTACAACGTTCTTCTAAGCTTCAGAACAGAGCTTAACATGTTCCTTTGCAACAAATAACCATTTGTTAGCTTTATAACAGTAATTCCTACACCTTTCAACTTTTGAATGGGGGTTGGGACACTTCCTCACAGTTCGCCCCTTTGCATCCTGGTAAATGCAGTACACAGTTCAAACTTACTTCAAAATTAGCTGGAGTTTTTCACCAAAGTTGGTGCAGACATTTCTGTCTATCTCTAGACATGTGTTTCTGGGTTGAGCCCGTCATCAGTAGAGAGCAGCAGTATTGAGAGCCAAGAAAATTAAATTCATCTGGGGTTGCTTGAAATGCTGCCAAGTTTCCCTCAGGTCACAGTACCACTCACAGGCACACAGGTGCATCTCCAAAGCTCGTCAGCTTGCTGGCTCAAGGGAGCCTTTTAAACAGAATGGGGGTTGGGAGCACACTGCCTCACAGTCCCAGTAGTACACTGCCTCACAGTCCCAGTACAGTTGGCCCTTTGCATCCTGGTAAATGCAGTACACAGATCAAACTTACTTCAAAATTAGCTTGAGTTTTTCACCAAAGTTGGTGCAGACATTGCTGTATATCTCTAGACATGTGTTTCTCGGTTTAGCCCGTCATCAGAAGAGAGCAGCAGTATTAGAGAGCAAAGAAAAATCATCTAGGGTTGCTGGAAATGCTGCCAAGTTTCTCTCAGGTCACAGTACCACTCACAGGCACACAGGGGCATCTCCAAAGCTTGTCAGCTTGCTGGCTCAAGGGAGCCTTTTAAACAGAATGGGAGTTAACCATAAACAGAATGGGAGTTGGGAGCACACTGCCTCACAGTCCAAGCACAGTTCGCCCCTTAGCATCCTGGTAAATGCAGTACATAGTTCAAACTTACTTCAAAATTAGCTGGAGTTTTTCACCAAAGTTGGTGCAGACATTGCTGTCTGTTTCTAGACACGTAGTTCAGGGTTGAGCCCGTCATCAGTAGAGAGCAGCAGTATTAGAGAGCAAAGAAAAATCATCTGGGGTTGCTAGAAATGCTGCCAAGTTTCTTTCAGGTCACAGTACCATTCACAGGCACACAGGTGCATCTCCAAAGCTTGTCAGTTTGCTGTCTCAAGGAAGCCTTTTAAACAGAATATGGGTTGGGAGCACACTGTCTGACAGTCCCAACACAGTTCACCCCTTTGCATCATGGTAAATGCAGTACACAGTTCAAACTTCAAAATTAGCTGGAGTTTTTCACCAAAGTTGCAGCTATTTTTTAAGTAAGTTTGAACTATGTACAGCATTTACCAGGATGCAAAGGGGTGAACTGTGCTGGGACTGTGAGGCAGTGTGCTCCCAACCCCCATTCTACCTTTCAAGTTTTGTTATTACTGCACTTCGTTATTACACATTTTTATAATAGATTCGGGCGCATAGAGATCATTAATTTTGTAGCGTGTGCCCCACAAATAAAAAAAATAATAACAAGCCTGGTACAGTTCAGCCAGGTACAGTGCACACTTCGCTTTCACGGTTTTATGCTTATGAATACTTCTAAAGCAATACAAGTGCTTATATTATTGTGAGACTTTTAGCTCTATTGAACTTCACAAGCATCCCTCTCAACTTTGCAGAATTGTTTGTCATTCCTAACAGTGGTACATTGTGCATTTTACTTTTTTTTTTAAGTATCAAACCTCAGAGTCATACCTGCACTCTTTTTGCTGTGTAATGTGAGTTCTATGTGAAAAGGAGAAAAAACATGGTCGTATCAGCCCCATAATTAAAATTGCCTTTGTGATTTTGACAGTGATGATTCTGATGATAACATCTCTGGCGAGTAAGCAGCATGACAGCATGAGCTGCATGCTGATCTGCTGCTTTTTCCTAGCTTATGGTGATCTGCTTTCCTTATCATGTGTTGGGTCGAGTTCTGCCATCTGATTAGGAAGTGTTGGTAGAGGTCACATCTTTGTCTATATCCTCATTTGGCTCCTCTTTATCACCATTACCTGCTAATGTCTTTCCTCATCCCAATCCTTACAGTATGATTATATTTACCCAGTGCATTAGCATTTCTGACAACCTACCAAGCTCTTTCCTCTTTCTATTAAAAATAACCTTGCCTCTCCCGTTAAATGCATCCCTCCTTCAGGAGCACTTCCTGTTATAGTTTCTGGTGAAGACCATTTCTATCAAACTATGAGCATTAGGAGCTGAGCAGCACTCATAATATCTCTTTTCTTTCTTGTTTTCTTTTTTTCTTTTTGATGCCTGGGGCTTGTTTCGGAAAGTTACCTCTCCCTTCATCTGGTCGCGTGGTGCATGTCTGTTTTTTACAGTCTCATTTTCCAATGCGCGCCTTTTTAGGTCTCGCCTAGACAGCACATGCGCTGTCTCACGAGGCATGCTGTATCTTGCACATGGGCTGGAAGAACCTTCCACTTGTTCTATTGGCTCCTGTTGATGCCCTTTGTAAGTGGCTGCTACTCATTGGTGAATATGTTTAATTCATCCCATCTTTTGCTGTCCCGGACCCTCCCAGCAGACTGCCCCTCCTCCATGTGTTCTTCCTTGTGTTTTTTTATGTTCATTTGCGGCACTATTTTCTTTTTTGTTTGCCTCTAGAGCTCATGAGGGCAGCAGAGAGCATGCATAGGAGGCTGCGGGTGAGAGCTGGCAACTTTGCCACCAAACACTGCGTAATCTGATGCGACAATAGGACTTCACTTTTGCTGTTCTCATCGGGCTTTTGGGGTAGGATTTGACTTTTGCAATGCATTTAAGGCATAGATTTATATGCTGTTTATACGACTCTAACCTATCCAAAAATCAGTGTTTCTTTGTTCTATGTGTCTAAGACATAAATACATACCGAGAGTGATTCAAGTACGAGGTGCTTCATTCTGAGAGGGAGTAGACTTTTTACTGCAGCCTAATGTAATTAACGGCTATAAAACAGTCTATCAGTAAAAGACTCATAGAAAGGCTATAATAATCCTGGGAGACAGGAGTACAGTGGCACAAATTACTGCGGTAGCATTTTTTCACTGGGTGACTACACCTTTCCAAGACTACCGCCACAAAGAGAAATCTCTTTCAGTCGAGTCCACCACCATTTAGGAATACTCACCTTCATTAGGTAACAAAGAATCTTCTTTCTATGTCCATGATGCTGTTTGCTTCAACCACATGAGGCAGAGTTTAAGATGAACTTCGCAGCTGCCGATTCTGGTCAGTATCTGTCTTGTCTTTCTACCTCTGACTCCTTTGACTCGCCCCATGTACCAACCAGCCTATGCGTACTCTGCACAACCACAGTCTCAGTGGTGCAATCAGTACTCTGCTGCCTTGTGGCTCCTCTCACCCCGATATGAACTGGTAGCACCCCCAAATAAAGCCTCAGGCCCCTCTATCCGCCACCACCCCGACTGCCTCATCGTTCCCACCCCTTCTAGTGCTCTAAGGACCCATCCAGACTCAGTCCTCCTCTCACCCTTCTGCAGCTCCTGTGGTCCCTTTAAGCCACCTCCACCCCAGGACTCATCTGAGCCCCCTGCAGACCCAGGGGCGTGAAGTACATTACGCAGCACTTCATTGCCATCTGTAAAATGCTCCATTTCGCATTAAGTGCCACCTACGAACTCTTTATATGGCACCTCCTTACGCTTGCTGTTTATGCGATTTATGTTATTCTGTGTTTGACTGCTACTTCTGAGTGCAGCCTCTGATTACTTTACTCTGCACATGCTGCTCCCTATTACATGTACTATTTATTCAGGTGGATGATATGTCTGAATCGATTTACTGTGAACCTTGCTTGCTACCCATAAATTGCCCTCATTTACTTAATGCCTCTTTTACTCTCTCTCTTTAACTTTCTGAGACCAGTTTCCTGTAACTCTTGCTCTCTTTTATGTTGTTCTATGTTTGGTCATGCTCTATGACTGCTTTCCTCTCACTCTTTGCTCTCTCAGCCGGTGCTTTTGTCTTGCTCTGTGACCACTTTCCTGTCACTCTTTGCTCTTCTATGCTGTTGACAGTAGAAAGGCTTTCTGGTTCACTTTAAAAACGCCTGCTTTATAGAACGTTGACCAACAAGATTCTGTCATGAAGTTACCTGTGGAGTCAATACCAGGAGGGATGAGCATGGCACATCGAGTAGAGGCCAGAGTTGGAGGCTTTTGAATTCCTCATCAACAAGAAACAAATGTCTTTAGATTGGTGCGAATTTCAGAACAGAGAGGAGGGATATGTTCCTTCCAGCTCCAAGGATTATGAAGCTAGCTATGCTGCCATGTGCAGCAACTTCTGAAGAAATAAGAAGCATCAGTAAGAGAATGCTTCAAGTCTAGGGAGACATGGTAACTTTCTTTGCAAACTTGTTGCCTTTTACATGTCATTATGCTTTGCAAGAAGGAAAATGGGTTTGATTCTATTTCGGTCTTCCTTTTTTTGCATGAAGGAACAGTATTCATTATTGCTTGGGCTTGTTTTCACCTGATCCAAGTGGTTCATCATATTCTGCATTATTGGTACCCAACCTTAGAGGATTATGTTATTAAAATTTATTTTTATTAACAGTACAGAAACAGTGGTGGTTGTCACATAAGATACAGTACATTACATACATTATTTTCGCTTGGAGCCTGTTAAGATAGAACATATAATTACGATCACATCTGTTACAGCTTATCACTGTGCGTACAGTTCTCCCAACTGGGGTGACCTGGGGGGGGGGAGGGGTTCACAGATATGGCCCCTGTACTCATTCCATTGTGACTATACAGCCGAACAATTCCGGGGACAGCCCCTGGCAACATAGACCGTTTTCTCCTGCAGCATACACCAGTCCATGTCTGTTTTCCATGAGCCCAGTTTCGGGGATTCCACTGCTCTCCACAGCCTAGCTATATTCCTCTTTGTAATTGTGAATCCCAACGTGGCCCACAGCCTACCGTGAGTGGACAGGTCAATAGGCTCCCAGATGTTTAGGAGACACCTCTTTGCCTCAACCCTGAGGTCCACCTCCCACACCTCTTGCATGCATCTGTGTATACGTTGCCAGTAGGGCTGGAGCAAGGGGCACTCCCAGATTATGTGGAAGAACGTCCCCTCCTCTCCACACCCCCTCCTGCAGAGCCCATCCCCTCCATGACCCATCAGCTTCAACCTGGTTCCAGAAATATAAATTCTATGAAGAATTTTAAGCTGAATCAGCCTCAATCTGGCCGATATGGCTACTTCCTTCGGGGATGCTGGGGCACTTCTTCACTCCTCTTCATCAATTTCCAGCCCATCCGCCTCCCACTTCCCTTTGAGAGGTTGTAGTAGGTCTGGGGAGTTATTGATAATTTTCTTATATGTGAGGGATTTAGCATGCTTGGGTAAATGGCCGTCAAGTAATCTGTCCTCCAGGGGGGAGGCCGACGGGGGGAGAGTTCCTCGCTCAGAGGATTTTGAGGTCTGCATTCCAGCAACTCCTTCTATACGGACTTAGTTGGCCTGGTGGATAGAGATTCCAGCCCTGTTTCAGGGTTCTTCCTTTTCCCTCCTGGACCTGTTGGTTCTAACAACCTGTGCCAGCAGTCGGGGTATGGGAGCAGTTTTTGGGAATCTGTCAGCCAGGGTCTCTGGGCAACTCAAGAGTTAACAACATCTTCAAATTGAACAGAGCTGATGGTGTTTCAAAGGACATTGCATGTCTTTTCTTCCCAGCTCAAGGATTTTGCTCTAGTGATCAAAACAGAAAACACAGTAGTGAAGGCTTATATCAACAGGCAGTTTGGAATGAAATGCCAGAGTCTGATTCTCTCTCTTTGTGATATAATAGGTTGGGCAAAGAAGAATCTTCTCTCCCTTAAGGCAGTACATATTCAGGAGTGCTTGAATGTTTAGCCAGTCACTCAGGATTACATTGTCAATCCTTCTCTTTTCTGGGCTCAGTGACACAGATGTGGGACTCCAGTGAAAGATCGTTTTGCGTATCAGTCAAATGCAACGGTCCCAATGTTCTTGTCCAGATTCCTGAACAGTCAAGCAGTGGGTGATAGTTGCCTTCCTTTATTCCTGGCAATTTCATTTCTGTACCCCATTCTTCCTTTTCCTGTGGTTTGGAAGGTCTGACTGAAAAATCAGAGGGCGGGAGGGATGTCATGACGGTGGTACCATTATGGCCAAGGAAGACCTGGTTTTCCCTGCTTTGTTCCCTAGCAGTAGATATGGAGTGGGTTCTCCTCCCCTTCTAATGTCTCCGATTCTGCCTTATCCTTCCCTAGTATGTCTTCAGTTTGTCGGCTTGGAGGTTTAGAGGGAGGGCTTATTGAGGAAGGGTATTTCTATACCTGTCTCCCTTTTCCTGCATGCCTCCAGGAGAGAAGGAATGAAGAAATCTAATAAGCGCCATTGGGATTCTTTTGATAAGTGGTGTTCTTTGAAATCTTTATTTCATTTACTGGGTTTCCTTCAGAAGATCCTATAATTCCTTCAGAAGGGCTTTCATAAGAATTTGACGGTTTACACTCTAAAACTCCAATAGTCGGCAATGAAAGCCATCATACCCCCTTGGTTTTTTTTTTCTGTAGAGTATTTGGGCTCTAGAGTTTTAAAGGGATTTCTTCTGATTAAGCCAAAGGTGAAGAATTGCTTTCCCTCTTGGTATCTTCCTTTAATTTTGTCTTTTTTTGCGAGGTCCTCCTTTTAAGCTCCTGGAGGAAGTGTATGAGAAATTCCTCACTTATAAGATTTGTTTCTTGATTGTAATATATATCAGTTAGGAGGGTAGGAGAGCTAGTTTCTCCCCAATGTCATTATCCATATTTGGAAATGTTTGAGGACAGGGTAGATTTGTCCCTCGGTTCAGATTTCCTCACTAAAATGAATTCCTCTTTCCATAGGAATTGGGAGATGGTCCTTCCTTTTTTTTGGATCATCTTCTGATGATCCTTTTTTGAAATCCTTGGATGTGGTAAGGTTCCTTCCTCTATATCTGAGGAGAGCTTCAATTTTCAAGAAATTGGACTCTCTTTTTGTTAACTTTGGTCATGCTAAGAGGGTTTGTAAGTCCTCAAAATCAACTTTGGCTAGATGAAGGAAGTAATTGATTTCCTTGATCTACAAGAATGCTGGCAATACATTTACAGACAATGTATTAGCTAAGTAAACTAGAGGCATGGCTTTCTCCTGGGCAGAATGGGCTGAAGTGTCAGTGGTGGACATTTGCTCTGTTGCAACATAGGCTGCTCCGTCTACATTAATTTATCATTGAAGACTTAATTTAGCTCACGGTAATGAACTCTGCTGAGGTTCAGGAGTTCTTGGTTCAGCCTCCCAGCATTTTGAATAATGATAGTCTGTTATTGAATTACATTTTTTTCTCTGCCTTTGGCTATCAAATATTTATGCACTAGGGTGTTTTGTTCCTTGCAATTAAAAATTGCGTGTACATTTGTAGTATATTTCTTTCTATTTTCCCCTAGATTGCCGATAGGAAGGCCTAAGATTTGACATATCCTCATACTGTAAGGAATGTGGCAAGGAAGGACCCTCCCTGCCTCCCACCCGTTACCTCCACCTTTTCATCTGTTCTTTTGATGACTGGAATTTAGAAGGTTCAGGAAAGTGCTCCTGAAGGAGGGCGGTATTTAAGGCGGAGGTGGGGTTCTTTTTTATTAGAAAGCAAAGACAGTTAGGCAAGTTGCAGATAATGCTAATGCTTTGAATAAAGATACTCATACTCTTTGAGGAAGAGCGAGAATCGGAGTAATGAAGATTACCGGTAAGTAATCCGAGCATTATCTCTCTGCTTCATCTGCTCTGAATCACATTCTTAAACTGAACTATCTGAAGTCTTCGAGCTGGGGTACGTTACTTGCCTTTTGGCATCTGCTGTCATCAGCCCCTTCTGTGACTCATTATGTGTGTCTCTGCCTGTCTCAGTCAAAGTCTCTTTTTCCCTGACTGCATGTCACCTTTCTTAAAGGTGATGACTTCTTTGCTCTACATCCCAGTGGAGGCTTTTGGAGAAAAAAAAGCTACCTCGTCATCAGCTGCATCACCCACCTCCTGACAGCTGAAATCGAAGCAGGCAATCTGCTGGTCCTAGAAACATTTCCTTTTACAAACAATTCAAAATCATTCTAAACCCACATAGAAAATGTATTCAGAGAACATTTACCAACAAAAGGACGTTTGTAACGGCGAGAGGGGTTCAATGTTGCACCGGTTACCAAATTTAGAACTGCGTGTATATAGGGCCTAAAGATACCATAAACAACATGAAACAGTTATATTTTATAAAAACATTGTTCATTCATTTATTTCAAAAAAGATTAAAATTTGATGGTAGCATGTACAAGTTAAATACACAATTTTTCATCAAATTTAGAGTTTAAAAAGCATACACCATACTTTAAAAGTTGCTATTGTAGCAATATCTCATACAAACATTACATCATCATATTTACAAGTCAATAGATTGTCATAGGAACGAAAGTGTCGAGGCGGCGTTTCGGTGCCTCTTTTTATTCTGCACCTTCTTCAAGGACTCGTTCACAGCTTAATTTTTATCCAGGCAAGATCTTCCTGGTTATGTTTCGTAGGTTTATCTGAGCACGTTTTTCATCCGCTCATATTTTTTTCATCCTTTTGTTCTTGTATGTGCATTTTGTTGAGACTTCACTCGGGTTTGGAAGAAAAATGGACCAACTTCAATCCGGTCCTACTTTTCTTGTTCTTTTAGAAGGTTGGGGGGACGCCTCTGGGAGCTACCTTCCGCTATTTCATAAACCGCTTTATCTTTGTGGTAGTGACTTCAGACGAACTCGGGAAGGAGGAGGACGCCGTGTAGTTCAGCTACCAGTCACAAAGTGGACAGCTAATTTTTTTTAAAAAGCTCCAAAAAGATGATCCCTGACCCTATGATGGAAAGGACATAAAGGATTAGATACCAAGCAATTCATTTTACCACAAAGATAAAGTGGTTTATGAAATAGCGGAAGGTAGCTGCCAGAGGCGTCCCCCCAACCTTCTAAAAGAACAAGAAAAGTAGGACCGGATTGAAGTTGGTCCATTTTTCTTCCAAACCCGAGTGAAGTCTCAACAAAATGCACATACAAGAACAAAAGGATGAAAAAAATATGAGCGGATGAAAAACGTGCTCAGATAAACCTACGAAACATAACCAGGAAGATCTTGCCTGGATAAAAATTAAGCTGTGAACGAGTCCTTGAAGAAGGTGCAGAATAAAAAGAGGCACCGAAACGCCGCATCGACACTTTCGTTCCTATGACAATCTATTGACTTGTAAATATGATGATGTAATGTTTGTATGAGATATTGCTACAATAGCAACTTTTAAAGTATGGTGTATGCTTTTTAAACTCTAAATTTTATGAAAAATTGTGTATTTAACTTGTACATGCTACCATCAAATTTTAATCTTTTTTTAAATAAATGAATGAAGAATGTTTTTATAAAATATAACTGTTTCATGTTGTTTATGGTATCTTTAGGCCCTATATACACGCAGTTGTAAATTTGGTAACCGGTGCAACATTGCAACCCCTCTCGCCGTTACAAACGTCCTTTTGTTGGTATATGAACACCATTAATGTTTTAGTGAATCCAGGAGAAGGAACCCTGTTTTTATAAGATTGTTGACCCAATCCTTTTCCTGTCAGAAAGGGTAGCTCCCCATATATATTTTTTGATTTTCAGAGAACATTTACCTTTGGCAATATTTTTCAGTCACATTAATGCCTCAAAACATGCTAGCTTGTGTCCCAAAATAAGGCTTTCTCTTCCCACTCTCTTTAAGTGCAGCAAACCCTTCGTGCTTAATTTCATAAATCAGGCCAGGTGTCGCTAACTGTTATTGTCTGGGTAGAGTTTACCCGATTGTTGCACTGATTTATGATACATACTTTGTCTGTGCTATGTGCTGATCGGCAACTCTCCTCAAACTATACACTTAAAAAGTTATAGTTCAGCATACACAACAGCATTTTAAAATTATGAGCTGGCAATCTGTGCTGATGAAAATTTCCACCGATATAATGTATGTACCAACAAGTTGCAAAAACGTGGTAAATACTAAACTGCGCAGCTCAATTCTATCAAGACATAATGCAGTTATTTAGAGTCATGCAGTAATGTACTTATTTGGTCAAAATAGTGTACAATGAGGCTGCTGCT
Source organism: Lissotriton helveticus (assembly GCF_964261635.1). Taxonomy (NCBI): domain Eukaryota; kingdom Metazoa; phylum Chordata; class Amphibia; order Caudata; family Salamandridae; genus Lissotriton; species Lissotriton helveticus. The sequence continues at coordinate 605,026,644 of NC_136065.1, forward strand.
GAGTTATCATTCCGGTGCACCGGTGCATTTCAAGTGATGCAATGATACAGCAGTAATAATGCATCACAATGCATGAATAATCAGTAGCGGCTCGAATTGCTCGATTGTGGGAGGAGGGGCGAGAGGTCGCAGGGAGGATTTGCTGGGGTCTCGCAGGCGGAATCACAGGGAAATAAAAAAAAAGAAATAAAACATACCTTTCTGACAGGTCCCGTGTCTTCTCAGCTCCTGCTGTCCTACCTCCGATAGGAACAGGAAGAAGGCAGCCAGACTTCCTCCTGTACGCCAATCAAAACGCTGCAAGCAAAGTTGTGATTGGCCAGGACGCCGCCCAGCCAGGGGCTAATGGGGTAGGCATGTTCTCCATGCAGGCTGCAATGCAGCCTGCATGGAGGAGGGTAGAGTGCGCATAACTGGTTTTGGCGGCCCGAGAGGGCCGACCAAACAGTCTTTCCGCACTTATGAGTGGGCACACCACTCTTCCTCTGCTAAAACAGCTGAGCAGCCCCGCCCACCCACCTGCCTGCAATGCGCAAAGCAAACATAAAATGGTAATAACTTTTAGTTATTACCATTTTTTTGTTTTGGGGATCTCACACTGCGAGAAAGCAGTGGGGCGACGCTCCTCTGCCCTAGTTAAGGAGCCACCCCAGTGAATAATATGAATGGTTCCAAGCAACAAAAGGCTGCTGGCAGTTGAAAACCAATACATTGGGCAATATTGTTGTTAACAATAGGACAACAAATTATTCCCAAATTAATTGCACTGAACAGTAATGAGGTCAAATACAGTTTAGCGAGTGGGTTAATCACCATAAATTGACGTTGCAGGTAAATTGCCGGTCTTAAAATTTAGTGTCATTTCAGATCTACATCCTTTGCAACAAATACCATTTGTTAGCTTTCTAACAGTAATTCCTACACCTTTCAAGGTTTGAATGGGGGTTGGGAGCACACTGCCTCACAGTCCCAGCACAGTTCGCCCCTTTGCATCCTGGTAAATGCAGTACACAGTTCAAACTTACTTCAAAATTAGCTGGAGTTTTCACCAAAGTTGGTGCAGATATTGCTGTATATCTCTAGACACGTGTTTTTGGGTTGAGCCCGTCATCAGTAGAGAGCAGCAGTATTAGAGAACAAAGAAAAATCATCTAGGGTTGCTGGAAATGCTGCCAAGTTTCTCTCAGGTCACAGTGCCACTCACAGGCAGACAGGTGCATCTCCAAAGCTTGTCAGCTTGCTGGCTCAAGGCAGCCTTTTACACAGAATGGGAGTTAACCATAAACAGAATGGAGGTTGGGAGCACACTGCCTCACAGTCCCAGCACAGTTTGCCCCTTTGCATCCTGGTAAATGAAGTACACAGTTCAAACTTACTTCAAAATTAGCTGGAGTTTTTCACCAAAGTTGGTGCAGACATTGCTGTATGTCTCTAGACACGTGTTTCTGGGTTGAACCTGTCATCAGTAGAGAGCAGCAGTATTAAAGAGCAAAGAAAAATTATCTGGGGTTGCTGGAAATGCTGCCAAGTTTCTTTCAGGTCACAGTTCCACTCACAGGCACACAGGTGCATTTCCAAAGCTTGTCAGCTTGCTGGCTCAAGGAAGCCTTTTAAACAGAATATGGGTTGGGAGCACACTGCCTCACAGTCCCAGCACACTTCACCCCTTTGCATCCTGGTAAATGCAGTACACAGCTCAAACTTACTACAAAATTAGCTGGAGTTGTTCACCAAAGCTGCAGCTATTTTTTAAGTGAGTTTGAACTGTGTACCTCATTTACCAGGATGCAAAGGAGCGAACTGTGCTGGGACTGTGAGGCAGTGTGCTCCCAACCCCCATTCTACCTTTCAAGTTTTGTTATTGCTGCACTTCGTTATTACACATTTTTTATCATGGATTCTGGCACCTAGAGATCATTAATTTTGTAGCGTGTGACCCACAAATAAAAAAATAACACGCCTGGTACAGTTCAGCCAGGTACAGTGCACACTTCGCTTTCACAGTTTTATGCTTATGAATACTTTGAAAGCAATACAAGTGCTTATATTATTATGAGACTTTTAGCTCTATTGAACTTCACAGGCATCCCTCTCAACTTTGCAGAGCCTTTTGTCATTCCTAACAGTGGTACATTGTGTAGTTTACTTTTTTTTTTTAAGTATCAAACCTCAGAGTAATTCCTGCACTTTTTTTGCTGTGTAGTGTGGGTTCTATGTGAAAAGGAGAAAAAACATGGCCGTATCAGGCCCATAATTAAAATTGCATTTGTGATTTTGACAGTGATGATTCTGACGCTAACATCTCTGGCGAGTGAGCAGCATGACAGCATGAGCTGCATGCTGATCTGCTGCTTTTTCCTAGCACATGGTGGCCTGCTTTCCTTATCTTGTGTTGGGTCGAGTTCTGCCATCTGATTAGGAAGTGTTGGTAGAGGTTACATCTTCGTCTATATCCTCATTTGTCACCTCTTCATCACCATTACCTGCTAATGTCTTTCCTCATCCCAATCCTTACAATATGATTATATTTACCCAGTGCATTAGCATTTCTGACAACCTACCAAACTCTTTCCTCTTTCTCTTAAAAATAACCTTGCCTCTCCCATTAAATGCATCCCTCGTTCAGGAGTACTTCCTATTATAGTTTCTGGTGCAGACCATTCCTATCAAACTATGAGCATTAGGACCTGAGCAGCAGCACCCCTAATATCTCTTTTGTTTCTTGTTTTCTTTTTTTCTTTTTGATGCCTGGGGCTTGTTTCGGAAAGTTACCTATCCCTTCATCTGGTCACGCGGTTCATGTCTGTTTTTTACAGTCTCATTTCCCAATGTGTGCCTTTTTAGGTCTCGCCTAGACACTTCATTCGCTATCTCTGCGAGGCATGCTGTATCTTGCACATGGGCTAGAAGGACCTTCCACTTGTTCTATTGGTTCCTGTTAATGCCCTTTGTAAGTGGCTGCTACTCATTGGTGAATATGGTTAATTCATCCCATCTTTTGCTGTTCCTGACCCTCCCAGCAGACTGCCCCTCCTCCATGTGTTCTTCCTTGTTTTTTTATGTTCATTTGTGGCACTATTTTCTTCTTTTTTGCTTGCCTCTAGAGCTCAAGCTCACGGGGGCAGCAGAGAGCATGCATAGGAGGCTGCTGGTGAGAGCTGGCAATTTTGCCACCAAACACTGCGTAATCTGAAGCAACAATAGGACTTCACATTTGCTGTTCTCATCGGGCTTTTGGGGTAGGATTTGACTTTTGCAATGCATTTAAGGCATAGATTTATGTGCTATTTGTACAACTCTAACCTATCCAAAAGTCAGTGATTCTTTGTTCTATGTGTCTAGGACATAGATACATACCGAGAGTGATTCAAGTACGAGGTGCTTCATTCTGAGAGGGAGTAGACTTATTACTGCAGCCTAATGTAATTAACGGCTGTAAAACAGTCTATCAGCAAAAGTCTCATAGAAAGGCTAAAATAATCCTGGGAGACAGGAGTACAGTGGCACAAATTACTGCAGTAGCATTTTTTCACTGGGTGACTACACCTTTCCAAGACTACCGCCACAGAAGAGAAATTTGTTTCAGTCGAGTCCACCACCATTTTGGAATACTCACCTTCATTAGGTAACAAAGAGTCTTCTTTCTATGTCCATGATGCTGTTTGCTTCAACCACATGAGGCAGAGTTGAAGATGTTCTGGTCAGTATCTGTCTTGTCTTTCTACCTCTGACTCCTTTGACCCCCCCATGTACCAACCAGCCTATGCGTACTCTGCACAACCACAGTCTCACTGGTGCAATCAGTACTCTGCTGCCTTGTGGCTCCTCTCACCCCGGTATGAACTGGTAGCACCCCCAAATAAAGCCTCAGGCCCCTCTATCCGCCGCCACCCTGACTGCTTCATCGTTCCCACCCCTCCCAGTGCTCTAAGGACCCACCCAGGCTCAGTCCTCCTCTCACCCTTCTGCAGCTCCTGTGGTCCCTTTAAGCCACCTTCACCCCAGGACTCATCTGAGCCCCCTACAGACCCAGGGATGTGAAGTATATTACGCAGCACTTCATTGCCATCTGTAAAATGCTCCATTTCGCATTAAGTGCCACCTACGAACTCTTTATATGGCACCTCTTTACGCTTGCTGTTTATGCGATTTATGTTATTCTGTATTTGACTGCTACTTCTGAGTGCAGCCTCTGATTACTTACTCTGCACATGCTGCTCCCTATTACATGTACTATTTATTCAGGTGGATGATATTTCTGAATCAATTTACTGTGAACCTTGCTTGCTACCCATAAATTGCCCTAATTTACTTAATGTCTTTTTTACTCTCTCTCTTTAACTTTCTGAGACCAGTTTCCTGTAACTCTTGCTCTCTTTTATGTTGCTCTACGTTTGGTCATGCTCTATGACTGCTTTCCTCTCAATCTCTGCTCTCTCAGTCGGTGCTTTTGTCTTGCTCTGTGACCACTTTCCTGTCACTCTTTGCTCTTCTATGCTGTTGACAGTAGAAAGGCTTTCTGGTTCACTTTAAAAACGCCTGCTTTATAGAACGTTGACCAACAAGATTATGTCATGAAGTTACCTGTGGAATCAATACCAGGAGGGATGAGCACGGCACATCGAATAGAGGCCAGAGTTGGAGGCTTTTGAATTCCTCATCAACAAGAAACAAATCTCTTTAGATTGGTACGAACTTCAGAACAGAGGTGAGGGATATGTTCCTTCCAGCTCCAAGGATTATGAAGCTAGCTATGCTGCCATGTGGAGCAACATCTGAAGAAATAAGAAGAATTAGTAAGAGAATGGCTTCAAGTCCATGGAGACATGGTAACTTTCTTTGCAAACGTGTTGCCTTTTACATGTGAGGAAAAGGGTCGAATTTAAAGCTATGTGCATTGCTCACCGAGCCTTCTGGAGGAAAGGCGCCACCATTAACCAATCTCTGATAACAGTCTACCATCCAACTAGACAGCTCAGATCCGAATCCGCCTTTCTGGTCGTAACACCGAGGGTTGAGAGAGCAAGATGTGGAGGCCGCTCGTTCTCCCTCAACTCGGCCAGACTCTGGAACTCCCTCCCCATCCAACTGAGATCAAAACCTACACCACTCACTTTCCGTAAACTCCTAAAAACCCTGCTTTTTAACAAACCAGAATAGTTTGAACTGTTGTGCACAGGGCCTGTTGTCCGCAGCGCTAGGACGCCCGAGGGTAGCTATCACGCTTTATAAATGCTCTTTTCATTTAATTTCATTTCATTATGCTTTGCAAGAAGGAAAATGGGTTTGATTCTATTTCGGTCTTTCTTTTTTTGCATGAAGGAACAGTATTCATTATTGCTTGGGCTTGTTTTCACCTGATCCAAGTGGTTCATCATATTCTGCATTATTGGTACCCAACCTCAGAGGATTATGAGGTCTGCATTCCAGCAACTCCTTCTATACGGACTTAGTTGGCCTGGTGGTTAGAGATTCCAGCCCTGTTTTAGGGATCTTCCTTTTCCCTCCTGGACCCGTTGGTTCTAACAACCTGTGCCAGCAGTCTGGGTATGGGAGCAGTTCTTGGGAATCTGTCAGCCAGGGTCTCTGGGCAACTCAAGAGTTAACAAGATCTTCAAATTGAAGAGAGCTGTTGGTGTTTCAGAGGACATTGCATGTCTTTTCTTCCCAGCTCAAGGGTTTTGCTCTAGTGACCAAAACAGACGACACAGTAGTGAAGGCTTATATCAACAGGCAGTTTCGAATGAAATGCCAGAGTCTGATTCTCTCTCTTTGTGATATAATGAGTTGGGCAGAGAAGAATCTTCTCTCCCTTAAGGCAGTACATATTCAGGAGTGCTTGAATGTCACTCAGGATTACATTGTCAATCCTTTTTTCTGGGCTCTGTGACACAGATGTGGAACTCCAGCGAAAGATCATTTTGCGGATCAGTCAAATGCACAGGTCCCAATGTTCTTGTCCAGATTCCTGAACAGTCAAGCAGTGGGTAATAGTTGCCTTCCTTCATTCCTGACAAATTCATTTCTGTACCCCATTCTTCTTTTTCCTGTGGTTTGGAAGGTCTGACTGAAAATTCAGAGGGAGGGAGGGATGTCATGACGGTGGTACCATTATGGCCAGGGAAGACCTGATTTTCCCTGCTTTGTTCTCTAGCAATAGATATGGAGTAGGTTCTCCTCCCCTTCTAATGTCGCCGATTCTGCCTTATCCTTCCCTAGTATGCCTTCAGTTATCGGGTTGGAGGTTTAGAGGGAGGGCTTATTGAGGAAGGGTATTTCTATATCTGTCTCACTTTTCATGCAGCCTCCAGGAGAGAAGAAATGAAGAAATCTAATAATCGCCATTGGCCTTCTTTTGATAAGTGGTGTTCTTTGAAATCTGTATCTCATTTACTGGGTTTCCTTGAGACAATCCTATAATTCCTCCAGAAGGGCTTTCATAAGAATTTGACGGTTTTCACTCTAAAACTCCAATGGTCGGCAATGAAAGCCATCATAACCCCTTGGGGATTTCTTTCTGTAGAGTATTTGTGCTCTAGAGTTTCAAGGGGATTTCTTTTTGCGAGGTCCTCCTTTTAAACTCCTGGAGGACGTTTATGAGAAATTCCTCACTTATAACGTTTGTTTCTTGATTGTAATATACATCAGCTAGGAGGGTAGGAGAGCGAGTTTCTCCCCAATATCATTATCCATATTTGGAGATGTTTGAGGAGAGGGTAGATTTGTCCCTCTGTTCAGATTTCCTCCCTAAAATGAATTCCTTTGTCCATAGGAATTGGGAGATTGTCCTTTATTCTTTTTGGATCATCTTCTGGTGATACTTTTTTGAAATCCTTGGCTGTATCTGAGGAGAACTTCTATTTTCAAGAAATTGGACTCTCTTTTTGTTAACTTTGATCATGCTGAGAGAGTTTGTAAGTCCTCAAAATCAACTTTGGCTAGATGGATTAAGTAATTGATTTGCTTGATCTACAAGAATGCTGGCAATTAATTTACAGACAATGTATTAGCTCATTAAACTAGAGGCATGGCAGTCTCCTGGGCAGAATGGACTGAAGTGTCAGTGGTGGACATTTGCTCTGTAGCAACATGGGCTGCTCCGTCTACATTCATTTCTCATTGAAGACTTAATTTAGCTCAAAGGAATGAACTCTGCTGTGGTTCAGGAGTTCTTGGTTCAGCCTCCCAGCATTTTGAATAATGATAGTCTGTTATTGAATTACATTTTTTTCTCTGCCATTGGCAGTCCAATATTTATGCACTAGGGTGTTTTGTTCCTTGCAATTAAAGTTGGGTGTACACTTGTAGTGTATTTCTTTCTATTTTCCCCTGGCTTGCCGATAGGAAGGCCTAAGATCTGACATATCCTCATATTGTAAGGAATGTGGCAAGGAAGGACCCTCCCTGCCTCCCACCCTTTACCTCAGCCTTTTCATCTGTTCTTTTGATGAATGGACTTTACTAGGTCAGGAAGTGCTCCTGAAGGAGGGATGTATGTAAGGTGGAGGTGGGTTATTTTTATTAGAAAGAGAAGACAGATTGGCAAGTTGTAGATAATGCTAATGCTCTCAATAAAGATACTCATACTCTATGAGGAAGAGAGAGAATCGGAGTGATGAAGATTACTGGTAAGTAATCCGAGCATTATCTCTCTGCTTCATCTGCTCTGAATCACATTCTTAAACTGAACTATCTGAAGTCTACGAGCTGGGGTACGTTACTTGCCTTTTGGCATCTGTTGTCATCAGCCCCTTCTGTGACTCATTATGTGTGTCTCTGCCTGTCTCAGTCAAAGTCTCTTTTTCCCTGACTGCATGTCACCTTTCTTAAAGGTGATGACTTCTTTGCTCCACATCCCAGTGGAGGCTTTTGGAGAAAAAAATCTCCTACGTCATGAGCTCCACCAACCACCTCCTGACAGCTGTAATCGAAGCAGGCAATAAGCACACACGATCTGCCCCTATTTAAAGTACCTTTGGAAACTGGTCCTAGAAACATTTCCTCTTACAAACAATTCAAAATCATTCTAAACCCACGTAGAAAATGTATTCAGAGAACATTTACATTTGACAATATTTTTCAGTCACATTAATGCCTCAAAACATGCTAGCTTGTGTCCCAAAATAAGGCTTTCTCTTCCCACTCTCTTCAAGTGCAGCAAACCCTTCGAGCTTAATTTCATAATCAGGCCAGGTGTCGCTAACTGTTATTGTCTGGGCAGAGTTTACCCGATTGTTGCACTGATTTATGATACATACGTTGTCGGTGCTATATGCTGAACGGCAACTCTCCTCAAACTATACACTTAAAAAGTTATAGTTCAGCATACAAAACAGCATTTTAAAATTATGAGCTGGCAATCTGTGCTGATGAAAATTTCTACCGATATAATGTATGTACCAACAAGGTGCAAAAACGTGGTAAATACCAAACTGCACAACTCAATTCTATCAAGACATAATACAGTTATTTAGAGTCATGCAGTGATGTACTTATTTGGCCAAAATCGTGTTCAATGAGGTTGCTGCTGAGTTATCATTCCAGTTCACCAGTGCATTTAGAGTGATGCAATGATACAGCGGTAATACTGCATCACAATGCATGAATAATCAGTAGCGGCTCACATTGCTCCATTGTGGGGGGTGCGGGTGCGAGGGGTCGCGGGGAGGATTTGCGGGGGTCTCGTGGGCGGAATCACAGGGAAATTTAAAAAAAAGAAATTAAACTTACCTTTCCGCCAGGTCCCGCGTCTTCTCGGCTCCTGCTGTTCTGCCTCCGATAGGAACAGGAAGCAGGCAGCCAGACTTCCTCCTGTAAGCCAATCACAATGCTGCAAGCAAAGTTGTGATTGTCCGGGACTCCGCCCAGCCTGGGGTGGGCATGTTCTCCTTGCAGGCTGCAATGCAGCCTGCATGGAGGAGGGCAGAATGCGCATGACTGGTTTTGGCGGCCCGAGAGGGCCGATCAAACAGTCTTTGCGCACTCATGAGTGGGCACACCACTCCTCCCCTGCTCAAACAGCTGAGTAGCCCCACCCACCAGCCCGCCTGCAATGCGAAAACATAAAATGGTAAATAACTTTTAGTTATTACTATTTTGGGGGGGGGGGTTCTCGCACTGCGAGAAAGCAGTGGGGCGACGCTCCTCTGCCCTAGTGGAGGAGCCGCCTCAGTGAATAATATGAATGGTTCCAAGCAACAAAAGGCTGCTGGCAGCTGAAAACTAATACATTGGGCAATATTGCTGTTAACAATAGGACAACAAATTATTCCCAAATTAATTGCACTGAACAGTAATGAGGTCAAATACAGTTTAGCGAGTGGGTTAATCACCATAAATTGACTTTGCAGGTAAATTGCTGGTCTTAAAATTTAGTGTCATTTCTGATCTACTTCTGAGATGGGGCTAAATTCAGATCTAAGAGGTATGTAGAAAACAGGGAAACTGAAAGATGTGCATACATTCAAAATATCAGTCTGTAAGAATATAACTCAGTTATCTAAAGTAGTTCCAAATCCTTCACTCCAACCTAGATCCGAGAATCTAGATTTTTCCAAGTCCTTGGAACAGAAAAAAGCCCACATTCCACTCATTCTACCCATTGAAAGAGATGCGATTCCTCTCAGGCCTGGTCGAGAGGCACAGTCTTGTGTCCACATTCCAGGATGCATACTATAGCTACAAGTGATAAGATGTTTAGTCCCCGTGATTGAATAAACAACACATTGACTTGATAAGCCTTATTTTTTCACGCATTTGAACTGTTCTGAGAAAAATATCGTTTGGGAATACTCTTTGCTACCAACATGTAGATCTATCGTCCAATGCGTTTATTCTCAATATTACAGGTAATAAAGTTATACTGGAACTGCTTCTTTTGTTTGTGTTATTTTCTTTCAGGCTTTCGTCATGGAAACCATAAATTGCATGACCTTTATATTACCTCACACATTTTAATTTTAATCCCTTAAAACTCTTTAACTATTCATATTTCTAACACTATGGAAACAAACTAGTAAATCGTAACCCTCCTAACAGCACTAAACACAGGTGTCGCTTTAAAAACTTCACATTACATCTCAAAGATATACAGAAGTTTCATCTGAGACCACAAGTCACTGACTCTGATGGAAAGAGGAGTTGTATACAGTATCTTGTATTATCATAAATGGTATTTATCACATAGGGAAATGTGCTGTGTGTACAGATTTTTGTCAATGGTATGTGTGGAATAGTGGCGCTGGAAATATGTGTCATAACTTTGTGGGTATTCCCATATTTTGTACTGCCTTTTCCCCACCCTCATTACATTTCTAAATGCATATATATTTAAGTTCTAAGTAAGTGATGTCACGATTGTGAACTAGTACACCAAACAATCCAATTTGTTATTACTACTTGATGTTACCTATAAAAAATAATACAACAACCAAGGTCACCCTAATGAAAAAACAGGGCGACTGTGATATAAGAAATGTGTTCATTCTGAACATAGCAATGGTGAATTTTGAGAAACCACTGTTCGTAACCAAACAATGAAAAGTGAGAGACAACCTGCTTTACACCAAACCCAGATAGCAGTACATCTGATGGTCCCTACCTAGCTTACACGATGGTCCCTACCCAGGGTCTTTATGACAACATCCCTGCGGCATTTGGGGGGTTATGTATATTTTACAAAACCAACCTAAGAATCAGATTCCAGCCTAAATATACTACGATCGACACACACTGTGATTGTAAGCTTTTTCCCATGCATCCTACAATACATAGGTATGATGACATGAAAGAACCATGCCAGAATTGATGAACAGTACCATTTGCCTTGGAAAACTACCATAACACCAGTTAACCCACTACAAAACTTTTACCCGCATGGATACACACTGTCAATAGGTGAAGAAGCCCAGAAAACCTCACTGCAAGAGTATAGAACAGCTATATTCTAATCTACACTGTAAAGAACAGAGATCTCTCTTGGACAATGAGATAGGCTGGTAACAAGTGTAAGAGATTCGAACAAAGTACAAAACATTCACTCTTTTACTTCCGGTTCAGAAGCATCCATTATTTTGCATTATGCTCCTAACACTGATGTGCCCTTTGTTAATATTGATACCTCTACATTGACTAATTATCTCCCAAATGTAACGATTGAGGAGACACTCCTTGCCCTGCACCTTGACAGTGAATTATAAACAAATACAATGTCTCCTCGGGGACGTTTTTATACTGTAATTAGAAAAATGTTTAGCAACATTATTACAAATCAAGTACAAGGCCTAATTGACTTTACCTATCTATAATACCACACAGGGTTTTGTAACTTGACTTATCTAAACTGCACATGTTTACCCACAGGGAAAAGCACACTACTACGGGACAAGACCTAGTGCTATGATGTACACAGGCACGCAACACCCCACTGGCTCACGGTAGGAACAAAACATGCACTCAAAAGATGGGCCCCCGAACCCTCCATCACTTTCAACAGACCCACTCAGATAACCGGGTTAGCCCAGTTCTATGCAACCGAAAGGAAATACTATCTATGTCTCAAAAAAGACTGATTTTGTCTATACAATGGTGAATTTAACGATACAAACCTAATTCTTAACTATAGCAAAACGAGAGGTATTGTTCTGGTAGGTGGCGAACTACCAGGTAACATCTGGTAAGAGTTAAATTGTTTTTTTTCCAGATATGAATTGCAGTGGCACGAGTTGTGGGATGGGTAGTGATAGGACACCCCTGTTGAATGTTTGAGGCACTATAGAGTATATCTAGCACAGGCCATATTATTGATAATGTATGAATCAGTGTGCATGGAAGAGGCCACTTTAAAGACATTGAGAACACCAGCTATGAGATGAGTGAGGGAACAATACAATGTCATCTACAATTTATAGATTCACACTGGTAATTCTAGGAGAAATCGTTTTATCCAAGTCCCATTCCCCTTTCTCATATCCCATGACTGCCAAGAACAGGACTGTTTCAGACAGGAGGAGGAAGAGAGACCAATCCTGACAAATGCCCCTAACCAGTTGTAGCATAAAAGAGGGAAGGAACATGAAGACTATACTAAAAGCCTGTATCTGACTAAAAGGCGAGTGGATCCACTCCTTAGGTATATACAGCATGCAGCATTGCCAAAATCCTCCATCCCTCTAAGAGCTCCCAAGGCAGTAGCAGATGGTGTGCGGGTGGATTGGTGGGGCAGGGGTGAGGGTGTGGGGGATGACTACAAGGTGAGGGGAAACGGACAACGAATAGTTTCTTTTTTTTAAATAGGTGGAAAAGAACTTCCCTGCCGCCCAACGCTCTTCTGCTCCCTGTCCTCACTGCAGCACACAGGCTCCCAGTGTCCCCTGCAGCCAATCCTGATGCTGCTCTCATGTTTAAAAGCAGCGTCAGGATTGGTGTGAATTTGCACTCCCAGGGACACTGGGAACTTGTGCTTGCTTTCTCCAACCTGGAAACGCAGCTGGGTTGGAGACAGCTCAGTGCATATATGGGTTTGGACGTCCTGAGACGGCCTGCCAAACGGACATCCTCACTGAGTGCAGTACCCATCACTTCCTCTCGTGACTACACTGCCGCTGCGATGGCCCACCCCAAGACTCGCCGGCTCTTAGAATCTGAAAAATAAAACCATAATAAACATGGTATATTATCGTTTTAGTTTACAAGTTTTGAGGCTGGCGGAGGGGCAACACTCTTCCGCCATAGCGGAGGAGCCACTGCTGTCCCAAGAGAGCTCATTACACACCTAACTCAATGGTGGCTTATTTGGAAAATCTCCAGCGAGGAGATACCATCAGAAGGAGTGTTGAGAGTTCTCTCATCTCTATAAGTTGAGGAATCTTATGTCTGAACCATCCGTTGTGAGCACTGTTGCTAATTGTGTTTGCACTTATTCTGAGGGAGGACGCCTCTTGTATTTAAAAAATGACCTCTCTTTCACCAAATCTTGACCATGTTCTGTCAGTCTTTTCCACCTTCGAATATTTGCAGTTCCAAAGTCATCAACCTGGTCATAAAGCTTTGATATAGACCAGTCGAGTCAATTACTTCCTTTCCAGTGGAACCATCCTCCAGGCCCTCAAACATGTATTTCCCACACCTAACCCACCGTGGATAATATTTCCAACGACAGGAGGATCTCAAGCCTTGTACGAATTGCAAAGGTTATTGAAACTGTCAGCCTATTTAATGGCACTTTGTCTCCTGGATGACTTTCAGTCAGTTTCTTACCACTTTGAAGAACAGAGAAGACTATCATACAAATCAGAATATTACTCATTTTTTGTAACCAGCGCCACCCCTGCACCATATTCTGGTGGCCTTTTCTGCCACTTTAAACATGATCAAGTGATAACTGCAAGGATCTCATCAGTGGAAATGCATGGTTTGAGCCTTTCTTACAGATCTGCTCCCATTACATGAATCTAGGCCCATTCCTCTCCAGAACAGTCACTGGCAATTGTGTCCGTCTTTACCAATGATAATCTACGTTTACATGGCTTGCTGTGCGTACACTGGATTACACATATTTTGACCTTAGGTTTGATGGTGTTCCTGTCACCATCAACAAACTTTGTCTCTGCCTTTCACAGGCTTACATTTTGAGGCCGGTTAAGTAGCTCTGCCTCAGGTGTGAGAAAGCAGAAATTCTTCTCATTATCCACCATATCCCCTGGCCTGAGGTACTGAACTTTCCTCCAATTCCAGACGGAGTGCTCAGTTCTCTGACCAGAAGCTATCATTATCCCCGTCCCACCCCCCGCCCCCCCCCCCAACTAAACACTCTCTTCAACTGCTTAGCAAAGCATGGCACTAGCTACATAAGGTGACCGGGCTTCTGCTGTTGCTTTACTGCTTTCAGAAAAATCTCTCAAATCCTGCCTTTGTCATGTCCCGCTGTGATTGCTGCAACCGTTTATACACAGGCAGTCCTATCATACCTCGCTCAAAACTCCAGGGAGTTCAAAACTATGCAGCCCACTTGCCTTTCAGTTTGAAACAAAATAACCAGGTAATAGCAGACCTGCAATCCCTACGTTGGCTTCCAGTAAAAGAACAACTTTAAAAAACTCTCTGCCAAATGCATAATGTGTTACATGGCTGAATAGAAAAATACCTCACCTCGGACAATAGACATCACTTTACTACAACACTGACTAGATACAAGAGGTTTAGTGGGTGAACTTATGTTTATGACTCCTCCCTGTGGAATTCCCTACCATTATGACTAAGACTTGGGAATGACTTTCAGAAATGCAGAGCGTCCTTGAAGACTCACCTATGGATAAAAGTGTCCCTAAAGATATTCCTCCTAGGATGATTCTCAAAGACCTGGCTGGTCAGACAACTATAACAGGCATGAGTTATTCACTCTTGGCTATCAGACTTAAGTTCGTTTAAGGCTTTGACATTTTTGGGAAACATTTGATGGTGGGCGTCCTCAGTACTACACACCATTAGAAGAAGGACTATTAGTTTATTTATCTTGCAATCCTGTAATTTTACTATGTACCACTGTTAGGCCAATGGTGTGTAATTAGCAGGGCTTTGCAAAAACCGGAAAAAAATTGTACCCACCGGAAACTCCATCCAGGTAGCCCGTGTGTTCCACTAAATGTCCGCAGTAGCTGGAGGGTGGTTTATTAGAATGCCCTTGAAAATTAAGGTGTATTCATATTGCTCGATGAAGATATCCTTCAGCACTGTATGACTTATTTCATTGGTGAATGGTTAGATCCAATAACCTTACTTGCCACTCATACGGAACCAACGCTAACCATATGGCCAACTTTACCCATTGTATGGGAAAGCCGACACAAGAGTTCCACCCTGCTATACCAAAATTAGATTGGTTTTACCGTAGGTGCCATGTTACAAAATAATCCCAGTTCAAAGCCATCAGATTAGGTGTTAATTTCACTGCTTTTTGTGTCGTGCCAATAAGCATGCGATTAAAGAGTCAAAAAGTACTTCAAGGGACACGTATGGCATTCAGTAAAATCTAGTGCTTCTCAAGTGATACTAGAGCATTCTGGAACCTCAAAGCAAATTTTATAGTCCCTGTTAACACTATTGAGTCACACACATGGACAAATTCTGGTTTAATTATTTCACTGAACTATATCTTTCTCAAGAGCTTTACCCAAGGTTAAGTGTAAACTTCTATCAATGAGTAGACGGCCAGCTACTGTACGTTTATTCTCAGGAAAGCTGACCAGGACAATAAATCCCAAATTATGGTCAAGGTCCCAGGGCTAGATGTGGCCACTGATGCTGGGCCTGGTGGATCGGTGGACTAATGCATTACTCCAAAAGTTTGTGTTTTAGCACAGGGTCGGTCAAATCCGGGAGGGTCCACTTAGCCTTTTCACACTGCCAATGTCGGTAACATGAGTACTGTTTTCTAAAAATAAATAGCAGTTATTTAGCACCAAAATACCCAGATGACGGTGAATGTGCTCTTTTCAAGTAGACGTCTATATTAGAGTGAAAAGAGGATCCAAACTCTATTTAATTCTGGCAAATACAATTGCTCAGATAGAGTCAATCCCAGAGTCCTGTAAGGGAGACTTAGTTATTCCAATCTGTAATACATGCTCCCTGGAAACTCTGTTTAACTGTTATTCCATTTCACTTTTTGACTCCCAATAACAAATCTTTGGGAAACTGGCACTTTTAAGGATAGGATTGGATAGGATATATGTTTGTATAGTGCTCGAATGCCACAGCTTCTTGGCGCTGGTGTATGTGAACATGGTACAGCCTGTGTTACCAGGGAGCTAGATCGAAGTGAACATCCACGTTCTCAGATCCTTTCTGAAGGGTTGTCAGTTTAATTGGACTCTCATGGCTATTGACATTTTGTTCCATAACTTTGCCGCACAGTTTGAAAAAGTTCTGCCGCCCCATTTTACCCGCCTAATCCTGTCAATCTGGAGGAGGCCTAAATTGCCAGACCTAAGGGCATGAGCGGGGGTATAGGGTGAACATTTTTTTTGGATGTCCCTAGCCCGTCCCCCATAGAGTGCTTTATGAACCAGGCATAGGGCCTTGAATTCCACACGCTGCTGAACAGGGAGCCAATGCAATGCTCTGATTCCTGCAGAGGTTGATTGACCTCTAGGTATATTTAGAAGCAGCCTTGCTGCGGCATTCTGTAAGGACTGCAGCTTTCTCATCTGGGTTTTAACAACTCAAACCACTGGCTTGATGATTGCAAAGCTTACTAGTGTTCTTCAGAGCAATAGATATTTATGTTTATCTATTTCTAAACTGCCTTAAGCAAGGTAGAAAGTAATTTCATATTGGCAAGTATAAAGGGCATGAGGCAGTGTTTCCACCTTACTCAAAATTCAGATGTTCCTGCTTGAGTGTATTTATACCGGTGTGAAAGCACTGAAAGCGTGGGGAGTAGAGTGCTTCTATTAATGAGGTGGCGGTCCAGCTACTGAACGCTCAGCATGATGCCCCTAAGTTGGTCCTCCTATGCTGATGATGCTGTTTACATGTCCACTTCCCAAAAGGGCTTATAGTCAATGGCCAATGGCTTCTGGGGCACACTGACGCTCAGTCCCATCAATTAATGCAGCCAAGAAAAATAGACCCCTCTGCCCCTGTTGGGTAGAAAGGTACACCATAGTTGGGAAGCTGTGTGCCCTTAGATCCCTGTGCCATGGTGCCTCTGCACTTGCTGTACATTATAGGCTCCTGCCACCTGCGGTCATAAAAGGAAGAGACTGAGCGCTGGGATAGGGCAAGGAATTCTGCGTACAAGATTTTCAAATGTCTACCCTACCTACACATCCGCGTCCGAACAATAAAAGGGATGATATTATAGAGCAGAGGTTCAGTACATCAGACTAACTTCATAATACGGGTCAGCAACATCAGCTCCACCTTTAATTCATACTGTGGCCCAATCTTTAAGGAATTAAACGTTATTCTATATCAGAATACCAGATCAGTTGTGATTCTCATGAGGTGTAGTCTATCTTGGGTGGTCGAGTGGGCAAAGTCTAGTTCAGTGTGAAGGGATCACCTGGTGAGGTAAGATCAAACAATTTCAAACCAAAATCGCCCACTCTTTATTAGGAGTGGCCTTGTAATCCCCATAGAACTGGTAACCGGAGTTCACGGTTCCATCGGAATGACACGTTTTGTGGAAAACTGAATGTGTGGTACTTTTCACTTCGAGATTTCTCAGGAAGAAACACTAAGGAAAAACATGGCGAGCACTGGCACTGAAAGGGCTATTTCTGCATGCTATTCCACGAAAACATAGAAAACCCGGTAATCCCCATTGAAACACTTCCTCTGTCAGTAATTCCAGGCCGACATATCAGGTGGCTTTTTGTGACACTCCCGAGTGTTTTTGAAAATACAAATAATGGCTTCGCTACCCTGCCACCATCACTGGATGTAAGTGGTTTCCATAATTGCTGACCAACATGTTTGATTGACTTGTTGCAGGTGTGTCAACAGCTACCAAGAAATAACACCTAGTAATCCTTTGCTTGTAGAAGGGGTGCCAACATTGCAGACGTTGCAACAGCAGGATAAATTATTCACAATGCTAGTTAAGCATGACAAAGCATTCAGTTACAAACTGCCGCATCCGTATGACAAAGCACCTTCCTGTGCATTAGGAAGTATAAAGCGTTCACGTAATGAGAATTGTGAAAAGTTAATCGCATACATCATGGAGGAAGTTGAGCTTGGAAATGTTTCTCCAGACTGTAAGCAATATCGTTTTGTTCATGACATGATAATGAACATTACTAAATTGGCTTTCTTGCTGCTTTTCTAGGAGTACGACTGCAAGTCAGTTTCAAACTATTAGCAGGTATGAAATGTCTACATAACTGATGTTGGGGGGGGACGAAAAATGTATACAAACATATTAAAAACATTTTATAATCTTTCCTTATGACACAAATAATAATTTAAAACATTTTAACATTAACATTTGACTGCGTGCCTAAAAAAGACACTTTATAAATAATACAATACAGATGTGGCATTTAAAGGCTAGTATAGTACGAACATGCAAGTTGAAAAAAAACTGTGTTTAAAGTGCACTCGCCTGAAATTGACTCTGGCTGAAAAGACTCACAGCACAGACATGCTTCTTTAAACATTTTACACACGTATTGGAGAATCATAGCATCGTTTTTGCTTTGTAGTGGAGTAAATAGTGCGCCCTTTCTCACCAAGGCACCCTCTTACGCACTGGATATATAATAGCTCTGTGTTTGAGGGAAAGGATGTACATCCTCAGGTGTCACATTGTGAGTGCTTCCTGTTGTGTGACCATGCCTAGGAGGTGATATAGACGTGGTCTGGCTCTAAAATAGGTGTACTTTCTCAG
Source organism: Lissotriton helveticus (assembly GCF_964261635.1). Lineage (NCBI taxonomy): Eukaryota > Metazoa > Chordata > Amphibia > Caudata > Salamandridae > Lissotriton > Lissotriton helveticus. Next base: position 605,045,038 of record NC_136065.1, read on the forward strand.
TGCCTTGGGCAATCAAATGATATTATGTTCACGTAGGAGCTCTGAGAGGCCAAACACTGGGTAAAGCCACTATTAGAGACATCACGTCAACTCACTTCCTTTCTCTTAATAATAATAAACTTCACCTTTTGCTTCTAAGAAATGCTTTTTATGATCCGAGAAAAAGAAGTACAGTTGTGTGCAAACAACATGCCTTCAAGCTTAGGAACCACCGTCGCTTTCCGGCTGTCCGACCGCCGACTTACCTGGCGGTCTGACCGCTGGATTACGATCCAGGCAGGGGTACCGCTTCCAGACCACAGCAAAGATCCAAACTCCCGCTGCTGCGGGGACACTAGCCGACAATGTGGGAGATGTTGGCATGGCCAACGCGTGGGAATTATGGCCTGTCTTTCCACCGACCTTTAAAGGGTGGGGAGACCAGCAAGGAAAGGTCGGCAGGAAGACAGGTAAAGGGCCACAAAAAGGGACCCAGGGAGAGTAAATCCATGTGAACTGTGGCCGGGGCCCTTGTTGTGCCCCGTATGCCTGCACTGATGGTACACGCACTGTTTTCCATACACTACATGGTGCATGGAAACAGTGCACCCCACTTCCAGGAGGTGCTGCAGTCTGCCGGCATTGGCTTGAGGCTCCCTCCTACAGTGGAACCATGCCGGTGCCGTGGCTGCGCTGCTGCAAAAACAACAAGTGATGGACTGCGCTGCTGACACACCACCATTCTCGTGGTGATATCATAATGCAGCAGGTGGGAGGCCACCGGCTTGGCGGCATGTTCCCGAGTGCCGCTGCGGTGGGTTACCGGTTCCTCCGCCAATCTCGTAATCAGGCCCTTAGTGTTGCATATATTATGCAAACCACTGAGTTTAGGGTAGGCATTGCCATTTTACCAATGAGAAAAACTCAGGCTGGATAGTGTTGGAAATTGGGGTACTGGTTGAGGAGAGTGAAACCCTAATCAAGCTGCAACTACAGTCTCTGTCAGGGTGTAACACAAGCAAACTCCAAATTAACCTTTGCTTATCCTTCTGGTAGCTAGGCACAAAGATGTCAGGCAACGTGTAAAGTATTTATGCAGCACTTCAAACAGTAATAAAGTGAAAAGACAACACAAGAAAAATCCCACACCAATTTAGAAAAATAGAGTAAATTTTAATAAATTATTTGAGACCAAAAGCACAAAAATCCAATCAATAGAGCCAGAGATATTCATTTTGATATAGTTAAGTGAAAATAGTGCCTGAAAAAACAAATTGCTTATTGTGGTTATCTGGTCGGACTAGACTGGAACAAAGTCACAAGTTCAGGCCAACCACGATGGCACAGGGAGGATACAGGGACCATGTTAGGCCCACTGAACAAAGTACCTTAAATCCTGCGGAGTGTTGCAAAGTCCCGTATCAAGGATGTGTCACGCAGCAGCAGTTCTAAGGAGCTGTGAGCTGTGATGCGAAGTCCTGCCTAATTGTTGAGGATGCCGTAGACAAATGGCTTGCCATGCGAACTCCTGTGTTGGGGATGCATCGCTCTGTAGTGGTTCAAAAGTGGCTGCAAGGAGATGCATTGTGCTGTGTCAGTTCTTCTCACTGGGCTAAGGCTGGGCTAGCAGAGGACTTGCAGGCCCACTTCCAAGGGTCCTGGACTTGGGTAGGAGGGCAAGACTCACAGCAAGGAGAGTCCAGGTGCTCAGTTCAAGATGGTTAGAGCCTGTTCTGACAATGAGGCTCTGATCAGGGACCAGCCAACTAGCCTTTGGAATTACTCTGGTGGTCCTGGGGTCCAGTCCTTTTCTTAGGCAATGGAGCAATAGGGAAACAGAGTAGCAGTCCTTCTTGCAGAGCAGCACTGCGACTTTCACAGGTCTAGAGGTGTATTGAAGAGTTAGGTCTAAGTGTTCACTTGTGTATCCCTAATTCCGATTTTGAAGTAGGAAAAGGTTCTGGAGGTTTCCACCCCAAGATGTGCTTGGAATTTCCTACCTCTCTGTTCTGGCCCCAGCTTATCTGGGGACACAAAAGACTAGTCTCAAAACCGTTTGTGAGTGTGCTGGGCAGAGCCTTTGTGATGTGCAAGTGTAGTAGGTGACAGCTCTTTCCCCTCATCAAGTCAGAGACGGCCAACCCTACCAACACCTATTTCGCCTTTGTTTCACTGTCTGGGAGCAGTACACAAAGACCAGCTGCCAGCTACACCTAGTCATGTGACCCAGAATGCAGGCACCAAATGGTTGGGACAAGAAAATGCCAACTTTCTAAAAGTGTTTTAAATTACGATTCTCTAGACACCGCACTCGACACTACTACCTGCTCCCAGTTGAAACTTATTACTTATTAAATGTAATACGTTAACCCAATGTTATTTTATGGGAGACTCAGGCCTTGCATGAAGTGCAAAACGAATTTAAGTGTTTTTCACTACCAGGAAATTTAAAAGTAAAAAATATATGTCCTATACTGCGTCCTGCCCTACGGGCTGTTCAAAAATAACAATTTAGGCCTGGCAAAGGGTTAACTTTGCCAGGTCAAAATGGCAGTTTATAACTGCACACATAGGCTGCACAGGCAGGCCTGAGACATTTTTAAAAGGCTACGTAAGTAGGTGGCACAATAAGGGTTGCAGGCCCACTTGCAGCATTTAATTTACAGGCCCTGACTACATGTAGTGCACTTTACTAGGGATGTACAAGTACATAAAGTGTGCCAATTGGATGTAAGCCAATTTCTCCATATTTGTATGAGAGAGAACAGGTACTCTAGCACTGGTTAGTGGTGGTAACGTGCACTGAGTCCTATGGCCAACAAAAACGAGATCAGAAAAAATGGTGAAGTAAGGTAAAAAGTTTGGAGGACACTCTAAGGCTGATGGCATTGCTCTGAATTTGTAAAACTATTTGGTTCGAAATAGGGTTTTTGATGTGTGACTGTTCAGTTTGCAAGTTAATTAGTTAAAAAAATATATCTTAGACATGACATTTTTGGGGATTGTTGTAAAACATATGTCAAGTTTTTTCGGAATTTGGTTTTGAAAAGAAGTTGCGGAACTAAAGTCGTACTCAAACAAGAAGATAGCTAGTTAAAAAAATGTATTCTAAAACCCTTATGGACTATTAAAAAAGTGAGCTTGTTAGTCAAAATCAGAAATCAGTTTTGTCGGTTTAAGTATATGATATTATTTAAATTAAATATAAAATGGGATAAAACGAAATTTTCAATTCAAAACGTTAATACATTTTGATACTTTTCTATGTATCGCAGATCTATGTGAGAATAAACTCATAGGATGTGAGTACAATGATCATTCCAGTCTGGCCGGTAATATAAATTGCTAGTTAAAATGGAATTACAGTATCTGCTGTAACTCCATGGTTTGGGAGCATTTCACCTGGGCACTCTACCTGGTGAACCCTAGCATAGTGTCAAGGTGAAATACCAGGCAAAATCATTCAGGAAATAATGCGGAAACATCAATTCCTGCAGGTTATTTGCAAAAATCTCCTACTCAGTATTTCCACCCCACCTAGAATGACTAGTGCCCATGGTCGTGGTGATTTGGGGGGAGTAGGGGGTGTCGGGTGGGGAAATATTCGGAATGAGGCCCATATTAGGCAAAATGTTACTTTAACATTGCAAAACTAGACAAAAGTGATCCCACATTATCTAAACAGGTAAAACCAGCTGGAAGATTATCTTTTGCTCATTCGGTATTAGTGAGCAAATATGGTTTTCTGCTGTCAATACTGTCAGGAGAGAAATAATCCTTTCCAAAGACATTAAACCTATGTTTTCTATGGACAAATAATTAAAAAACAATGGGTGACAAAGTATCTCTCCTACAGGTAATTCTTTGCAAAGTGACTTTATATTTAAAAAAATTTGTCTGTTTCTATTTCAGAAAAGTACATACGATGATAGGTCTGCCAAATGAAGTTGGTGAGCAGTACCCACATTTTGATGAGGTAAGAGATTATTATAGTGGGTAAGGATTACAGTAATATATGCATCTTAATAGTAGTTTCCTTAAATAGAGAGTTTTACATCTTTAAAAATAGTACACTACAAAATGGTAAAAGGAAGACAAAAAAAATCGTGTATAAAGGGGACACAATGTGGGGGAACAGCACATCACCTAAAGCAAATCACTATGGGAATTTGGATCGGTGGCAACATGCACCTCAATATATCCCTCTTCAATCAAAGGTGATGGAGTGAATGATGTTGAAAAAATTAGACCAGTACAATAAAGTGCTTACACTATTTTTACTGGCAAGACTAATGGAACTAGATTTAAATTAAACAAAGTTACACAAGGTGATATTTGCACCTGCACAATAATGCAAAAAATAAACAATGGAAGACAACCACACACATTACAATGATTACAAGAAATCCCTTCACAATAGATGTCGCAATAAGATAAGTGGCACATACAGATCAATACATTCTCCATTACAAATAACATACAAGAAAAACTATAAACTATAAACCAATTAAATGAAACACTCATATCATTGAAACTTCCCTCTGCTTAATTGTTCCATAAAAATTGAGCAGAATGTTTCCAAAAGGAAACAAAGCTCTCCTCTTCAAAAACAGATCAGAGAAAATGGTGGACAGTTTCGAGAAACAACATTATGATGGATGAAATGCATGAATTATTTGCAGCCAAGGGCTTGCTCGAGCCGCACCGCAATCCATTTTTTTTGCCCACCAGGCCACCCCAGTATGGACCCAGCCATATGCAGATCAGTCATGACTCTGCTCCCCATGGGAACGGGCCAGCCTGAACTGCCAGGCCAGGTTCTCCCTGGACTGGAACAAGCATCATGGGACCAATTTCAGGGGATCACCCCTCACCTCCCAAGGAAGTGTTTTTTTCTTTTGCCAATATCTTTGGCGCCGTTTGACAAATCTTTGTGAAGTTTCCAAAACTAATGGGTCTCTCAGGACAGTTCTCATCTTCAAAGTTCCGGGGTGATTTGTCAAGTGGGGGGGCGAGAAAAATAGGGTCCCAAAAAGGGTTTTCTCCATGTTAATTCCCATAGGAAACTGTTGATGGAGCTACACCTGAACAGCTGTACGGAATTACACCAAATTTGGCAGAAAAGTAGCACTTGGTCCAGCGTGCACTCTTTTTTTATGGTGTAAATCTGTTCAGTAGTTTTTGAGAAATGTAAATATCTACAGATATCCATATATTGACACAAAGGATCCACGAACCCTCCCAATCTCGTGCCTGAGATCTGATTGGCTCCCAACACTTCAAACCAGGAAGTGTTGACAGCTATCTTGTGACTCGATTAAACCGAGTCACAAGAAAAAAGGATTAAAAACAAAAAAAGGGGGCAGGGTAGAAAAACCCTGACCCCCTTAGCCTGCTCAGGGGATTCCACAGGGACCCTGAGGGCCAAAAAAAGCATTAAAAAAAAACTGCGAGGTCTGCAAATTCCAATGAAAATTAAAAAAACAATCAAAGCGCAGTCTCCCGTGCTTCTTTTTCTTTAAGCCCCTGGGTGGGCCAGGTCCCAGAGGCAATTCTTAATTATGATGCGGGGCCTGGAGATTTAAAAAAAAGAAATGCATGGGGGCCACCTACCTGGACTTTAATTATTTATGGGCGGAGGGCCTCGCAGGCCACCCAAGCCCCAGGGACCACCTCCTTCCCGGGGCTTTGATTAATTAAATGAAGTGTGGGGGGGCTCCTGCCCCCCCACACTGACCCCGGGCCCACCACCTCTGCGGTGCCTTAAATGCGTGGCCAGCAGCCCCCCTCAGCCCCGGGGACTACCATCTCCCCAGGGCTTATTTTAAAAATTAAGTGTGGGGGGCTCAAATCCCCCCACAGTGCCCCTGGGATCACCACCTCCCCAGGGCACTAATTATTTAAATGCGGGGGTCCATTGCGGACCCCGTTCCCAGGGACCACCACCTCCCTGGTTCTACACACATATTGGAGGGCCCCCCTCCAAAATGTTAAAGAAAATAGAGGGAAGGCCCAGGGGATGGGGTCCCAGGGACCAAAACTGGCCCAGGGAACAGGGGCCACGCTGCCCCCCTCATGGAGCCCTTCATGGCCTTTTGGACCGCCAACCCCCAGGGCTGGGTCCAGCAATTTCCTGGGGGTGCCCACCCCGGGACATTGCAGTTTGCTATGGCATGGCAGAAGCAATGCTACCACCATGCCACAGCAAACTTCTGCTTCGCTTCATGGAAGCAAGAGCAGGAAAACTGCTCTTGCTTCCATGAAGCGAAGCAAAATTGCTTTTGGGCAAAGGGAGATGCATGTCAGCAGCTCCCTTTGCCCAAAAGCAATGCTGGCTCCTCAGGAGGTGGGGAGCCAATAGGGGCTACGGGGCATTGGGTCTCCCACAGTGGTCCCCAACGTGAGGCCAGGCCATGGGGATGGGGGTCCCTGAGGCCCAAAATTGCCCAGGTAGGGGGGCCGGACAGGCCCCTTACCCATTAAACAAATAAAGGATTGGCCATGCCCCGAGGGATGGGGTACCAGGAGCTCAGGAGGAGGCCCCGCTCCAAAATGTAAAAAGAAATAATTGAGGGCAGGCCCCAGAGATGAGGTCCCTTGAACCAAAACTGGCCCTCCTTTAAAAAAAAAAAAAAAAAAGACACAAAGGACTAGCCCCTGGGGATGGAGTCTCCAGGGCCATAATCAACCTCATGAGGGGGACCTCACGGCCCCTTCCTTTTCATTTTTTTTTTTTAAATGGCTCAGGCCCCGGGGACTGAGGTCCCCAGGGCCCAAAAGGGTCAAGAGACGGGGTGGCCACACAGCTCCCATTCCTAAAAAAAAAAAAAAAAAACACAGCAGCTCACCAGAGGCCCTGCCCCCTTCCTGCAAAACTGGTAGGCTAGTTGGCCCCTAAGGACCCACGATGATTTTCACATTATTATACATTTTCGGTATTTGCCACATAAACCATTATCTGCCGCATAATCTGCAGATTTGAACAAAAAAACCTTGTTTCTAGCTCAAACGGCTTAAATGTTACCAAAAATGCAGCAACATGTATTACAGCATGTTGGAAGGCCCCTTGCAAAGCTAGAATGGTCACCTGTTACTTATTGCTAAATTTGGGTGTTAAATTGGTATTAATGTTGCGCAAACCTCTCTTGCTTCTTTCTGCGCCTCTCTTGCCTCTTTCTGCACTTCTCTTGCTTCTTTCTGCACATTTCTTCCTCTGTCTGTGCCTTTCTTCCTCTTTCGGCAGTTCTCTTGCCTCTTTCTGCACCTCTCTTGCTTCTCTTGCAACTATGTTCATTCTTTCTGCACTTCTCTTGCTTCTTTTTGCACTTCTCTTGCTTCTTTCTGCACCCTTCTTGCCTCTTTCTGCACCCCTCCTACCTCTTTCTGCACCTATGTTGCTTCCTTCTGACTGATCTTGTTTCCTTCTGCACCTCTCTTGCCTCTTTCTGCACCTCTGTTGACTCTTTCTGCTCCCCTCTTGCCTCTTTCTGTACCTCTGTTGCCTCTTCCTGTACCTCTTTTCCTTCTTTCTGCACTTCTCTTTCTGCATCTTTCTTGCTTCTTACTATACCCTCTTGTCTCTTTCTCCACCTCTGTTGCTTCGATCTGCACTTCACTTGTTTCTTTCTGCAATCCTCTTGCCTCTTTCAGTATGTCTTTTGCCTCTTTCTGCACCTCTCTTGCCTCTTTCTGCAACCCTCTTGCCTCTTTATGTACCTCTGTTGCCTTTTTCTGTACCTCTCTTGCCTCTTTTACCACTTCCCTTGCCTCTTTCTGCTACTCTCTTGCTTTTTGAACCTATCTTGCCTCTTTCTGCACCCCTGTTCCCTCTTTCTGCACCTCTCTTGCCTCTTTCTGTACTTCTCTTGCTTATTTCTGCACCTTTCTTCCTCTTTCTGCACCTTTCTTCCTCTATCTGCAATTCTCTCGCCTCTTATTGTACCTCTCTTGCATCTTTCTGCAACTCTGTTCCTCTTTGTGCAGCTCTCTTCCTTCTTTGTGCACTTCTTTTGCTTCTTTCTGCATCTCACGCATCTTTCTGAACCTCTGTTGCTTCTTTCTGCACTTCTCTTGCCTCTTGCTGCACCCTTCTTGCCTCTTTCTACACCTCTGTTGCTTCGATCAGCACTTCTTTTGCTTCTTTCTGCACCCCACCACCCTCTTTCTGTACCTCTCTTGCCTCTTTCTGTACTTCTTTTGCCTCCTTCTTCACCTCTGTTGCCTCTTTCTGTACCTCGGTGGCCTCTCCCTGCACCTCTCTTCCTTCTTTCTGCACTTCTCTTGCCTCTTTCTGCATCTCTGTTGCTTCTTTCTGCCCTACCATTGCTTCATTCTGTACCCTCTTGCTTCTTCATGCATCTCTGTTGCTTTGATCTGCACTTCTCTTGCTTCTTTCTGCAACCCTCTTGCCTCTTTCTGCAACCCTCTTCTTTCAGTACTTTTTTTGGCTCTTTCTTCACCTCTGTTGCCTCTTTCTGCACCTCTGTTGCCTCTTTATGTACCCCTCTTGCCTCTTTCTGTACCTGTGTTACCTCTTTCTGCACCTCTCTTCCTTCTTTCTGCACTTCTCTTGCTTCTTTTTGCACTTCCATTGCTGCTTTCTGTACTTCTCTTGCCTCTTTCCGCACATATGTTGCCTCTTTCTGCACTTCTCTTCCTTCTTTCAGCACCTCTCTTGCCTCTTTCTGTACTTCTTGTCTCTTTCTGCACTTCCCTTGTCTCTTTCTGCACTTCGCTTGCTTATTTCTGCACTTTTCTTCTTTCTGTACCTTTGTTTCCCTTTCTGCAGTTCTCTTGCTTCTTTCTGCACCTCTCTTGTATCTTTCTGCACCCCTCTTCCTCTATCTGCAACCCCTTCCCTCTTTCTGCATCTCTTTTGCCTCTTTCTGCACTTCTCCTGCCTCTTTCACACACTCTCTGCCTTGCAGAAAGTTTATCTGGGCTAACTGTCACCCTTGCAGAGCATTTGAACCACTAATTTTGCCTAGAGACAGAGGGGGTGGGCAGTACCTAATCTTCAATTATATCATTGGGTGGCGATGCTACAGACATTGGGGATTTTGCTTAATGAAAAAGATGATATAATGAGGGTAGGTTCCTCTGTCTCGGTTTTTGAGCTGATTTTTTTCATCTGATTTGAACTGATTTTAGGATTTTAGAAAATGTACTCTCTTCTTTCTGCAACCTCATTTGCCTCTTTCTGTACTTTTCCTGCTTCTTTCTGCACTTCACTTGCTTCTTTCTGTACCTCTCTTGCCTCTTTCTGTACCTCTCCTGCCTCTTTCTGCACTTCTCGTGCTTCTTTCTGCACCTCTGTTGCTTTTTCTCCACTTCTCATGCTTCTTTCTGCACCTCTCTTGCACCTCTGTTGTTTATTTCTACACTTTTCTTGTCTCTTTTTGTACCCTTCTTCACTCTTTGTGCATCTCTCTTGCCTGTTTGTGCATCTCTCTTGTCTCTTTCTGTACCCCTCTTTCTGCACAGCTTTTGCCAATCTCTGCATTTCTCTTACTTTTTTCTACACATCTCCTGTCCCTTTCTGCACCTGTCTTGCCTTTTACTGCACCCCTTTGCCTCTTTCACACCTTACTCTCTACGTTCTGCAACCTCATTTGCCTCTTTCTGCACTTCTCTTGCTTCTTTCTGCACTTCTCTTGCTTTTTTCTGCACCTCTCTTGCTTCTTTCTGCACCTCTTTGCTTCTTTTTACACCTCTTTACTTCTTTTTACACCTCTTTACTTCTTTTTACACATGTCCTGCCTTTTTCTGTACCTCTCTTTCCTCTTTCTGCATCTCTTTTGCCTCTTTCTGCACCTCAGTTGCCTCTTTATGGACCTCTCTTACCTATTCCTGTACCTCTTGTTTCTTTCTGCACCTCTCCTGCTTTTTTCTGCAACTCTCTTGTCTCTCATCACTTTTCATGCACCTTACTTCACCACTCTTGCTTCGTTCTGTACTTCTCTTGGTTCTTTCTGCACCTTTATTACTCGTTCTGCATTCCTTTTGCCTCTTTTGCCTCTTTCTCCTTTTCTCTTGCTTGTTTATACATCTTTTTTCTCTTTCTGCACCTCTTTGCCTCTTTCTGTATCTCTCTTGCCATGTTTGCACCACTGTTGTATATTTCTGAACTTTTCTTGCCTCCTTTTGCACCCTTCTTCACTTTTTGTACATCTCTGTTGCCTTTTGTGCACCTCTCTTGCAGCCGTGGCCAGTAGTGGCAGTACCAGCAGGGCGTTGACGTGGGGAGGAGGAGGGGCAGGGTGGGGGGTAGTAATGTATAGATTGCGGAGTTTAACAGGTAAGTAAACATATAAATAAATAAAACAAATTTCGTTGCGTGCACTGCATCCCCAAATGCGATGCAGTGTGCGCAACAAAATTTGTTTTATTTATTTATATGTTTAATTACCTGTTAAACTCCGTAATCCATACATTACTACCCCTCCACCCTCCCCCTCCCTCTCCCCACATCACTGCCCGGCCAGTACTCCCACTACCGGCCGCGGCTGCTCTCTTCCATCTTTCTTGACCCCATTTTCTGCACATCTTTTGCCAATTTCTGCATCTCTCGTACTTTTTTCTGTACATCTCCTGTCCCTTTCTGTACCTGTCTTGCCTTTTACTGCACCCCTTTCCTCTTTCACACCTTACTCTCATCTTTCTGCAACCTCATTTGCCTCTTGCTTCTTTCTGCACTTCTCTTGCTTCTTTCTGTACTTCTCTTGCTTCTTTCTGCACCTCTCTTGCTTCATTCTGCACCTCTCTTGCCTCTTTCTGCACCTCTTTTGCCTCTTTCTGCACCTCACTTGCCTCTTTATGGACCTTTCTTACCTCTTTCTGTACCTCTCTTGTTTCTTTCTGCACCTCTCTTGCTTTTTTCTGCACCTCCCTTGCTTCTGTCTGTAACTCTCTTGTCTCTTTCCTCACTTTTCTTGCTTCGTTGGTTCTTTCTGCACCTTTCTTACTCGTTCTGCATTTCTTTTGCCTCTTTCTCCTTTTCTCTTGCTTGTTTATGCATCTTTCTTTTTCTTTCTGCACCTCTTTGCGTCTTCCTGCATCTCTATTGCCGTTTTTGCACCTCTGTTGTATATTTCTGCACTTTTCTTGCCTCCTTTTGCACCCTTCTTCACTCTTTGTGCATCTCTGTTGCCTGTTTGTGCACCTCTCTCGCCTCTTTCAGTACTCCATTTTCTGCACATAGTTGGCAATTTCTGCATCTCTCTTACTTTTTTCTGCACATCTTCTGTCCCTTTCTGCACCTGCCTTGCCTTTTACTGCACCCCTTTGCCTCTTTCACACCTTAATCTCTACTTTCTGCAACCTCATTCGCCTCTTTCTGCTCACCTCTTACTTCGTTCTGCACCTCTGCTGCTTCTTTCTGTACGTACCTAACTTCTTTCTGCACCTTTCTTGCTTCTTTCTGCACCCCTCTTGCCTCGTTCTGTAGCTTCTCCCCTGTTCCGGCACCTCTCTTCCCTCTTTCTGCACATCTGTTGCTTCTTTCTGTACTTCTTTTGCTTCTTTCTGCACCTTTGTTACTTCTTTATGTACCTCGCTTGCTTCTTTCTACATGCTTCTTGCCTCTTTTTGCACCCTTCTTGCTTCTTTCTGCACCTGTCTTGCCTCTTTCTGTACCTCTTGTCGCAGGGTTTCCGTTCTCCCACAGAACTGTGCATAGAGATTTGGAACCTCGGTGAATAAGGGAGACCCAAAACTCACCTCAGTACCCAAAACCCCTTACCAGGCTAGCTACAGTGTCTCATTGGTCATAACAAACTCTCAATGTTTAGACAAACCAGAACATGAACTTACAATACCTCAGGTCACGTGGAACACATGAGCACTTTTTCGTTATACAATCATTTCAAACCAGAACGTGGAGTAAATGAGGACACGTGCACAGTCGAAATATTTATTTACTAATGCCGTTTTCTCAAACGCAGTATCTTAGATAATACAAGGAAACATATTATCAGAAGCAAAGTTATCAGCATAGTTACTAGTCCATAGAAAGCAAAAGGTGACAGCATGCTAACATGCTGTAATGAATAAGGGTTAACAACACCTATTTCTCACCCTCCCTAACTAGCATATTATATTAATATCTAAGAAAGTCTCTTTGGGTTTTAGCAGGGCGGGCCCATACCTCAAGATCCTAGTATGAAGAGATCACATCTGCTTCCACCAGCTCTCTCTGCAGGCGAACCGCATCAAGTGTGTGTCTGTGTTTTAAGCAAAGCAATATAAAACCCGCCTAAAGCCTAAATTTGGCAGAAGCTGCACTTATGTTATGTCTATGAAGGTGCGGAGATCAGACCTCATAACAATTCTGTATCGTGTTATTCTTGAAGCTTCAGCACTCTCTGTACAGACATAGTTTATTAAGCAAAGCTGATATCAGAGCAATAACATATTATTCTCATGTAAACCACAACGGACTTCTAGGTTGAAAGCTAAATCAACAATTAAGTGTCGTGTGCAGAAGCAGCAAAAGAAAAAATGGCGTTTAAACATTTAATAAGCCTGTGCTAACTTAACACATTATAAAGATAAACAGTAGCTATATGACACCCCCCCCATGATCCGAGCACGGACAAGATAAGATAATATAAGATAAGGGCAACTTCATGAAAGCAGAGTTCAAGAACGATGAACAATGTTATAATCTCAATAATTGATGGAAAAAACTACATGAACCAGATCAAAAATTCAAAATGTCAATACTGTGTTCAACAGCACTCATGACAATAGGTCTGGGAGGTGAACAAATGCAAAGAAAAAGGTGGCATCATCATAAACCAAGAAAGTTTTTAAGGCAAGACCGAATATGCAAAATATGCAGCAACAGCCCCCAACATGAAATCACCGTCTTCATCCGAAAACAGTTCAGCCATCCAATTCAAAAGTGGGAAAGAACATACGTGCTCTTCTAGTACCGGAGCCTCTATCACCATCAGAGGACAACTTGGTGGGTTTTCAAGAAAGCTCTGTGCCAAGAAATCTTGCGCTGCTGCTAGTATGTTCCAAGGACCCATTAGTCCATGCATCAATGCCAAGGCCATAATCCTATCGCCAGAACAAATCAACTCGTGAGTCACGACGGGACACATCAGCTGATTAAAATCGACGTCAGGAGAAACCGTCTTGCAGAGACACAAATCAATGGCCCAGTCAAAATCACAGCTCAGGCAATGAAATACAGGCTGGACACAGGTGAAATAGGAAAATAGAAACGAGGTCGCAAGCGGCAGTGTACCATAATATTCAAGCATCCTGTTGCGAAACAGTGCCAGGAGTGGCTGTGCGGCTTCTTGCACAGGAAGGGCATCCATATTTAAAGAAACAAAAAATCACCAGAACGCCTGCCGCTAGTGCCAGTAAAACTGGGAATCCACCAAACAGACTTGAAAAAATGGAATGAAAGAAAGCAGGAATGACTCCAAATATTTTCTCAAATGAAGTCACGAGACCGCTGCTAACTATTTAAAAAAAGTGCGCCAGCCCAGTCGTCGAGGAAGCGTTAAAGATAGAATTAACCACTTCGCTGAAATGCAAAGGTAAATCAGTATTTAAAAGGGCCTGAACCTCTGTACGGGTGTTAGCTATGTGAAGCACGAATGTTTCTCGAGCCGAACTCAAGGCCACTTCTTTTTGGGACAATAGAGCTCTTATTCTGCTCATGCCATTGAACTCCGCTTTCAAGGTTGGGATGCGCGGCCAGATGGAAACATTCCCGTTCCCATGCGTGGGTGGGTACAGTACATTTTTGCAGCAAACTACACGTTCAGTTACTGTCACCACATAAGCAACACCTTTAATTAACCCGCAACAATCCTCATTATTTAAAAGTAAATAACTTCCGTTCCCCAGTAAGGTAAAAGTCGGGACGATTGCCGGAACCGGAGTCCCTTTTAAAACACAGGCTAAGTTTGGCCGGTCCTGGTTACAAGAACCGTGCAATTGTGCCTACACATTAATGAGCGATCTGGTGTTTCTGTACACTCCTCCCCATTCAGATAAACCTCCTGTCCGTCTTTCAAACATCTATAAGTAAAAGGAAGGGACCAGACTTCATGGAGAAACGCACTACCTAATGGTTCATATCGACCTATGGCAACATATCGCATACAATTAGTAAATTTATACAAAGCAAAAGGTAATGTTATCAAACCGTGGATAAGCCACGTTGCAGCGGTGGCCTCTGCCACAGAAAAAGGCAAGGACTCCAATCTCTCAATATGTAACATAGAAAAGAAAGCATCTCGCATGGAAAGCAAGCGCTGCTTGTCAGTTAAATTAAAGGGGGCAAAGAGAGAGGAGACATTCATGTAGGTCCATGGCACCTTGCCAGACTGAAGTGTTTGTAGGGTCCACGCAAATTGCATGATAGAACGCAATTGATTTTGACCATCGTACAATACAGATACTTCATCCTGCACAATATCCACTACAGAAGACACAATATTATCTAACGTGTAAATGCGGGAAGAAAGCATGTTAATACTATTGTCTACTACTGCAAGCACTTTTCCTAGATTCGCTTGATCTATAGCTCTAAGGCGTGTCGCCGCCTCAATCTGTGATGTCTTCCAGATTTCATTGTAAATAGCATATATCCATCTTTTTGATCTACCACCAGCCGAGCCTTTTATGAAATCATTTAAATCTACATCATCATTTAGCTTCGCAAGATGTAATTTAACTGCAGACAATTTAGAATGTTTCAGCCAATTTTGACATAATTTGCCCACTGAGTAAGTCGTGACAGAATGTTCAGTTTCAAAACGTGGATCAGGTCTGATCTGTGTAAAGCCACCAGACAAACCCAGAAAACGGTGCTGGCATGAATCAGCACTTCTGTGCCACATCAGCCAACCTTTTGGATCCATACTGGATATGTTAAAGGATGAATTCAGCAATAGGGTCTGTAAGTCCCTAATCGAAAACTGTGTATAATTACACCAGCCAGAATATTCTTCTAACTCAGGGATGGTTGGAGTATTCAATTTTTTAGAAGTAGCCAATCCAAAGCATGTTGTCTGTGAAATAGAGGAATTCAAAAAACAACATTTGATTCGGGATGAGACAAGCACGGTGCAAAGCCTCAGTGCCTTGTACCTGCCAGCTTTTAGAACCCCAAACTGATTTTAGGTCAATAGTTTTCCTTCCACAATTCATAGCCGCCAACAGCCAGCTGATCAAGAAAGGACTTTGAGTACAATAATTTGGTATCGGTAAGTCTAACCTTGGACATAGGCTTCTGTGTCATTTTGAAATAAAAGGACTCGGGATTAGACTGATTGAAGTAAAATAAGTGTACTTTTTCAAAAAAGTACTTGAACTGCCTTGTTTAGGAGCGGGGCAATGCTCCCATTGTGTATAATTAACAGTATTCCTCCTAGAAGAAGTTTTATGTAAGAAGTGATTGCCAAAATGTTGAAAGCAAAACAAATCACCATAATTAGCAGATTTTAAGTACAAATCTTCCGCATCAAAGGCAGCATAGTATTTCAAATCGGAAAACAAAGACTCTACGGCCTGAACATCCCAATCATCAGAACGTATGTTTTGTTTCACTACATTCCCCATATTAACTCTAAGCACATTAGGGACATTAACAACCTCAGTAGGGCCATGAATTTGAAATCTAACGGCATCCCACACTATCCCATCAAGGACAGGCCAAGCAGTGATGTTAACAAATGTCAAGTCTCTTTTCAGCCTGTGTGCAGAATACGATGAGGAAAGGGGGGCCAAAGTTCCATTGAGATGTCGAATGCATGTTCTTTCCTCGACATAGTGTCCATTTACTATCCGGAAAAAATAAAACACAAACCCAATTGACATAAAAAGGTAAATTGAAAAAAGCACCAGCCAAATATATGTCCAAGGGGGAATCAAAAAATGTTTTTTAAATAAGCTGGCATAAACTGCAAAACGTGAGGGTTTCTTCGAGGCATTGGAAACAGTGTCAAATGAAAATCTGGATTCCGTGGCCAAACGTGCTTGCAGGTCAGGCATGGATAAGTCAGTGGGGTAAGTGTAGTCTATTTCATCATGGTCAGCACCAGGCAAAGTACTTAATAAAGGACTGGAAATTGCAGGTAATTCGATGGCCACTTCAGTTTCAGGATTAGAAGCAGTGGCCAAAACTGAATTTCTCACAATGGAAGGACAGGAGACTGCCGGTGTCATACTAAGGAGAATCGACCACTCTGTGTATCTTGACATTGTCAATTGAGATAAACCTGTTTTCCTTACGACCAGGAAGTGGTGGTAAAATGACTGTTCTTGTGCCCTTCACTCCAAGGACTGGAACCAGAGCTCGATAGGAAGGACCAAATTCTTTTTTGTTATCGATCTTCTCTCGAACCAGTTCTCCAACTTGGGGTAGCCAGCCAACTACCGGGATCTGCAACGCAAGATCCGATGTGGAGGGCAAATGTTCCTTTGCAAGATTGTCTCTGGTCTTATGTAGATCCTGTAAAACATTGCAATGTTCATCTACGTCAAAGGTTCTAGCGCGAGCCACGCAGTCTAGACCGTCAAGGTCAGGGACGTACATCTTGATGCCAAAGAGCATTTCGTATGGGGTCCGCCCACCCAGAGACCTTCTAGGGAGATTATTAAGAGCACGCTGCACGCCATTGAGGTGGGCCAGCCAGTTTCTGCCAGTGCCTATAACTCGAGCTGTCAAAGATTGCTTTAAATCACGGTTCATTCGCTCCACTACACTATTACCCTCAGGTCTGTAGGGAGACGAAAACTTGACTTGGACCCCCATCGAAATCATGGCATCCTTATACGCCTTCGAGGCGAAAGCCGGACCCTGATCCGAATGGAAGGTACCACAGGCAAAAATCCCTACAAAGACACGCAAATCTCTAATGACAGTCCGTGAATCAGCGCTGCGATGGGGCCAGACCCATACAAAGCGTGTGCATGAATCCACTGCAACTAAGATGTACTTATACGCAGTATCAGAGGAAAAAGGACCGCAGTGATCTAAATAAACACAACCTAGTGGTTTATTAGAAATGTACAACTGTGTTTGTGGCGGACGCGCAGCAGTCGAAGGTTTAATCTGCTGGCAAATGTCACATTGAAGGACATAATCTC
Organism: Lissotriton helveticus; assembly: GCF_964261635.1. Classification (NCBI taxonomy): domain Eukaryota; kingdom Metazoa; phylum Chordata; class Amphibia; order Caudata; family Salamandridae; genus Lissotriton; species Lissotriton helveticus. The sequence continues at coordinate 605,062,135 of NC_136065.1, forward strand.
GCGTCTGTTTGTACAGCCCCCGCCACCAGAAACGCTGTTGTAACTGAGTTACAGTGGCCGAGACGCCCGCATGCGCAGACGCCACACCTTCATGTGCTGCTGTAATCAAGTCAGCCCTGCGATCCGAGTTGGGAATTAAACGTTCTCCAACTTCAGGAATTTTCACAAAAGGAACCTTTTCGGGACTTAAGTGGTATGTGTACTTCGAAGGGAACCACGTAGGATGTTTACCTCCCTTCTCAGTGGCAGCAACAGCCGCCAAGATGTCATCATCAATCTTACTTTTGGACCGAGTAACTGCTGCAACTAAGTATGTAGACACCGCTGATTTCGCCGCTTCATCAGCAAGCGAGTTACCGACAGCGTGGACTCCCACACGCTGATGGCCGAGAGTATGAATTACAAAAACGAGTAGCAACGTAGCCTTAAGCTCAGCCACTCGAACCCAGATCATCTTGTGTTTTATTGTGCTACCCTTGGAATCACGAAAATCATTCTGAATCCAAAAGAACAAGTTTTCATTGTAAGACTGTACACAGTAGTAAGAATCACTCACAATAAGAGTAGTTACACTAGGATCCGCGTACTCCAACGCTAGTAAGATAGCACGAAGCTCAGCCAATTGTGCGGTGCAGTCCCCTAGAGGCTGCGTGTGTACTGCCTTGGACTGGAACTCATAGTTCACCATGGCACCGACCACAATGGCGCATGCGGAAACGTACGCATGTTTAGAGCCATGTGCAACCTGCGCCGAACCATCAGTGTAACTGATGCAATGGAAGTCCTCCAAAGGTCGCATAGCTAGAGGAGCAGGATGAACAAACTCATACTGCAAGTACTCTTGCGACCGCAATGAGTCGTCAAAAATAAACGTGACATCCGTGGACGTCAAGGAAGCAGTCCATTGAATCCACCGAGGGTGCAAAGCTTTAGAATTCGGTACACTGGCTTTCGTAACTGCCTCCAAATGAGGACAGGGTGTAACAACCAACATGCGTTTCCCCTGTGACAGAGCTCGTTCCTTAAGAATTGCCATCTGCACAGCTGTTAAAACCTTTTCCACAGTGGGAAACCGCATTTCAGACGAAGTGTACAAGTGTGACTTGTAAGCAATAGGTACTGTGTCTCCTTCATTAAAAGTTAGGTACGTGAAACCCACCGTCCCAGGAATGATTCTTATCACCAGGTTGGTGTGGTTATCACGAGTCAGTAAGAATTTAGAAGTGAGCAGATCAGCCTGCAAGGATTGCAAGATGGCTGAGTGCTCAGGCAGCCAGCATGATTTGGAAAAAGTTGGTTGTATCAAAGCATACAAAGGCTTGATACGCTGGGCATATTCCGGAATGTATGTCCTCCCGAAATTTAAAAAGCCCAGTAAAGACTGTAATTTTTTCAGTGTTGTAGGAGCGCGCAACTGAGCGCATTTCTCCAAGAAGTGAGGAGCCAAACCTCTACCTTCATTGTTGAGCTCATAGCCCAGGAACAACACCGTGTACTCAGCAATGTGCGATTTTGCAAAGTTAAATTTGTAACCCATGTCCGCAAAGTTACAAATAATCGAATTTACACGACACAGATGCTCCCAAATTTCGTCGTCTGTGAGATATATGTCATCCACATACGAGCAAGCATCTGGGTCAATCCTCTCCAAAAGAGAGACTATGCGGGCGGTAAATATACCAGGACTATTCTTATAGCCCATTGGGAGACGCCGGAATTGTTTTTGGACCCCAGCGCAAGTAAAACTGGTCCATTGGGAGCTAAAGCTATCCAATCTGTGGGCATAGAAACCGTTGGAAATGTCAAGCGTTGTTTTAAAACGCTTACGCACTAGACTATCCACTAGGGCAGAGCCGTGAGGATTCTGTACTGCACAGTTACGGCAATGCGAGTTTAAATGCCGGTAATCCAATACCAAACGGTACGATCCGTCAGGCTTGGTCACAGTAAAAAGAGGGTTATTCATCGGTGACACACATGTTTCAATAACTCCCTGATATTCCAATTGTTCAAGGATTTCCGCGACGGAAGCCTTGGCTTCACGTCGAATGGGATATTGAGGTTGAGGCTGCGGCTGAGACCGCAAAGGAATCTCGTGGCATGGGGACAATTTATCCCAACCACACTGGTTGCGGTACAGAGCCGGCGCTAGAGCCCTAGCCCACTCTTCTGCAAAATGCTGCGCATGCTCTTTCGAGACAGTGTTCGCGAAACTCGGGAGGGTTACCTCCTCCCCTCGCGGCGCCGCGAGCACAAAAGGTGGGGGCCAGTAAGCCTCCGAAAGCAAAATGTCATACGTAGACGAAAGATTTTCCCAAAATACCCCTTTGATGGTACGTTGTATGTCACCTTCTATCAACAGGACAATTTCATAAAGTCTATCAGGGGGAGCAAGTCTCGTATCGGCTGTTTCTACCACAACGTAAACATCAGTCGCTGTCACCCTCAATAGTGGACGCAGGGCCTCTCTCACAATGGTAATCTCCGCCGCGCTGTCCAGCAAGGTCAGAGCCCACGTCAGATTCCGAAGCCGCGTTCTCACTATCTGTGGCATATCGATGCGCTGTTAAAGCTGCGACTTTCTTTTTGGCAAACTGCGGTCTCTTTGGCGTTGAGCCGTCCTGCTGACCCGTGCCGTCTGTCTTGCGGGGCTGGTCACGTCCTTGCTGACCACCCCGTCCCCTTCCGCCTCCTCCACCACCGGTCTTCGGAGCCGATGAGTCCTGAAAGGAACGAGGAGAGCATTGATCAGAAACCTGAAATCGATCAGGTGATTTAATCATCGCGCGATCGCGCAAGTAATAAACTCTCTCAGTCGGCGCAGGCACTTGAGTCGCAGGATAAGATTCTTGAGTCTGCTGTTTCTGCTTCCCCTGATTCTGTTTCTTAGGCCAATTTTGTTTTTTGGACTTGGGCTGGACATCTGCCTGAGGAGACTGCCCCTACGGTTGTTTTTTCTCTTTGTCACAAAAATACTTTAGACCCTTACTTGTGCGACCCACTATTTTATAAGCAGCCACTACAATCTTCGCTAACTGGCGGGGTTTTTCGGCATCAGGAATAGCCGCCAATGCGTTAAACACCTGAAAGTTCACAGCGTCCCCCTTGACATTAGCAAGAACGAGATCGCAAACTATTGCAAAGGAGCCACACAGGCGCATACCCAATTCAACCGCTGCTTCCGGTCCGTGATCATCCTGAACACGTTTAATGATCGTAGGCAGTACAGCCATAGACGGGGTGCCGAAACACCTCGCATAAACAGCCGCAAAAGTCCTCCCCCAGCGCTCACAGTCAACGAGTTCGGGAGCTAAATCTTTAGGTAAACTAATCGTCAAGATTCTATGTTTTTCACCAGGAGTCGTGTTAGGAAATACTGCTTCCAGTTGGTCAAATTTCTCGGCAAGCCAAAAAGGAAAGTCATCCTTATCATCTGGTCGCTTACCAAACAATGCATTGACCATAACAGGATTGAGCTTCAATCCGCCATGTTCCGCTGGAAGAGCCGGACCCCCCGGGGGTCCACCCGGGAGATGACGACCTATGTATTGTACTAATGCACGAATCACGGCAACGGAAACGTCATGTAACCGACGTACCTCCGCTAGGGTACAATTGCCGCGTTGAGGATGAGGGTTAAATCCAGCCAAAACAGGCCAATTTGCGCCTGGAATGGACAAAGGACCTAACCTCGGAGCAGTCAACGAATGGGGTAGGGCGCCACCAAACCAAACGCGATGCTGCCAATGATCAATAGGTATTTCCAGTGCCCTGTACGGAGTATATTCATTCGGTACAGGTGAGGCAGTGTAGTTGTGGAACACACCAGAATTAGCGTCCACAGCCGGAAACATCACCCACGAATAAAACAGTTCGTATGGGTAAGCTGCATCCGCACTCACTACCAAAATCACAGCCAAGCCTTCCAATGGGACTTGGAAAGTCTGTAAATGGTTGCGCACCGCAATGCGACTATGCTGCGGGATGTCCACAGGCTGGGCCATGATAACACAGGAACTTAGAAAAACAAAGTAAACTTTGTAGCACAACTGGGTAGTAAGTCAAAGAAACCGTTTTAGAAAGATTCAAGCTTGAAAAGACCTATTTCAAAAATAGGTAGGTTTGTCCGACACCCCCGTTTTCCGGAAACGACAGTGATGGGGTTAAGGTTTGAATGATATACTACTCGAGTGTCATGATATAAGACCACCAACGGTTGGGCTCCATGTCGCAGGGTTTCCGTTCTCCCACAGAACTGTGCATAGAGATTTGGAACCTCGGTGAATTAGGGTGACCCAAAACTCACCTCAGTACCCAAAACCCCTTACCAGGCTAGCTACAGTGTCTCATTGGTCATAACAAACTCCCAATGTTTAGACAAACCAGAACATGAACTTACAATACCTCAGGTCACGTGGACACATGAGCACTCTTTCGTTATACAATCATTTCAAACCAGAACGTGGAGTAAATGAGGACACTTGCACATTTGAAATATTTATTTACTAATGCCGTTTTCTCAAATGCAGTATCTTAGATAATACAAGGAAACATGTTATCAGAAGCAAAGTTATCAGCATAGTTACTAGTCCATAGAAAGCAAAAGGTGACAGCATGCTAACATGCTGTAATGAATAAGGGTTAACAACACCTATTTCTCACCCTCCCTAACTAGCATAATATATTAATATCTAAGAAGGTCTCTTTGGGTTTTAGCAGGGCGGGCCCATACCTCAAGATCCTAGTATGAAGAGATCACATCTGCTTCCACCAGCTCTCTCTGCATGCGAACCGCATCAAGTGTGTGTCTGTGTTCTAAGCAAAGCAATATAAAACCCGCCTAAAGCCTAAATTTGGCAGAAGCTGCACTTATGTTATGTCTATGAAGGTGCGGAGATCAGACCTCAGAACAATTCTGTATCGTGTTATTCTTGAAGCTTCAGCACTCTCTGTACAGACATAGTTTATTAAGCAAAGCTGATATCAGAGCAATAACATATTATTCTCATGTAAACCACAACGGACTTCTAGGTTGAAAGCTAAATCAACAATTAAGTGTCATGTGCAGAAGCAGCAAAAGAAAAAATGGCTTTTAAACATTTAATAAGCCTATGCTAACTTAACACATTATAAAGATAAACAGTAGCTATATGACACTCTGTTCCTTCTTTCTGCACTTCTCTTTTCCTTTTGGCACCTCTCTTGCTTCTATCTGCACCACTCCTGCTTCTTTCTGCACCCCTCTTGGCTCTTTCTGCATCCATCTTCCCTGTTTCTGTACCTCACTTGCCTCTTTCTGCACCTCTCCTGCATCTTTCTGTACCTCTATTGCATCTTTCTGCAGTTCTCTTGCCTCTTTCTGCACATCTTTTGCTTCTTTCTGCACTTCGCTTGCTTCTTTAGGCATTTGTCTTGCTTCTTACTGCACTTCTGTTGCTTCTTTCTCTACTTCTCTTGCTTCTATTGGCACCTCTCTTGCTTCTTCTGCACCCGTCTTGCCTCTTTCTGCACCCCTCTCGCCTCTTTCTGTACCCCTCTTCCCTCTTTCTGTACCTCTCTTGCGTCTTTCTGCACCTCTATTGCATCTGTCTGCAGTTCTTTTGCTTCTTTCTGTACATCTCTTGCTTCTTTCTACTCTTCGCTTGCTTCTATATGCACTTGTCTTGCTTCTTTCTGCACTTTTGTTGCTTCTTTCTCCACTTCTCTTGCTTCTATCAGCACCTCTCTTGCTTCTCCCGCACACCTCTTGCTTCTTTCTGCACCCCTCTTCCCTTTTTCTGCACCTCTCTTGCCTCTTTCTGCAGCTCTTTTGTGTCTTTATGCACTTGTCTTGCTTCTTTCTGCACATCTGTTGCTTCTTTCTCCACTTCTCTTGCTTCTATCGGCACCTTTCCTGCTTCTTCTGCACCCCTCTTGCTTCTTTCTGCACCACTCTTTCTTCTTTCTGCACCACTCTTGCCTCTTTCTGCACCACTCTTGCCTCTTTCTGCACATCTTTTGCTTCTTTCTGCACTTCGCTTGCTTCTTTAGGCATTTGTCTTGCTTCTTACTGCACTTCTGTTGCTTCTTTCTCTACTTCTCTTGCTTCTATCGGCACCTCTCTTGCTTCTTCTGCACCCGTCTTGCCTCTTTCTGCACCCCTCTCGCCTCTTTCTGCACCCCTCTTCCCTCTTTCTGTACCTCTCTTGCGTCTTTCTGCACCTCTATTGCATCTGTCTGCAGTTCTTTTGCTTCTTTCTGTACATCTCTTGCTTCTTTCTACTCTTCGCTTGCTTCTATATGCACTTGTCTTGCTTCTTTCTGCACTTTTGTTGCTTCTTTCTCCACTTCTCTTGCTTCTATCAGCACCTCTCTTGCTTCTCCCGCACACCTCTTGCTTCTTTCTGCACCCCTCTTCCCTTTTTCTGCACCTCTCTTGCCTCTTTCTGCAGCTCTTTTGTGTCTTTATGCACTTGTCTTGCTTCTTTCTGCACATCTGTTGCTTCTTTCTCCACTTCTCTTGCTTCTATCGGCACCTTTCCTGCTTCTTCTGCACCCCTCTTGCTTCTTTCTGCACCACTCTTTCTTCTTTCTGCACCACTCTTGCCTCTTTCTGCACCACTCTTGCCTCTTTCTGCACCTCTCTTGCATCTTTCTGCACCTCTATTGCATCTTTAGCAGTTCTCTTGCCTCTTTCTGCACATCTCTTCTTTCTACACTTTGCTTGCTTCTTTCTGCACTTGTCTTGCTTCTTTCTGCACTTCTGTTGCTTCTTTCTCCACATCTCTTGCTTCGATCTGCACTGCTGTTGCTTCTTCTGCTCCTCTCTTGTCTCTTTCTGTACTTCTGTTGCCTATTTGAGCACCTCTGTTTCTTCTTTCTGCACCACTCTTGCGTTTTTGTGCACTCTTTTTCCCTCTTTGTGTACCTCTCTTGCCAGTTTCTGCACCTCTCTTGCCTCTTTCTGCACTTCTCATCTCTTTCTGTACCCCCTTTTGCCTCTTTCTGGACCTCTTTTGCTTCTTTGTACACTTTTCTTCCTCTTTCTGTACTTCACTTGCCTCTTTCTTCATTTCTCTTGCCTCTTTCTGTACCTTTCTTCCTCTTTCTGTACCTCTCTTGCCTCTTTCTACACCTCTTGTCTCTTTCTGCACCTCCCTTACCTCTTTCTGCACCTCTTTTGCCAATTTCTGCATCTCTCTTCCTTCTTTCTACACCTCTCTTGCCTCTTTCTGGACTTCTCGTGGCTCTTTCTGTACTTCTCATGCTCCTTTCTGTATCTCTCTTGCGTCTTTCTGCACCTCACTTGTCTCTTTCTGCACCATACTCTTTTTTCTGCACTTCACTTGCCTATTTCAGCACTTCTCTTGGTTCTTTCTGCATCTCTCTTGCTTCTTTTTGCACATCTTGTGCCCCTTTCTGCGCTTTTCTTGCCTCTTTCTGTGTTTCTCTTGCTTCTTTCTGCACTTCTCTTGCCGCTTTCTGTACTTCTCTTTGTTTTTTCTATACATCTCTTGCTACTTTATGCACCTCTCTTGCCTCTTACTGTCTGCACCTTTCTTGCTTCTTTCTGTACCCCTCTTGCCTCTTTCTGTAGCCCTCTTCCCGCACCTCTCTTCCCTCTTTCTGCACCGCACTTGTCTCTTTCTGCACATCTGTTGCTTCTTTCTGTACTTCTTTTGCTTCCTTCTGCACCTCTTTTGCTTCTTTCTGCACCTCTCTTGCTTCTTTTTGCAACCCTCTTGCTTCTTTCTGCACCTCTGTTGGTTGTTTCTGCACTTTGCGTGCTTATTTCTGCATTTCTCTTGCTTCTTTCTGCACCCCTCACCACTCTTTCGGCACCTCTCTTGCCTCTTTCTGCACTTTTCTTGCTTCTTTCCGCAGTTCTATTTTTTGTTCTGCGCCCCTCTTGCCCCTTTCTGCACCCCTCTTGCCTCTTTCTGCATCATCTTCCTTCTTTCTGTACCTCTCTTGTGTCTTTATGCACTCGTCTTTCCTCTTTCTGCACTCATCTTGCCTCTTTCTGCACCCATCTTTTGCTTCTTTCTGCACCTCTCTTGCTTCTTTTTGCAACCCTCTTGCTTCTTTCTGCACCTCTGTTGGTTGTTTCTGCACTTTGGTGCTTATTTCTGCATTTCTCTTGCTTCTTTCTGCACCCCTCACCACTCTTTCGGCACCTCTCTTGCCTCTTTCTGCACTTTTCTTGCTTCTTTCCGCAGTTCTATTTTTTGTTCTGCGCCCCTCTTGCCCCTTTCTGCACCCCTCTTGCCTCTTTCTGCATCATCTTCCCTCTTTCTGTACCTCTCTTGTGTCTTTATGTACTCGTCTTTCCTCTTTCTGTACTCATCTTGCCTCTTTCTGCACCCATCTTGCCTCTTTCTGCACCTATATTCCCTCCCTTTTTTTGCACCAATCTTCCCTCTTTCTGCACTTCTTTTCCCTCTTTCTGCCCTACTCTTGTTTCTTTCTGCACCTCTTCTGCCTCTTTTTGCACTTTGCTTGTCTCTTTCTGTACCTCTGTTGCTTCTTTATGCACTTCTCTTTCTTCTTTTAGCAACTCTCTTGCTTCTATTTGTACCCCTCTTTCCTCTTTCTGCACTTCTCTTGCCTCTTTCGGCAGCTCTTTTGTGTCTTTCTGCATTTCTGTTGCCTCGTTCTGCACCAGTCTTGCCTCTTTCTGCAGTTCTCTTGCCTCTTTCTGCACCTCTGTTGCTTCTTTCTGCATTTCTGGTGCCTCTTTCTGTACCAGTCTTGCCTCTTTCTGCACTTGTCCTCCCTCTTTCTGCTCCTCTCTTGTCTCTTTCTGTACTTCTGTTGCCTATTTGAGCACCTCTGTTTCTTCTTTCTGCACCACTCTTGCGTTTTTGTGCACTCTTTTTCCCTCTTTGTGTACCTCTCTTGCCAGTTTCTGCACCTCTTTTGCCTCTTTCTGCACTTCTCATCTCTTTCTGTACCCCCTTTTGCCTCTTTCTGGACCTCTTTTGCTTCTTTGTACACTTTTCTTCCTCTTTCTGTACTTCACTTGCCTCTTTCTTCATTTCTCTTGCCTCTTTCTGTACCTTTCTTCCTCTTTCTGCATCTCTCTTGCCTCTTTCTACACCTCTTGTCTCTTTCTGTACCTCCCTTACCTCTTTCTGCACCTCTTTTGCCAATTTCTGCATCTCTCTTGCTTCTTTCTACACCTCTCTTGCCTCTTTCTGGACTTCTCGTGGCTCTTTCTGTACTTCTCTTGCCCCTTTCTGTATCTCTCTTGCGTCTTTCTGCACCTCACTTGTCTCTTTCTGCACCATACTCTCTTTTTTCTGCACTTCTCTTGCCTATTTCAGCACTTCTCTTGGAACTTTCTGCATCTCTCTTGCTTCTTTCTGCACATCTTGTGCCCCTTTCTGCACTTTTCTTGCCTCTTTCTGTGCTTCTCTTGCTTCTTTCTGCACTTCTTTTGCCGCTGTCTGTACTTCTCTTTGTTTTTTCTATACCTCTCTTGCTACTTTATGCACCTCTCTTGCCTCTTACTGCATCCCTCTTCCCTCTTTCCGCTCCTCTCTCTGTCTTCTTTCTGCACCTGTACCTTTTTCTGCACCTCTCCTACTTTTTTCTGCACCTTTCTTGCTTCTTTCTGTACCCCTCTTGCCTCTTTCTGTAGCCCTCTTCCCGCACCTCTCTTCCCTCTTTCTGCACCGCTCTTGTCTCTTTCTGCACATCTGTTGCTTCTTTCTGTACTGCTTTTGCTTCCTTCTGCACCTCTTTTGCTTCTTTCTGCACCTCTCTTGCTTCTTTTTGCAACCCTCTTGCTTCTTTCTGCACCTCTGTTGGTTGTTTCTGCACTTTGCGTGCTTATTTCTGCATTTCTCTTGCTTCTTACTGCACCCCTCACCACTCTTTCGGCACCTCTCTTGCCTCTTTATGCACTTTTCTTGCTTCTTTCCGCAGTTCTATTTTTTGTTCTGCGCCCCTCTTGCCCCTTTCTGCACCCCTCTTGCCTCTTTCTGCATCATCTTCCTTCTTTCTGTACCTCTCTTGTGTCTTTATGCACTCGTCTTTCCTCTTTCTGCACTCATCTTGCCTCTTTCTGCACCCATCTTGCCTCTTTCTGCACCTATATTTCCTCCCTTTTTTGCACCCATCTTCCCTCTTTCTGCACTTCTTTTCCCTCTTTCTGCCCTACTCTTGTTTCTTTCTGCACCTCTGTTGCCTCTTTTTGCACTTCGCTTGTCTCTTTCTGTACCTCTGTTGCTTCTTTATGCACTTCTCTTTCTTCTTTTAGCAACTCTCTTGCTTCTATTTGTACCCCTCTTTCCTCTTTCTGCACTTCTCTTGCCTCTTTCGGCAGCTCTTTTGTGTCTTTCTGCATTTCTCTTGCCTCGTTCTGCACCAGTCTTGCCTCTTTCTGCAGTTCTCTTGCCTCTTTCTGCACCTTTGTTGCTTCTTTCTGCATTTCTGGTACCTCTTTCTGCACCAGTCTTGCCTCTTTCTGCACTTGTCCTCCCTCTTTCTGCTCCTCTCTAGTCTCCTTCTGTACTTCTGTTGCCTATTTGAGCAACTCTGTTTCTTCTTTCTGCACCACTCTTGCGTTTTTGTGCACTCTTTTTCCCTCTTTGTGTACCTCTCTTGCCAGTTTCTGCACCTCTCTTGCCTATTTCTGCACTTCTCATCTCTTTCTGTACCCCCTTTTGCCTCTTTCTGCACCTCTGTTGCTTCTTTATGCACCCTTCTTCCTGTTTCTGCACTTCTCATGCCTCTTTCTGCATTTCTGATGCCTCTTTCTGCACCTTTCTTCCTCTTTCTATACCTCTTGTCTCTTTCTGTACCTCCCTTACCTCTTTTGCTAATTTCTGTATCTCTCTTTCTTCTTTATACACCTCTCTTGCCTCTTTATGGACTTCTCCTGCCTCTTTCTGTACTTCTCTTGCCTCTTTCTGTATCTCTCTTGCTTCTTTCTGCACATCTATTGCCCCTTTCTGCACTTTTCTTACCTCTTTCTGTGCTTCACTTGCTTCTTTCTGCACTTCTTTTGGTTCTTTCTGTACCTCTCTTGCTTCTTTATGCACCACTCTTGCCTCTTACTGCACCTCTCTCTGTCCTCTTTCTACACCTTTACCTTTTTCTGCACCTCTCCTACTTCTTTCTGTACCTTTCTTGCTTCTTTCTATACCTTTCTTGCTTTTTCCTGCACCCCTCTTGCCTCTTTCTGTAGCCCTCTTCCTGCATCTCCATTTCCTCTTTCTGCACTGCTCTTGTCTCTTTATGCATTTCTTTTGTTTCTTTCTATACCTCTCTTGCTGCTTTTTGCAACCCTCTTTCCTCTTTCTGCACCTCTGTTGGTTGTTTCTGCACTTTTCTTGCTTATTTCTGCATTTCTCTTGCTTTGTTCTGCACCCCTTTTGACTCTTTCGGCACCTCTCTTGTCTCTTTCTGCACTTCTCTTGCTTCTTTCTGCACATCTGTTGCTTCTTTCCACACTTCTCTTTTTTTTCTGCACCCCTCTTGCCTCTTTCTGCACCCATCTTCCCTCTTTCTGTACCTCTCTTGCGTCTTTGTGCACCTCTCTTGCCTCTTTCTGCACTTCTGTTGCCTCTTTCTGCACCTCTGGTGCTTCTTTCTGCAACTCTGTTGCTTTTTTCTACACTTCTCTTGCTTCTTACTGGACCTCTCTTGCTTCTTTCTACACCAGGCTTGCCTCTTTCCGTGCTTCTCTTGCTTCTTTCTGCACTTCTCTTGCCGCTTTCTGTACTTCTCTTTGTTTTTTCCATACCTCTCTTGCTACTTTATGCACCTCTCTTGCCTCTTACTGCATCCCTCTTCCCTCTTTCCGCTCCTCTCTCTGTCTTCTTTCTGCACCTGTACCTTTTTCTGCACTTCTCCTACTTTTTTCTGCACCTTTCTTGCTTCTTTCTGTACCCCTCTTGCCTCTTTCTGTAGCCCTCTTCCCGCACCTCTCTTCCCTCTTTCTGCACCGCTCTTGTCTCTTTCTGCACATCTGTTGCTTCTTTCTGTACTTCTTTTGCTTCCTTCTGCACCTCTTTTGCTTCTTTCTGCACCTCTCTTGCTTCTTTTTGCAACCCTCTTGCTTCTTTCTGCACCTCTGTTGGTTGTTTCTGCACTTTGCGTGCTTATTTCTGCATTTCTCTTGCTTCTTTCTGCACCCCTCTTCACTCTTTCGGCACCTCTCTTGCCTCTTTCTGCACTTTTCTTGCTTCTTTCCGCTGTTCTCTTTTTTTGTTCTGTGCCCCTCTTGCCCCTTTCTGCACCCCTCTTACCGCATCATCTTCCCTCTTTCTGTACCTCTCTTGTGTCTTTATGCACTCGTCTTTCTTCTTTCTGCACTCATCTTGCCTCTTTCTGCACCCATCTTGCCTCTTTCTGCACCTATATTCCCTCCCTCTTTTTGCACCCATCTTCCCTCTTTCTGCACTTCTTTTCCCTCTTTCTGCCCTACTCTTGTTTCTTTCTGCACCTCTTTTGCCTCTTTTTGCACTCCGCTTGACTCTTTCTGTACCTCTGTTGCTTCTTTATGCACTTCTCTTTCTTCTTTTAGCAACTCTCTTGCTTCTGTTTGTACCCCCTTTCCTCTTTCTGCACTTCTCTTGCCTCTTTCTGCAGCTCTTTTGTATCTTTCTGCATTTCTGTTGCCTCGTTCTGCATCAGTCTTGCCTCTTTCTGCAGTTCGCTTGCCCCTTTCTGCACCTCTGTTGCCTCTTTCTGCATTTCTGGTGCCTCTTTCTGCACCAGTCTTGCCTCTTTCTGCACTTGTCCTCCCTCTTTCTGCACCACTCTTGCGTTTTTGTGCACTCTTTTTCCCTCTTTGTGTACCTCTTTTGACAGTTTCTGCCCCTCTCTTGCCTCTTTCTGCACTTCTCATCTCTTTCTGTACCCCCTTTTGCCTCGTTCTGCACCTCTGTTGCTTCTTTATGCACCCTTCTTCCTGTTTCTGCACTTCTCATGCCTGTTTCTGCATTCCTGGTGCCTCTTTCTGCACCTTTCTTCCTCTTTCTATGCCTCTTGTCTCTCTCTGTACCTCCCTTACCTCTTTTGCTAATTTCTGTATCTCTCTTTCTTCTTTATACACCTCTCTTGCCTCTGTATGGACTTTTCCTGCCTCTTTCTGTACTTCTCTTGCCTCTTTCTGTATCTCTCTTGCTTCTTTCTGCACATCCCTTGCCCCTTTCTGCACTTCTCTTACCTCTTTCTGTGCTTCTCTTGCTTCTTTCTGCACTTCTTTTGGCTCTTTCTGTACCTCTCTTGCTTCTTTATGTACCTCTCTTGCCTCTTACTGTACCTCTCTCTGTCCTCTTTCTGCACCTCTACCTTTTTCTCCACCTCTCCTACTTCTTTCTGTACCTTTCTTGCTTCTTTCTATACCTTTCTTGCTTTTTCCTGCACCCCTCTTGCCTCTTTCTGTAGCCCTCTTCCTGCACCTCTCTTTCCTCTTTCTGCACCGCTCTTGTCTCTTTATGTACTTCTTTTGTTTCTTTCTATACCTCTCTTGCTGCTTTTTGCAACCCTCTATCCTCTTTCTGCACCTCTGTTGGTTGTTTCTGCACTTTTCTTGCTTATTTCTGCATTTCTCTTGCTTCGTTCTGCACCCCTTTTGACTCTTTCGGCACCTCTTCTGTCTCTTTGTGCACTTCTCTTGCTTCTTTCTGCACGTCTGTTGCTTCTTTCCACACTTCTTTTTTTCTTTCTTCACCCCTCTTGCCTCTTTCTGCACCCTTCTTGCCTCTTTCTGCACCCATCTTCCCTCTTTCTGTACCTCTCTTGCGTCTTTTTGCACCTCTCTTGCCTCTTTCTGCACTTCTGTTGCCTCTTTCTGCACCTCTGGTGCTTCTTTCTGCAACTCTGTTGCTTCTTTCTATACTTCTCTTGCTTCTTACTGGACCTCTCTTGCTTTTTTCTATACCAGCCTTGCCTCTTTCCGTGCTTCTCTTGCTTCTTTCTGCACTTCTTGCCTCTTTCTGTATTTCTCTTGTTTTTGTGTACCTCTCTTGCTTCTTTCTGCACCTCTCTTGCCTCTTACTGCATCCTTCTTCCCTCTTTCCGCACCTCTCCCTGCCCTCTTTCTGCACCTGTACCTTTTTCTGCACCTCTTCTACTTTTTTCTGTACCTTTTTTGCTTCTTTCTGCACCTTTCTTGCCTCTTTCTGTACCCCTCGTGCCTCTTTCTGTAGCCCACTTCCCGCTCCTCTCTTCCTTTTTTCTGCACCGCTCTTGTCTCTTTCTGCACATCTTTTGCTTCTTTCTGCACTTCTTTTGCTTCTTTCTGCACCTGTCTTGCTCATTTCTGCATTTCTCTTGCTTCTTTCTGCATCTCTCTTGACTCTTTCGGGACCTCTCTTGCCTCTTTCTGCACTTCTGTTGCCTCTTTTTGCACTTCTCTTGCTTCTTTCCGTAATTCTCTTTTTTTGTTCTGCACCCCTCTTGCCTCTTTCTGCACCCATCGTGCCTCTTTCTGCATCATCTTCCCTCTTTCTGTACCTCTCGTGTCTTCGTGCACCTCTCTTGCCTCTTTCTGCACTTCTGTTGCCTCTTTCTGCACCTCTGTTGCTTCCTTCTGCATTTCTCTTGGTACTTTCTGGGCCTCTCTTGCTTCTTTCTTCACCCGTCGTGCCCCTTTCTGCGCCCACCTTGCCTCTTTTCACACCCATCTTGCCTCTTTTTGCACCCATCTTGCCTCTTTCTGTACCTGTCTTCCCTCTTTCCGAACCTCTCCTGCCTCTTTCTGTACTTCTTTTGCCTGTTTCTGTACCTGTCTTCCCTCTTTCTGCACCTCTTCCCTCTTTCTGCACCTCTCTTCTCGCACCTCTCTTGCCTCTTTCTGCACCTCTTTTGCCTCTTTCTGCACTTCGCTTGCCTCATTTCTGTACCTCTGTTGCTTCTTTCTGTATTTCTTTTTCTTCTTTTGGCAACTCTCTTGCTTCTATCTGTACCCCTCTGCCTCTTTCTGCACTTCTCTTGCCTCTTTCTGCAGCTCTTTTGGGTCTTTCTGCATTTCTTGCGCCTCTTTCTGCACCACTCTTGCCACTGTCTGCAGTTCTCTTGCCTCTTTCTGCACCGCTATTGCTTCTTTCCTCCAACCCTCTTGCCTTTTTCTGAACTCGTCCTCCCTCTTTCTGCTCCTCTCTTATCTTTTTCTGTACTTCTGTTGCCTATTTGAGCACCTCTGTTGCTTCTTTCTGCACTACTCTTGCCTTTTTGTGTACTCCTTTTCCCTCTTTTTACACCTTTCTTGCCAGTTTCTGCACCTCTATTGTCTCTTTCTGTACCTCTTTTGCCTCTTTCTGCACCTCTGTTGCTTTTTTATGCTTCTTCTTCCTCTTTCTGCACTTCTCTTGCCTCTTTCTGCATTTCTCTTGCCTCTTTCTGCACCTTTCTTCCTATTTCTGTACCTCTCGTGTCTCTATACCTTGTGTCTCTCTCTGTACCGCCCTTATCTCTTTTTGCACCTCTTTTGCTAATTTCTGCATCTCTCTTCTTTATATACCTCTCTTGGCTCTTTCTGGACTTCTCCTGCCTCTTTCTGCATCTTTCTTGCTTCTTACTGCACATCTCTTGCCCCTTTATGCACTTCTCTTACCTCTTTCTGTTCTTCTCTTGCTTCTTTCTGCACTTCTCTTGCTTCTTTCTGTACCTCTCCTGCTTCTTTATGCATATCTCTTGCCTCTTACTGCCCCACTCTCTGTCCTCTTTCTGCACCTGTACCTTTTTTCACCTATCCTGCTTCTTTCTGCACATTTCTTGCTTCTTTCTATACAATTCTTGCTTCTTTCTGTACCCCTCTTGCCTCTTCCTATAGCCCTCTTCCCTCTTCCTGTACCTCTCTTCCCTCTTTCTGTACCGCTCTTGTCTCTTTCTGGTACAAAAGGGGGTGGCGATGACCGGAGCATCTGAACCAATCAAACACTCACACCCAGTCAACAGATCTGGGTTTAATCCATCACCATTCTTTAGCCCACTCTGCCACCCCAGTTCAGACATGGCCATATGCAAATCAGTCTGACCCTGTGCCTCATGGGAACAGTCCAGCCCGAACTACCAAGCCATGCCTTCCCTGGACCGGAAACAAGCTTCGGAGGACCGGTTGCTGGCATTTCAGCCATCTTCAGCCCGGCTTGCTTGAATCCAGTAGCAAAGTGAGCAAGGGACTCACGTCTGAGCATACCCTGCCAACTTATGGCGAACAAAGTGGTACAAAAGGGGGTGGTGATGGAAGGAGCATCTGAACCAATCAAACACTCACACCCAGTCAACAGATCTGGGTTTAATCCATCACCGTTCTTTAGCCCTCTGCCACCCCAGTTCAGACATGGCCATATGCAAATCAGGCTGACCCTGTGCCTCATGGGAACAGTCCAGCCCGAACTGCCAAGCCATGCCTTCCCTGGACCGGAAACAAGCTTCCGAGGACCGGTTGCTGGCATTTCAGCCGTCTTCAGCCGGCTTGCTTGAATCCAGTAGCAAAGTGAGCAAGGGACTCATGTCTGAGCATACCCTGCAAACTTATGGCGAACAAAGTGGTACAAAAGGGGGTGGTGATGGAAGGAGCATCTGAACCAATCAAACACTCACACTCAGTCAACAGATCTGGGTTTAATCCATCACCGTTCTTTAGCCCACTCTGCCACCCCAGTTCAGACATGGCCATATGCAAATCAGTCTGACCCTGTGCTTCATGGGAACAGTCCAGCCCGAACTGCCAAGCCATGCCTTCCCTGGACCGGAAACAAGCTTCCGAGGACCGCTTTCTGGCATTTCAGCCATCTTCAGCCCGGCTTGCTTGAATCCAGTGGCAAAGTGAGCAGGGGACTCATGTCTGAGCATACCCTGCCAACCTATGGCGAACAAAGTGGTACAAAAGGGGGTGGTAATGGACTTGTCTCTTTCTGCACATGTGTTGCTTCTTTCTGCACTTCTTTTGTTTCTTTCTGCACCTCTCTTGCTGCTTTTTGCAACCCTCTTTCCTTTTTCTGCGTCTCTGATGGTTGTTTCTGCATTTCTCTTGCTTTGTTCTGCACCCCTCTTGACTCTTTCGGAACCTCTCTTGCCGCTTTCTGCACTTCTCTTTCCTCTTTCTGCACATCTGTTGCTTCTTTCCGTACTTTTCTTTTTTCTTTTTGCACTCCTCTTGCCTCTTTCTGCACCCCTCTTGCCTCTTTCTCTACCCATCTTCCCTCTTTCTGTACCCATCTCCCCTCTTTCTGTACCTCTTTTGGGTCTTTGTGCACATCTCTTGCCTTTTTCTTCACTTCTGTTGCCTCTTTCTGCGCCTCTGTGGCATCTTTCTGCACTTCTCTTGCTTCTTTCTGGACCTCTCTTGCCTCTTTCTTTACCCATCTTGCCTCTTTATGTACCCATCTTCCCTCTTTCCGTACCTCACCTGCCTCTTTCTGCACCTCTTGCCTCTTTCTGGACATTTTACCTCTTTCTGCACCTCTTTTGCCTCTTTCTGCACTTCGCTTGCCTCTTTCTGTACCTCTCTTGCCTCTTTCTGGACCTCTCTTGCCTCTTTCTGTACCTCTCCTGCCTCTTTTTGCAACTCTCTTGTCTCATCACTTTTCTTGCTTCTTTCTGCACCTCTCTTGCTTCATTCTGTACTACTTTGTTCTTTCTGCGCCTCTTCTTTCTCTTTCTGCATTTATTTTGCCTCTTTCTGCTTTGTCTTGCTTTTTTCTGCATCTTTCTTCTTCTTTCTACACTTCTACGGCCTCTTTCTGTGCTGTTCTTGCTTTTTTCTGTTCCTTTCTTCCTCTTTCTATACCTCTCTTGCCTCTTTCTTCATCTTTTTTCTTATTTCTTCTTTCTGCACCTCTCTGGCTTCTTTCTGCACTACTCTTGCTTTTTTCTGCACTTCTCTTGCCTCTTTGTGCAGTTCTCTTGCGCCTCTCTGCTCTTTCATTGCCTCTTACTGCCCTTCTCTTGCCTCTTTCTGCACAGTTCTTACTTTTTCTGCACTTCTCTCACCTCCTTCTGTACTTCTATTGCCTCTTTCTGTACTCAAATGGGAAGTGCACACTGTCAAGTTTGAAGATCAGTGTGCTCTCGTGACTGAGGTATATGTCTACTTGCACATGTATTCTCACATGTGTTATGCATCTGAAGATGGTAGCTTTAAAATCTATAGTTTGTCAGATCTTCTTAGTTCTGCTCTGTCATTTGGTTGCACAGTCAGACATATCTTACGCATGTAGGTGTTATAGAGCCCATCAAATATAATATTGAGTGCCCATGTGCCCTGTATTGTGAGAAGAAAAAAATACATACACCTTCTTGTACACACATTTCCAGAGTATGCTGTTTGAAACTCAGGTATTCAAGTGTTTGTATGATTGTTTTTATGTAACATGTCACTAGGTTAAAGCACAGAAACATGCATGCATTCCTTCAAAAACTTGGTGAGACTTACAACAGTAATATGGTTAGGATTGCTGTTTTACGTTTGGTAGGCCTAACATTCTGAGCAGTCGATGAGTAGTGAACCTCAAGTACACACTGGTTGGATTTGGCACACGGGTAAGTAAAGATTCAGAGCGTAAAATGTTATCAACAAGAGATTTCACAAAAAATAAATGCACTGTTAATAGTTAAAATGTTATAAACCTGAACCAAAGACTCACAGCTCATGAGGTGTAAAGCCAAGACAGGGTACCAGCTTCTACAGGCCATTCACACACCTTTATTTCATGACACATTTAAGCCAAGAGCCCAGCACATTACAAGACTCACATCAACAGGCAGTGCCATTCAAGGGCCCATCATTTTCATATGCCCACATGCCTGACACAGCAACCACACCAGTTGATGGAGTGTGTGGACTGGCGTTTGGCTAGCAGTGTGTAGTGACCAGCAGCAAGTCACTACTCACACACAACCAGCCAAGTGCCAGTCCAAAAACACCACCAGCCAAGCGCCAGTCCACGCACACTGCAAGCCAAGTGCCAGTCCACACACTGACAGCCAAGCGCCAGCCCACACACTGACAGCCAAGCGCCAGCCCATCAACACACCATCTAAGCACCAGTCCACACACACCACCAGCCGATCGCCAGTCCACACACACCCCCAGCCAAGCACCAGTACACACACACCACCAGCCAAGCACCAGTAAACACACAGCC